>NC_081831.1:55382715-56007715 GCF_030867095.1 Alligator mississippiensis
TTTTTCTTATTTAACTTCTATTTGAGAAAACTTGAGGAAGCAAAAGGATACAGAAACAAAGATCCACAGATCAAAAAATGATCTTGCAATGATGAATATATAGTTTTTCATGCACTCCAACTGTGATAGGAGAACTACCTCTGTATTAGTCCCTTTTCCATTTGATGTTCAAAAATAAGACGAACAGACCTGAGACAGGTATGTCATTTCTACACCATAAGCTGCCATTCTTTCACACTTTTATCAAGTTTGCAAGCACTCTACTACATCTACTGCAGAAGTTCAAAGATGACACACAGCTGTCAGTGACATGCCTAGGGCTTACCCCATAGCCCTCCTGTTCTGACAGTTACACAAGCAGGTAACTAAATATATTAAGAACAGGAAACATTTTCAAACAATGTACATGCAAGAGGCACATATCCCTGGGACAGCAGTAAGATAATTCTGAACTATTGCTGTCAGTAAAAAGCTATGGACATACCCACCCAAGTTTGGTTTGCTACTCAGTTGGCATGTCTACACATGTGCTTTAATGCACGTTAAATGTAATTTAAAAAACATGCAATTTCAGTACTGTGCATTAGGGTATCCTAATGCTCATTTAGTTAGTGCATTACAGGTACTAAATTTAATGTGCAGTAGCAAAAGCGCATTCATAAATGCATAGATGCACCCAGTTACTATGTTCTAATTTTAGTCTTAAAATTCCACTACAATTGCAAAGTACTTTGTATTGTTTAAAGACTGCTCCCATTGGAGGGAATGGGAAAACTACTGGTTTATAAAGGAACAGACCAAACCCAAATACAGATTTACAAACTCTTATAATAGCTTCAAACCAGGAACAAACCATACGTAATGGAAAAAAGAAAAAAGAAAAAAGAAAAAACCTAAAATTAAAGACTTTCTGGTGCGTTGGTCTCACATATCAAATAACTTAGTAGAGTTATAGAAATATAAAGACAAAAAAGAGTTATAGAAATATAAAGACAAAAAGTGTTTCGAGTATTGATGGAAGAGATTTCCTTTAAATAAAGGAAAATGGAATCATAGAAAACTATATTGATGTAAAATACAAAGTCATACTTAACATACTCTCTCCTTTGCCAAATAACTCTTGTTTGGATGGTTAAATAACTTATATATTCTCCTCCAGACAAATGGCCTGGGAAACATACTGAGAGTCACCAACCCAATATTTCTCCTATATTTAAAACAAGACATACATTTAAGAATTAAACATGCCAGCAGGCAGATGGATATGCTGGCAGTGAGACTCTCTTAAATCCCCTCCCCCCCCCCTTTTTAAGATTAATAATACACTCCTTTGGCCTAAAAATTATTCATCTGTTGTGCAAAACTACAAACAATGAGGGGCCATCATTAGATTGAGATTCAGTATAATGAGACTTGCAGTTGTCATGGGCAGGTGATTTTGGACCCTGTATTCAGACAGAATATGCTGTTGCAGTAAGGAAGAGATAGATGACTTAAAACATTACTTGTGGTCTTATTTGTTCTTTGAAGAAGAGGAAAATGGATCTTCTAGTAATATTAATGGGAAATATTAAATACTGGGCTAATGAGGAAAAAAAATCTATCTTCTCCTTAATACTTTGGAGCCTGTCTCATACTCCTTATGTATATGTGTGCTACTTGCACAAAGAACATGGGCCAAAAATCAAATAGAATTCTCTTGTTTTGTTTTTTCTGTCCACTGCTCATTTTATCTTTTTCTTTCTAACTTTATCTACTATGTTTTGTTTTAGTTTTATGCAAACTGGTAAAATGGACAATCTTACTGTATAATTTTAGCAAAAATATCTTATTTATAAACATGTTGTAATTTTATGTAATTTTATTACTCATTTTATTGTACTGTTTTGGCAAAAGCAAAGAGCTTCACAGGGGGAAATGGTAAGAAATTCAGCCATTCACATTCAGTCTCCTGGAAGAATATAGAAAAAAATCTCCATCCTTGGAGGTTTTTAAGATCTGGTTAGACAAAGCCTTAGCTGCGATGATATAGTTGGGATCATAGAAATCATAGAAATTAAGAGCTGGTAGGGACCTCAAAAGATCATTGACTCCAACCTCACTGTTCTGGCAGGAATACTGCTGAGATAAAACGATTCCAGCACAGATTCTGTCCAGTCCCGTTTTGAAGAATTCCAAGGTTCGGGACTACACCACCTCCTTGGGAAGTCTATTCCAAATTCTGGTCACTCTTACCATAAAGAAGATCTTCCTTACATCCAACCTGAAACAATTCTTGTCTTCCCCTGGGGTGCCCAAGTGAACAGTTTTTCTCCCAGCTCCTGATATTCACCCCTTACATACTTATACACAGCCACCAAGTTCCCCCTCAGTCTTCTCCTCCCCTAAGTTTTTCCTCATAATCATTCTTGTGGCCTTTCTCTGGACCCTTTCAAGATTCTCCACATCTTCTTTGAGGTGCAGTGCCCAGAACTGGACACAGTACTCCAGCTGGGGTCTCACCAATGCTGAGCAGAGAGGAAGTATCACTTCCTTAGCCCTGCTCGCGATGCATTGGCTAATGCATCGCAGTATGCTATTAGCTCTGTTGACTAGTGTTGCACTGGTGGCTCATGTTCATCCTGTGATCAGCCATAACCCTGAGGTCCCTTTCAGCTACTCTGCTGGCCAGGACATCTCCTACTAACCCATATTCATGGTGCTGGTTACTTCTCCTCAAATGAAGCACTCTGCATTTATCCTTACTGAACTGCATCCAGTTCTGCTCCACCCACCTTTCCATCTTGTCCAGGTCCACTTAGATACACATCCTATCCCCTAGAATTACCACTTTTCCCTGTAACTTAGTATCATCCGCAAACTTGGCCAAATTTTGAACAGCAAGGAGCCAAGAACCGAACCCTGCGGGACACCACTGACTACCTCCCACCAAGATGATACAGACCTGTCCTCTAACGCTGTCTGGGTTTGACCCCTTAGGCAGTTCCCAACCCACCTAACCGTGGACTCTGCCAGCCCACAATCACCCCAGTTTTGTTTTATTTTTATAAGAGCATCATGAGAGACCATATCAAAGGCCTTTTTAAAATCCAAGTATGTGATACCAACCATGTCTCCCACATCTAAGTGGTTTGTTACTTGATCATACAAGGAGACAAAGATGGTTAGACATGACCTGCCCACAACAAAACCATTTTGGCTATCCTTCAGTATCATACTTTCTGCCATTCTTTCACAAATGGACTTCTCGATATTTTTTTCCAAAATTTTATCTGGTATCGAGGTCAAACTGACTGGGATGGACCGGCTTTGGCCAGCGAGTTGAACTAGATAGCATCCTGATGTCCCTTCCAACCCTAATTTTCTATGATTCTGTAAATATGATAGCTATAAATAAACTAATAATAATTATAATATGCAAAAAGCAAGAGAAAGTGCTAACAAGTCAACTATAGGTCACTTCATTATGCCTAGACTTGAAAGCAGCTCCACACAAACAGCTTTAAATAATACGTATGTCATAATGACCACAAACAGGCAGATTAATACTGTAGCATTAACCATAAAATATGCATTTCCATCTTGTTGCACCTTCAACTCAGAACCTTATTCCTATCTCAGTGTTTGTGTGACTCTTTCAAATACGACTCAGCAATTTTGAAAGATGCGTTTAATAGATATTTCTTAATATTGCAAGTAACAAAAGGCTACCTTCTAATATTTATCTAACAGACATCCATCCCTGTTCCCACACCAGAAAAACAAAATCATAGTCAAGCTCAGACAATGACTGAAAGCACTTTTTGAATCTTAAATGAAGAAATGTTGCCTGCACTGTCTTGGAAATTAACCACAGCATTCTCATTGGCAAGCATACTGGATTCCTAGTGTTTCAGATTCGGAATAACACTGTTCACCAAAAGAATAATCCCAGACTAGAGGACAAAATTTTAGAAGAAAGGAGGATAAGAACATGCGAGTAGGAAAAGCTATGAATAACAGAGGTCAGAGAATAAATGGATACCATGCAGCCAAAATAAATAAACTTTATCTCTTACCAAGTCAGACTGCATCCAATATGCTTATAACATTATATATTAATGTATACCATCCAAAACTATATCTATATGGTTAGAGATGCAGAATAGTTTTCATTACAACTCGTTTTCAGGCTGTCATAATTTTGTCAGATTTTCACATCTCGCTATAAAGTGTTCTCTGCTTCATCCTTGCTATGTCTGAAGGCAAATTATTTGAAAGATATAAATAAAACCAATTCAGCTTTTTTGAACAAAAGGATGGTGAAAAATTAGTAAATAATATCAAATTCTGGAATGGATGCCTACTTTGTGAAAACTACTGGAAGCCAGAATACCATCAACCTTTTATTCTTAACCAAAAAAGACTAGGAATTTAACAACAGATGCCATAGATTAAAAGAACACAGGAAGCTTGCATTTAGCATTCAGAAGTGAAAAAAAATGCCGAAGTTAAGATTGCTTATGCTACTCTGACTCTACCCCTTGGAACTCTCACAGGAGAGATATGCCATGCCCATGGATGACTAAAGGCTAACCCAGTAACCATAATGTATTTAGCATATTTTCTGGTGTATAAAACACATCCATGTACAAGATCCATAACTTGTTTGGTTTTGGTGGTACCCTGACTGAAAACCACTGTTGTGCTACTTCAGCTTACCTTAGCGGTTCTCAACCAGGGTAATGTGTGTCTTGTGCAAAGCCAGACTGGAAAGGGCTCTGACAGAAGCACACAGAACTGTCACAGCCCTTTCCTATCCACTGCATGCATCTTCCAGGAAGAGAGGTGCATGGATCAGGTGAACCTGGGTATTCTTGTCTGCTTTAGATTTATCAGAAAACCCTGATTCAGATAGGAGTATACATTCCTGCCACAAGCCTTCCCCATCTTGCTCTGCACAAGAGACACAGGGCCATTCTACCTGATTGCAGTAGCAGTGACATGCATGCTGCAACAGCCTTAAAAGGCTCGCATGGCACCCTAAGTAATCATAAATTCAACTGGAATTTACTCAACTTATATTACAATGATTTGAATTATTTTTCATTATGTAGCTTTGGTGTGTAAGATGCACCTTAGTTTTAGGCTTCTTTTGAGGTAAAAAATTTCTTTTATATGGGAAAATACAGCAAATGTAGAGTTCTGTATATAATGCAACTATACAACTGTGCTACTGTCACTTTACTTACCTTGAGGTAAGATGCACTTTGTCAAAAAAATGTCCCTCCTCATCTTCAAAAAATACAGGAAATATGCTACTGTGGCCAATATACTGGTGTCAAGATACTCAGTATGAACACTGGCAATTCAGGTGTAAATATCTCCTTTGCTTGATTTACGTTCGATTTAAACCTGGGTCTCCCACATCCTCATTTAGCAAACTAAACAACAAATTCCTGGTGTTTCTGGGTAGTGTTTTTTTTTCTCATGGTGATAAGAAATTACTAGGGCTGTCCGAAGCTTCAGTCCCTGATTCAATTCAGTGGAGATTTGGCCGAATTCAGTGGCTGAATCTCTGAATCTGAATCAAATCAGGAAACTCTTTAATCTCTCCAAATCGGAACCCTCTGAATCGATTCGGAAAGATTCGATGATTCAGATATAGACACAGCTTGAAATGTTTTTTCTACAGACCTCAAGCTACCAGGTGGCTTGTGAATGCTACAATGGTGGGGAGGATTGATCGTACCACAGGAGCATGGGGGGCTCCCCAGCGCACTTGGCAGCAGACCCAGAAGTGGACCAGAAGCACTTCCGGGTCCACCAGGGAGCAAACGGGGGGGAGGGGGCAGGTTCCCCTGTGCTCTCCTAGCTCGGCAACTGGTGCCTCCTGGGTCTGAGGGGGGCACCCAGGGTCCCACTGCAGCTGATCGCTAAGCTGGGAGGTGCAGGGGGGCCCCCCCAGTGCGCTCCCTGGCAGACCGAAAAGTGGACCAGAAGTACTTCCAGTGTACTTCTGGGTTTCCAACTGAGCACACAGCAGGGGGGGGGGAAGGGGGGGGCACGTTCCTGTGGGATACTCCATCTGCCCCAGCATTGCAGCATTCACAAGCCATGCCTGGTACCTTGAGGGATGTAGAAAAAGCTTTTAAAGCTGTGTCTATGACCGAATTGCTGATTCAGATTCAGCTGAATTGAATTGAGGGCAGTGATCTGAATCAATTAATCAAATCACTGTCCCCGATTCAGGGTGAATCTCAATTCGAATAGAATACGGCCTGTTTTGCACACCCCTAGAAATTACATCCTAGAGCTCAGAAACCTTCTCTAGCAAAAGTTACTCTGAAATTAAGATATTTCCATTAGTAGCTTCAATCTTCAACATTTTCCAAAGGAAGTACTTTGTTGAACAATTACTGGTCAGATCTATTCCTGAGCTTAAATGTCCTCTCTTTCCTTTGTTTTCCATGTCTGCGTATATCTGTATTTTTCCTATAAAGAGCTCAGTTGATTTTCTGAATCCACTCTTCAACTCCTGCTCTTAAAAGGTAGCACTGGACAGTCTATTCATAGCATAATATGGGATGCTTTCATAGAGAGTTCTGAAGTTATTCAAGAATCTCTCTCTTGTCATAAGGTCGTAAGTTTTACTGTCTTTAGAAAGGGACATAAGAAGGATTCAGGCAATTACAGACGCCTAGCCTATTTTCAGATACCAGTAAAATAACAGAACAAATACTAAAAGAAAAATATGATCACATCAGGATGATTACTAGATATACTCCCATGACCCCTAAACAGAATAAAAAATCCTGCCAAATTATAATTGCATAATTACTGAAGGAAGGAAAAGAAACAGTAAATATACTTTTAAAAAATGATACACTGTATCTAATAAAAAAATACCAGCAACTAGAGAAATTTATAAAAGTTTATACCAGGATTAAAAAATGTTTTGCCTGTTTGGACAGAAAGCTCCAAAAAATACCAGTGAAAGATTGCAAGGTCAGAAACAATGCAGAAGCATGAAGTGCTCGGGTTTGTGGGTTTGTTTTATTTTTATAGATCCTGTGGCCAATTTCTTCAATGTGAGGAAGAAGTGGTGGATATGTAAGACTCTTCTTCCTAATAACAAGATTTCATGGAAGGAGAAAATTCTGAAAAACATCTTCAGAAATTTTAGCACCAATAAACTTCTTCACATTGATCTTAATACAAGAGCTGATATAGGTTCACATGATTTGTATATTTTAGACTCAGACTATGTGGGCGACCCAAGACTTTCAGAGTACACAACCAAGTTGTAAATCTGCATTTAACCATGGTATTTAGGATGTTTTTTTCCAGAGGCACAAAAAAGGAAGCCAAGGAGACTGAGTACTAGAATATTTTTAGCTTTCTTCTCCATTAATGCCCCCTGTAGTTTTCTGGCTTTGATTACATAGGAGTCCCTTAAATAAATGTTAAGGGCACTGATAGACATGGAAAATAAAACAAAAACAAAACCTAGTGCTTTATCGGAAGAGGAATCATGCCAGTTTGACCCAGTTCCCAAACATCTGTATAGCTCACATGCTTCAGAGGGCTTTTTGGTGCTTTTATCCAAGAGCTGATTCAAAAAGCCCTGCTGAAGCACATAAACTATACAGATGCAGGGCCGGCTGGGTGAAACTGATGTGATTCCTCTTCTGGACATGGGCTGCGCTCGGTGTGAGGGAACACCAAGCTGAAAGTCAAGTGCTGTTTTTTTCCCCCACATCTGTAAGCAGCCTAAATGACATTGTAGCAAAACCCCCAGTTTTTCTTTTTTAATACACACACACACAAATATATATGTATATATACACACACAAATACATACACATATATATATATATATATACACATACATACACATATATATTTGTATGTGTGAGAGAGAGAGAGATGCATTCCCTTCCCCAATTATTTCTGGCTTTTCTTTTTTTCCCTCTCTGTTCCCTATAGATGGGCATGGGTGGGCTCAGACTTAGGATAAGCTTTAACATTTTTATTTTCATAGCAAGTTTTTGGTTTTGGATATCCACTGTTTTATATTGTATTATTATTAGGTTTGTATTTATTCTTACAGTTCTATATTGTATTATTATCATTTTCGTATTGATTTTTATTGTTTCATGTGGATATTGTATGGTTTAGGCCTGTGTTTCTAAGTGAACCAAAGTCATGCCAAGTTTCCATTTTCTATGTCAAGTCTCCATCTTTTGTCCTCTGCCCGGGCATCCCCTGTGTTGCAACTGTATGAGCCACATACCCCTCCCACATAAATTGGTTCCCAAATGAATGAGAATGATTGGGAATGATTGAAATACAATGGTAGCAGGCCTCTACTGAATGGCCTGTAATGACTGGGCCGTCACCTCGCATTGATTCATCCAGAAACCACAGACCTCACCCAGGAACAGAGACAAGAACCCAGCATTTGAAAGACAAAAGACCCTGCAGAACCAGCAACTCTACCATTGCACCCCACCATGAGACACCCAAAACTGCACATCCCTGCATGGAGCACACATGCTCAGTACACCACGGGCTGACCTTTACCTGGGCATGCCTCCTGTCACTAGGGTCACACAAGGTCTGCCCCTATAAAAAGGGGCAGTGAAGAAAGACCCAGTGGGACACCCTCTCCATCTGGACCAGCAGCATGCCACGCCACCCATCCACCCAAAGGCCCTGCTGGTGACCCCCCCCCCCGGACAACACCTACTGGACAAGGACCCCTTTCCAGCGTGGATAGGTAGCTATCACCCCCCACCCCCTCTTCAACCAAGGACTTGGACTCTCTTCCCTACCTGGACTCCAACCCTTCCACTGAGTCTCTTTCTCCTGCTGCCATTGTGCGTGCATGCATACCAATAACTTCATGGGGCTGTGTAGTGTGTTGTTATTTGGACCCCTACATTGGGTTTTGCTTTACTATGGTTTGGCCCTGCTCCAATCTCTGCTCCTTGCCCTTCTAACTTCTGTCTCATTTCTCACTCTCCTGCTTTTGGTTCACTGCCACCTCCAACACCTGTCCTGAGCTCCTCTCTGCCTCCAAACCCCCTGTTTCTTTGCCACTGTCTTATCCCCACTGCTTTTTTTCCTTTTCCCCTGAACAACCAGGTTTCTGCCTCAGTTTCTTTCCTGGTTGTCTCCTCCTTGCCACCACTTATCTGCCCCCCCCACCAATATCTCAGCTGTCTGCCTCAGTTTCCAGCCCCAGTCTACCTTAAGTAAACCCAAGCCTCAGTTCCTCAGCCAGCTTCTCTGTAGTTCACCAGTTCTAATCGTGGTTCTGGCAACTTTCACTCGCTACACTTTAACTCCCTCTCTCACCTGAACCTTCCCCCAAGTATCCCAGGTACCCCAAGCACACACATACACACTGTACCATCCAAGTTAGGAACTTACCTGTGTGTATGTGTAGGTGGGTTGAGTGTGTATGTGTATATATATGTCATTGTGTGCGTGATATACGAATTAGTGATCTGTGTCTAACTTTTGGGGGGTATAGTATATGTGCTTGAATTGGTGATATAGGCAGACAAGGTTCCTTGGGTGAATTTGATATCTTTTATTAGACCAACCCAAATGGTTGGCGAATAGTTGTTAAGCAAGCTTTCGGGTTCAAAAACCCTTCGTCAGGCTAAGGACGCTGCAGCAGTTGCTGCATGCTCTGAATTGGTGATAGGTATGCATGTGCCTAGGCTGGTTTGGATACGTATATGCCAGAGCTAGGAAAGAGAGAGAGAGAGTGCGCAAAATTGTGTCACACTCTCCAGTCTAACAGCCCAATATTGAAATCCTGAGAGTTGGCCTGACCCATATGGGCAACAACATCTGAAAACAGTTATTTTCTAGTATTTTCTCTAAGGCCTTGAGCTATCATGTCAAAACTGACATGTATAAGTATTAACTGCATCTTTCAATACCTTTTAAAGTCCACATAAACACTTCTTGTATTGCAGCAGCCTAAAAGTAAAATATACCAGAATGTATTTGAAGTAGGTCAATAAAAGACTAACTCTTTTCCAAAAAAATGAAGTTCTGCACCTAATAAACAATTCTTCATTATGTTAATTTTACTATGGATAGGTGTGCAGTAGATTCTGGGAAAAAAAACAGTGAAATCTTGCAGATATTGTTCACTGTTTCCCAAATGTTTCTCCACACCGCAAGGGACTGGGAGAGTTTAAGGATTTTCCATATTGTTCATTTTGGCCAAAATTTGCTAGGTTTAAATCATATACTTATATAATTTTTATAAGGTATGCAAATAGCTTATTGATTAGTAAAGGTTCCAGGAAACGTACCCTTTCTCTTGTGAACCAAATCCTGCTATATCCGTTATTGTTTACTGAGGTACAACTCCCATTCAATTTGATACAAGGTTTTGGGGTTTTTTTACCTGAACCAAAGATTTGCAGGATGGTCTTCAGAATGGTGTCACCATCAACAACTGATGAGGGAGGGATAGTCGCCATCACATATACTATTCCCTTCATAGGTAGAGGCATGGAGTTAGGACTGCAGGATTACTTTTGTGTACACTTCTTAATATAATTAAACTTTGGATCAACATAAAGAACTTAAATGACACTAAGTATTCTATATATTTCTTTTCTTTTAAATTGACACAGAGTGAACAAATTAAAACATTTTAGAACATTCTTAGGAGAGATGAGCACACTTCTTTACATGCATTTTACTATGAGCTTTACTAACTTATTTCTCAGGAAAACAGGAAAAGAAAAACAGAAAGCATCAGGGAATCTTTAAAAGAATACTACTGATGAAACCAGGAGACTAGCATCAGTTCTCATGCCTATGTCATGATATGCAAATACAATAGCAATATTTTCTTTATATAAAGTTGTTAAAGCAGGCATGATTTTCAGGAAAGATACGTTGTCTGCACTATGCAAGTACCTGAAAGACGCAATAAAGATCACAATATGGAAGTGCTGGTTGTGATGAAATAATAGAAGATTTGGTATAGTTTTTAAAAAAATACTTTAACCTCCCTATTTTTATACGTTTTGAATTTAACCCCAGGTTTTTTATATTTAACATGAACACTAGCATTTTTGGTATTATCTTTTTATATATTAAACTCTAAGAACTTGCTCTTGCTTGTTTTTTTGTTTATAGTTGTTGTTTCTAAATCTTGCGTTTTATGATGGGGATGATTGTAAAAGGTTTTATGCCATGAAAAACAAGATACCGTCCTCCATTACTACCTTCCACCCTTCCTCCCACCACATCTGTAAGCAGCTTAAAGCTGCTAAAGCAGCCTAAAGCAGTTATTCTCCACCAGTGGAGAATAACTCCCAAGCAAAGAGAAGAATCTGGAAAGCACAAGACCTAGAAGGTAGTGAAAAGCACCTACAAAACTAACTTATACAAAGTGGTCCACCTACTGCAGATAGTCAAAGTTTATGAAACCAGCTTAGCTCTTGTCAGTTGCTCTTCTAAATGGGAATGAAGATGCTAATTCCAATTCCCCAGCCCTCTGTGGGTCTTCATTGAAAGTACAATTCTGGTCTCCTACTAGGTTGTAAGCAAAAGACTCTTCTTCCTCAAACAAATTTAGGAGATGGATCTCAGGATTCATCAGGGAAAATGACTTGGTTGTTAGAGACAATGACAGAACTCCCTTAATCTCAGTCTCTCCTTTAATTTCAAATGGTACCAATTTCTATTTGGAGCAGGGGAGAAAAAGAGGATTTTCTCTCACTTCTTCATAATTTTGTTACATTTTAGCACCAAGATTTTTTTTTCTTTAGATAGCAACCCAATCAGCCAAAAAAGAATTCTAATATAATAAAGGGCTTAGTCCATCTGTCTGTCTGTCCATAACGCTCTTGAAGCACTCTGATTGGTTACTGAAACAACCAATCAGAGTCCTCCAAAAGTGTTACAAACAGGAGGTGGCAGAGCGCCACCATGACAGTGGGGAAGGAGGGGAAGGAGCAGGGGACGAGGCCAGCTCTGTTGGCCTGGCTCCCCCCTAGCCCTGCTTCCCGGAGGCAGCAGAGCACTGCTGTGATGGCAAGGACAGAAAGGATGGAGAAGGGGAGTGAGGCCAGCAGTGCTCCTTGGAGGCTGCGGTGACATGGGGTGCTGACAAAGGGAAACAGCAGGGCAAGCTTCGCCGCCCCCCATCCCACTCCTGAGAGGTGGTGGCAGCATGGGAGGGGGGTGCGGGGTTAGGATTAGGAAGCTTCCTCCCCCCATCCATCCCAACCACCCCACCCCCCCACCATCATTCTTGACGGGCAATTCACTGGTCTAATGGCATAACAACTACATGACTGGTGATCTTTCTGGGAAGAAAGTCCTCTAAGAGGACTTACCCAAAGGTAAGCATGTGTTTTCTTCTAGGTTGGCGGATCTCCTCCGGCGGGCTTCAAACTAGGCTCGATGGGGGGAGGGGAAGATGAGGGCGGGGGAAGCTGTGGACCAACAAACCATGTGGCACCCACAAAGACAGCCCAGCCTAAAGAAAGAGAACATTGGGAACCTGCAAGACGTGGGGCGGCCAGCACTATGGCACAGGTAAGAAACGAGAAGGTAAGAAATAAGGGGCCCCTTGGGACTCAGAGCAGGGGGGCAGCAAAGGCACCTGTCACAGGGCTCAAGTGCCTATATACTAATGCTAGGAGCATGGGAAACAAGCAGGATGAACTAGCGCTCCTGCTTGCACAAAACACCTATGACTTAGTAGGGCTAACGGAAACCTGGTGGGATTCGTCCCACGACTGGGCAGTACATATTGAGGGTTATAGATTGTACAGAAAGGACAGGGTGGGGAAAAAAGGGGGAGGGGTTGCGCTCTATGTCAATGAGCAATATACGTCAACCCTCATTAAGACGGAATCCAAGGATGAGGAAGTAGAAGGATTGTGGGTTAGGCTACATGGGGGGCAAGGAGAAAGGGATTTGGTGGTAGGGGTCTGCTACAGACCCCCACATCAAGGGGAAGAAATAGATGCGGGGCTCCTGAGGCAGCTCACGGAGACCATAAAAGCTAAAGAGGCGGTACTCATGGGGAACCTAAATTACCCAGACATCTGCTGGGAGACACAGACGGCAAAGTCCCACCACTCACGCAGGTTTCTAACCTGTGTACAGGCCCTCCACCTGACACAGGAGGTACATGGTCCCACTAGGGGGAATGCCATACTGGATCTGGTATTGGCAACGGGGGATGACATGGTAGGGGACCTACAGATCGGTAGCCATCTGGGGGACAGTTATCACCTAATAATAGAATTCACCATAAGACGTCAAGTGGGTAAGGTAACTAGTACGGTGAAAGTGCTAGACTTTAGGAAAGCTGATTTAAATGAACTCAAGCGATTAGTCAAGGATGCACTGCAGAGTCGGAGTTTTGAAGTGATGGGAGCCCAAGAAGGGTGGCTGTGCCTTAAGAAAACGATCCTTCGGGCACAAAGCGAGACGATCCCCGTGCGGGGTAAAAGAGGGAAAGGGGCCAGGAGGCTTCCCTGGCTGACCGCAGAAATTTAGGGCAGCCTAAGGGCCAAAAGGGGAGCACATAAAAAGTGGAAACAGGGAGAGATCACCAAAAACGAATATACCTCCTCTGCTCGTGCTTGTAGAGAGGCAGTTAGATGGGCCAAAGCTACCATGGAGCTGAGGATGGCATCCCAAGTAAAGGACAACAAGAAATTGTTTTTTAGCTATATTGGGAGTAAAAGGAAGGCCCAGGGAGGAATAGGACCCCTGCTAAATGGGCAGAAACAATTGGTGACGGACAGGGGGGACAAGGCTGAACTCCTCAACGAGTTCTTTGCCTCAGTGTTCCTAAGCGAGGGGCACGACAAGTCTCTCACTGGGGTTGTAGAGAGGGAGCAGGAAGGCACCAGACTTCCATGCATAGACCCTGAGATGGTGCAGAGTCACTTGGAAGAACTGGATGACTAAGTCGGCAGGCCCGGATGAGCTCCATTCGAGGGTGCTGAAGACACTGGCTGACATCATTGCAGAGCCACTGGTGGGAATATTTGAACACTCGTGGCGCACGGGCCAAGTCCTGGAGGACTGGGAAAGGGCCAATGTGGTCCCCATTTTCAAGAAGGGGAGGAAGGAGGACCCAGGCAACTATAGGCCAGTCAGTCTCACCTCCATCCTTGGCAAAGTCTTTGAAAAAATTATCAAGGCTCACATATGCGAGAGCCCAGCAGGACAAATTATGCTGAGGGGAAACCAGCACGGGTTCGTGGCAGGTAGATCGTGCCTGACCAATCTAGTCTCTTTTTATGACCAGGTTACAAAATGCCTGGACACAGGAGGAGGGGTGGATGTCGTATACTTAAATTTCAGGAAGGCCTTCGATACGGTATCCCATCCCATACTGGTGAACAAGTTAAGAGGCTGTGACTTGGATGACTACACAGTCCGGTGGGTGGCAAATTGGCTGGAGGGTCGCACCCAGAGAGTCGTGGTGGATGGGTCGGCTTCGACCTGGAAGGTTGTGGGCAGTGGGGTCCTGCAGGGCTCGGTCCTTGGACCGATACTCTTTAATGTCTTCATCAGTGACTTGGACGAGGGAGTCAAATGTACTCTGTCCAAGTTTGCAGATGACACAAAGCTATGGGGAGAAGTGGACACGCCAGAGGGCAGGGAACAGCTGCAAGCAGACCTGGACAGGTTGGACAAGTGGGCAGAAAACAACAGGATGCAGTTCAACAAGGAGAAATGCAAAGTGCTGCACCTAGGGAGGAAAAATGTCCAGCACACCTACAGCCTGGGGAATGACCTGCTGGGTGGCACGGAAGTGGAAAGGGATCTTGGAGTCCTAGTGGACTCCAGGATGAACATGAGTCAGCAGTGTGACGAAGCCATCAGAAAAGCCAATGGCACTTTGTCATGCATCAGCAGATGCATGACGAATAGGTCCAAGGAGGTGATACTTCCCCTCTATCAGGCACTGGTCAAACCACAGTTGGAGTACTGCGTGCAATTCTGGGCGCCAGAATTCAAGAGGGATGCGGATAACCTGGAGAGGGTCCAGAGAAGGGCCACTCGTATGGTTAAGGGCTTGCACACCAAGCCCTACAAGGAGAGACTAGAGGAACTGGACCTTTTCAGCCTCCGCAAGAGAAGGTTGAGAGGCGACCTTGTGGCTGCCTATAAGTTCATCACGGGGGCAAAGTAGGGAATTGGTGAGGTTTTATTCACCAAGGCGCCCCTGGGGGTTACAAGAAATAATGGCCACAAGCTAGCAGAGAGCAGATTTAGATTGGACATTAGGAAGAACTTCTTCACAGTTCGAGTGGCCAAGGTCTGGAATGGGCTCCCAAGGGAGGTGGTGCTCTCCCCTACCCTGGGGGTCTTCAAGAGGAGGTTAGATAAGCATCTAGCTGGGGTCATCTAGACCCAGCACTCTTTCCTGCCTATGCAGGGGGTCGGACTCGATGATCTATTGAAGTCCCCTCCAACCCTAACATCTATGAATCTACGAGAATAACCTCCACAGAGAAAGCAGAATCAAATCACAAGGAAGCCCCAGTGAGTCAGTAATCAGAAAAGCAATTTTGGTTAAAAACTGTATGCAGAGCTTCTTCCATACTTTTCACTTTCCATGTAATCAGAAATGCTAAAATTTACAAGCAGTTCTAATTTTATTTTGCATATTTATTGAAGTGTATGATTCTAAAAATCTTGAATTGTTGATCAGCGAAATGAGGGGAGAAAAATACAAGAAAAAAAGAGCCAAAAGTTGTCTTGCAAAGTAATAAATAATGTTTAACAACAAAATGGGTAGAATAAAGCGAGAGTTCACTAATGGAACAATCTGGTAAACATGTGTTGTTAAAACTTTCTCTTTTTTGACAAAAAAAACCATTCTGTACTGTTTCTCCCTCCTTTACTGCTTTCTTCAGTCACTGCAATCCCATATCAAAAAGCTTTTAGCTCATTAGTTTCAATAGTAAAAAAAGGCAGCATGTCAAAATATACAGAAAGGATTATTTAGACTAAGAATAAATCATGACTAGTGAATTCAAATTCTTAAATTTCCATGTCTGAAGGATGTTTTAGTTGTGATAATTATGTTTTTCCCCTTTCTTGGCACTAGTAAATATTGTAATCACAGCCGCTGTAAGCTTCCTCTAACATCTGTTGTCATCATTTGGGAAACAGCCAACAATTTTAGATAATAATGTTCTAATCATGATAACCAAACATTGCCCCTATATCTCTCCTCACCATACCCAGAACCTTAACCAGAGTTTATGTGAAATATTTGCAGAAAATTTGAAAACTTCAACATTGTCCAACTTTACAAAAAAATTAATTTTGCCATTTTATGCCTATTTAGGTGAAAAAATATTGATTCTTTAAAATGACGCTATTTCAAGTAAAAATTCAAATTCAAAATCTGGTCTGTATGAAAATCTAGTTTTTGTAAATTTCTGCATGCTGTGTTGAAAAAATTAACACCATGAATGGAATTTATTTGCATAATTTCACACACACAGTCTCAATCTCACTCCCCTTCTGCTCTTTCCACTCACTCCTGCACAATGGTCTCAGTCCCCCAAGTCATGAGCACTCTGGCCATAATCCAGTAAAACCCTCAAAGACATGCTTAAATTTAAACACATAAGTAATCTGACTGATTTAAATGGACCCACTCTCACATGCTGAAATATAAGCACTTCCTTAAAAAAGTTGTTGAACTGAGGAAGTGTGATCAGTTCCTAGCAAGGCCAAGCCCCAGAGGTATTAGCTATGCATATATTTTAACAATTCAAGTGCTTTAACAAAATGTAAATGGTCTCTGTAGCTGCTCTAATCCAGCTGAGTTGGATCAGCTGGGGCTCTGGCCCTAGTTGTCTAATGTAACTGAAAATTATCAGCAGTTTATGTATAACAACTTAAAAGGAAATCTAATTAATAAAATCCATGTACAATACTATTGATTTTTTTTAGTACTGTAAACAATTCCTGGAATTTGAATTCTAAAGTAAATATTTAATCTGACAAACTTGAATAGTTATTCTTTTAAATTAAAAGGTGCCAGCAAAAGGTTTATTAAATGGGGTTTTTTTTTACCATATTTCATGACACATGTATTTATTAATGTCTGTAGCAGCTAGAAAGCAAACTTTAATATTTTTAAATGCATAAATATAGTTTTTCCTCAACATAACAATAGTAAATAATGCATATAATTAGAATTTATTCCCCCTTCCTCTGAATCCCCTCCCAAAGAGAACAGCCACAAAACTGAGTAAGTCAGGGTGCCTTTGAAGATATTTAATTAAAATCTAATCCCACATTCTTAAAGGCTCACATAAATTAAGCTGTCATTCAGGAGATTTATGCATTCACATTTGCATATTACATACAATTCATCAATTACTCATGTTTGAAAGCAATGCCTTTCTCAGGGAGCTGAGCTGCCAACAGGCGCACTGAGACACACAAACTGTACCCGCTGGTACCTTGGAGAAAGCCACTTCCATATGTCTGTTCTTCGTTTGCACATCCACACAGCCCCAAGCACGCTCACAAAAATCTGACTTTAACTTGACGGATTCTTTTCAACTCAATCTGTCAGCTAAAGATGAACATTTTACTTAGTCTTCAAGCAACAATATGAAAGTAAAGCTTCAATATTCTTTCTGCTTCAGAACTAGGATGCTTCAAAAATGGTAGTGAATAAAATAAGTCCTTTCCTATGAACTGATAGAATTTTCCAATATTTTTCTACAAATTTAGTTATGTTCTGTCCAGTATACCTGGCCTGTAAATGGGGACAATTTTGTTTTAAAAAACATTATATGCATTTACATTTTGACCAGCTGAGTAAGAATAATTTGTTTTAAATTCACATTGTGGTAGGTACGTGTGTTCCTATAGAAAGCTACCAGCTCTGGAGTAGAAGACCACGTGCAAACAAGCACACAGATAATGTTCCCTGACTCTTAGACCCCCCAGACACTAAAACATTGCTGCCTAATTTTTATCATGAATCATATAAGGAATAGCTTCTCCGCAATTTTTTTTTTTTTTGGGGGGGGGGGGGGGGGGGGAGAACACATTTGCAAAAAAAATCACCCTTGCTGCATGCTTATTCATTGTAGATCCTTATGCAGCATGTTCCAACAGCAGCATTGTTGAGTTTCATGATATTTGACATTTTCCTTATAGCTAAAAATTGTTCATTCACATGATTACATAAGACCTGCAGCTTTTATAAGGGATTTTTATAGTCTTGTGCTTGTTCCATCTATTTTATGTACTTAAATATTATCCTATGTAATTGTAAATAAGCAGTATAACCATAATTAAATGGGGAGTATGAAAATAGTCTTTCAAAGACATTAACAGCCATTAACATTATATGAGAGATAAATGAATATCAAAATATGAAACACATTTGTTTTATCCTCCTTTACAGCATTATAATTCAACAAATGTTCAGTATATTTTGATTTTTTAAATGTATCAAATACAAGGAATCATAATACCGAGTCAAAGCAGCAAATAAATACAAGTGTGCAAATATTATACACAGGTTTTAACTCTAAACATAACCTTTGCTCTCTATCCTACCTTTATGAATTATATTCTTACTACATCTTTTGTTCTCTTTTTCATCTTGAATTAAAGTACTGCTCAAAAAACTAGTGAAGATCAAACTATTTCAAGTCAGGCATAGAAATGGGCATTTTGAAAGCTCTTCCACACAGCTTAGCTTAGTTTCATCTAGCCAGGTCTTAAAAACCTCCAAGAATGGAGAGTCCATAGTCTCTCTCTGGGTAGTCTGCTTCAGTGCTTTACTACCTTCTTAGTGAAAAAACCCTTTTTCCTAAATTCTAACCTAAACTTCCCTTGCTGCAATTTGAAACTATTGCTCCATGCTCTCTCACCCGTCACCACTGAGAACAGTCTAGCTCCATCCTCTTCGGATGCCCCCTCAAGTAGTTGAAGCTGCTATTAATCCCCTCTCAATCTCCTCTCCTGCAGACTAGATAAACCCAGTTCCCTTAGCCTCTTCTCAGAAGCCATGTACCCCAGCCCCCAAATCACTTTCACTGCCCTCTACTGGACTCTCTCCAATTTGTCCACATCCTTTCTATAGTAGGGGGCCCAAAACTGAACACAGTACTCCAGATTTGGCCACACCAGTGCCAAATAGTGGGGAATAATCACTTAGCTGGACCTGCTAGCTATGTTCCTACTAATGCAGCCCAGTATATGCTGTTAGCTTTCTTCATAACAAGGGCACACTCTTTGCTCCAGTTGAGCTTAATGTCCACTCTAACCCCCAGGTCCTTTTCTGCAGAGCTGCTGCTTAGCCAGTTGGTCCCAAGCCTATAGCAGTGTATAGAATTGTTCCATCCTAAATTCAATATTTTGCACTCATCCTTATTGAACCTAATGAGATTTCTTTTGGCCCAGTCCTCTAATTTGTCAAGGTCACTTGGAATCCTAGCCTTAACCTCCAGTTTATCTACTACTGCCTGCACCTTGGTGTCATCTGCAAATTTGGTGCGGGTACACTCTATCCCATCTTCCAGATTGTTGGTGATCTGAAAAATCTTTTCTTTAATCTGTAGTGTCTTTTTACAAGTAATGTCTCAGTGTGTATGTGTGTATGCATATAAAAACAGCATAAAAATTGGGCATGAATGAAGCTAAAAATACCATATTTTTGAGCATACCACATGTACCTAAGTTCCCACTTCAAACGGCAGGGTGTATGTGTTAATCATGGAAGCTAATTTTCTGCCTACAATAGCTCAGTGATAATTTAATTTTTATTTCCAGAAGTACTGAGGAAGTCAATTGATCTCATGCCTCAGCAGAATCTACCCAATTCCTTCTAACTGCTCTTCACTAAACAGGTGTTAACTTCCACTAATCAAGAAACCCTTTCTCCAGCAATTTTGCTGCAAAATTTGTAATTTAGCTTCTCCTGTTTTTTCTTCTATTTCATAGCCCTGCAAACATTTTTAGCTCTTTTAAACATCCTAAATCTGTCCATGGAGTCCAGTCTTCTGCATCAGCTACAATTTCAGCTTCTGGCAGAGTAGCCAACAGTTGCTGACAATTCTGCTATGAAAGGGTTAAAACTAACTTTTGCCTGAATAGGAAAGTTGTAGAATAGGCTCCATTTCTGCTATATGCAGCCATAAATCTGGAAAAATATGCTTTCTTAATTCTGCCTTCCTAAAAACAAGGTATGTATCTTATTTGGGCAGGGGCAAAAGAGAGGCTGGGAGAAAATACAGTGTTGATGGTCATACAAGCTTTGCCTTTTTGCTTAGCAGTGTGCAATTTATGATAAATATTTAACTGTTTTTTTCTCAGTCTCACAATAACTATTCATTAATTAGTTAATGCAATTAAATTTTACATGAAATTCTTTGGTCTTTATCTGGTAAACAAACATCTTATTTGTTTTTATGTTAGGAATAGAACCTATTATTTGAATTCTAATGAATGTATTTACAGAATTTACTCTAGATTTCTCATACATTTGATCAGGAAAAGAATAATAGTTTGTCTCTCTGAAATCAAGTTATAGATAAGAAGTCTTGGGAGGTGAACAGGGACATGCTTCCCTCAGATTCTTCAGACAGAAGGTAGTATTTAGCATCAGCAAATCTGCTGGAAGATCTTTCCCTCCTCATGTTCTGTCAGAACTAGATATCCAGCTTTCTGATACAAATTAATTTTTGAAGAATTATGTGCTGTCCCACCCCTTTTTTTGTTCTCCTGAACCTTGATGCTACATCCTTTACCTGTCTGGCCACGAGTTCTTCTCAAAAACTCTTTCCCATTATTCCTCACATTCTACTTGTCCAACATCCTTTCTCCATTGTCATTCCCTTTTAGCCTGCTGCCTCTCTCTGGTAGACCATGTTTTGGCCTTCCTTCCAGCTCTCCCCCTTTTCCCAGCAAGATTATTATATGCCTTCCCACACCAGCAAACTCCATCTTCTGCCATCAAAGCCTTTTTTAACTTTAACTCAAAGTTCCAAAGTCTATTTCCTCCGTATCTACTTCCCTTCCCTTTCCAAGCAGGTTCAAGTTCTGGCCCTTCCGGTATTTTCCTAAGCAAAGTTCAGATACTGGTACCTCTCCCATAAACTCATAATCATCTGAATGAATCCTGGAGGAACAGAGAGATTCCATTTGATTCTACAGAGACAGCTGCTAGGTGCTTCTCAGGTCCACCTAAGAAATCTCCCACTATGAAGAAGTTAATAGGGTACTCAGCAGAGATGCTGCTTCTTCACAAAGAATAATGTAGCAAAACCCCTAGTATTTCTTTTTTTTTTTAATTTATTTTAAAATAAATCCCCTTTCCCCAACCATTTCTGACTTTTTCTCTATCTCTCTATTTCCTATAGATAAGTATAAGTGAGCTCAGACTTAGGATAACCTTTAAACATTTTTATTTTGGAAGCAAGTTTTTGGTTTTGGATATCCACCATTTTATATTGTATTATTATTAGGTTTGCATTGATTTTTACTGTTGTTTATGGTATTATTATTTTTGTATTGATTTTTATTGCTTCATATGGATATCGTATGGTTTAGGCCTGTGTTTCTAAGTGAACAAAAGTCACGTCAAGTTTCCATTTTATATGTCAAGCCTCCATCTTCTGTCCTCTGCCTGGGTATCCCATGTTGCAACTGTATGAGTCGCATATCCCAGCCATGTAAATTGGTTCCCCAATGAATGAGAGTGATTGGAAATGAATGAAATACAATGGTAGCTGTGGTAAAGAAATAAGAAAAGATACGACCAAATACCAACGTGAGAGCAAGCCATGCTCATAGCATGGGGAGGAGGAGAGATGGGCGTGGTTAGCAGCGTTCCCGCTCGGGCTGATTGGCAGGGGGAGGGCAGGCACTGCCCAGTTAAAAGGGGAGCGCACCAAAACAACAGGGGGGGGGGACCCACATAACATCGGAGAGGACTGATCACCCTCGCCGGAGGTCCTCCATCCGCGAAAACCTGCACGGCCCCA
Source organism: Alligator mississippiensis (assembly GCF_030867095.1). Taxonomy (NCBI): domain Eukaryota; kingdom Metazoa; phylum Chordata; order Crocodylia; family Alligatoridae; genus Alligator; species Alligator mississippiensis. Next base: position 55,404,741 of record NC_081831.1, read on the forward strand.
TCACGATTTGGTATACCACCTGAGTATGCTCAAGAGCTCCCGAGGAATCAGCGAACTAGATTCCAGAAACAGCTGTACGAGATTGTTGCCTGAATAGTGAGTAAAAAGCGATTTTTTTTATCTCTCTGCCTCCCGGTGTGTTTCTGTCGACGGAAGGAGAGACAGAAGGAGGAAAGGCCCGAACCCTTTTGTCCCCAACCTACTCAAAAAGATTGGGCTCAACCACCCATAGTTAGGTTGCACATGGCGACGAGGATGGGATCCTCAGGGAAAAGGGGAAACGAAGGAGATGCCGACGAGTTAATTACGCATTGCCCGTGGGGAAACTATCACCGGCCCCCAACCACGAACGCCGACGATTTATGGGCTCATGTGGTGTATCATCAGGCTGGGCAGGACAGGAAGATGGGAGGCTATGTTTCCATCCGCCCGACCGAAGATAGTGAGGAGCCGCCTAAAGAATGGGTTGTGTTGGGCCTCAGTCCCGCAGCCCTAGGATGTCTCCTTTCCAGCCCCGCAGTTCTTTATCATCCACCTGATAAAAAGCCTGAGGTGTTACTTAGCTGTGTCAGGTTCGCAGGCACGGATGACCGTATTCCTGCAAAAGAGTATGCCAAGTGTATACAGTACCTAAAGGAAGCGAGCGGCTACGAAACCACTCCTGATAAATTCAGCTGCCTCGATCTCGATCTCGGGGGCACCGAGAATGAAATCCTAACGGCACTCCGTGAGAGTCTTGAGGTCGATGGACGGGATGCTGTGGGGTGGACGGGACCAAGGTGGAACAAGGGGAAAATTATTAATATCCTGTTTCGCTCAGTGACTACCTTGTTGCGGCATGCGGCGAACCAAGCCAGCATAATAGATACGCTGACTAGAACGGCTGAGCAGCAGAGCGCCGCACAGCCTGAACCGCCTCTTAAAGATGGCGCCACGGGTGAAGAAGAAGGCGTGGCCAAAGAGCCCCGGGCGGGAAAACCGACGTTAGAGAAACCCCGTCGGCCCCGCCCGAGGAACCGCCTCCATATAACATCCCACCGGAGCAACGCTCCGCCCTCCCCACCGACGCAGGCACATCTGTTCTGCGTGCAAACCCTGTAGCCATAGTGAAGACTGTCATTGATAACGTGAGAAACCGCACCTTCACTACCTTCCGCACGCGCACTAGAGGGGAACTCCAAGAATTAACAAAGGATACCCGACTAAATCTGGGTGAAATGCTGGCAATATGGCTAGGACAACTGATACTAGAGCACGGGGCAGACCTAGTAGACCCGAAGGAGTGTGCTATCCTAATGCGCCAGCCCGCATGGAGTGGAGGAGCGTGTAGCGACACGACTCAAGTACTGCACAATCAGGCTTGGCCAATCCCTCTGTGTGCCGCCACGGTTCCAGCACAGCTGAGCCAAACTCACGCTTGGCATGCGGACCCGCCCGATGATCCATCACCCGCACAGCTACTCTACGCGATAACGGGGCTCAGTTACTTGACTCGGGACGCCGGACAGGACCCACTAACCCTGACTTCACTCCAGGCGAACAATGTTTGGCCGCATCGCTGGTGTAAGGATCCTGGTAAAGTTCCTGTATCAGCGTCAGCAGTGGAGGCCTGCGTTGAGATTTATGGAGGTACGAATATACCCATGTTCTGCTTGTTATTACACCCACTGGTAGGAGGGCTGTTAGGGAATGTTCTCAGTAGTCTGGGAAAGCTCACCACAGCGCGTAAAGCAGAAAACAAGCCTACCTCGCCAGCGATAGTACAGGAGGTACAGGCCATAGGAGAGTGGAAAGCAACGCCCAGAAAACCCCGAACTGATCGTTCACCGCGTGGACGATCACCAGACCGCACACTTAAGGAACGTTCTATGTTCAGTTTCCTGCTGAGCAAAAGCGGTCTGACAAAACATCAGCTTCGTGGATTAGGAGATGAAGGGCAAAGGATGCTGGCACTGAACCTAGGCTTCAAGCTTAGGGAGCAGGAGCTAGATAGGGAAAAAAACAAGTAGCGGCCGTTGAGATGGGCAACGACGGCTGACGTACCGATGAGGAACGCCCGCATGCAACTTATGATGTGAGCGCGACTGCAGAATCTACCCCTACCCCTGTACGCTTTTTGCTAGATATGGGAGGTCAAGTGAATGTGTTGAGATCTGAGACACCCCACGTTAAGACATCCAAGGTCATCTTTGTGCAAGGGCTGAATGCCATGACATCTGCGCCCGTGGTCAAGTTTTGGATTAACAAAAGGGTATTGCATGGAGTCTTAGGGGGCATAAATATCTTGGGTATCCCTGCAATAAAGACGTTGGGCTTGAAAAACATCATATATGTAGCACTCCCATTGACTGTGACATCAGGGGAAAAACACCAGCCAGCGCTAGCGAGCTCTACACCCTGGCGGTATCAGCCAATCCCGACACGCACTGATTTGCAGCTCCAGATCCGAGATCTTCTGGCTGATTTGTGCAAGCGAGAATGCATCCAGCCCGTGAAGTCCTCCACCTACCTCTCAGCCAGATGGGGAATCCCCAAACTGGGAAAGCCGATGAAGGCTCGTCTAGTGGTGGACTACCGACAAGCAAATCGTCGCTGCAAGCCGCTCCAGATGCCTGCCATGCAGACTGTCTCAGACATCCTCGACGGCACGGCCGAGATACAGAGAGGCGGAGAGTGGTTTGCCACCATGCTAGATTTAAAGGACATGTTCTACTCGATTCCTATACATGATCCGTATGGGATTCTTAATGTGTGTGTAGGCGGACAGATGTTTTCATGGAAGTTTTGTCCTCAAGGTTACCGCAACGCACCAGCCCTAGCAGTTGCAGTGATGAATGGGACAATCGACAGCTTTGTCCGTACCCGCCCAAAGACTGCAGATGTCCACATCTGGACCTATGTCGACAATGTTGTTATTATGGGGCATGACCGTGCCGCGGTCCGCATCACTACTGCAAACCTAAAGGACCACTTGAGCGATCAAGGATGGACAGTGAATCCAACAAAGTCCATGAGTGAGCCATCCTCAGACATCAAGTTTTTAGGGACACGATTCACTGGACCATGCCGACTGGGGACAGCACACAATGCTACCCCGGAGCTGTCTTCACCTTGGCCGACTACGCAGGCAGACTTTCAAGGCTTGCTAGGCCAGCTAAATTGGTTCCGTAACTTCATGACACCATCACATCTAAAGGTTATCCAGCATGTGCAACAGCAAATCCGTAAGAAGACGCGACGTAGACTCCCATGGAGTCAGCATGACCAAGCTGCCCTAGAACAGGTTATGGCAGAGGTCAAAGCGATGCGCCTGATCGCGCCCCCCACCGGTAGCCTCCTGACAATCCATGTAGGCTACACCATGGAGCATATCTGGCTTACAGCCAATGGCACCGAAACGGGAGAACTCGCATATATGGGTCGTCGCACACTAAAAAGCCACCAACATCGATATGGTTGTCTAGGGAAGGTTATGCTCACAGCCCAACTGGGGGAACACCTCGCAGCAGGCCCAGGTGTGTTTGTCACACCCGGCGGCACCACACTAGGACTGCTTAATCCTAGCAGGGTCCATCCAGAGTATCAGGGCACGGAGAAGACTTGGAGCGCCCTGGTCCTTCGTCACCAGTATCACTGGTCGGCATGGCAAGTCGCTGATGGAGAGGTGATCTCGGTCACCGAAGAGGACGATTCCAGTGTCCCGCGATTGTATGGGACCACGTCCCCGGCATGGATAGCTTCAGACGGTACATCCCGCGATGGCGGAGGATATGGATATTATTGTGACCCTTGTCATGACTACGAGCGCAAAACGTCCCATCCAGAAGAGTCAGTTCAAGCATCTGAACTACGAGGTTTCCACCTAGCTCTTGAACATGCCTACCGTCATCACGACGGGACGCTTCTGGTATATTCTGTTATAGCCATAGATTCAGAATATATATACAGGATTGTCACCGGAAAGGCGCAAGCTACAGAACACACGACTCTCTGGGACGATGTCAAGACCATTTTGTCACACTTCTCTGTTCGCCCTTTAATTAAACAAACAGGGTCTCACCAACCTGATACAGATCCTGTGCATGCCATTATAGATCAGCTGCTGGCACACCAAGGATCCATGGATGAGAAGGAAGTGCCTCAGTTACATGTCGCCGACATTGTAGACATTGATCCCTTTCTCGTTTGGCTCCACGAGCACTGGGGACACCTTGGAGCAAAAAAAGCACAAGCACGCTGGAGGGAAGAAGGCAGCGAAGGACCGAGTGTAAAACAATGGAGAAAGATAGTCCAAGCCTGCTCCGCTTGTGCATGAGAGAAACCGGTGCATCACAAGCACCAAAGAGGCATCTATGACCCAGAACACTTTGCTCCAGGAAAGGTGTGGCAAGTGGACCTGCTCGGGCCACTCCCAGGAGCCAAACCTCCGAATAAGGGATTAGTAATTGTGGACCTGGGAACCTGTCAAATCCTCGTTCTCCCCACGAGGAAGACCACCGCTCCCGTAATTCAGGGATGTCTACAGCTTGCCTTCGCTCATTGGCAAGTACCCTATGACATACATTCCGATGGAGGACCACCTTTTAACTCCAGAAGTTTAGAGCGGTTTGTGACGGAGCACAATATTCAGTGGCATCATCATCTACCTTACCATCCACAGTCGAATGGTGTCGTGGAAAGCCAGATAGGACTGTACAAGGAACAGCTAAGACTGAGGGAAAACGGATCGTTTAGGAACTGGACCAAGTACAATAACGATGTACTAATTGCCATGAACGCCACTAAAGCTTTATGGGATGAACGCACGTGCCACGTCTGGCCTGGAAGCCATGTTACTCATCCCAAGAAACAGTGTGGCTGACAATTCCCATAGCTACCAGTAAGCGTCCGACTCCAGTTCCCAGTGTCGTACTCGAGCCCGGCGAGTACCCAAACACCTATCTTGTTTCCCTTGAAGCAGTCACACCCACACACACCGTCTTAGCTCATCATAATTGGCTAAGTCGATGCAGTACAGTTTAGTACATGTTATTAATGAACCCCGAGTTTTGTTTTCCAGCCCGAAGCGGCATGAAGCCATCAATGCATAACACGATGTGAGGTTCGTCGCCGCAAATGAACCCATTTGCGATGACCTCCCGGCAGAAACGTCGTGCTGCATCTAGACAGACTTGATTAGACTTAGTCATTGTTTAGTATTTTATTATATACCTGTATCAGCTGTCTGTATTTGAAGGGAGTTCTTGAGCCCAACCATGCTCGAGATTGGCATTCTGTCAAGGGGGCATGTGGCAAAGAAATAAGAAAAGATATGACCAAATACCAACGTGAGAGCAAGCCGTGCTCATAGCATGGGGAGGCGGAGTGATGGGCGTGGTTAGCAGTGTTCCCGCTCGGGCTGATTGGCAGGGGGAGGGCAGACGCTGCCCGGTTAAAAGGGGAGCGCACCAAAATAACTGGGGGGGGGGGGGAACCCGCATAATATCAGAGAGGACTGATCACCCTCGCCGGAGGTCCTGCGTCCGCGAAAACCTGGACAGCCCCATCACTATTTGGTATACCACCCGAGTATGCTTAAGAGCTCCCAAGGAATTGGCAAACTAGATTCCAGACACAGCTGTACGAGATTGTTGCCTGAATAGCGAGTAAAAAGCGATTTTCTTGTCTCACTGCCTCCCCGGTGTGTTTCTGTCGACGGAGGGAGAGACAGAAGGAGGAAAGGCCCGAACCCTTTTGTCCCTGACGTACTTGAATAGATTGGGCTCAACCACCCATAGTTAGGTTGCACAGTAGCAGGCCTCTACTGAATGGCCTGTAATGACAGGACTATCACCTCACATTGATTCACCCAGGAACCACGGACCTTACCCAGAAACAGATACAAGACCAGCATTTGAAAGACAAAGGACCCTGCAAAACCAGCAACTCTCACCATTACAAACACCTGGAACTGCACATGCCTGCATGGTGCTCAGTATGCCAGGGACTGACCCTTGCCTCGGCATGCCTCCTGTCACTAGGTTCACACAAGGTCTGCCCCTATAAAAAGGGGCAGTGAAGACAGACCCAGTGGGAACGCCATTTCCATCTGGACCAGCACCATGCCACACCACCTATCCACCCAGACGCCCTGCCGGCGACCTCCGCTGGACAACACCTACTGGACAAGGACCCCTTTCCAGCCTAGATAATATTACCTGCACACCTACTCCTACAATTTGGACTCTCTCTTTCTCCTCCTGGACTTCAGCCCCTGCACCAAGCCTCTTTAAGCCCTGCTGCCAGTGCGTGCGTGCGTACACAAGGGAACCAATTTGGCATTGTGTCACCATCTCCCCTGTTCAATAAAACCACTGTCATTTGCAACCCCGAGTTGGGTCATGTTTTACTGAATCCCAGTCTCTTCCCTATCTTAAATTCCAGCCTCATTCTCTCTCTTTCTCAGCTTCAGTTCCCACCCTCTCTGCTAGTTTCCCAATCTCCTCCCAATTCCATCTCCCCTTTTCTGCCATCTCTCAGCCTCTCCTTGCTTTCCTGCTGTCCGTGCTGCCTGCTGCTTTTCCTGTGATTTTGTGCTCTCTGTCTCTCTGTTTTCAGGCTTCCCCCACACCTTTTGTAATCTTACCCCCCCACTGCCTCCTGCAGCTTCCCAGCTCCTATTAGCTGTCCTGCAGTTTTCTCCAGCTTCCAGAACCTATTGCCACTCCCTGCAACTTCTCTAGCTGCCCCGGAGCCATCCTCTGGCTCCCTACACCCAGAGCCCCTCTTTAACACCCACACTTTCCCTTAGGCCCATTTTCCCCTCTCCCCATCTACCTTTTCAGCTCCCCCGTAGCTCTGGCTTCAATCCCAGACTCTGTGCTGGTATGCTTCCCTGTTCTGCAGGCTTTAGCATTATCTTTTAATCAATTAAGATCAATTAACCTAAAGTAACCCCCAGCCTCAGTTCTTCAGCCCAGGCCCCTGTAGTCTACCGGTTCTAACCCCAGTCCTGGTAACTTTAACTCCCTACACTTCTACTTTCTTACCTTAACCTTTCCCCAGGTATCCCAAGTATACCAAGCACATACATACATATCACAATACCCAACTTAGGAACTCACTTATGTGTATGTGTAGGTGACTGGTATGTGTGTAAATTAGTGAATACACACACACACACACATATCTATATATATGTGTACACACACACACACACATATCTATAGATATGTGTGTGTGTATATATATATATATATATATATATATCGTGTGTGCGGTATATGAATTAGTAATTCACGTGTGTGTCTTGGATGTGCAGGTGTTGGTAACTGGTAACTGATTCTGTCTAAATTTGGTGTGTGTAGCATGTATGGGCTTAAACTGGTGATAGGTGTGCATGAACCTAGACTAATTATTTTGAACATGTGTGTATCTGAGTTGCTAGTGTGTGTGTATATATATATATATATATATATATATATATATATATATATATATATATATATGGCATTGTGTGCATGATATATAAATTAGTGATCTGTGTCTAATTTTCGGGCTGTATAGTGTAAGTGCTTGAATTGGTAATAGGTATGCATGTGCCTAGGCTGGTTTGAATGTGTATGTGCCTGAGCTGGTAGTGTGTGTGTATGCACCTGATTTGTGTCTTTGTATATATGTAATTGTGTTACGCCCTCCTGTCTAACAACGCAATATTGAGATCCTGAGAGTTGGCCTGACCCCACAGGGCAACAATAACAACAGCCTGTTGGGGTCTCAGAACTATTACAGTCTACCCAAAATTACTTTTCTGAATACTGCTTTTTGTGTAAACAGAAGCATCTTGGAAGTATAATCCAGAGTCTCAAGTGACAGCAACCTTTAACTGTAGGCAAAACTGCTTCTTTCTTTTGTGGCCATCATAACTTCAGCATCCAAAAGGGTTCCAACATGAATCAACCTAAACTTAGGACAGATACAACTGAGGTCCGTTACAGAAAAGGTAGCTCCTTTAGTTCCCTATTGTATTATTACCTTCAACCTATGTAACTTTCAAATTTAGCAACATGCTGTTTATTCAAGTGTCTGCTAATCATTGATATAGCTAAGCTATGATACTAGCTGTTTAATCGAAGGGGGATTCAGAGCTACAGGCCACTGTAAAAAAAAAAAAAAAACCAACAAAACAAAAAACCAGTAGCACTGAAGCAAGTGGCCATTTCAGGGACAATAAAATGAATGTATTAGGAGTGTCACATGATGGCACCAGAGCAGATTGAGGCCTGAAGCTAGACTTACATGGGAGAGATGGCACAATCCACAAACATTGCTGATCCCCATTCTCCTCATCTCCCAAAAGCATTTCTCTTGTTTGTCAAATGCACACCTTATGTAAAGGGATCAGTTTGAAAAGCTACTTCCCCACAAGAGACTCACTGGAAGATCCTTATTCACAACAGCTCACAGGTTCTGGAAAGTCAAATATGGTTGCTACAGGGGAAACAGAACAGGCAGAGGAGAGAAGAAGAAAAACAAGACAGCCCCTTTGACCAAAGAGGACTTTAGTGTGTTAATCTCACAACTGAGAACTTTAAAATTCTTTATGGATGGACAATTTAATAAAATCAAAGCAGAGATAAAAGAAATTAGATGCAAGGTCAGAACTGGAGATAATGGCCTGGCCCTGGCAGGACTTCTAATTAAGAAAGTCTACCTGCAACATCCCAAGCTTTTCCCCACTGGTTGCTCAAGGGGTGGGAGTGTTGCCAGCCCCCATCCCCAGGCTAGCATTCCGAGGCAAGGGGTGGGGGCGGAGTGCAGCGTGTTCATCTGTTCATGATATGGAGTTTTTCAATCTCCCTCCCTGCTTCTTTACACTGTCTGCAACAAACTATCAGGCAAGCAAACCAGCAGGGGGCTGATAACAGTGTTTATCACCCCATCAACAAAACAACAGCCTCTCTCTATTAGTTCAAACTCTTCTTAAACAGCTTACCAGCTGACCTGTTGATTATCTCCAAAAAGCCCTAAGCGGTCACTGTTCTGTCTGCCTGTCCCAGTGAAGTTGGAGAGGTGCACACACAGACACCTCTTGGCATTACCTAGCATGCCACATGCCTAGGGTACATGGGGCTGCGGTCTGTCCTGTGGAAGATGAGAAGGAGGGATGGGGTGTTCCTGCTGGAGCAGCAAGCACCAAGGGGATTAGGGGGTAAGGCAGGGGGAAACCAGGCAGACCCAGCTATACCTGCAGTCTCTGCCGGAGCTCCAGCCAGGGAGCAGAGGGCAGGGGCCAGCTCTGCTGTGGAGCAGAGAGCCCCACCCAGCCCAGAGAACATGCTGGGATGCTGGGGGAGTCTGGTTCATCTTAAACCATGAAGGGATTTGGGACAGACATTGCATAAACTGGTTTGACCCAAATCAGTCCAGTCTGATACTACATTCAACCAGGTTTATCTCCAACCAGTTTCAGTCAGGAAAGTATCCAGAAATCTCAGCTTGAGGCCAGATACAGACAAACCTGTTCTGGTTTAGGTGGTTGGAAACTGGTCTATATCCATAACAGGACAAATTCAGAGTGCATCGACTGCTTTAAAAATGGTGATTCCTGCCATAAAAGAGACCTGGATTGATGCAGTATTAGACTTAATTGATCTAGGTTAGGCTAGTAAATCAGATTTCAGCACCAAATCTGCTCGCAAATCAAAGTAGATTGATTTCCACTAGCATCCCATGCGTCTTTGTGGGCTCCCGTTAGCCCCCACCACAGGTAACCACACAGGCTGGAGAAGCCTGTCACACTGATGGTGGGAGGAAAGGGGGGGACTGGCCAGGCTTGGCTCCCTGTCATTGCACCCACCCTCAGGAGGCATGGGGATCTCAGTGGGTATGCAGGAAAAGCCCCCATGCTTTCTGAAAGTAGGCACAGGGACAGGGAGACACACAGGTTGAAGATGCCTGTCATGCTGACTGCTGTTGTGGGATGGGGGGCAGAAGGGACTGATCGGCTCCCTATGCATTATAGATTGATTTTTTTTCTTTTTAATTTTCCACCCACTTGGGCTAGGGACAGACATTATACATAAAGTAGTTTAAAGTGATCCAAAATCAGATTAAACCTGTAACAGAACAGAAGTTCAGTACACATGAACTAGTTTCAAAATGGCCCAAACCAGTTTAAGATAGACCTGGATGAATGCAGTATCAGACTTAACTAATTTAGGTTAAATCGGTTCATTGAATTTCTGTCCCAGATTCCCTCCAGATTCAAGTTAACTAAGTCATTCAGCATCCCAAAATACTATGCATCTCCCCCGCAACTCCCCTCCCAGCACAGACTGGGGAGACTAGCTTTGGCCCACTCTGTCTGCTCCAGCAAAGCAGGGCCAGTCCCACCTCCAGGCTGTCAGAGAGCTGAGGCAGCAAAGCCTCTGTTCCGCCACCCTGGTCCTGCCTGCACCTGTCAACCCATTGGGGTGTCAGGGGGAGGCCCCTTCCCCACCCTGATCCCTTGTGTGCAAGGGTTCTCCTCCTCATTGTGCAAGTCACTACTAAGCATGTGGGAGGAGGGGGAGCAGTCCCTCCAGCCTAGGACTGGCCCAGATCCCCGTGCCTCAGTGGGGGTTCCCCTGTCCCAGACAGGGTTCTCTGAGCCTTGCTGCCAGTACGGGGCCCCAGGCTGGTGGGGTATATGTGTATGTATCTGTGTGTGTGAGGGGGGGATAGATAGGGAGAGCATGCAAGGAAGAAAGAAAAATTATGTTTTCAAATCTCCTCCCTTTTTTTTTCCTTCACTTTCCACCTCAGTTCTTTGCTTCTCTCTAAGTTCTTTGGCCTGTGAAAGGTGCTGGCTGCCACAGAAAAATGGAGACGACAATGCCATCCCCTTGCCGGGTGGCCAGACCATGCTCAGCTTCTCTATTTTTTTTTAGATTTGTTTTTAATTATTTTTAATTTTTCCCCTCCTGCCTCCACCATGGTGATGATTTACACCCACCCCACACTTGCAGCAACAGGGAGCTATGCCCCTCTGCCCCCTGCAACAGCTACCTCCCAACCCATTCCAGCCAAGGTACCTTTTCACTGAGCTTGGCTTCTGCACGTGCGTGCATGTGAGAGACATACATGAGCCTAGGGCAGCAGGTTCGCATGAGTCGTTGATTAGGGTATTTTTTCCCCCCATTTCCCTGGCACAGACCTGGCTTCTCCCCATCTCCCTCCTTGTTGACCTGCTGGCCAAGGCAGCATCTCTGTTTTGGAACAAGAATAAAGTGAGTGCCTCCCTTCCCTGTCTGTGTAAAAAAAAGTTTAAAAATGCATGGTATCTTGGTTCATCTTCCTAAAATAGCTGAAAGTGATGTCAAAATAAGAATTTAATTCAAAGGCATTCTTGAGAATTTAATACCTGAAAATGAAGTCTTCAGTGTGCAATATTAACCAGTGTTTGTCCTCAAACAGTCATTGTTATCCTCCTCTGCAAACTAACATTCACTCAAGTACTGAAAGCTCATCATCTGGTAGGCCTCAAGAATCTAGCATGTAGTGGGTCCCAATTAGAAATGTCACTTCTAAGCACTGGTCTTACCCAAGACTTTCTACCTTTGTGATCCATTCATCATCAGCTGCCTTCCAACAACCCGAATAGACTATTTCTCATCAGCCCTACTAGCCCTTATGGTTTTACTGCAAGTCTCATGATATTTGGCATTCTTGTTAAAATCTCAGCTTGTGGAGGCAGATGATTATGAAAGAAACTCATTTGTCTTTCAGAAAACCATGATTCTTCTCCTCATGGTTGTGCAAAATCTCTAGACTTTTAAATCTTCAAGAAGATGAATAAAAGGTCCCCATTTTTTTAATTATAGTTTACGGTGGGGAGGATTTGGTAGAAATGTAAAAAGAATCCTGATGCATGATTTTCAAATGCTTGAGGTGGCAGCACTGACCTGATACTTTCCAGCAATAGTAGATTTTATTGCCTATTCATGTATCACTATTCAGCAAAAGAAATGCATTTTTTCTGGTTTTCACAAGAGTAAAAAAAAAAAAATCTGCTAAATTTTGCTTTGTGTTTAAAGCTAGCATTTCAAAGCAATGCAGCGAAATGTTTTCAAATGTTAACTTATTTCCAACCACAATCCATAAGTCCCAGGTTTTCCTGAAATTCAGCTCGCTCTCAAATTTCAGTGAACCTGACCAAAGTTCCAAGATTACAATGAAACTTAAGAAGTAGGTAGGTTCATCATAGCACAGTTCTGATTATACAGCAGCACCTGTTTGTCTTAAATCATTATATGTAGCTTTATTATGACCAAGTAGCATTGTTTATTGGTCATTCACCAAAAGTGTCCATGTGTACCAGAGCTTTAGGGAATTGACTTTTTTTTTTTTTTTAGATGAAGCTATGTGGTGTTGAAAGGCAAAGAAACATGTTTAGTGTCACCTTCCAATCTAACAAGCACTTAAATAGCTGGCTAGAAAGCAGAAAATTAAAACTGTTTAAAAGTCATAACTTTCCATATTTTAATGTATCTTGTATTTTACTGTCTAAACCTTAAACTGCGGGGTTTTTTGACCATTTAAATAATATTAAACCAGGTCTATGATTTCTCTTTGATAGCTGTTCAAATAGACAGATGGCTCCTATCCATATTACATATCAGAATGCAGCCCCCTCTTTGAGTGATAATTATGGAAATCATTGCTGTTTTCACCCCTCCTTGTAACATTTTTACCAGGGAAATAGCCACCTAATTGCCAAACACTGAGGTGCCTTAAGATCTGACTCTCCAAAATCCAATGTCCATATTGCCACAGAATATGATGTGTCATTTACATATACAATAACTATTTGTAGAAAGTAATTTATCAATTGTATGTGTATAATCTTTAAAAAAGCCTGACAAGTGCATTGGTATGTATTTCAATTTTCATTAGATTCAAACAAATTACATTTTAAGTTTTAATTTTCATTTTTCAATTAAAGAGCAAACTCAAATACAGCTATAGATTTCCACTGAGAATTTGAATTGGCTGACAGCCAGTTCCAGCCATCAGTATTCCTTCTGCCAGGAAAAAAATCACCATAAAGTAATCTTCAGAGCAGTTTCTACTTTTTTACTTTTTTTTTTTTACAGTTACAGTTTAGTAACTGTGAGCAATGAGATTTGGGATAAGAGTCAGGAGAAACAGCAAAACTATATACCAGCCCTTTTCACAATTAGCAATGCATTTTGTTTATTCAGTGTACCATGAGCCTGATCTGATAAATCATCTCTTTTATCCAATTTGACTCCTACAGAATTGTTCTTTATTATCTTTAGATAATTAGTAACTACCAGCTCCATATATAATTTAAGGAAACTAAGTGCAATTGGAAGCTGCTGCACAGTAAGATCTTAGAGATCAAATTACCTTTTACCCTTAATGAAAGGTTAAGCTTTCAGTGCTAATGAATCCGTGCTAGAGAAGATTCCCTACACCTTCTACTTGCATTGCAAGTGGTGAAAATATGGATGGTTCAATACAACAGAAACACTGCTGTATTATTGGAACATACTGAAGGCTTTGAACATTTTCTCACTTCATGACAAGCCATTCCACAAAGAGTTAAAGTAGCACTTTAAATACATGGTACTTAGTACAACACCAAACATTAGGAAAGGGGGGATTCCAGGTCCAAGTAATTATACCAAAACACAAGTGCTTCAGAGTATCGGATTGTGGGAATGTTTTATTGTTACCCAAGTGTATCTGTCTACTCATTTCTGGTTATGTACTTTTTTTAGCTACGGAAGTCCAATATACCTTATGACTATACAGTTTTTATGAAAACTTCTGAGTGTTTCACAGTTATCAAGTTATAATCATAATCAGGCCTCAGCAAACATTACAGCCAAAACAAGAGGTATTTACAAAGAAAATGATCAAAGGTGGAAGCACTTACTATTCTGATATGCACAAATTACTAAATGGCAGGGAGCTTCCTCACATTATCATTATATCAAAGTTTTAATTGAAAGAACAACTAAAAAAACCTCTACAAAGCCAAAAGGAGCTAGCAATGCATTGAAGACTTCCTGAAACTAAACATCACTTTGACCTTTCTTTCTGCACCCATCTCAGGCAGAAAGGGGCAAAAGAGGTGGCCCTCCTCATTCTTCCTGAAAGTAGGGCAATCAGCTAGTTACCTCAGGTGTCTATACACAGATGCACAGAGCCTGGGAAACAAGTAGGAAGAACTAGAAGTCCTCACACGGTCACAGAACTATGGTGTGATTGGAAAAACAGAGACTTGGTGGGAAAGCTGTCACAGATAGGGATAAATTGTTCAGGACAGGCAGGGGAAAAGAGAAGGAGGGGCTGCTCCTTATGTAAGAGAGCTGTATGATTGCTCAGAGCTTCAGTATGACACTAGAGATAGACCTGTTGAAAGTCTCTGAATTAGGATCAGAGAGGAGAGCAACAACAGTGATGTTGTGGTAGATGTCTGCTCTAGACCACCAGACCAGGAGGATGAGATGGATAAGGTTTTCTCCAAACGCCTAGCGGAAGTTTCCAGATCACAGGCCCTGGTAATCACGGGGGAGTTCTATCACCCTGACATGGAGCAATACAGCAGTGCACATGCAATCTGGGAAAATTTCTGAGAGTGTTGGGGACAACTTCTGGTGCAAGTGATGGAGAGGCCAAGACGGGGCTATGCTCTTTTTGATCTCCTGTTCACAAACAGGGAAGAATCGGCGGGCAATATAGTACTTGGCAACTTGGGCAGCAGCATCCATGTTCAGGATCCTGAAGAAAAGAAAGAAGGAGAGCAGCAGAGCAGGGGCCCTGGATTTCAGAAAAATAGAATTCCACTCACTCAGGAAACTGATGGGCAGGATCCCCTGGGAGGCCAGTCTGATGGGGAAAGGAGTCCAAGAGAGCAGCCTGTATTTTAAAGAAATCTTAATGAGAGTGCAAGAACGAACCATCCCAAAAGAGTTCCTACAAGTATGTCAGCAACAAGAGGAAGTTCAAGGAAAGTATGGGCCCCTTACTGAATGAGGGAGGCAACCTAGCGACAGATGACACAGAAAAGGCTGAAGTACTCAGTGCCTTTTTTTATCTTCAAAGACAAGGTCAGGTACCATACCTGGCAGCAGTTTGGGGAGGAGGCAAGCAGCCAAAAGTGTCAAAAGAACAGGTTGGGGACTAGTTAGAAAATCTGGACATGTACAAGTCTGTGGGGCCAGATATGATGCACCAGGGGTGCTGAGGGAGTTGGCCAATGCGACTGCTGCATTGCTGGCCATTATCTTTGAAAACTTGCACTGATCAGGAGAGGTCCCAGATGACTGGAAAAAGGCAAATATAGTGCTCAACTTTAAGAAAGGGCATAAGGAGGAACCACAGAACTACACACTAGTGAGCTGCGCCTAGAAAAATCATGAAGCAGGTCCTCAAAAAATCCATTTCTAAGCACTTGGAGGAGAAGAAGGACATCAGGAACAGTCAGCATGGATTCACCATAGGCAAGTCATACCTAACCAACTTGATTGCCTTCTACAATGAGATTACTGGCTCTGTGGATGTGAGAATGTGATATACTTTGACTTCAACAAGGCTTTTGATATGGTCTCCCACAACATTCTCACAAGCAAGCTAATAAAGTATGGGTTGGATGAATGGACAGTAAGATGGGTAGAAAACTGGCTAGACCATCAGGCTCAAAGGCTGGCTTGATGTCTAGCTGGTAACAAGTATCAAGTGGAGTGCCCCAGGGGTTGGTCCTGGGGCTGATTCTGTTCAATATCTTCACCAACAACCTGGAAGATAGGATGGAGTACACCCACAGCAAGTTTGCTGATGACACGAAGCTGCAGGGAGTAGTGGATACACTGGAAAGTAGGGCTAGGATTCAGAGTGACCTAAACAAATCAGAGAACTGGACCAAAAGAAACCTCACAAAAGTCAATATGGAGACATGCAAAGTCCTGCTTAGGACAGAACTATCCCATGCACCAGGATGGGCTGAAGGGGGGGGAGGAGCTAAGATGATGCCTGCCCCCCACCCCGGCTGGCATGACCAGAGCAGAGCCGAGCAGAGCTGGTGAGGGATGGGTGCGGATGCAGGCTGCTTGCTGCAGGCTTGGGGCTCCTCACCCCACTTCCCTCCCCCCCAGGAGCCATGCATTGGTCATGCTGTAAGGTTCGACCTAAAAACTACTATGCAAAGCCTAAGCAAAAGTAAATGTTATGTGTCGAATGCCCATCTGCAATGATAAGGAGCAGACAGTCTTAGATAAAAAAAGCTTAAAAACAAAAAACAGAATCAGAGTTACTGGAACAAAGAGCTCATTATAATACTAAAAATCACACCCCTAGGCGGAAAAGATATATGCTAATAAAACATATGTATGTTAACGAGATACATAGCTAAAACACAGGTATAGAGACATGCTCAGTAAAGAACTCCTTGCGTCACTCCTTTATAACCAATTAACAAACAAGGATGCTTATAAAGATTCAAACTCTTGTATATAAGGGGCTCAGTATTGCATATGTGCTGTGCTTGTAGAGTAAAATTATTCTGCTTGCACCTTTTATTGCTAGCAATAAATCTTTTTTATACTTTCACCCCTGGTATCTTTATTGGCCTTTGCATACCAGGCACAAACCCAGACTTGAGCTGGGGCCTAACAATGCCACCATAGCAAGGTGTCCCCTGCCCAACCAGCAGCAGTAGGGGGCACAACTATCACCATGGCAGCACAGCCATGATCCTCAGAAAAGGGCAAGAGGGTGGGGAGCCCTGAGCCTGCAGCTGGCAGCTCACATCTGCCCCCACCTCATGCACAAATTTGGGAGACACGTGCCCCCCCTCCCCCATTCCCTGCTCCCTGGGAGTGTGCACAGCAGCAGGGAGCTGGCCCCCCACCTCCTTGACAAGCTGCCTGTGGCTCTGTCCCACTCCCCATCCCAGCCCTGGGCCCCATTCACCACCCTGGCTAGGAAGCACCCCCAGCCCCAGTCTCTCCCTCAACCTGCCTCCCCATAGACTTACCTGCAGGCAGCTGGGGGAGATGCTCTCCACTGCTGCCTGGGGCTGTATTCCTCGCCACATGCTTGTGTACATGTGCACACACATGTACATGGCGCCCCCTGTGCCCCACTCCCCATTGGTGACATGTAGGGGGTGCACGTGCACCCCCTGAGAGTGCTGGTGCACCCCCTGACAGGCTGCACTCCCCACTTAGACGACAGTTAGGGGGGTTGGAGGGAACAGGTGGGAGTGCCGGTGCCCCCCTTGTGAGCACTGGCCTGGGAGTGGGAGCACCAGATGAAGTGGTGCGGCCACTTCCACTCGGTGAGATCGGTCATGGGGAGACCACCCCTCAGTCGTTGACTGGTCGCTGGGGGGGGGGGGGGGGGCATGTGCCGGCTCTCACTAAGGTGGCACCAGCCGCCCATGCCATTCCCCACAGCCCCGTGCAGGCTGGAACTCTGCCAGCCTACTTTCCCATGTTTTTCCACAGTGAATGGGAAACCCAGTTATGGACAGGTGGTTACCCTACCCATTTACCAAGGGAGGTCAGGACCCTCAGACCCTCATGTACTCAGTGCCCATGGGTACTGGTCAGACCACATCTGGAGTACTGTGTCCAGTTTTGGGCACCCCACTACAGAATGGATGTGAACAAGTTGGAGAGAGTCCGGTAGAGGGCCATGAAAATGGTTAGAAGGCTGGGCAACAAGACTGCTGAGGAGAGGCTGAGGGCACTGGGCTTATTTAGTCTGGAGAAGAGACTGAGGGGGGGTTTAATAACAGCCTTCAATTACCTGAAAGGTGGCTCCAAAGATGATGTAACAAGACTGTTCTCAGTGGTGGCAGATGGCAGAACTAGAAGGAATGGTCTCAAGTTGCAGCAAGAGAAGTTTAGGTTAGTTATTAGGAAAAAGACATTCTTATTAAGAGGGTAGTAAAACATGAGAACAGACTATCCAGACAGATTGTAGAATCTCCATCCTTGGAGATTTTTAAGGCGCAGGCAGATAAAACCTTTACTGGGATGATATAGTTAGGGATGATCCTGCTTTGAGCAGGGGGTTGGACTAGATGACCTGCTGAGGTCCCTTCCAACCCTAATTTTCCATGGATCTATGATTCTATGATCTCTATTCAGCTGATCAGCAATTTCCTGCTCTAAAAGTAACTGCAGTATTTTTCCGTTTACCTTGACTTCCAAAACTGAATTCTTTACTCTATAAAAATTAAATTATGTCAACACAAATATATGACAATTGTTGTTAGGACAAGAAACCAAATAAAGAAACTACTGAAAATTGTTTAAAATGAAAATAAATGGGTTTTACTGCCCTGCCCATCTCTTCCACATATATTTCTAAAGGTTTTTTGTATCACTTGAAGTATGTAAGCAGCTGAGATATCATCATTTTGGCTGGTAAACAGCTTGAAAGTTCTAAATCAGAACTTTGGGATTATAACTGCCAATTAACTTAGAGGGATTAGCATATTCATGAGCATGGTTAGTAGGAAACAACCATCCTTTGCTTGTGGAAATCAGACACCAAGGTCCAACTGGAGTACAGGGAATTGCTTAACTGAGGGGAGAAACTTGTATAGTTATCACTAAATTTACTGCTTCTATACACCCTGATCAGCTGAGACCACTCAGATTTCCCAAAAAGTATACAGAATCTCTGTCCTCCATCTTTATTCTATTAGCTTCTCACAATAAAGTTATTTGTATAGTCAATGTACATTTACAGAATTTACTGTACCTTTGATTGGCTATTGCCCTCCTGAAATTGTTGGTCCCCCTCTTAATTTAGTAAAAAAAAATACCATAAACTCATTAATACTTAATTTTCCCCATCTTCAGCTTCAATATTTATTTACTCCAAAATATAGTAATTACCACAAACAGGAACTACTTCCAGATTGTCATATCATTAAATTATATTAAAATGAAATCCTCTCAGCAGTACAATTCTTTCTTACAAAGAATTATGGTGGCTTGAAATATGAATGTTCCTGATCAATGGTTCACTACTTTCCATGGAACTCATCCTTCAGATACTGAGAACAAACATAGCCACCTCCACTTAGCTTGCCCTGCAATTTAAAGAAATGCACTTCTACTATATTAGGGTTGAGAGCTTCTGAGTACCTCCTGCAAGGTTCTAAGCACTCAAGTACCACTTAAACTCACTTAACTCCAGCTGAAGTAACACTTTACCATAAGGAACATGGCAGTCATGAGATACGTCAGGGCAATAACTAGATGTTTTCTGTTATCTCAGTCAACACCTTACTCTAGACTACTCCTTGGTTTTTGTTCTTGGACATCACACAATCAAGTTATGATCCTGAAAACATGAAAAAAAAATTCCATTACATAACATATACGGGGGGTGATTATATATAATTATATATCAAGTATACACATATTAATACTTTATAAATAACTAATATAATGCCTGCTTGTTTCTGCATTCCTAAAACACAGACATATACATATATGCACATATTCAAATAGCAGTAAGCATCTGACATAACCTTTTTTGTATGGATATAAGTCTAGTAATTTAGTGAAGTCACAGTGTTTGCTGGCTAACTTCACTATCAACTTCTATACCAGTGGTTCCCAACGTGGTACCCATGGGCACCATGCCCCCCCGCCCCTCCCAAAGTTTATTCAGATACCTGTTGCGCATTTTCAAAATGAGTTAAAATCATTATTCCAACAAAAAATGTTGTCATATTGGTGCCCACTGCTTTTTTTTTTTTAATTTGAATGTGCCCTTGGGCACATAAACATTGGGAATCCCTGTTCTATACTATGTCTGTCTCTCAACAATGTATGTCAACTTGCTAATGTATAGGTTTGGATTTTTGTTATCTCATTCACAGACTCATTTTGTATAATACTTTCCATTTTAAAAATTAAATTTTCCAGCCATTTGCCTCATTCATTTACCTCTGCTAATTTATAAGCAATACATACATATCTGGCTTATAACATTCTTATCACTATAGTACAATGGTTTGCCAACCTGTTTAGACTACAAGCACCGCTCAGAAAATTCCATCTCTTAGCTGTCACTAATTTATTCACTACAGAAAAATAATAAAGCAATTCTTCTGTTGCAAATAACTCAGAAAGGCCACAACACAGGTTAAAGTGTTTCTAATATTATGGATTCCTATTTGAAATCATTGTTTATCTTGTAAATCTTCTGTAAGTGCTTATACACCAAAAAGTGCTAATATCACAACACCCTGGTTGAGAATCACTGCTGTAGTATCTCAGTACCTCATTATCTCAGCACCAACAGGGGACCCTATCAGACCACTTCAACCAGTTCATCTCCTGCATCAAGAGCACCCTATGGAAGACCAGGAACCTACTCATGTATAGGCACAAAAAAACTCAGTCAAAGACTGTGTCAAAATGGCACTGAGTGAGTTGTAGTTGTACTACCAAAAGATGGTAGAAGACAATGGTGAGGAGATGGCAGAAAACATCTGGAAGAGAAGTAATTGGCACAGATAGTTCAAGAACAACCCCCTTCCCCCCCACACACACACCCTCTCAGGAAGACAGCAATGATGACAATGACAAAGCCTAGGAAGAAGATGGGGACAGTGAAAGAACAATGAGGACAACGGAGGAGAAGACAACAATGACTAAGAGAGCGACAGCAACATGGACATAGGACTAGGAAAGGGAACAGAGGCCTGTGGGGGCAGGGATGGGAAAGGTTGCAGGAGGTAGAGGGAGCAGGGGTAGGCCAGCGTAATTGTAACAGATAAGATGTGGACAGGTATTTGAGTGCGATGATTGTAATGGGAATCTGATGCTGTAACAACGTATGTGTTCTAGGGCCTGTCAAGTGAACCATACCAGTCATGAGACAGGGAGTTGAAAGTAGAGGCGCGCGCACGCACACACACACACACTTTCCCAAAAAACATAATAATCTCAGCATCTCCTTATAGTAATTAAGATTCACAGAATGTTGTCCAACTGGACATTAGAGTACATTATCCCCTTCACTGCTCAAGTTGTTGGTATCTTTCCTTTGTTTCCTTACACATCTTTATTTCCATGCAGTTGCTCCTTGTCTTTCATTATTGTGGGAAGGCACTGGCAAACAGGCAAGTTTTGCAACATTTTGTAAAAAATATCAGGTCTGGGTTCAGCCTCCCAATTTGCTGTTGCCCAAAAATGCTTTAAGTCCAGCTGCCATTAGCTTCCTCTTGAGGACTGTTAGCTTCCTCTTGAGCACTGTTAGCTGTTTTGGTCATGAATGAAGAAGGTGTCTCTAGTGTAGCTCAATCCTTGGCTGTTAGCAGTGGAAGCATCTATACAAGACGTGAAAGGTGCAGGAGACATTCTACTACACATTAGCACGGCAGGCAAAACCCATGATAATGTGCAGTAGAATTAGTCTACTAAGCATTAGCATCACAAAAAAAGTATGCACCAGCATTAATGTGCAGCAGTGTCGATTGTAGCATATTTAGTACCTGTAATTACAGATACTAAACTTAACGTGTTGTAATTATGACGCATTAAAGAACATGTAGATGCACCCAGTTTGAACCAAAACCAGAAGCAAATCAGAAGTCACAAGGTTTTCTTCCAGATTTATTCCCTTTCAAGGTATTAACTGCTGTATTTTGATAAATTGCATCCGTCTTGCCTCCGTCTTCAACCCTAGGTATAGTAAATTATAAAAATCTACTCTGAAGGTGAAAAAGATACAGATTACAATGACTGCAGCCTCAAACACCTAGAAAGTTCGAGTTAGAGGCATTTTCTACCACTACGAAATACCTGGATATCTAGAAACAGTGACAGTTAGATGTAGATGAACAAAGTGTAGAGATATTAAGGAGTCAGTGCCTAACGTACATTCTCAAAAGTGTTTCCCCTTACCACATGGGGCTTGCAGCCAGGCAATAATCAGGTATAGATATTCTGACATCTTCATGATATGGCCAATCACATCGACTGACAAAAGAACACATAATTTTGGCAGTGCCCCATGTCATGTCTCATATCTTCTCCAGAGGCATCTTGTAAGACATCAAACACAAACACCTAGCTAGTGACTGACTTCAAAACGGTGGTGGGGGCACTTTAAAGCTTTAGTTGGCAAACTCTGGCCAAGATGGCTATTTTTAGTTAAAGCTTTAGTTAAAGTGCCCTCACCACCATTTTGAAGCAGGGAATGCTGAATATACAAGCTGTTGTGGAAGTTTTAATTAGAGCAGCCTCTGAGAGCCGTTCTAATAAAAACACCACCCCCCTTCACCCCAGAGCACATGTAAAGATGCCCTAACTGACTAAGTTGTCTCTCTCAAAGTACTCTTACCTTGCAAATGATAAAAGCAATCTGTTCCCTCTCAAGCAATTTTCATAATATTCCTCCAAGCTTTGAGTACGCATTTGCATGCGAGAGAGAAATGCAGCCCAGGTGAGGCAAACTCTGACCAAGATGGCTATTCTTCCTCTTTGATTGGTAGCTCTCTCTCTGCAACTTCACCTTGCATTCTATTTATCTTCTTGGGAAAGTGAACAATAGTCATTCACAATAGTTAATGCTTAGAACTCTCTTTTAATTTATGAATTAGAGCATTGGTTCCCAACTTTGGGGTGTGACCCAAATCAGGGTCATGAGGGGTCCTCAGTAGGGGACACGCACACTCACGTGCACAGCCTGGGAGCTGCGGATGGGGTGGGGCCACCACACACAAAGGGGGCAATGGCAGCTCTCCCGCCCCCAGGCCTCTGCACTCTGTCTCCAGCAGCCCCCACAGCGCCAGGTCAGGAGGTCCCGTCAGTGGCCAATTTAGGGTTGCAGCAAAAAAAGTTTGGGAACCACTGCATTAGAGGGTCATTAGTCAGAGACCTTCTGCCAGCTGTGATTTCCCATAAAATGCAACAGAAGAAAAGGTTCTTTTTGCTCTGTCACAACACTAAGAACTCACAACACTTCTTTGAGAGTCCTTTTGCTGTCATTGAACATGTACATGTCTAGTGAAAGTAATCTGCCTTTGTGCGTCATACAACACTCCTTGCAGGTGTAACCCAAATCATTTGTAAGGATACAGGGCAGGCCTATTGAGGCCAAGAAGTTGATGATTGCAGCCATCAGGTTATTGTACTATTCTTCCAGAATACCAGCAGGCAGAGTTTGATGTCTTGTCTTACTGGGCAATATGGAAAGAAAAACCATTTTACTAAAGCAAAAGCATGGCTACAGATGGACCAGAGAAGCATATTTGTTACATTCTAAACATCTTCTCTGTCTCCTCCAAGGATGAAGATCATCATCTGTGTGTCTTTTGGATGTATGGGCTAGGGGACAAAGAGGAAAAAGCCTTTGTGTCCCTGGCAGGACATGAGACAAGTTACTAGAATATTGTTAGCAACCTCTGAATAGCCACTGACAACAAACCTCAGCTTCTGAGAACAATGGATCTGAGACAGTACAATATTTCAGAGGCCAATTCTGTGCAGGATGGGAGATTAGGTACTAGGGCAGTCTTCTAAGGAGACTCCAGGACAATCAGAACAGTAGGAGCCCTGGTTTCTTCTGTCCCTTCCTGTATGGTTCAGGAGGGCAGACAAGTAAAGAACAAAAAAAGACCCGAAAACCCCTTGTTTTCTTAGAAATGTTTCTAACAAGTCTTTCAAAAATTAATTGTACTAAAAGTAGACATCATTCTCTTAGACATAACCATAACCTTTTAAAATTTCCTCTTACAATACTGCATTAAAAAAATAAAAGTACTGTTTCCAGGTCTTCTCCTAGTGGCAACCTGTTTGAATGAAGCTAGTGTACTGATAACCCTCTTTTCATGTTTATCCAGACTCTGGTCCATATTTCTTTAGTGTTTACCCAAATTAATACACGTATTCCAAGAAGTGAAATTGTAAACCCTTTAACATTTTTGGTTTTTTGTTTTTTTAAATGGATGAGCGGAGAAAATGTTATCTACTGTGAAAACAGGCAATACTTTTAAAGGGCAAAATGTCACAACGAATTTAGATCCATCCCCTTTCATAGCACAAACACTAAGGAAAATCATAAAATACAGGTTTCCCTCACTTTA
The DNA here is from genome assembly GCF_030867095.1 of Alligator mississippiensis. Taxonomy (NCBI): domain Eukaryota; kingdom Metazoa; phylum Chordata; order Crocodylia; family Alligatoridae; genus Alligator; species Alligator mississippiensis. Next base: position 55,428,853 of record NC_081831.1, read on the forward strand.
TGCTGTACATGCGTTCCTGGAAAATGGTGCATAACTCAAATTTGCATAAAGGGAACCCACTTTACAATGTAACAAACAGGGATACGTTCCAAGACCTCTATGCACTGACCCCCAGACCCATTTCTACCACTTTTACAAGACAATTTTGGTACTCACCAACAGCAGACAGTACACAAAGGCACAGGGCACTATCATAATGGGAATGGCAACCACAGAAAGATGTTTCGCAGACAATGAGAGAAGAGTGCAGATCCACACAGGAGACTATATTTTGGTGCACATCAGTCCCACAATGCACCACACAAACCAGCTGACTGCGGGCTTCCACCACACGGATCGCATAAGAGTGAATTTACCTTGCATATAACAATTTTTTGGTATAAAAAGGGTCATTGCATAACAGAGAATTCGCACATACAGAACCTGCATAAAGCGAGGGAAATTTGTATTTCTATGAATTTGTAATTGCATCCCAGAAAGCTAAGAATAAGATAAACAATTTTCTGTTTGTTTTTCACTTTCATGGCAACGCCATCCTTACTTGCTTCTAGATGGTCACATTTTGCTGACATTTACAAACATTTCATGTTGATCTTACATGGGTCACATCAATCATCTATACAGTTTCAATGACACTTTGTTAAATAAACTGTCATGAAAGATTTATAGAGAATTTGATAAAAGTAAAGAAGATGTAGTTTAGCTTTTAAAGATGCATTACCCCTTTTCTGAGGTGTAATATCAGCTCTAAAACACCATTAAGCTTTTCTGGCAGGAGCTGAAGTGAAAAAATAAAATGTAGTCTTTTACCAGAACTCCTTATTTGCATCTCACTACACTCCCACAAGATATCATCATAGCAGGAAACACATACTGGCCTCAAAAGAAAAAGGGCAGTCACAGTCTTATTCTGTATGTCCCCATTTTCTGTATTTTCCTTTCTCTAAGCAGAAAGCTGAAAAATAACTACCTAAAGAACCAAACATTTACACTGCAAAATAATCTTTTAATGTGGGGAGGTAGATATTCCTAGCTTGCTATCCCTTACAACTTTGAGATAGATCATGCCAAGGTGATATAACAGTATTTGCTATTAGAATTTATAAATATGCCATCATGTAATTATAATTTTTACAAAGAGGTACATACATTTGCACATGAAGGTCATGTTAGAATAAGATAAGACATAACAACTGATCAGATATTTTTTACTGCATTTACTCAGGGCCTCAGGTATTCTACAGCTATGAAAATCATCCCTTGCCACAAATTTGTATTCAAAAATCTCAGCTTTCATTTTGTTTTTTAAATTATGCTTCTAGCACACAGCGTCATAAACAAAACATTGAAACTATGACCCACACTACTTGCCTAAAAAACACAGAAAAAGGAGATTCTGTCACCAGTTCCATGGTTTATAGGGTGATGCTGGGCTAACCAAGGAAACAGCAAAAAAGCAATATTCAAAATACACAATTGGTACATATTATATAAAAAAGAACCAACAACTGTGTATGCATGTGTAGAGGGTGGGGATATAATGGAAATTAATTTTATTTCATGACAATAGAACAACTTGATACTGCCAAAAAACACTGGAGTTCTTGATGTGGAATTTAATTCCATTATACAATGGATTTAAAAGTGCCCTGATCTAGGCCCCTGCTTCCAAACTTCTAAAATTTCTCTAAACAGCTTATTTTACAACAAGGTCTGTTTGGTGTTTACTCTATTTCATAAAACTTCAAATTGTTAAAGAGCAATTTTTATAAAAAGCAATATTTTCTCAATTTTGCCTTGACTTGAAAAATTAACAGCTCATGACTGGCAATAAACCTAATGGCCTAGAGACCCAGCAATGGAATAAGGTGTATCATCTGTGTTCAACATCACTATTTTGAATGCAGCCAGTAAGACAATGGCAAATATTTGCAACAAAATTTAAAAATCCTGTGACGGTAAAAAACATTTAATTTGGGAAATTAGAATTAGAATTATTAATGTGTTGCAATCATTATTTTTTCACGCACTCTCCGAAAAAACTTTCTATTAACTTTCAAAGGAGTACAATTGTGTCCAAAATACTTCAAAAGAATCATGTTAATCTTTCTGCAAACATAAAAAGCAATGCAAATCATGGGATTCAAACCAGAAGATGGATTCATATTGAAAAATAATCCTATGCAACTTCCACAGGAAAGAAAAATGCAGGGAATCACCTTTCAATGGATAATCTACTGCTGTTATCTGCAGCTACTTAGAATGTATTTTTACTAGTAATTTTCTCTTTGTTGTGACTTCAGTATATATTACATAATTGGAACAACCATCTTAGCTACTGAAGAACACTCTTAATTTATACTATGATTATGTTCTTACTATCTGTGGTCTCACAATGACCTTCTATATAGCTATCTTTAACATCTGTTTCACAGTAAAAAGATAAAACTGAATTTTTCAGTGAGCATCAAAGGACTGACCTCATACAAGCCAAATGTCCTCTGTTGCTATATTTCTTTAGTCCATTATCTCCTTCATTAATCAAATTCCATCACCTCCTGATGCTGGGTGAGCAGCTTTATTTTCAGATAGATTGTTACCTTTCCACATTACTAACAGGGTCTTAATCTAGTCTTACTTAAAGACCCAGCATTATTATTTGGAGTCTGTAAAATGAAACAGCACTTTAGTGTTGGGGCTATTAAAATTTATTTAAGAAAACCAAATTAAGAATACTTGAATTAGGATACTTAAAAGTCTCAACATAAAGTAATAATGTGAATTTTCAAGCATTATACAGTTGCCTCATTAAGAGATTTCTATTCATCTCTCTGAAAAGCTACCTCCCTCCCAAAACGTAGTCCTCACTAATGCTGGCATCTAAAGATGATAGGATATTTATTTAATTTTATCCTTCTCAATGAGGCCTAAGGTAGTTTACAATTACAGAAACACAATACTTATAAAACAGGAGAATGCCAAAACAACTTAAATGAGAACTAGAACATAGACCATAAGGCAGAGATCCCCTAAACAATATTCCATTCCAGCTTCGTTTGCTAAATGCCTGCCCAAGTAGGAAGATTTTATAGTGCTTCTCAAAGATGTCCAGGCTTGCATTCTGGCAGGCCTCAAGAAGGAGGAAGTTACAGGGCTCAGGAGTGACTGCTGAGAATAACCCCCTACACATATTCACCATGCTGATATGTTACTCTTTTAATTTCTAGGTCATTTGTTGAGGATATTTTACTTGATGCAAGAATTTATTCAATGCAACCTGCTATTAACCTACCATGTTTACTCAAATCTAAGATGATCCTGAATTAATATAACCCTCAAATAATTAGGTTCTATATAAGGAAAATATATACACTTGTTATAATTTTTCTGGAAAAAATCAAATCAGTTTTGAATGTACCCCTCCCACTGCTACAGCAGGGAAAATAGCAGCAGGGGGGTTGGGTAGACCCCCTACCTTCTGCCCTCAGACCTTTTCCCTCCCTACAGCCCATTTTCTTTCCTCCCTTACTGTCAGACCCTGCTCAGGTACGGTTACCTCCCTGCGCATGTGAAAGTGAGGGGCAAATATGAAATGCAAGGGACCAAAAAACATAGACTTTGAAATAAACATACCTAAAGTAATTTGCATATAGGCAAATTACTATGGGTACCTATAGACTTTGTTCAATCAGAATTGATGGGTATTTATACACATACTTTTTTTTCCTGCAACACGCCAGAAATCCACTTCAGAGCAGAGTCGATTAGTTGAGTCTGCTCTGCATGAGAGCTGACGCACACTGGGCTGCATCATGTGCAGTTGTATAAGCAGGAAAATGTGCATCAGCACGCAGAAAATGGCGGCGGTGTGCTTTTGAACTAAAGCACCTTCTGTGCGTTTTAGTTCAAAAGCACACTGCCGCCATTTTCTCCACGCTAACATACATTTTGCCGCTTACACAACTGCACTCATCACAACACCCAGCACTTTTCAAAGCATCTGACACTGCAGTACTTGCACATGTAAAAATGCCCAATGCACTACCTTGTTCTACACACTGCTGCAAGTTTCAGGATTGATACTCTATAAACACACTTTTGAGCATTTTTATACCTATTTATATGTAGTACAAACTATACATGCTATTAGCCCAAACCCAAAAGTCTCATTATATATCCTTTACTTCATTGGACCAGGCCCCAGTAGAGTAAAGAGTTTCAAGCAATGGTGACCCCACTACTCAGCACTGCTCAGTATGTATATACTCCAGATATCCCGTACAAAGGATCCATGTGCTAATTAACCCCCACTCCCCACTAGAACCAAATATTCTCGTCACGAGTCTGGGATCCCACAAAATTTCTTATGTAGATGAGGTGTGTGGCCACCTGGTCTGGCCCCACACCGAGGGTGGGTGGGTTGGGGCCACACCAATCACTTGAAATGGGCTGAGAGAGAGGTAACAGAGCCTCCAACCTACACAGACATTTGATGATGTTCACCAAATATTTAAGGCTGGTGAAGATACAAAGATCATTGGAAACAGGAAAAAAAGGTGCTGCTCAGCTACGGGAGTGAAGAGGAAGCCAAAATATATACAATGTAGTGATTAAACATGAGTCAAAAAAGAGTTGCTGGTGAGGGGGACTGTGTTTAATAGGCACTATAATATATCTTATTAAGATGGGTTGCACTAACCTAATACTTGTGAAAGGTTCTTATCAGCATGTTTGCCCAATATGGACCATTGGAGCTAGACTGTTCTCAGTGGTAGCAGATGACAGAACAAGGAGCAATGGTCTCAAGTTGCCACAAGGGAAGTTTAGGTTAGATATTAGGAAAAATTTTCCATCTAGAAGGGTAGTAAAACACTGGAACAGGTTACCCAGAGAGGTGGTAGAAGCTCCATCCTTGGACATTTTCAAAGCTCAGATAGACAAAGCTTTGGCTAGGATGATCTAGTTGTAGATGGTCCTGCTTTGAGCAGGGGGTTGGATTAGATGACCTACTGAGGTCCCTTCCACCCCTAACTTTCTATGATTCTATAAGTCTATGTATTTTATAGTTATGCTCACTATTGGCTACGCTCAAATCAACTTCATAGTTGGTTTCCATTGCTGAGCACATGCTGCTTCTGGCAGCACTTTAGGGACAGATAATGTTATTAGTGAGATTTCCTTGTATGTGATTATCAAGACAAGGGTCTTTTTTCCCCGTGTCAATTGGGGGAGGGGGGAATCTCATCTTGTATTCAAGTAAATACAATAGTAACAAATACTTTTAAATGTCTATTACAAAAATAAGCTAAAGAAGTGATTATATATCTGCCTATAATTTGTAAATATTGTGTCTACTGTATTAGCAAATAGTGGTTACAGGACTGAATTAACTTAGATGAGAGAAAAGGTTACAGTAACTGCCAGCTTGAAGGTAACAATTTGTACAGTTATTTCATAGCATTTTTTGAGGGATGGTTCATGGTAACTGGAAAAATTTTGGTTTTAATGGCAACAACTGTGATTAAATTTCTAGTCACACTAATTTGCAGAAGTGCTATCAATTCTAGGTTTTTCAGTGAAGGTTCAATTTGTTTTTTAAAAGGTACCTTAAATAAAAATGTCTATATTCTGAAATGCTGTATAAATTAGATAGATATAAAGGAATTGCATCCGATTTAGTGAATGGTACACAGTCTTTAGAAAACATCAGACTGGCATAGGAAAATCATTTTTGAAGTATTTCCTGATGTAAAGATAATCAACAAATATATTAAAAACAAGGAATTCAGATATTTTGTTTGGTGATACAGAGAGTCAACCTGTCTAGTGTAGATTGGTAAGAAAAATACTCATTTTCACAGAAAGATGGATGATGTGAACATAAAAGGTTGAGACAAGTGGGGGCCTAGCATTTTTAAATGTCATGCAACTTCCCCTTCAACATTTTTCTCATTCACGAACATTAAAATGCATTAATAACAATTAAGGGGAATGAATGTGTCGGTCTTGTCATCCAGGGCTTCACTAAGAATTTAGTGTTTTTTCTAAATGTATTGCATACTATGAAATAAAGAACACATGAAAGTTCTGGTATATAGCAGTAAACATCCTGGAAATAGTTTCAACTTGATAGGTAGGGAGTTGCACCTTGAATTTTGTATGACATACAAGGAGAATTTGTTTTTCAAACTACCCCCACAAAAAGTAATTTTATTCCAAAGCATTGTACTCTGAGGGTATAGCCAAACATTATTTTTATTTGCTTTAAAAGGGTAGGGGAAGCTGCTGTTCAGGGGCACATATCAATGGTTATGATCTAACTGTAAGAACTGCATGATCCCATAATGACACAAGCTAACTAAATTCCCCTAACTTTGACCCAGAAAGATGCATGGTTAAAGAAGTTTTGCTACATTTATATCATTACAGAAACATGCAGACATAACAGATGGATTGTAACAGCCTCTGATACTGATACATTTGTTACATCTGTCTATCCCCTGAGTTATTAAATAATATGACTTAAAACTAACATGGAGATTTTGTTTTGGCTCCATGATACGAACAAAGTTGACTTTGGTACATATACCTTAATTCATTTAATCATCATTTCAATATTCTAATCATGAGAAATCTCAGCAGAGGTTTTTGAGCTTGCAAAGAGATAACATTTTCTCATCATCCACTGCTGCATGTAAGTGAGAGAAATTTTAAAACAAATTCAATTTATGAACATAACCTAGGGTTTAAAATATTATATTTTATTCCAAAACAATAACTCTGATATGCAAAATGCTAGCCTCACACATTTTTTAAACTGATTTGTTGAAAAAAAACTCTTATATTTAAAGTTGTTACAAATAAAGTCAATTTTTTAAAAAGGATTATGCAAATTAACAACTTTTCTATACCTTATATTCTGCCATTCACTATATTGGGAGCCCCATATTCAGGTTGATTCCATTCCCAACAGAAGCAGTGCAAAGTTCCCACCGACTTAAATTGCATAGGATTGGACCCTTATTCCTAGACCAGACTGCGACCCATTTAAAGGTTTTCTTCATTATAACATAGGTTAGCCTACTTGTCCTATAGCAATATTTGCAAAGGGACATCAAATACAGTCTCCAACTTTTTATACACAAACCATCTATGAATGCCTATGAGCTTGATTATTTGTCCCATAGGCTGCTTAAGTTGAACTCAGGAAACACACAGTTCTTAAATGAATTATTGCAATAATGAAAGTTGCGCTAACCTTTCTGTATATTTTCCCCCTTGTGCTCCATAGAGCTAAAGTTTTAATATGTGCATATTCTATCCAAAGTAAGTTTAGCTCATGCAAAGTTGTAACATCGCCAGCTATTAGTGCTCAAAATATATGCACATGAAAAGAACTTATGTTTGGAATGTATCAACAGTGCCCAATAAAGAAGCCTACAGAGAATGTTTCTTTCAACCCAATACATCTTTTCCATCAAGGCTTAGGAGTTAAATACTCTGCTGATGCAGATGTTTGGCTATAGCTTACAGCATACCCTTTTGGTCAAGATCATCTGAGTGGCCTCTTCATCGGACATTTTTTATTTTTCCTGTCTTTATCAACGTGTGTTACAGGCTGTTGAAGGAACTATATAACAGGATTTACTAATGGCAATAACCCTCTTTTGTCAGAGAGGATTACTGTCATTCAGCACTGGGGGAAACTGAAAACCCATGAGCTTCTTTTGTGGTATTTATTTAATATTCTACTCTGTAATCTGTTTGAAACAGTATTAGTGCAAAATGTCATGGGAAGATGTAAACACTCACCAGATTCCTTTTTGTACCTACAAACAAACCAAATGAAAAACAAAAAACAGTTTGTTTCCTGTCGCTCAAACTGTTCCAAGATCCTGATGCTCTATGTTATTTAATGTTTCAGCTGACTTTGGGGACATTGTAGGCTGTTCTGATGAGGCATGTTCTAGTGTCAGCCAACGGTTTATCCTTGGCACGCTTGTCAATCAAAATAAAACTAACAGACGGCTTTCTTTGTTTCAAATGAGTTTTCCCTGGTCATTAAAATTCACTTTTTACTACAAACTCTACCATCAGGAGAAAACAAATTGAAATGTTTTATGGTTTCTACTTAAATTGATTTTTATAATAAAATGTAGGAAATACAAAGCAACATGTCATCCCAATGTTTGTATACTAGATACATTCTTTGAGAAGTGTAGTCAGAAAGTTCTAACAAGCTTTCCCACAACACATTTATAAGATGTTGACTAAGTTCCCTCAATTTGTGATAAGCTCTGTAATCTATACTTTGGCAATGGGAACTTCAAAATTTTATCATCCTTTCTTCAGGGATATGAACAACATATGAGATTTAGTGAAATATGATTTTGGTGAGAAAGAAAAAAAGTAGGAGTAAGAATAAGAGTCTAAATAGCTGGCTTGACTTGAAACGTATTTGGAACAGATGACGTAAATTTAAGAGGTTACCATTAAAAAGTCAACTTTTACCCAAAACACAGTTATTTCTCATTTCAAATTCAGGAGTAAAAGCATTCTCTCCAATAGATACCACTGTCTGGAAACTTTTGGCAAATGCTGATTTTATTTTTAAGTAGTGACAATTGAAACTTCACTGAAACTTCACTAAAAACTACAGCTAAATTATATGAAAATATGCACAAATACAAAATTACATTCAGTAAATCTTCCATACATACATACACTTAATTCTTCAAGATGTAAGCCAAAAACCTGCCAAAATTTAGTATGATAAAAGCTCATAATTCTACTCAACCTCTGTAAAGCTGAATCTGACATATAAAAATCATATTGGAGTACATGAAAGATCTATAAGCACATATGCAAACCATGCAAAGCAGACTATTATGGTAGTTGAAATCTTCACATGAGTAATAGCTCTGTACTTTTGCAAATAACGGGTTTCTCATTCCTTTTTAATTTAAGTAAATAAAAAATCCAACAAACAAGGTTTCCAAATCATTATCTTCCTCCTCTATAGGGAAATCATGGTTATAGCCTCTAATTATGTCAATTATGAACACGTGGGATTTTCGTTATTATAATCACTCTTTCCCTTCACTGACAATGATACATATTCCATCCTACATATTGATTTTGTAGCCCTTAAAATCAGACCCTTTCTGATGCTAATAAGCACCATCTTGCAACATTTGCCTTGAAATCAGTGAATACAGACCACAAAATGAAGTTCTGCATCTCCTTTCCCTATGCATCTCACACGCAACACTTTGAATATGCATTATGACAGGACAAGAAATTATATCCGAATTGATATGGTTTGTGATAATTCTGTCCTGCAGAATACAGCCTTCAAAGACAGAAGTTTCAAGTGTAATTCGGGAGAGAAGAAAGGCTGAAACAGGATACCTGGTTATTCGGGCACTAAGTAATCCTTACATATTTTTCAAACTGACTGAAATTCTTATACAAAACTGATTAACGTATAGTGAAGCTTGAGAATACAAGCCAAGAAAATACAGGCAAAAAACACACCAAAACTAAATATTTAAAAGCAAAGAAATAGGAAGTTGTACATATACATTTATTTTTTATCTTTCTCATAGACATTTCACAGTATTTTGTTGGCTTACTATGGAGTGAATTTGTCAAACAGCTGAAGAAATAACTGATCACATTTCATAGTGAGATCACTGGAATTACTATGGAGTAATCACATTGCAACTCTATTTCATTTATACAGGGTCAACTTTTCGATACCTGTATGTACCACGAATTTATAGTAGAAAGTTTACTATATGAATTTCAGTGTTGCTATAATATAGTTAAGACTCCTGTATTGTAATACCATTTACATTGAGAATAAAAAAGGAAGTCATAATATACAGGTAATCAGTCATCCAATTATGGATTCAGTCACAGCTTTGCCACAAACTCTTCATCACAGGCTCCATCACAAGAGCAGCACAAGTGGAAGACTGTGCTCAGTCACAGTCTCATAGCTTGTCCCCCTGCTTCTCTGAAGCAAGTATATTTTGCCCAATTTGTCTACCACATATACTTTTCAAGGCAGTAGGTAGTTGTACTAGTAAAAGTTTAAGGTAGATAGGGGGACTGTGTAGGGAAGGGGAAGAGCAGCTTTGTAGTGTCTAAATCTCTCCCCACAGTGCTAATCATGGTGCAGGTCGATAAGGAGTTGTTTTGCTTTGTTTAAACCCCCTAAGCTACTTCACTTAATTTGTGGTAATCACATATTGGGAAGAAAAAGCCAAGTACAATTAAACAGCAAGTGTGACATAAATACACAACCTTAACTTAGAGTAAGAAAGTTAGTAAAAACTGAGTTCTGTGAACAGTCTAGTTTTTCTTGCACCTGTGTGAGCAACAGTATACAGGCAGTGCTGTAGCAAGTAAGTTTGAGGTCTGGGGCAAAGCCCGCAGCGGCAACCTGCCCTCAGTCCACGCACAGATCCAGGGGACACACGCCCCCCGCCCCATGCTTGCCCAGGAGTGCATGCAGCAGCAGGAGCTGCCCTTCCCCCTTCCTTCTGCTCCCCACCCCCCCACGAGCTACTCGTGGCTCCATCCCCCACCCTGCCTCGGCTGGGGAATGCCTGCTGGTGCCTCTTCGCTTCAGCGCACAGGACACACCACTCACCCCCCCCCCCCTTTGCTACAGCACTGCATACAGGTATGGAACTGAACATCTTGACCAGTTGGATCTCTCTATCACTCTGCTACCACCCACATCTGCTTACATCCTTTCCATTTTTTAAAATACTTATGAACTGCAGTACTCAAGTTTAAGAAAGTATCTAAGCTTCTACACTTCACAGTTTTTAGAATGAAAATAATTAAAAGCTAACAGGGCTGTTTCCATCTCTGATCTGCATAAACAATTTCTGACACACACATGGAAAATAACACTTCCTAGACTAACAGGGAGCCATGACTAAGGTGCACATTATACAAAATACCTATGGCCAAATTCATCCTTGACAGAACTCCATTGATGGACATTTGACTGCAAAAAGGGCCTCACATTTTAATTTATACCCCATTCATTGTCTAGTCAAGTCTGCCCTGTTAAGGTAAGAACAATTTGCCTTTTTAAGCTACTAATAATCTCTGGTAACTGAGTATGGAGAAACAAAAGAAATGGTGGTAGATAATATATGCAGTCTAAAGATCTGCTTAAGACCTCCAAATGAAATCTGTAGGAAAAATAAAGGCACTAACTTTCCTAAAGTTCTCTTTGGCAAAATTAACTGCATTTCTTGCTGAATGTAAAGCCTGAGATTTATATCAAATTAGAAGATTTCCCCTCTCTTTTTTCTCCAGTTGGTAAAGATAATAAAGAGTTCCAAATGTAGAACAGTTCTGAGAAACTATGCTTCCTTTTCCTTGGGGTTAAAGGGACAAATACCAGCTCTGAAAGCCAGAATTATGTTAGGATTAATGAACTGTGCATCTAATATTTTGGGGCCATTCCAAATATCATACAGGATGTAATAGTTGAATTAAGAAGTACCTGAAAATGAGATGGCACAAACAACATAATTTCAAATTGCAGATTTATTATAAACATCCAAGTGTTCGGAAGATGAAACTTCATATTTGTTGATGCTGTACAGCAATATAAAACTGCACTACCAAATAAGGACCACCCAGCAAATAAACAGTTAGCCACATTAGTCTGAGATTAGGTAAAAGTTAGGGCAGGGAGGTATCTTAAAGACTAATTCGTTTAGAGGAGCATGGCTTTCGCAGATGACAGCCTATTTGGTCAGATGTTCAATGAACCTCCCTCTTCATAAATCAAACAACAAAAATGAAACAGATATTTCAGTAATATCTACAGAAAGGCAGTAGTTATTGATAAATACCTGCATATGTCAAACCAAATATAGCACACATTTTAAAATGATTCTTATGGACTTTGCTATGAGCAACCAAAACTTCCAAAAAAGGACCTATTCTTTAATTTTTGTATCATGAATGATACACAACAAAAATCATGGGCCCATCATTCCTGTCTCTGTACAAACAAGTTTCCTACAAAGACTGCAGCACTACATATGGGGGAAGATATTCTTCATTAGCCACATATCTCAGTAGTTTAGATAACTAGTCAATGATTCCACCTTTCACAACTATCTTTATTTTTTACATAAACATAAAATTTTATAAACATAAAATATACCCACTTCTGATTATAATTTGTAGGGAAAGTTTTCATGTGGCACAGGCAAACACTTATTATGTAAAGCTTCTATGTCAGGTATTCAACTTATATCTAGTGATGACAAAAACAGCTCAAAAGTCAAAACGAGTAAGAATTTAGGGAGGAAATATTATGATAAATATTCTATAATATTATATAAATATATATAAATAGTATATAAATTATATAAATAATATTGGGGTAAGAAAGACCTCAGGAGACTTTTAGCCCACCTAGTTATATGGCTAGGATGCAGGCTGTTGCTTGGTATGAATAATGGGTGACAGGGTGCCTGTAATACTGAACTGTCTGAGAAAGAAGCAAAACATCCAAATAGATTTAAAAGGTGTGATATTCTTATCTACAACCTGTTAAAATAATTAAATACTATGGTATAACCTAATACAAGATAAGAAAAAGTAACGCTGTGCCTAAGTATCTTACAGCTTTAGATTTTTGATACCTACCTTGTACCTACTCCTCCTTTTCACTTTTATAAACTGCTTCTAAGGACTCTGAAACTTAGATTGCTATCTGGCTGATGCTGAGTGTGTACTTACTCACTGACTAATCAAAAAACCTTCCTCAATCTGATGTAGATTTATAATAGGTGATACTGAAGAACAAAAATAAAGATTCATAAAAATTAACTATAACAATATTAACAGATTCAGTTGCCTTTCCTGCTACTTCAACAGGAGAATGATTGATATTCTTATTTCACCTTTTTGTATAATTATTTTTGAATTTTTTCATTAATTTAAAAAATTCTCTCGATTCCTTCTTTCATACAGGGAACATAGGTTGATCTACTATACAAAGAAGTTTATATATAATGTAAAATTCACATATGTGTAGAGAAACAAAGAAGACCACATACCCATTAACAAAGATACATATTGGGCACATCTACATGTTTATTAATGTGCTATAATTATGACACATTAAGTTTAGTACCAGTAATGACAGGTACTATCTTAATGTACTGTAATCGGCATTACTGCATATTAGTGCAGTTTTCTCGTGACATTACTGAGCAGTAGACTAAATCTACTGTGCATTAGCACATCAACACGGGTTTTACCCACCACGCTAATGTGCAGTTGAATTATTCTACTGTGCTCAAAGCATCTCGAGTTGACACACCCACTGTATGTGTGTATATGTGTGTACATATGCATATTTACATGCATGTGTGTATATATGCAGAACATATATTGTGTGTATTTACATATTAACAAACGTGGTATAAAAAGTTTCGCTAAAATAAGTTTGGAGTGAGGGCTAAAGCCAGGAGAGAGTTAATCAACTTATCCCAAATGTGTGCCACTGAAAACTTTTATTCCATACAACATTAGCTTGTATTGTATACATGCATTTATATTAAAAAAAAAAAATTAAAACAATTTAATGAGCTTTACAATTGTTTCTGGAATTATTTTGCTCATTTCCCACACATGAGGCTAGGTTTACAAATATAGATTAGTCCACAAGACAAAATGAAAGAGAAAATGATGACCAACATTTTAGATTAACACTAACCAAGCAATGTTAAAAATCATTTTTGTATAATGCTACCCTGAATTTAATTACCAATATTTTATAGCCTACAGAGGCTAAAAACCTACACCAAATATTATCCATTCTGCCAAACAAAATTAATGGTTTTGTTCAAAACAAACAGAACAGCTGCTTACATTTTGGATAGTTACAACTAGTCTTAGTAGAGACGGACTACCGAGGAGAGCGTAAGTGGGGTGCAATGCAAGGCAGTACATGCTAAGTTTAGTTTATCACAACTCTGAAATCTATCAAGAGGATATCATGTCATATACTTTGCCACGTCTCTCTGTATTATGTAAAGTCATTACATGAATTTTGGTCTAACTGCTGTCTAATTCATGCATATAAAATTTAGTTATGTTATGATAAAACCTGTGAATGCCTGCAGTATCTGAGTGCATAAAGACTAAAGAAATAACTAGATCATTTAAGCAATAAAAACATTATAGAGAATTTTTGACCTTCCTCTGCATTTACGTTTAATGTCTAAATGAAGCAAATAACCTCAAAAGTTGACAATTTTTGATGTTCTTTCAATTATTTCACAAAAAAATGTAAATGAAGAATATTGTTATTATTAACTTCTGACAGTAAGCAATACACTGTAGGTGCATGTGAATATGATTAAGGGTTAGACAGAGGGTAAATTTTCTGTAACACAATTATAGCATAAAAATAAGCTTCTGGGAAAATGTGACAGCTCCTATTTTTTTGTTCATGTAAATGTGTTCTATTAGCAAAAAGAAAAAATACTCAAGCACAAATACATGTACAGTACTTGTGATTATTAGACAAGGCATAAACTCCATGGAATATTTAAAGAAAGCCCTTATTAAAGAGGCTAATTTATAATTTGGTTGAAAGAAAGAGCATGAGTGTGTTCATGTGCCTGTAACTGTCTCAGTACATATGACTGTCTCAGAAAATGATTACACAGTTTGCCACCTCACTTATGTGCCACAGGACAATAAAGTAAAGAAAGTTGGTTCCAGATAAAACAGAGTGAACAATTTATTAAAGTTATTTTCATGCTTTCCATTTGCAAATCATCTATGAGAAACATAAGATATAATTAAGTGTAGCCAGTATTTGAAACTGTTTCTAAAAGTAAATGACTAGCCTATAGATTGTGAGTGCATATGTAGATGACTCAATATTGTTTCTGTTCATTATTCCAAGAGACCTAACTCTACAAAAAGTAGTTCTGGAAAGACTGGTTTGTCCAGAAAGACATGAAACTGCCTATTCAAACATTCTATCACATTTCCTTATAATCCAGTTCTTTAATGAATATTCCTGTCTGTGCCCTCATTAACTAAATTATTCCTAAAAACAACACTAAAAAAGGGTGAAAATATAGCTAATATATCAATACCTAATTCAATAATATAGTCATGTAAATATTGGGGCAAAATTCTGGAGGTATTTACCCCTAATTTGTGGTTATTAGAGAAGTATTCCACTGGAGGGGGCATGTCTAGCCTATTTTAAAGTGTATTAGAATTTTTAAAAATATGCTTTTGCTAATGCACATTAAAATAAGCTAATGCATCTCTTCCTAGTACCTCACAATGGGGGTACTAAATTTAATGCACATTATGAAAAGTGCATTAATGAATAGACAGACAAGGTTCCTTGGGTGAATTTGATATCTTTTATTAGACCAACCCAAATGGTTGGAGAATAGTTATTAAGCAAGCTTTCAGCTTCAAAAACCCTTCGTCAGGCTAAGGAAGCTTCAGCAGTTGGTGTGTGCTTGGGTTGGTCTAATAAAAGGTATCAAATTCACCCAAGGAACCTTGCGTATGTCCTTAGACCAACACGGCTACAACCCAAACCCCTGGGTTAATGAATAGATACATCCAGGATGTTATAAAGTTAGCTCTTTACCTGACATATCACACAGGTCCAGTGTCTTGATCTTAACAATAATACAACCAATTTGATGTACCCTTCAACTTTTTGACTCTTGGTTAAACCCAGCTCTATTACTGCTCAAGATACTGTATTTAGCCAAATCCAGGATGACTTAATTTAAAACAACCTCCCGGTAATCATATTCTATACATGGAAAATGTATACATTATAATTTTCCGTGTATAGAATCTAATTATGGGAGACCGTCTTAAAATTCCCCCCCCCCCCCCAACACACACAAACACACACTGCTGCAGCAAGGAAAGCAGCAACAGCAGGGTGCTGGCCACCTACCCCCCCCCACCCCCTACTTGTCCCCTCTGCCAGCATCCCACACAGTGCCTGACCCCTCTGCAGTAGCTGCAATCTCTGATGCCTCTGCCCCCCACCACTGTAACCTATGCCCTCCCCTGCAGCCCCTGTCCTCCCACCACTCCAAAGCTGGTTCCATCTTGGCCTTGACCCCATTCCAGCACAGGGTATGGAGCACAGGGTAGCTCTGGTCCCAGCCCAACTATGCAGCAGTGGCAGCTCTGGCATGGGGTGAATGGAGTCAAAGCTATGATGGACAATAAATGGTGGGGGAGAGGGAACAGGCAGAGCCTGAGATGACAGGCGGCAACTGTGGCTATGATTCCAACCCCTGCCCTAGATAGGGGCTAAAGTTGGAAACACCTGCCTCTCCCCTGCCCCCAATGAAGCTGTATTCAAATCCAAAATGAGGGGCTCCCTGCATGTTAAATAGGGAAAAATTCTCATCTTGGACTTGAGTAAATACAGTACCTAGTACATCTTCAATGAAAGGTACTTCAAGAAAGCGCTAAGTATGAATGCTGCAGTATAGTAGCTATATATATAGTATGGTACCAATAGAACAAAAAGATTGAGGTTGCTCAATGTTCTTAAAGCATCTTTATGTGTACTCTGGGCTAGGGGAGAGAATAATTAAAGTGGCTCTCAGGAGCCACTCTAATTAAAGCACCCAAAGCATCTCATGTATTCAGCATCCCACGTTTCAAAATGGCAGTGGAAGTGCTTTAACTAAATTAAAGCTCATTGAATGAGTTTTAGTTAAATTGTTCCTGCCACTATTTTGAAGTTAGGGGATATTGAATACATGTGACAGCAATGTACTGTGCATTGGTACAGACTCAATTAATCGAGTGCAGGATGATGAGATGAGATGTTTCTCCTGCATTAGTTGAAAGTGCTTGCAGAACTGTTGCCTTCAACCTGCCATTTGCCTTGGCATCTAAGCCTAATGCACAATATTTGACAAAGGTCAAAGGGTTACTCTACTCCACTGCTTTAAAGATTTCAAATATCAAAAGAACACTATGAAACAGAAAAAGAACAGCGTGTAGCTGAGGTTCTAGTGAGTGACCCTTATTGTCCACTGGAAGAGACAAAGCTGACAACTTGTATATCAAGGTACTTTAATTCTGTTATTCATTTCAGTATTCACTGTAATGAAAGGGTTAAAGTTTTAGAATAGCTATCTATAGCCAGTAATAAGTGGAAAGCCAGTCTGACTGAATCATTTCTGTTGATGTAGTAAAGTAGGACTCTGAAAACTTGCCTCATGTGTAAGCTTCCTTTTCAGTATGGAGTAGGGTTTTGGAAGAAGAAAAGCATAATCAATACTGACAGGGAAATTGGGGGTGAACTTAAGGTGACAATCCTATCCCTGTGAAAAGTCATGACATGTGAATCAACTTCTGAAAGAGACTCAAAAGAAAGCCCCTGTAAGTCTTAAAGGACAATAATGAGGTACACAAAAGTAGGCATGCATGTAGGCACATGCTTGAGACACTTTGATGACACTTTCTGGTGAGAAAGGGCCATATTCAATTTTACAGGGGTATAGCAAGCAAGTTTATACATTATATATTTATAAATCTGCAGTGTGCCCTTAACTGAGTAGAATGAAAGACGGGACTGCTTTAAGTAAACAGTCAAGGAGTTTTATACCTTTCTATATACAGGCTATTTTGGGCACATCAAGAATATCTTTCTTTTTTAATCAACAAGTTTTCCCCAAAATAAGTTTTCTTGCTCTGTATCAAGATGTCCTATACTTGCCTACAATAGTCCCCATCTCTATTATTTAAGCAATCAATATCTACACTGTCAGATGTGAGGACTTCACATCTGGATAAAGTATTTGATTGTGGGCCTGCGAAATTAGGTTCAGCTAGGGATATCAAGAGGAGACTAAATGGACATCTCTACCAGGTCTCTCATCCAAATGTGCCTTAGCCATTAGGCAGCTATAAAGGATGACAGTGGCTATCTCATTTGATTTTTGAAATCACCCAGGGAATCACCAGAAAGACATATATAAGGCTTTATTCTAAATGCAGAAGGAAGGTGTCTGGGTCTTGAACAGAAGTTGCAAAATGTAATGTTTTCCTGATGACAAAGAGGCATATCCCAAGAGTCACCGCAACAATAGTATGTTGAAATTCTAGGATGATTGTTTGTGATTAGCTATGGATCTTCTAACCAGGCATCCTGATAACTATAAGTTCCAAGAAATTTATGAGCAGCCTTGTATGTTATATCTACAAAGAAAAAGAACCAGGACACCTATTGAACTCAGTAGACCAAAGAGTTTGTGAAACCTTTCTATGATCCCTTTAGTTTTAGTGTATAGGATCTGTAACAGGGAATCCTGAAATTCCCTGAAGCCAAGAACCAAGGGTGCAAGGTCCTAACTGTTTCATTTGGCAGTAATGACTTTAGATGGGGATTAAGAGTCCTAACGTTCTGGTTCTGGCACAGATAGCTTGGTTAATAAAGTTACTGGAAGTTGGATCACCTTCCCTTCCACAATACAGAGAATGGGAAATCTGCTCTGGAACATACACACTGTTAATCCCCAAAGTTTGCAAGCTTGTATGTTGTAAGGAAGTTAATATCAACTAGCTCCAAACACATGACATCTTGGTCATGTGGTATTAGACTATTCAATCTTAACTTTCTTAAAACATGCAACTTTGTGCTTATTGGGGACCATCACTGCATATGTTCCAGAGCATATCTCCTATCCCATGCATCAAGAAGTCTAGCTGGGTGGATTAATTCCATTCCCACGAGGTGTAAGGTAAGAAACCGGGAGCTCTACTTAACAGAAGTGAAAATTAGTGTCTTGGTGAGGGTGACAAAGTATGCTTTGGTGTGCTAAGCCTAGGGCTAAAAGGTACTAGTGCCAACCATTGTTTCACTTGAGGAAATGTCTCTAGAGACAAGGCTAGTTCCTCCCTTGCGATGTTAGCAAAGGTCTGTAACACAATACTGGAGTTGATATTGAGATCCTCTTCTCATATGCCTCCTCAGCTGTCTGATGTGTATCTCCAGTCTTGGGAACCAAGGAGACTTTAGGAGTTTGTCTTTAAAGTAGCATCATTTAGAGCTCTCTTTATGGAATGAGCCTGAACAGCTTGGGAAATCTGCTAATGCTCCATCTGGCTCTTAGTGTAACCCTTTGCTGTTCACTGCATAGACACTATATATCAGGGCTTTTTTGCTGGCTTCTTTCCTCCAGATTCTAAAAACATGCTGTCTGCTCAAAGGAGGGCTGGCCAATTATTATTCCTTCACTTCAAGTTCTGCTGGGTCATAAGTGATACCCATGGACTGTTAGCAGTTGCAGCTTGAGCTGAGTAGCCCTGGACTTGCACATACTTGAGAAAAAGAAGTGGCACAATTAGCACTTGTCTGGGAGATAGTTCTCTTCCAAGTAGAATAAGCATTGACTATATCCATCTTACGGACAACACAGTTGTCACAAAATAGGTAGGGCCATGGGTGTAACAAGCAGTTTTTGCATCCTGAGTAACAGTGCTGGTAGCAGTGGACAGGCTGGCAGTCATTCAGCAGACAGTAGCCACTGCCACTAATCACATACCCTTTCTAAGCTGGTGCCCCACTTGCCCAATTCTAGCTATGCTAGAGTGGGGTTTTGAGCATGAGAATCTTGAATCTGCCACCAGGCATGGAAAATGACACAAAAACCCTCAACTTTCTTTTTCTTAGGAAACAAAGAAATGTCCAATTCAAAGAAGCAGCAGCACAATTTTTTTTTGTAGTTTTTTTGTTGAAAAAAAGTGTGCATGATGTTAAGCTTTTAAAGTGAAAACATAGCTGCCTCTACCTGTAAGCAGACACTGAGACAAGTCTGGCCATTCAGAACTTTATCCCTTCACATGAAAGCAAAGGTGGGAGATGGAGAGGAGGGGAGGCAGCAGGGATATTAGGATCCAGGTGTCTATGAGAGACACTGCCATGCCAAAGCCTTATCTGATGCATGCCCACCTACAGTAGGATCCACTTTTCCCCTTCTAGCATCTAATGATGGTGACTGAAAACAAAATATGTTAATCACTTGCTAAATGTTGTTACTGGTGAAAATCTGAGATATAGAAACACACGCTGCATACTTCCCCCTGTTTAAGAAGCTTCAGTTACTTCAGAGAGATCTTTTATATTCAATTTAAAATTTATACCATCCACACAATTGAAAAATGTTTCTTTGGTTTATTTGTGCCCTCTAATCCTTTCTGTGTATAGGTATTAATACCCACACGAGTGACAAATTACAACATCATAAATACTTAGTGAGAAACTGCATTTTGAAAGGATTGCTCATGTCTGATCTTGACGTCTGTTTACTGGGCACAATAGGTGTACTACGTTCTTTTTAGCAGCAAGTTCTTAGACTAAAAAACAGTTTATTCCAATCTCAGATGCATGGCACATGCACATACACTTGTGGATGGAAGGTGAAAATGCAAATGTAGACAGATAGCTTCCTCTTGCTCTTCACCCTAATCCTTTTAATAGCACTGAAGCATTTTAGTAAGCACCATTTCTCTTTTAGCAATTCTCACTCCCAGGTTTATCCTCTATTTCATGTATAATGAGGCTTCTAATAAAAGCATTTTAACCCTTGTTCTGAGTTTATGAAGGGTCTGTTACACATTAATTCTGGGTAGCTCTTGGAGCTCTTAACCTCCTGATTGTCCACACATTAACACCTGAAACTAGTTTTACGCACTCTTTAAGCAACTTAAAGTTACACCACTCCAGCCTAGGTTTTTTTCTTATCTGTGTTACCCAGCTCATATTATACTAGCTTATAGCCACTCTAGGCTACAGATTCATGTGAACACCCTACCTACACCTTCCCCATCACCCCATATCCCCACTCATTGCACCCCCACACTTCCTCCTCGATTACTGGTGGTTGCCCAGTCTGCCTGTCCCAGGGGAGCAGGCAGGGAAGGGGTAACCTGCCTGCCTCACTGCCACTATTCCCCTCTGGGTCAGGCTCAGCCCAGAAAAGAGCAGCAGCAAGGCAGCAGTGGCCAGGAAGGCAGAATCATCCCTCCCTACCTGCTCCCACAGGGCAGACAGTGCTGGCAGCCACAAGTAAGTGGGAAAGGGGCCAGGGGTAAGCCTGGAATAGGAAGTGGGGGAGAGTCTTACCTTTCAGACCATCAGGCTCTTGTTGGCCTGGAAGTGTTACTGCCCCAAACTCATACTAGCATTAACAACGATCAACATTTGAGCAGCTTACAGTGTAACGTGCAACAAGGCCCCAGCTGAAGATAATTTACTTTTTACCAGGCAAGCACCACAGCCTTTTCTGTGTGCTTACTAGTAAGTAATCCTTGCTTCTCCTATCAGTGGCTCTTAGGTTACACTGATCAGACCTGTTTGTGCTCATTAGCCACTCAAACAGCAATCCCCCTGGTTCAGAGAAAAGAGATAAATTTAAAAGAATCTTCACTGATCAAGGAAATATTCCTGTTAAAAAACCCAGGCGGTGAAAGAGTGCCATAGATCCATATACAATATGTTTTTCATGACCATATAGATATCTATTTGCAATAAGTTTAAAAGGTTTTGTATAATGTACTGAAAAACAAAATTTAGGAGCTAGAGCTTCTTTGGTGTATGCAAGGTAGGTATCCTGTGAGTAAAATAAAATAATTAAATGTCTTATAGTACCAGAAACTATGAATGCTAATTGGTTATAGGTTATGAATGCTAATTGGACACCAGAAGGACAGTGTCACAGAATGCCCTTACAAATCTTGAGAAAATGAATCAATTTTTTTTTCCAACAGGCAAAACTCACTATACTCTCCTCAGCTGTAACTGAATGAAACATACCTGGGCAGGTTCCCCATAGTCTACTTATAAACACCAGGTTTGCTGCAAACAGTCAGTCACAAAATATAAAGCATACAGATACAAGTGAACTACTGGAATTGCTATCAAGTTAAAACAGCTTTGAGTGAAGCCAAATGCAGCTACCTGATAATTATATTCCAGCTGATGTTGTGAAAGAAATCACGAGTGTGTGTGAAACTAGTGAAATTTGATGAGAAGGGCCATCACCTGAACTTTTAAAATGATGTCAAAGGAAATGTCACTTTTCAATGGTGCAGTTTTAAGGCATGTGCAGATGTGCAGTTTCTCCTGGGAGAGTTGCTACTCTCCATGGAGAAAACATGAATGTACAGATGTTCAGAATTTTTCTCACAAAGCAAAAATGGCCACTCCAAAAGAAAAATAACCTGGGAACAAGTGTCAAATCACCCCAATGAGAGGGTCTCCTGGGAGAGCAAATTTTTTTTACATGTTCTCTTCTGAGAGAAGGCACTCCAGTCCTCCAGCATCCCAGGATGCTTTGCTCTCTTCTTCTGTCCCCCCTCCCCGACCTCTCCCCCACCAAGGAAAAGGCGTGTCACTTGCTGGACTTTGCTGCTCCAGCCAAGCACAGGGAAAAACACGCCCCTTCCACAATCCTCAAATTGTGCTACAGGGAGACGCAGGCTGACTTGAGCAGACTAGGTCAGCCCATAAGAGCTGCTTTGTGTATTGCTCTGGGAAGACTAAAGAAGCCTGCACAGCTGAGATGTGTGCACAGAGGTCCCCTGACTGCTTAGTATCAACACTGTAAGCTCTCTGCTCTTCAGTGGCTCATCATTTGAATGTCTTTTCAGGCATCTCTAGGTAAGTTTTTCTAGAAAAACAAACCTGGGAGAATTCTCCCAGATCATTTGAATATGTGTTTGCAGCCTTAGTCACATGCCACCAAGAGAGAATTATTCACCTTGAAACAATTAAAATTGTACAAAATGACTGTAAAAAATCCAAAATAAAAGGTGTCTTCTTTAAAGAAATACTAAAATGTTCACTGGGTTTTTCATTTGGCAGCATCTTTTCAATGAAGCAAATCCAGAAGTTTTACACAGCTTTTTCAAGGTCCAAAATGAAAGCATATAATGTTG
Source organism: Alligator mississippiensis (assembly GCF_030867095.1). NCBI lineage: Eukaryota > Metazoa > Chordata > Crocodylia > Alligatoridae > Alligator > Alligator mississippiensis. The sequence continues at coordinate 55,451,863 of NC_081831.1, forward strand.
ATCAAGAAACAACTGCTGCTGTTGTTGTTCAGCTGACAGTGAAATATAGTGGTAAAAGACCAACAAGGATATTCCAAAAATTGTATGGCAGCATGTCTGCAATACAGATTCAAGGGAGCACATACAGCATTTGATACATACACAAGCCACAGTTATTGCGGACAAATATGTAACATGCTATACTAATTACAATAGATTATTTGGCTACTAAGTAATCCTAATTCCTTACTGTTGGAATCATTTTTATTTTGCTTCGTATCATCTTCTGCAGCTATCAAAATTTGGGTGATATTCTATTTTTCATAGATTCATCAATGTTAGGGGCTGGAAGGCCCCCCTGCACTTGGGCAGGCAAGACTGCTGGGATCAGATGACCCAGCAAGATCAGCGTCAAGATGCTAAAAAGGGCTTATCTGGGATTTGAACCTCAGACCTCTTGCACCGAAACTGAGAATCATAACCTGAGACCAATGAACCAGAAAACGCTAAAACTTAGTAAGTCTGTGCGAAGCTTTGGTCCCTGATTCAATTTGGCAGAGATTCGGCCCAATTTGGTGGCTGAATCTCCAAATCTGAATCAAATCAGAGACCCTTTAATCTCTCCAAATACATTCAGAAGATTCGGAAAGATTCGGCAATTCAGACAAACATGGCTTTACACTTTTTTCTACATACCTCTAGGTAGCAGGTGTTTCGTGAATGCTGGAATGCTGGGGCACATGGAACGTCCCACAGGAGTGCAGGGCGCTCCCCAGAGCACTTGGCAGAAGACTCGGAAGTGAACCAGAAGCACTTCCAGTCCACTTCTGGGGCCACTGGGGAGCATACACCAGCCCCCCGCCCCACACCCACCCCCGCGTCCTTCCCAGCTCAGTGACTGGTGCCTTCTGGGTCTGGGGGTCACCTGGGATCTCCCTGTGGCCAATCACTGAGCCAGGGGAGCCCCTGCATGCTCCCCGATGTACCCGGATTCATTGCTGAGCACATGGAGGGCCCTCCCCCCAAGCTCCTGTGGGACACTCCATGAACCCCAGCATCACAGCATTCACAAGCTGTGCTGGTACCTCAAGGTATGTAGAAAAAACATTTAAAGCTGTGTCTATGGCCAAATCGCTGATTCTCTGAATCAGCATCGAATCTTCAGATTCGGATTCGGCCAAATCGAATCAGGGACAGTGATCCAAATCAACTAATTGAATCACTGTCCCTGATTTGGGCTGAATCTGAATCAAATAGGGCCCGCTTCACGCACCCCTAAAAGTTAGTCTTCAAAATACAGTGTTTCACTACAACAGTTACAGATAGAAGTGTCTCTTCACTAGTGGCATGTGTGTTAAGTTATGGAGAGCCTGTATTTAAAAGTTAAATTATTTTTACATTAAACAATACATAATTAACAATGTTGTATTCCATATATGGAGGATAAATTTGTCTTCAAAACTACAGTTACTCCATACTTTATACATATTTTACACACACACACACACACACACACACACACACACACACACACTCTGAATGTCTAGGGTTCTGTCTAGTCATGGAACACATAGTAAAACTGTTATCAAAGCCTTTTCTCTAGTTAAAAATAAAAGCAACCAAACTTGGTGCTAGTGAAAAAGGCAACCAAATTTTGTACATTCTTTTGAAATTAATCTCTACATTCTTCAATTTTCCATCTTTAAAAAAGGAAATAGTAGTACCCCTTCATCACAGTATTGTTGTGAAAATAAATTCATTAATATTTTTATGTCATCTAGATAAGATAGTAAAGAAAGCTATAAAAAAAATCCACATAATACATGAATAATTCTGTCTTCAAAGCAGGACTTGACTAGAGTGCACTAAATGAGGCATAGAAGCACACACTGAACAAGCAGCAAACCAAACATTGTATAGATGCTCATTAAGTGAGCGTCAGCCATCCTGTACACTGAATGGCACAAGGGTTCTGTGGAATAAATGTGATAGTGTTAGTTAAAGATGGTCTCATAATACATATACACAAATTACGCTTCTGCACGCAACCTAAATTCTAATATCTGTAACTTCTGATTACTTGACTTCAACTTTAATACTATTCTAGTAAAATATTTTTAATACAACTTTTTATGTGTAATATTTTTGGATAGGTAGTGGGTTGATATGAAAAAAAAGCTTCTGAAAGACAAAGAAAGTGGAGGGACATCCTACAAAGAATAAAAGTTGTTGAATAGCTAGTTCTCATGCCAAGGCAGACCTTAGGCTATTTATGCTTATAAAACTAAGCATACACATGAGCTTTTGCATGATCCAAGCCTAAATCCTTCAAAAGAGCATACAGACAGATATATAATCGACTGAAGAAAAATCTAAAAAAGAAAAAGAAGCCTGAATTCACGCTGCATGAACATAATGCCGAGACACAATACTAGATACAATTTCAGACCTGGGCAAAACTCTAAAATTTCAGATACAGAGAAGCATTTACAGCTATGAAAACATAACACCCAGTAAGAAGCATAATGTGCATTAAGTCCTTTAAAAACATTTGACCAAGAGAAATTCAACAAAGCAAAAATATACCAACTGTGCAACATAATTTCAACTTAAATTTTGTCCTCTTGTTCACCTTTTCTGCCACCCAAACACCAGTCTTACATTTAGAGGGCTGTGGGATAGAAAGGGGCTTATTTTTTCCTGTGATAAAGCTTGTTAAATCTTTATTACAGCTCTGTTGTAAACCACCAGAAGACAAAGTCATCAGATCCAACTAGGAACAGCTGTTATTTTCCAATTTAAAGTCACAAGACCAAAATATTAATTTCTGAAGCAAAAGTATTCAGTTTGAACAACCACAACTACATTTTCTAGCAACGTACTCCTTTTTAAAGAAGCTGTCATGATTTCTTTGGCATAAATAATTTAATATGACAAAACAGTTTATTGTCTGCTGTTGATATGCAAACAACTCCATCCCATATTGTAAAATATTGTGCTCAATATGCAACCAAGTGTAAAGAATTTTCCTTTGGGGGAAAAACAAAATTCATTGACACTTTTCCAAATGCTTCAGCTAGTAAAGTATTAGCTACGCTAGACATTGGAAAGATTATCTTTTGCTATCAAAGAAGCAACTTAATAAAGTGACAATAACAAACTGATGTATCTGTCAAAGTTTATAGATAAGGATGTCAAGCTATAGGTTATCAGCCTACAGTACTGACACTGTTCATATATCATAACCCCCCAACACACACACTGTCAGCATTGTTTATTTTCAGTCAGGAGTTAAATAATGACCATGTACTAAGAATGCCTTTGGGGAACTGCTTTGTCTTACATACTGTTCACCTGTTTACTTCAGAGCAAGTTTTGAGTTGCTTTTGTTTCATTCTCTGTTTGTACAGCTGGTATTTATCAACTTCAAATGGACTTCAGGTCAACTATATGACAAGCATGTTTTTTACTGCAATTTCCACACTTGCATGTAAAATGACAATTAACAAAACATGCATTTTATGTAAGGAAAGTCCAATTTTCAGATTAATACATCACCAATAGTCACCAAAATAAAAAAAAAAATACCGAAACAACAAGTAATCAAGCAAACACAGTGATGAAACAAGAAGGGGCCGGGGGTTCCTTTACAGTGATTTGCAATAGAATTTGTCTCCTTTTCACACTGCCCAAGGTAAATTATAGCTTATACAATTTCCTGTTCATGCTCCCTTTAGTTCTCTTTTTGTTGCAAATAGCCCAACCCTAATAAGCAATGGTTTTGGGAGGTAATAACACAGTGTAGAATACCAAACATTAAATTTATCATATACAGGATGTTTTTCTGGTTGTAAACTTGTGTGTGTTTTAGTTGTTAATGAAACCACAATCTTTTCTCATATGTATGTAGAAATCATTCAAAGCCTATAAGAACAGAGGGGGGGCAGGTCTAGGACATTACTTGGCACGAAGGGAGCCAATAATTGAACACCAAAAATACATAAGAATCAGAAAAGAAAATCAAAATTCCTAGTTATATCCCTTTGCAACTGTAGACTTTTATTTCACTACAACCCACCAAGATGATCAACAAATCAGAACCTGGAACTGACTCTTCCAACCATTTAACTATCAAAGAGGAAAATTAATTTAATAACTCCCTTCCTTTCATAGGACCAGACCCTGAACTTTTAACTTATGCAAAACTTCTATTAAATTTGTGGGGGGTATTATCTGAGTAAGGAGCTTAGGATGTGGTCAATGTTGACTTTATTATTCTAAAACTGTTATTTCTGATGCAATAGATTTGCTGTTTCTACACCCTCACCTGTTGTGTAAAGTTTGAGTAGTAAGAGAGGTGAAGAACAAGACACAATCTGAATCTTCACTTAATAGCAAGGAAAAGCACTTGTCCACACATCATACACAAGTTTACTAATGACACTTTTTCTTACCTTAAATAATGTGAGAATTAGCAGGCTCCAAATTCAGAGACTGAGTTTGGAAGTGAGGAAAGGGGAAAGATGTGGGGATACTGGCGTTAGCCTTCCTGTTGTCACAACCCAAGGGTGTGATTTTTGTTTGTGCGTGCTTCGGCACTGCTAAATTATTTCCCGCCACTAGTAGCTTTCTTTGCAGGGTGCATTTCTAGGTTGCAAAAGAGAAATGCACGGTGCAAGGAGTTCCCGCCATTCGTATACAAATTTGTTCCCCACTATTGGCCAGTTCTAAATTATTCCCACGTGGTGGCTAGCGATTGGCTTGCTAGCCGTATAAGAGGCATGACAGGTTTCCGCTCAAGTTGGAGAACTCTGAGGAGAACCCTGCAAGGGAGGACTCCACAGCCATCTGGAGAGAGGAAAAGAGAAAGAGGAGAACTTCACGTCTCGTGAAGATCTCTAAGCACTGCAGGGCCTATCGGACCCAGCGCGTATACCTCAAGAAGGCTATAGGGGTCTGATCAGCCTCTCGCCTCTCCCCGTCGCTGCCTGATCCCTCGACGTACCCTTCCCTGCACGCAAGTTCCACAGAGCCTAGCAAACTTCGTGCGAGTGTATCCAGAGCTCTGTCCGGGTTCAAGTCCTGCAGGTTTATCTTCCCGTCGCCGGAAACCCATTGCGACGTACTCTCGTGCCCTGCAGGTTCGAGCTTTGTTTTGTTTTGTTTTGTAACTGCAACTTGTCGCCACCGAGAGCCACGGCGCGGGGTTCGGGGCCTTAGGAGCCCTAGTCGGCGGGCGGGTACTTGTGACGCTTGAAGTGGAATCAGGTACTCAAGCATTTTGATTGAACAAAAGATTGTTTACTTACACTGCTCGTACAGTGCAGGTCAGAAGCTTGCTTCGATTACAGTTGTACACAAACTTGGGTCGGGCAGAAATTACAAAGTTTGTTTGGTCGGTCTGCAAATGTGTTTGGGGTCTTCGAGCCGGCAGTCATCTTACGTCTCGGGTGGGGGTGTGCTAGGCCCCCTTGGGTCGGTGACGGGGAGTCGTTAGTGGTTGATCAGGCCGCTAAGTTCTTTTCTAAGACACATGCGGAGTTTGCTAGGCTCCACAGCGTGCTCAGAGCTCTCCACGAGGTGTGTGTGTGGAGTTCTCCAACTTGGGCGGAAACTGCTTCAACCTCTTATATGGATAGCAAGCCAATCGCTGGCCGCCAGGTAGGAATAATTTAGAACAGTCCAATAGTGGGGTACAAATTTACATAAGATTGGCGGGAACTTTTTCTAGGTCATTAATATATAGTCACTGGGCTCTGGAGTTTTCCACTCGTGACCTACTTACATGACCTACTTACAAAATGATTGACAGACTGTGCCCTCTGTATCAAACTATGGAATTTTCCACTGTACTGTAGGCATATGAACAATGGGTTCTGACACAACTCAAGCAAGTTTTCCTGCCTGCACCGTGACCATCTTCGGTGTAAGTAAAATAATCTTAAATCAACCACTAAGCGTTCGTGCCTAATTCTAGCGTGCCGCCTGCCTTCCCGACCCGGCGTGTCCGGGCTGCTGGCCACAGCCCGCCACGCAAAAAAAAAAACAAACCCCGAGGGCCTCGGACCGCTCCCGGCCCGCACACCTGTGTCCTGCAATCCCCTACTGTGGTATGCAAAATCTGGCCCTTTGACATTTAAAAAAGCACAAGCTTAATCCATTGTCATTAAAGTTATATTTCGGCCAGAATCAGGAATTCAGATCCTAACTCCCCATAAACTATCAATCAGAGATTAGATCTGGATTGAAATCAAACTTTGGCAGCATTCCAATCTGCATCACTCAGAACAATGCATCGTTCAATTCAAGTGGAAATGGTCCAGGTTTCATAAAATAAAGTTATTGTTACCACCTTTGAAGCAACAAATCTATTAATTATTTCTGTTAATGTCATTAATAAGCCTCTTTAAACACTTTTCATTATTGTCATATTATTTCCCAAAGTTTTTAATTATGTTGAGCTGTGGTTCTGTGAGACAAAATATGAGCAAGTGTTTGGTCTGTAATGAAGCAATAATAAAATGAAGATAGCAGACGTACCGTATTGCCAATATTAAAAGATACACCACACATATGGTACTGCGATGTTAGCCAAATAACAAAAATATACTTCATATTTATAAAAGATGTATTAATTTCTTGTAAGAAAGAACATACAGCAAATGCAAAGAGATATAATATGTTTAGGAGACATCATAAAGGCATACATTAAAAAGCAATTCAAATGAATGCTGAAAAGTCTTTTAACATATAAAACATTCTCTTAAAATTGATATTTACATTCTAGAAAGTGGAAGAAAAGGATTTAATTCAGATACCCAATAGACAGTTTTTACATGAAAATGCTAAAAGAACCGTGCTCACAAAAGGCAACTATGCAACACAGTTTTAAGCAACATCATAGCTTACGCTCCAACTTGAAAGGGAAGAATTATAAATTTAAGGCTCTGACTGAAACCATCATCTTTTTTCTGCCACAGACTATATTTGCCAGTTTTACATGGCTTTTACATAAAGACATTACAACCTTTTGATTTGCAGCATGGTTTTGAACATCTGTGCAACATTTTTTACTCTCCTTAAATATGATCTAATGAATTAAGACACTGGGAGATCTCTTTGAGCGTTGCGTTAGAAAACTTTTTCACAGGAGCCTACCAGCCCATTGTATAAAAGTAACCGGGGGTGCCGAAGGAGTTGGTTGCTATGGTGGCATCTCATAAATCATCAATTATTGTCTGTTATTATGAAGGTGACAGCCTCATAAAGAGATTTGCATTTTCGGCTAATTTTAAGATTTTTTCTCCAGACATCATTTGCTTTGTAAAAGAAATGTCATGACAACCATAGAACACTTAAGCTTGTTATCGGGTAGTCAGGCATTCACTTGGACCCCGTCAGTTTGGCATTTAAACATCCCAGCCTCTTTTGCATTATTGAGTAGTTTATCTTTACAGTTCATAAATATATTTCTAAACATGGGGATGGCATAATAAACGAAAGCCAGCAAAAGAAATGGAGGTCTTCTGGTTGCTATGACAACCTAAACTGATCAATTTCCTGTCACTGTTTTAAAAGAGGCACTCTCCTGTGGCCGTAAATACTAATTACAAATGCAGGCCGTTTGCTAACATGTTCAGCTTACAGATTAAAGCAGTTCATGCCTAATTTATCATTTAACATGTCCTCCCACATTTGTAGTGCAGTACAGAATGAATAATAACTTCACTTGTTTACAGCATTTTCAACTTAATTTCACTAATTAGTTTTGCAGTTGCAGGAATTTTAGATGTGCTACCAATTCTGTAAGATCTGTGCCAGCAATGTGCAAAGCACAGCCTTTTAAATACAGATTTCTACTTAGTTCCCAGATAAACCCACTCTCTCTTATGTATAAGCAAAAATAAAGGAAATTATTGTATTAGGTCTTTATGATACCACTTTTTACTTGAAATATATTCTTTATAAGTACGTGAGACTGTTCTTGTGAAAGAGAGAGAAAAGGCCTGTTTTAGTTACCACAGTTCACTAAGTACTATATAATATTTGAAATAAAACTTCAGTATGCATCTCTCACAAAAAAAGAACATAAGTATTGATGCACATTCTTTGAAGTGTATTACTTGCCAGCCTTCTATTTTTTAATTTAAGGAACATAACAGGATTTAATCTTAATTAAATTTTAAACTGATACATTCAATTGGCTAAGACAGGAAAACAGTTAGTAGACTTGAAAACAAATATATATTATTACATGTTTCTATCTATCCATAAATTCTATTTATACAGATACACATACACACACATATATACATGTATAAATAGAATCAGACTGATTATAAATATAAATAAATAAATAAATAAAATATGGTACAACAGAGTATACACATTGCAAATGAAGAAAGAAGCTTACTGTTCCTAATTTTTTAATAAAGTGTGTGTGTGTATTTTATATATAAAATACACACACACACATATAAATAAAAGACAAAAAAGTAATTAGTTATTTTCTTCAAAGCTCTCTGAAAAAAACATTTGTGGCAGTGTTCATCATACCAACATCCTGTGATGTTTTGGAGAAAAAAAAGATTTTTATTATTCGGGTTTCAAGTTTGACATTCTCATCTGTAAGACAAATATAATCAAATCTTTAGAAAAAACCCAAACCTTGTCAGGCCCAATACACTATCAACCAAGGCAACATTAATCATTTACACATCTGTGGAGAGGAGCCTTTTTGAGTATTTTGACAATTAGCAGAGATTAGTTTTGTTCTTCAAAAATTAGGAAATATTTTCTGGTGTTTCTGTTCAAAGTAATGATTTCATACATCTGTATTTTCTGAAGTCATCGTGTAATTTGAAATGGTAAAAAAGAAGATGGGACCCATAAAAGTTCACCTCTGGGAATATCAACTGTGCAGCTTTATGTTTGAGGACTACTGCCCCAGGGGATTAGGAGAGAGATGGGATTTTGGTTCCCTGGTAATATTTGCACTATCATCATCACAAAGGAGATCATTTGACAGCCTCTGCCCCAGGCAGCTCCTCCCTGTCATCAGTTTTACAAAAGGGCTCCTTCCCAGAACTCCTGTTAATCAACAAAAATTATACATCCAAAGAAAGTTAAAACCCTTCAGTGGGTCTCCAGGGACTTCACAAGAGGGAGCGATGAAGCGCTTCCAACTGCTTCTCAACCCAGCAGCTGCAGCCTCAACACTCTAGGGGCTCAGAATTCAGTCCAACAGTCTGTGCTCACAGGTGCTCCTCGCTTTCTAGCACCAGCTCAGTGACTTTACAGCAGGATTTCTACATTACCACAGTGTCAAGGTTAAAGCTCCAATACCCTTATTTCAAAGGGAAATTCGGTCAGCTTGAAGCAATGAAAACTAATCTGAGCACAACCAGCCACTGATCAGGAGCACATGCTAAACAAAACAATGATTTGAATAAAACTTAACATAGAGGTAGCAAAAATTCAACTATGGAACACTGCTTCTTTCTTCCTGAACTGCGTGGTATTTTCTGCTGCATTCAGGTACTAGCCTACAGCCACCATGTGATGGCTACCAGTATAAAGGAACACTTTACTCAAAAATTAGGAACAGTAAGCTTCTTTTTTCATTTGCAATGTATATACTCTGTTGTACCATGTCAGTGAAATGTATTTGTTTTGTCTTGTTTATTTAGATAATAAGCACTTTAGAATAAGGAATGTATCATATTTAGCTTTGGAAACTGCCTTGGCATTTATTACTGCCAGGTACCTTAATGTTTACTTACTATAATTAAACAAAATATTATTTTACAGAAATTACAAAATGCAATTAAACATCTGAACCCCACATTAATTTTTCCTACTAGTGAAACCACTTCATCTCCACCATAAACTATTTAATAAGAGAGAAAAGAACTAAAACAAAATCTTAATTACCTTAAAAGATTTGGGGGGGAGGGGTGGGGTTAGTTGAGCTCATTGTTATATGCGTTTTATGCAAAATGCATAAAAAAAGAGTTGGCTTTAGGAAGAAGGGAGAGATATGTTGATGAAATTTATACACTGGCATGTCTCCAATTCATTTAGCTATGAAAACTGACATTTGAGCCAGCGTAAGACCTATTAAAACTACTACTGACAATATTGTTTTGTTAGTATATTCATTCATTCTTGGATTTTTTTTAATTTTTTCCCTCCAGAAGTGCATACCAAACGTTCTACATAGAAATCTCAGTATTATCATTTTTGTCATCATCATCCTGACAACAGAAACACTTGCTGTATAGTACATAGCATCATATACTTCTGTTTTTCAGAAATGTAAAACTAATGGCTAACTCATATCCGTTAGATATTGCTCAAAGTAGCACTGCCCCAGAGATCATCAGAAAATTCCACTTCAGGAAGAATGGTGGCATTAGGTGATCAATCTTTGGCCCATGGAAACACATGAACCAACTGGTAGATCTGTGTAGTCTAGCCCATGGGCCTCCTCATGGGTCTAGAAATTGGGCAGTGGTGGAGTGGTAGCAACATTAGTTGTTCCCAGAGCCATGGCAATTAATGCTGCCTCTGCTCTCCCACCATCACACTTCTGAACCCATAAAGAGAACTGAAGTCTTCATGACACAACCCTGTTTGCCAGATTATGCCAGTGCATGGTCACTCCATGGCTGGATCTGGCACACAGGATTGGGACAGAATATGAGGTCACGTGGCAGCTGGCTCCAAGCTGGTGTGCCAGATAACATGTGCAGAACCACCCCTTGGTGCCAACACATGCTGAAACAGGCCTGAGGATCAACCTTGTGCACAGGATCTGGCCTGAAGACAGACCTAGTGCTACTCATCCGGCCCATGGGGCTGAAGTGTTTAAACACCACTGCTCTAGTACTTTATTCTGTCTAATACAATAACATTTAGCATGTGTATTTCTATTCTCTCTCATTCCATAGATATTCAAACATTAGTCAATTAATAAATTTAGGTTTGAAAACAATGATGAGTTACAGGCTGTTTCTTATATTTTAACACTAAGTCACTGTAGAGTTTGCCTTCACTTATTTTTGTTCGTTTCTCTAAAGTATTATTCCAGATGTCAAATTTCAAAGAATTCTAAAGCAAACTGGATTTTTCCATTGTGCTTCTGAATCAGTTACTCTTGCTGGACCTTGAACATGAAAGTTTGATACATGTTCCATGTGACATGACAAAGCATCAGCTCACTGTGGTCCAGAAATAGTGGTAAGAAGAGAACAGCTATTGACTAAATTCTGTTCTTTATTTCTAAGTTCAATTTTACAGAGAGTTTGTAACAACAGAGGTCCCTAAAGAAAATGCATCTAAAAGAGCATGCCAGATGTTAATACTACTGATATCATTCAGAACTAACTCCTGAATTAAAAGCAAAAGAAAGTCATTTACAAATAATAATCCAGTTTCTATAAAATAATATGTAGTGCTCAGAAGAGTACTTCATAAATAGTCTTTTCTTTTAATGGTAATAGATTATGACATGCCTTTTCTGATTTCATATTCATTCAAGAACTTGAATCCTATTCAGCTTGAATTTATAAAATGGGTATAAATAGATTACCAAATGTATGCAGAATCATCAGAACATTTAAAAACAAAACTCTCCTGTTTTAGAAAAAAGTTACTTTCTTCATACATTTATTATATATTCTTTTTACCATTATGTTATAAAGATTATTATTCTTCTTCCATTTTCAACATTTCCATGACATTTAGCTTTGCCCTTTATCACTTACAGATATTCTTGACCTGTAACCTATTTATTGGATTCATAGTGATATTAATGAAGTCTGCTTTGTTTACTATAAAACATTCGTTTTCAAGAAATATATATGAACCATTAGTAGTATATCCAACCAAATAGCTGCAACTACAGAAATTCCTTTAACCAGCTATGAAATATTTTCACTCTTACTGTAAAACAAGTAGAAAGAAACCTGAGAGTTAATACTCTGTACCTTCACATTATTAAATGTAACATGCAGAACATAACATTATTATGCTACACATGGCTAAGGAATTTTAGTATTCACGGGATTATGGTAATTAAGTCTTCCTTCACTTTGGGTGATGTGACACTTGCTTGACTATAATGTCACTCCACTTAAAGTCTGTGTAAACAACATTATCTTAGTCACTCTGCATTACATTTCCAACTGTGAGCAAAATTACAAGGTCAAAGTGGACAAGAATGTAGGTAATCCCAAGGAAACATCATGTAAATGACTAGCTCAAGGTTCAAGCTTGGTTTTCAAGGGTAGTAAAAGGCTTATGTACTACACCAATATTCTGGTTGTATTTTGTAAAATGTATCACTATAAAACACATTATTATTCTTAGAGTCAACCGTTAAACAGAAACCTGTTGTTCTAATATTTTGCTGATAAGAGGTTACAAATCCTATAAAGTTCAACTGTTACAGACATGACAAAGGAGTTGGTGCTGTACAAAGTGTATGAACTGAGTATATGGCTAACTAATGTTCTGGTTAGGGAAGGCATTGTATTATTACATAAGGAACCTGTGTCTTTAAATCTATGTCGTGACTTATTTAACTGATTTTAATATACTATGTTAGTAGATATTAATATAAATAAAAAGCTTTTATCCAAATGAAGTATTCTGTTACCAAATTATATTTCAACAAAGGAAGACTTACAACTTAATGTGATAAAATAAGTTTCCAATGTAATGTGCACCTGAAATTCTAAAATTGGAAAATTTAAAAACAGCCACTTGATTTTTAAAACTGATTTGATTAATGAACTTGATCTGTCTTTGGCAATTTCACATTCAAATACCAGAGAAGAAAAGCACTGATCAGGACAGTATTTTTATTATTTTATTAATGAATTTGTTGACCAGACTGACTAATATGCACACTGAACTCTCTTTTCCTTAGGGGAGATGAAGGACAAACAGTGGCAGTGCAAGCGTCCCCACTCTGATTGTATGCCCAAAAGGAACATTCATAGATTCATAGATGTTAGGGTCGGAAGGGACCTCAATAGATCATCGAGTCCGACCCATTGATAGAGGGCAAAAATCAGAACTCACTGGTCAAAGTCAATCGAGTTACTGGACTCTGTAAAGGCTGCCGCCAGTCCTACTTCCATTCAAGGCGATGGCATTTTTTAAATCTGGAGATTTTGTCTCTTGAGACAAGTAGCTATCATACAGCAACAAGGGCCATGTACAGACATTTAGTTTCTCCTGGGAGAGTCGTTGCTCTCAGGAGAAACTACGAGTGTACTGATGTTCAGGATTTTTCTCCCAGAGCAAAAATGGCCTATCCCAGAAAAAAATAACCTGGGAACAACACGGGTTAAATCACTCCCCGGATTTGTAAAAATGTCTTTACATATTCTCTTCTGAAAGAAGGCACTTGGGTCCTCCAGCATCCCAGGGCGCTTTGCTCCTTTCCTCCCCTCTAGGAGACACTGTGTTGCTCAAGCTAGACTCTACGACCCTACTGAGCATGCAGCAGAACACACCCCTTTCACTATCATCATATTGTGCTGCCAATCAGGGATGCCTTGTGCACTGCTGCCACCTGTTTTTGAGAAGACTGAGGAAGCCTGCACAGCACACTGAGATGTGTGAACAGGGGCTCCCTGGCTACACACTATCAGCACTGCAAGCTCTCTGCTCTTCAGCAGCTCAGCATTCAAATGCCTGTTCAGGCATCTCCAGGTAAACTCTACTACCAAGAAAGAAATCCAGAAGAATTCTCCCAGATATTTTGAATGTGTATACACAGCCAAGATAAGATCATGTTTTGGTCAGTACTTAGGCAAGCTGGACTTACAGTGACCTAGGAAAGAAAGATGCTATTATATCATTAGCACATATTTGAGCTAATGTCAATCATATCAGTCATTCAGGTAGGATTTAAAACAGACATCAGGTTAAATTATTTATAGTAAAGTTAGACTACTAGCAAGCACCAGGAAGAAGTTAAATTTAAGTCCAATCTGAGGGAAAACTTCCTAATTGTAAGACCAGTATGATAATAGAAGCAGTTGCCCAGGAAAAAGTTGTGCAAATATTCTTCATTTGAGGTTTTCAAAAAGATATTGGATAAGCATCTATCTGGCATTGTTAGGAATAGCAAATTCTGCATCTGGGCAAGGGATTGAATAAAATGACCTTTGAGGTCCCTTCCAACCTTAAGATTTTATTAATAAGGTGTACAGACTCTGTAAATGTTCAAACATACAAGCCTAGAAACAAGGCAAATTTGGCAACCAACTAGGATTGGGAGATTTAGTCAGCCACTCCAATAATGGGATTTTAATCATTTCTAGCAAGGCCATCTGCAAAGAAACAGTTCCATGAAGCTTGTCACTGCCACATCTGATATCCCAGGATATCATTTGAGTCATTCCCACTTTAAAAAGCAATAGTGGGGAATTTAATCTCTGAGAAAACTGTATTATTCCAATTTTGCACAGGCAAAAGTTATGTTCTGAAGTTCACTGATAGTACCAGGTATTTGAGAAATAGTTAAACTAAAGGAATTTTGCACTCAATACTGTTAAAAGTATGAATTGAGGTACAGGAGCAAAACCATCTGAGATTAACTGAAGTTCTTCCCTCATTCTGTGCTGCAGATCTGCTAATTTCCATTACACAATTTGAAAACAGCAAATCTAAAAATGACAGTGTCATTTAGCTTCCTTTTCCCCTTTTGCTGATAAAATTTCAGAAACCTTTCATTTTCATTACAAAACTCCAGAACAGAATTGGAACCTCTTTCAGCTCTATATCAAAATGGCTGAGAAAAATGGCAACAAGCCCTGATCCTTCAACTACATACTATTGTTCCCTCCAGCACCACTTTTAGTAAAATCAGCATTAAACCTCAAATGCTTAACATTTCTGAGAATCATACTATTTAAACCATGTTCTATGCCCGACTCTGGTACATTCTCTCAATGATATGCGCATATACGGAAGCCACAGACCAGTGGTAGAGCAGTTAAGGCATATCACTAGATGCTCACTATCTCGCAAGTTCAAACCTTGTTTCAGATTCATGCCAAAGATCAGCCATAAATGGATACCTAGTTTTTCAGATTTAGGAGCCAAAGGCAGTTGGGCATGTTAGTCACATCACTCTCTTATGTGCCATAGGAATTGGCATGATCTAAATCATATTAGCTCAACAGGCGACCTAGGCTTGTGCAGACATTTGACCTTTGACATTTCGCTTGCTTTCTCTATCCCTGTTCCAATGCTCAGAGAGGGGATTTCAATTTGCTTCTTTTTCGAGATTAATGTGGAAAGACTTAGAAACCAAAGATGTAGAAATCATATTCTTCTCCAAAGACAACAAGACAACCTTCATCTTGGTTTTTCTGGGAGCAAGCTCCAGAATATTCGAACGCTCGTGTCGCACGGGCCAAGTCCCAGAGGACTGGAAAAGGGCTAACGTGGTCCCCATTTTCAAAAAGGGGAGGAAGGAGGACCCGGGCAACTATAGGCCAGTCAGTCTCACCTCCATCCTTGGTAAAGTCTTTGAAAAAATTATCAAGGCTCACATTTGTGAGAGCCCGGCAGGGCAAATTATGCTGAGGGGAAACCAGCACGGGTTCGTGGCGGGCAGATCGTGCCTGACCAATCTAGTCTCTTTCTATGACCAGGTTACGAAACGCCTGGACACAGGAGGAGGGGTGGATGTCGTATACTTAGACTTCAGGAAGGCCTTCGATACAGTATCCCACCCCATACTGGTGAACAAGCTAAGAGGCTGTGATGTGGATGACTGCACAGTCCGGTGGGTGGCGAATTGGCTAGAGGGCCGCACCCAAAGAGTCGTGGTGGATGGGTCGGTCTCGACCTGGAAGGGTGTAGGCAGTGGGGTCCCGCAGGGCTCGGTCCTTGGACCGATACTCTTTAATGTCTTCATCAGCGACTTGGACGAGGGAGTCAAATGTACTCTGTCCAAGTTTGCAGATGACACAAAGCTATGGGGAGAAGTGGACACGCCGGAGGGCAGGGAACAGCTGCAGGCAGACCTGGATAGGTTGGACAAGTGGGCAGAAAACAACAGAATGCAGTTCAACAAGGAGAAATGCAAAGTGCTGCACCTAGGGAGGAAAAATGTCCAGCACACCTACAGCCTAGGGAATGACCTGCTGGGTGGCATGGAAGTAGAAAGGGATCTTGGAGTCCTAGTGGACTCCAGGATGAAAATGAGTCGGCAGTGTGACGAAGTCATCAGAAAAGCCAATGGCACTTTATCGTGCATCAGCAGATGCATGACGAATAGGTCCAAGGAGGTGATACTTCCCCTCTATCGGGTGCTGGTCAGACCGCAGTTGGAGTACTGCGTGCAATTCTGGGTGCCACACTTCAAGAAGGATGCGAATAACCTGGAGAGGGTCCAGAGAAGGGCAACTCATATGGTCAAGGGCCTACAGACCAAGCCCTACGAGGAGAGACTAGAGAAACTGGACCTTTTCAGCCTCCGCAAGAGAAGGTTGAGAGGCAACCTTGTGGCTGCCTATAAGTTCATCATGGGGGCACAGAAGGGAATTGGTGAGTATTTATTCACCAAGGCGCCCCCGGAGGTTACAGGAAACAATGGCCACAAGCTAGCAGAGAGCAGATTTAGATTGGACATTAGGAAGAACTTCTTCACAGTTAGAGTGGCCAAGGTCTGGAATGGGCTCCCAAGGGAGGTGGTGCTCTCCCCTACCCTGGGGGTCTTCAAGAGGAGGTTAGATGAGTATCTAGCTGGGGCCATCTAGACCCAGCACTCTTTCCTGCTTATGCAGGGGGTCAGACTCGATGATCTACTGAGGTCCCTTCCGACCCTAACATCTATGAATCTATGATCTTTTGGACAGTGTGCTCTCAGAAAGAACTTGGCACACTGCCTTTGAAAGCTTTGACAAGGAGGAATGAATCATTTTGAACCCTCAAACACATCAAGCCAGTGCAGACTGTGAAGCACAGGGTTGATTCACATGGTACAAACTGTATTGCAAAGTAGATCAATTGCCATATTCTCTGCAACTTTTTTAAAGCTTGGTTTCATTTACAAGTACGGAAAAAGCAATAATCAACTGGTGGTGCAGAAATATGTCTCCCTGTGACTGAGATCAAATGAATTATGAAAAGGTACAACCTTTTCCCAAGATGCTGATGAAAAAGGTGTGTTCTTCATAGCTGTGGCTATTTAGAAGCATGCATATACTAAAGCTGTCTTGTCTTGGGGTATCATCATTGACATGGAACCCAAATATTCAGCAACAGGTTTTCTGTTTTCAAAGGCATAACTGGTAAGGTTTGTATCCTGTGCCAACATGTCCCCAAGATAGTGGATACTCTCATGCCCCGCCTCCTGCAGCTGCTGCTTCCATTGCTACCATGGGCAACTGATCTGGGGGGGCACCTACAGACACCAGTGGCAGCATTAGCAGCAGGGGCAAAGCTGGCAAGCACTCAAAGGCACCGCCAGCAGCATCCCTGTCAGGGGGAGCACGTGTCCCCCCCCCCCCCCCCATGCATAACCTATACTTGCTACCAATTGCTGTTGCCACTGAGAGCCATAAATTGTCATCGCTGACAGCAACAGGCAGCAGAGAATGCATCACCAAGAGCTACAGTAGGGGGGCACAAGAGAATAGCTACACATGACTGTTGCTACCGCCACCATTCTGGCAGTCTGTCTAAGTTGGTGCCCAGGGCTCGTGCCTTGCTTATCCACACTGGTTATGCTACTGTCACTTTCAGTTTCAAGGTTGGTACATAGCACAGGTGCACTGATATATCAGTCACATATCAAATCTGCATTGATAACAAGAAAACTTAATATTATTTGTAATCGGCTTTTTTTGGCTGATAATATCACTGATAAATGCCGCATGCATGTGCACAGCCACAGCATGCATGCAGCCAGGAATGCAACCAGGAAGCTTGGAGAGCAGTGGCTGGCCAGTACGTCTGTGGGAGAGAGAAGGGGGCGCAGATCGAGGCTGTGGTGGGCCAGTAGGGGGTGCTCCTGCATTGAGCCACCCACTTCACTGCACCCGACCACCTTCCCAGCTCCGAGTGCCTCCCTGGGGGTGCCTCATGTCCAGCTGACACCCTTCCTGGAGCACACCCACAAGTCTGGGGGTAAAGCCTCCACCACCCAGTCTGGACTGATCTTGGACCTGCGCCCTCTGGGAAACACAGGCCTAGTAGTCCTTAAAGGTATTTGACCCAGTGCAAGAACTTGGGGTGCTTTCCTCAGTTTGAAGCACAAATAGTGGTCTCCCTTAGTCAGCCAAACCAAGGGGACCCCAACGCATAATCTAGACCCTCTCCCAATAAGTCTCCCATGCTAGATACAAAGGAGAACTTTACTGGATGCAAGGAATATGTTTGGAATAGGGTACAGGGTAGAGCAATATCAGAGAAATACCTTAGAGCAAACAGTGGCATGGTAGCCTTTGATTACGAATCTATGTTACTGCAACCTATATATCTAGTTAGATCTCAAGTAGCTTACTCACAAGTATCATCCAGAGGCAGGTGGAGATTCCCTCTGGAGGCAAGCAGTTCATTGACCATGAGTTTTGAGAGAGAGAGAGAGTTTCCAATGGTCCAGCTTCTCTGTGAGTTTTCATCATGGTTACTGCCCCTCCTCCTGGGCAGTCCTTCACTTATATAGCCCTGATGACCTCATTTACCTGATCCAATGAAGGTCAGAAAATGTTGGCTGCCAGCCAACCAATTTGAAATGCATCATTGCTTGCTGGGTAGATTGGCAGGGTCTTTAGCCCCCTTCTAGTCATGTTAGCATTGCCTAGAACAATAGTAAGTTTAAGCCTTCCACCCAGGTTAAGTATGACCAGTCATGTAGGTAGAGGAAGCAGGTTTCCCCCTCCCTCTGGAATGTATCCAGGTCAAGTTACAACTCAGGGTTACCTGAAGCCAATGAGGCCAGGGGTGTCTGCCCTCTGCAGCGATCATGGTAACCAAGTTGTCAGAGAGCAGAGTTTGGGGAGAGATAGAGATGGTATTCTGCCACAGAGGCCCCACAGGGAGGGCAGGAAGCAGGATGGAGCTGCAGGAGGCTCTTCCAGGGGCCATGAGAGGGGGCAGGGATGGGGAGGGGCTCCCTGCCAATGCACCCACCCCCAGGGGAGGCATTGGGAGGATGTGACCCCCAGATCTGTGCATGGGGTAATCATGGGCTGCCCATTGTGGGCATGGGGCCAGGGGCTGCACCAGCCTCTTCCCAGCAGGGCTGTGCTCGGGGCAGGTGGGGGCAGAGTGGGTAAAGGCTGGGAGGGGTGGCTATGGGGTGGGCTATAGCCACCCCAAAATTCCCCATACCCACCCCTCCCAGTGCTGCCGCCACCCACCCCGTGTGCGGCCCCAGCCCAAACCCCCACTAGAAAGAGGCTGGTGCAGCCCATCCCTGAGCCCAGTGCAGGCAATCCACCTTTGTCCCATGAACAAATCCAGGGGGCACAAGCACCCCCCAAGGTTCCCCCAGCAGTGTACACAACAGCAGGGAGCTGCATCCCCTCCCCATTTCCCTATCCCCCCAGAAGAGCCATCTGCATTTCCATCCTACTTCTGGGGTTGCATTCACTGCCTGTCCCTGTCCCTGCCCCACTCCCTCCTTCAACGTGGGGGCCCAATCTGCCCCCCACCCCACGTCCCTTCTCCTCCCCACCCTTTCCCCCCACAGACTTACTGGCAGGAGGCTGTATTCCTGTAAATCAGCTATTGAATCAGTATTGGCTGATAAGGCTAGTTACTAATAAGCCATGAGTATGAGCCAAAAAAATCTTTATCAGTGCACTTCTAGTACATAATTATCAAACAGATTCTTGATATACAAGCTCAACTGCACAACTCACACAGAAAAACTACTGAGGAAAGTTGAAACATTTATTTTTTGTTCCTCCTTTCACTGAAGCACGTTTCAAATCCTGGACTTCTATAATTCACCTATATTTCCATGCATTTCTATCTTTGGCAGTCTCCTGTCAGGCATTTTCATTAAAATCATCAGTTCCCAGGTAACAATTGAGTGAACCTTTGTAGCACAGGCATGGTCTACCAAGATTCTGTTTTTGTTAAAGTACTCTATAACAATCATCTCTGGAATTTTAAAATAATTCATTTTTACAAGATATCCAGGCCAACACGTCTGAGATTTGATCAGAAGCTCTAAATTCCACTTATTTCACATCTGAACAACCTCTATTTTTTAAACTGTGTCTTACCATCAAATATTACAAATGGAACATAGACATCAAAATTGATCAAATTGTCTCATTTGTCACTGATAGTGTCCAAGATTCCCAGCTGCAGAGTGCCACTGTATTATGCTCTGATACACATGTACCTTGATAAGTAGGTGTACAACATATTAATTTCAGCGATCCCAAAAGCAGTGCTGGCTTTTACTATAAATTAGGAGATCAAGCTGGGCATTGCTGGATAGTATGCTGCCAAGGTAAGGCAAACTGTTTACAAACTTCATAAGGGTGTTTTCAATTTTAGCTCTTAAGCGGTATGGCCCTGACTTGGAGCCAGATGATGTCTGACATAAGCTTTAGGAGGCTCATTGTTAATGCAAATAGCTCAGCTGCACATACAGAATTGTCAGTTATAGGCTGCATACCTTCAAGGATATGTGCAAACAAACCACTGCTGTCTGCAGAAAACAGGTCCCTAATAAATAACTCTTGCACATTAGAGGGGGCCTCCACTTACTGTAGATCAGAGACCCAGCTATTGGTCTGAAACCGAATGTAAAGTTCCTCACCATCCTGACAAAAAGCATCCATAAGCAAAGCACGTTTGGACATACTTCTCTAGTAAGGAACTACAAAAATGATCTCTGAAAGCATGTTTGTACACACTTTGTACCATTTGAAACTAGGGCCAGTGCAGATGGCGCTCCAAGACTGTGACCTATCATATAATGTCAGGATGATCTCAGGGAGATGAAGAGTTCTTTAAAGGAATCCTTTCATTCATGAAAACAAGGATCACCAACTGCTATTTATTATACCAGGATCTTAAAATATGGGAGGAGGAAAGGGATGGATGGATCCCAGTAGACTTCTACAAATCAGTACTGTAGAGACTGAAGAGCAGGTACCCATGTGACAAAAGAAGGTCACGGTGAATTTTCATAGTTCCCTACTTTGCTTAAGACAAATGGATCTAGGATCAACAGTATCAAATGCCTGCATCACAACTGATAATTCTGTTCCTATGTAGAAAAGTAAGATGGGCCTGAACATGTGTCTGATAATTTAACAAGCTATCTTGAAACTGAACTGGGGTACAGATTTACTATATATTAATAGGAATTAAAGAAGAAGTCTGACTATAGTATCTCCCTGTCCTTGAAGACTGCTCTAGTCTGTGTTCCCACACCTAGCAAAGAACTAAACAAATGTGGACACTAAAGTCCAATTTATAAGTCAAAAGCACTCCAACAAGTATTTACTGAAATGGCAAACAATCAAAGTTGTCATTATAGTCTCATATATGGAAAGTATTTATAAAGATACAAGGCGAAAGGCAAGATTGATTAATTTAATATAAATGAATAAAAGTTTTTGATGAAACAAGACTTTTTGGTAAATTCTGGCTCAACTTACTACTCAGTAACCTCTCAGAACTCTCCAATCTATAATCAAGAAGAAAATCACCGGCCAATAAATCTTACCTCAAAGTGCAGATGACAGGGCATTAAAGAAACGTTAGTCCTACTACAAAGCTAAGCATGCCTAAAAAGCTCTCTATTTGATTGAAATTTGTAGGTCAATTTTTTCACATTTAAACTACTTAAATATTAATTGAAAAATTACTTTTATTTGGTATTTTAAAATATATTTTCTTAAGGGGTTTTCATTGTGAAAATAAACAGATGAGCCAATTAAATAACTTGTGTAAATTGGTAAGACTTCAATAGCACTGCATCCACAAAGGACAATATTCAATTTGGCCTAATGACTTATGCTTCTGATTTAGTTTGTGTTCCCTGTTGCAGATGACTGAGACTCCTTAAGTATGTTTTCTTTGAAAAGCAGAGGGTTTTTTTGAGAGAGATTGGAATTTAATTGTTTCCTTTTAGATAAATATGCTTTTGGATTGATGCTGATGAAAAGGGCAATCAGATGTCAAAAGAGCAACAGTACAGTGAGATTACATGCTGAGGTCTAGGGCAAGATAGGCAAACAAGCAGGGATCTCAGATCACTTGAGCAGACCCTTATAAATAAAATCTCAGATAACAGCCTTTTGTTTATTCTGCATAAATGTGTATTGGCAGGTCAGATCAACTTCTGTTATGTTAACTACTTAACTTTCTTTCTTATGAACAAGTATTTCTGATAACATAACAGAGCTCTCATCTGTAAGCATCTGGAATGCAAGCAAAAGGACTTTTCGTGTTTAAGAATGAGATGCCCTGTATCTCTCAGAAACAATCTGTGCTCTTCCAATTACGGAAGAAGAATTTGTAAATGAAACAAAAGAGAAACTGCAATGAAAGATAATCTGTTGAACTCAAAATTATTTATTTTAGTATTTCATGCTACAGAATCTACAGTACACTAAGCTTCTTTATACCAGGCATCAAAAGAATGCTGTGCTTCAAATAATATTTCATTGTTGAATCAGAGTGCATTACATAGTTCATACTTTTGTCAAATTATATACAGGCTGTTTAAAATGCAACATATTTGAAATATCTCTTTAGAACAAAGAACCAGCACTTAGACTAAAAATTCATTTGAGTAATTGGTTAGGAATTCCCTGCATACACTACCAAGGAACTCACAAATTGAAATGGATACTATTTTTGATAAAAAGAGCTGCAGGAGAGGTAAAATTGCATGGAAACCTTGACAAAACACAGAAACAATTTTTTTTTAAATAGAATATTTATATTCGTTCATTAGAATGCTGAAAACTTCTGGCTAAAAAACAGAAAGTTATATTTACAAAAATCTAAAAGGACTACTTTGTTTAGAATTGGGCAGACCCATATTCAAATACTTCCTTTTATCACATAAAAACAAAATATTTCATTCAGGGCAATCCAAAAACAGTGCCATTTCTGTTGTGGGCACAGGAGCTGAAGTTCAGGTTCCTTGTGTAAGCCGAGTTCCCCAGCCAGGCTAAATTTCTCATAATAAAGCACCCTCAAATTCAACACCTAGCTCCTTATCTTAAAAGGCATTGACTGGGAACAACCAACCTACAATATCCTCTTAAGTCCCAGCATAAAAACAATACTCAACATGAATATTAGAGTTCCTAAGGAGATGGGCTGATCTATATGTGTAATATCATAGTGAAAGCCTTGGCCACATATAGGTGTTACATTTCTACTGGAAGAATCACCCCTCTCCCAGTAGAAACTACAAGTGTACGAGTGTTCATCCAGTTTCTCTAGGAGGAAACTTGCTCCCTCTGGGAAAAAAGATCTTCTAGATGTCAACCTAGAAGTTCTCCTTTGAGAGAGAGTTTCTTGCACAAGAACACTCTCCTCCCAGGCTGGTTGCCTCCCCAACCAACTGCATCACCCTGGTCTGGGGAAGGTACAGAAAGTCAGGGAGAAGGGGCAGCTGCAGGATGAATGCCTGCATTTCTCCCTCTCCCAAAAAGATTCTAATATAATAAAAGGCTTAGTCTGTGTGTCTATGTCTGTCCGTAATGCTTCTGGCCAAATGCACATGCGCCGCCGAAAGGGCGGGTGGCAATTGACTGAGTGGCCTGAGCTGCAAGGACCCAAGTTTACACCGCTGCCAGGGAAGTTTGGTGGCAGGGAACACCAAACTTGAGGGCAAAGGGAGGGATCATGGTGGCGGCACCCCCCAGAACAGCCAGAAGGGAGGATGAGGCTGCAGGCAGGGAGGGAAGGTAGCGGGGAGGCAGGTAGATATGGGCCAGGTAGACCCAAAGCACTGGGGTGGAGGAGGGGAAGTGGGGGAGCAGGATCAGACCCAAAGGCGGGGTGGCAGGCAGGAGCGGGGTCAGACACAAAGTGGTGGGAGGGAGGTGGAGGTAGAGCAGGGCTGGACCCAGAGCAACGGGGGGGGGGGGTGGAGCAGGGTCGGATGAGGAACGGCAGGGGCAAGTGGGGGTGTGCAGGGACGGACACAGGGCTCTGTCCCTGCCGCCACCCCCCACCCCCCGTCATTCTTGATGGGCAATTTGCTAGTTTCTCATAAATTTCCAGTGCTAGAAATGAATGCCTGTTTGGGGCCCTTGTCTTCCATAGCATAATATGGAAAAAATACCTCAGAAATATAAAAGTAGTTCAACAGTGGTTTGATTCATGCTAAATATTATACAGTAAATAACCTTGCCACCTTGTTGTTAAAATCTTTAACAAAACACCATTTTACTGAAAATGAGCTGGTATGAACATCTCACATGTACTGCTGCAATGACAGAAACTGTTATCTTGCTATGGTACTATAATTTCTCATCTTTTTTAAATATTGGATGGATTCTTGCTTTAAAAAAAAAAAGCTGAAAGTGTCAATGCTTCCTCACATACTGGGGTCTGCTGCCACTGCTGCTACACAAACTCCCTACACACTAGCACTGACAGAAACTGTTGCTGCTGCCACATGGCCTCCTATATACCAGTGGCTGTTCCTGCTGCTGCCACTGTGCAGAATTTCTGAGGAATGCCATTCAAATGCCTCCTCTAAACTGGGTCCCAGGACTGGTGTTCCACTTGCTCACTCCTAGCCTTTTACCACCCAAAGAGCAACCAAACAACAACTGTACACCAGAATAAATGCACACCAAAAATCTATTAAAGACAAGAATACCCAACTACCCTCTCCGATCTCTCAGTTCTAATCCTCAATGGGAACTTACAAAACACGTTCCATAGATAAACATATGAACTTCACTTCATAAATCTACTGGATAAAAAAAATCATGGACTCAATATAGACATTGGTTTTATGACAGTACAACCGGCCTAACACGTGATTCACCAGGTACCTGCCTGACCTGACCTCTTACATTTTCCTATTCCCCCACCTTTACTCTCCTCCCCTCCCCTTCTTTTCTGCCGTGTTTCCCCGTTTTCCTACTATATCCTTCTTCTTTGAGAGTCTATTTCTTACCTTGTATTATTACCACTATTGTGTTTCCCATTAGTCTTTATTTTTTTCCTGCTTTACCTTTTGTTTTCCTTTTTTACCTATTTATATTTTCACTATATCCTCTCACTCTGAGCTTCTCTCATTCATAGATTCATAGATGTTAGGGTTGGAAGGGACCTCAATAGATCATCGAGTCCGACCCCCTGCAAAGGCAGGAAAGAGTGCTGGGTCTAGATGACCCCAGCTAGATGCATATCCAACCTCCTCTTGAAGACCCCCAGGGTAGGGGAGAGCACCACCTCCCTTGGGAGCCCATTCCAGACCTTGGCCACTCGAACTGTGAAGAAGTTCCTCCTGATGTCCAGTCTAAATCTGCTCTCTGCTAGCTTGTGGCCATTATTTCTTGTAACCCCCGGGGGCACCTTGGTGAATAAAACCTGACCAATTCCCTTCTGTACCCCCATGATGAACTTATAGGCAGCCACAAGGTCGCCCCTCAACCTTCTTTTGTGGAGGCTGAAAAGGTCCAGGTTCTCTAGTCTCTCCTCATAGGGCTTGGTCTGCAAGCCCTTAACCATACAAGTGGCCCTTCTCTGGACCCACTCCAGGTTATCCGCATCCTTCTTGAAGTGCGGTGACCAGAATTGCATGCAGTACTCCAACTGCGGTCTGACCAGCACCCAGTAGAGGGGAAGTATTACCTCTTTGGATCTATTCATCATGCATCTGCTGATGCACGATAAAGTGCCATTAGCTTTTCTGATGGCTTCGTCACACTGCCGACTCATGTTCATCTTGGAGTCCACTAGGACTCCAAGATCCCTTTCCAGGAAATTCCTATTTTCCTGATCTCCAACTATTTCCTTTTTCACTGACAGTCTCTTTTCCACCTTGTATTCTATCACTATAACATCTCCCTTTAGCATTTTTCCCCTGCTCCCCTCCCCTTTCTCCTGTACCTTTTGTATTTCTAATTTATACTTATTTACATTCTCACTGACATCCTGCCACACTTTTATCTTCTCTCATTTCTTGGAGTCAGAAGAGTAGAAACTGCATATGCCTAACGATGGGTGACTATACCCAAAAGCTTGCCAATAACCTTTTTCCAACTATACAATTGGTCTAATAAAGGATATCACATCTACTCAAAGAACCTTGCCTGTCTAGAGCACCTTACACATTTTTAACAAAGAACAGTCTCCTACATTAGAGAAATAAATCTTTGTAACTCCTGCACCTCGTACTACTTCCTCCTGTTTCTGAATCCACACTTACACTTAATATCATTCACCTATGCCTGAAAATACATCAGGCAGAAAAACATAACATGAAATGGAATAATTCACTGCAAGGGCCTGAATTAAAATCCACAGTTAATATGCACTGTTCCACAAATCACTTCTGCGCTTTATAAAGACAGCGCATTCATTTGTTGGACTGCCGTATTGTTGTAGTTACTAAGATGAGCTTTAAAATGGTTCATGGGTGGTCACAAAACTCTTTCTGTTTCTCTTGGATGCAGATTTCATGGCCCTAAGTACATGTGACACTGCAGATTGCAGACAGATGTAATAAATTATAAATAATCCAAGCACAGTCTCCTTCCCTTCATTTTTCATGGCAGGAAATAATACTGTAAATATTTGTTTATAAGCAAGTCTAGATCCTTTACTAAAACCTAACCCTTTCAACTATTACCTTTGCACTATATTGGAGTGTATTAGCAAAGTTTTCTGTCAAAAAAAACACATTTAAAAAAAACATTTTTCAGAAAACTTTATCCATTGCAAATGATAAACATCAAACAGTAGCAGTTGCTGCAAAACTATTTGATCTCTAAGAATATTTAAAGTCTACAACTTTACTACTGCAATCTCAGAGAAGAAAGAAATAAGTCTTAAAATCTGTTTTTAAATGACAAGGAGTGCAATGCACCCTTTATAACCTTCTCTGCTTTCCTATCTTCCTTTTCTACAGGAGAGATACTAGGATGAAAAGAATTAAGACGTCTAATATATGCCTTTTCTTTTCTTTTGTGTGGTTAACTGTACCTAAACCCTCTAACAATGATACAACCTTGATTTTAAACAAACTAAAGCTTTTTTGTTTGGCTTTTTTATAAGGATATTCCAATGCATTTCTTGAATCTTCTCAAGGAAAATACCAGCATGTCAAGCCTAAAGAAGTATAAGAAGAAAAATGAGTAGTTTCTTCTGATAATTAGCATCTAATGCCTAATTTTTATATTATATGAATTGGGTAATCATATAAAATGGAAGCTAATGACTCTTTGAAGGGTGCCAAAATGTATCAAATGCCTTTGACCATTTATGTATCCTGTCTGTATAACAGCGAAAGATTTGATAATTTTCTCAGATGGACGGCAGCCACCAAGAATCATATGGTTCATGTCAAATTTCTTTTAGAAGCCATGCTCATTACAAGTAGATGATTTTATCACAGGTTCCAACAACAACTGTTTTACTAAATGAATGAAATTAATGTACCTCTCATCAAGTACAAAGTACCTCCCATCAAGTACAAACCAAGCTAAGTATTTCCTACCTAATGGTCACTTCAACATAGTCATGGACCCTAGTCAACAAGAGGTAATACACTGGATGAAGTGATCAGACATCTCTCTCAAAGTAGTATAAATCTGTAAATGCAGCAATAAAAAAATAATTAACTTCTATAATCTTTAAAGATACCTAAAATTTTATAAGAATCTTCTGAGATATTGGTCAGAGTCCACTTTACTTATCAGATTCCACTTTACCTTCTGCTGTATAATACCAGATCGGCATTAGAATTCCAGTGTACTACTTAAAATGCACAGGATAAAATCCTGGGCCTACTTATGTCAGTGGCAAAACTACAGTTAACTTTAATGGGACCAAGATTTTTTCCAGATACTATATTCATAAGACATAAATGAAAATACCTTAGCTTTCTGTTGCTCCTCACTCCCTAGAAAAATAACCCACTTTCAACAACCTGATGGCATAGTTATGTGGGCTCAATTCTTTCTTTACATCATACCTCTGCAGTTAAGCAAAGCCTAGCAAAATAAAGTTAGATGGGATATGATTAAATACATCCAGGAAGTAAACACCAGGAGATGGAAGAGGTCAGGGACAAAACTGGCATCAGAACAAATGAGTATGAACTAGCCATGAATAATAGAAGAAGGCTTCTTACCAGAGGGGTGGGATTCTGGAACAACTTTCTAATTGGAGTATGAAGAATGAAAACCTAAGATGGGGTTTCATAAATATATTAATGGGATTATATGAAGCATAGCTTCCTCTAATAGCAGGAGAGTAGATTCAAGCCAGGAAATATGTTGGATGCAATAGCAGAAAAGTGGATTCAACACCAGTCTCGTGTGTTCCCAACTGAGACTAACTTCTTTAGTCTATCCTTTTAATCAATCTACTTTTCTTCACTCAAGTTGCAGATAAGGTGTACTCCAATGATCTCCAACCTTAAGTAGATCACCTTTGACGTTTAAAAGCAATCCAAAATATACTGTGCACCACCGCCATTCTTGCCCCGCCCCCCACCTAGCAAGTAAGTCTGTGGGGAGGGAAAGGGGGGGGAGACTGAGGCAGCAGAAGAAAAAATTATTTGGGGGTGCACCAGGTAGGTCCCACCTGGCCACAGCCCCACTCAACTTACCCCTGCTCCTGCCTCTGCAGTACTGTCCCTCACTGCAGGGGCCTCATCTAGCCCCTGCCCCTTCCCTCCCCTGCAGACTGACCTGCTAGGCTAGGGTGCACGCATGCATGCACACAGGCACTCAGCCCCCCACCCCAGACTTGGATCAACTCCAACAGGCTCAGAGATCTACTGGTGGATCAAGATCCACTGGTTGGTGACCACTGGTGTACTCCATTTACATGCATGTGAGTGATGTGCAAAACTTACTTAACTACATAGCACAACATTGGTCCCAATTGTTGCCTGGTCCTTATACTGTAACAAACTCTGTTCTCCCAGTAGAAACCAGAAGTGTACAGACATTCAGGCTTTTGCTCCCAGAGCAAAAACAAACAAACAAACAAAACCAGGAACAGCTAAGGTTAAGTCACTCCCAGAAGAGTTTATTTCAGGCAACTGAATATCTATACACTTTCTCCTGGCTTAACTCCTCCAATGGACCAGAACATGTAGAGCTGGGGGAAGTCTCCTGTGCCTTTACAAGACCATAGTCACCCCAGTCTTGAGAAGGCATTGGGGATGGGAACAGGGCAACTGCTCCCAGCTGTCCTATAAGACAGGAGAGGAGGGGCAGAGCAGGTGCCAGCTGCTCCCCATAATTCTCACACCACAATTGCTGGTGTGAGAAGCTTTGCTGCACCACCCCCTCCACTCAGTTGTGGGACAGTGGGAGCCATGTGACAAGGAGCAGCACAGCTCCCTCAGAACCCGAGTGCAGAGAAAAAAAGATGAAGCTGGCAGGGGACAGTGGAGCAGCAGGCAGGCAAGGGGAAGCCTGCTGGAAAGGAACCAGGTTGGAAAAAGCCACCCCAACCTGGCTTTTAAACTGTGCTCCCTGCTGTTCAGCTGAGTGGTGAGGGAGGCAATGGGAAGCCAGCCAGCAGAAACTGGAAGCTCTCCCTGGGGCCGTTGGTCAAAAGTGGTACCCACGCCTCACCCCAAATCCCAGAGGTCTGGAGTGGGCAGGGAATTTGATCCACTGCTCCATTCCTTCAGCTCCTACACTAGGAGCTGAGCACAGGGAGCAGCACTGCAAGCCCCTGCCTTCTCACAGCTGAGTGTTAGGACTGAGAAGTGGATAGAGGGCTGCCCTGCTGCTCCCTCAAATCCATTCCCTGAGACTGGGAGCAGAGTGGAGGAACAAATAATCCAGATGGGGGGGGGGCTTTGCCCCATAGCTCCTCTTCCCTCCCAAACAGGTCCAGGAGAAGAAGTGCATGGTGAAGCACAGCCCCCAGCCCCTTCCTCAAGCTGGCTTAGGGAAGAGGCTGCATGCTTTGCCTTGCTGCTGCTCCCTTTCCCTCTCAGACCAGTCTTGAAGGGAGAGGAGAAGAAAAGCCACTGCTGCTCCCTGCCCTTTCCCTAACCTGCACACTGTCCCACTTGGGGCAGAGGTTGGGGGCTTTGCCCTACTACTTACTCTGTTCCACCAAGAGGAGACTGCTGCTCTCCAAAGCCCAGTCTGGGGCAGGTGTGAAGAGTCTTTCCCAGCTGCTCTGCACCCCCCAGGACTGCAAAAAGTGGGTCAGGCACTGCTCCCCACAGCTTCCCCCAACTGGAATCACTCCAGTCTCAGGAAGTCACAAAGAGCAAGGAAAAAAGGAGCAGCTGCAGACTGAACATCTAAACTGCTCCCTGTCTTGGAAGGATTTCTACCACAGAAAATTTCCGGCAGTAAAAATGAATGTCTATACACAACTTGACTTTGGGCAGTGCATAGTTGTTTTTTTCAGTCCCAAGACTACACACTTAAAAATGGAGTAAACTGCAGTCAATCATGAAAGCTAATTTATCTGAACCTGTAGATATTTAATTTCATCATACAGAATCTTCAGTTTGGGAAACCATAAGGAATTGAACATAAGTATCGCACCAGCACATATTCCCATAGACGCGCACAATTTTGGAAGGTACACTGCATATTGATTTGAAAACTTAATGTTCAATTTTACCACTTATTCAGTTTAAACTAAAGTCTTCTCTGAATCAGTGAGAGTAAAATATATTAGACAAAACTACCTAGATAGAATAATTTTAAAAAATCATCTAATAATATAGTAACTTTTTTAAAAGCTTGTTTATATGTATGAGTCTTAAATTGAATGTTAAATTTTGACAATTCCATAAGCACATTTAAGTTTACACAACTAAGATGCTGTTTCCAACAGATTTTGTTTATTTTCCCCTGTTTAAATCACTTGGACACCTCCCTTTTGGCATCTGGATATTACATTAATAACTGCTTCAGAATGATAGCTAGATAGGCAGGGTTCAAATTCTGATCTAGAAAATGATTTTTTTTCTTTTGAATAGGAATGCTTTAACAGATCTAAACAGTCTGGTTCTGCTATGATAAAGTATGTACTGTAGATAGATTACTTTCTTTCTATATTTTTAATAAATGCAAGCACATACATTGTTAATGCTAATCACTAACATTATATGAAATTTAACAGATAATTGCAAAGTTTGCAACTTTTAGATGATGGAGACTCATATCACAGCTGTTTGTTGGGGGGCGGAGGAAGGTTGGGGGGGGCTCTGCTTCTCCAATTCATGGAGATGATAATACACCTCCAAATTGGATCTGTCGAAAGCCAACATTTTGATCAGGTGGCCACCTATATATACTAGCCAATAAGAAAAATGGAACACGATGTGTCTTAAATCTTGTCCCATTCTGGAGCTCACATGCCTCACTCTGCACTTTACAGGCGTCTCCCTCCACTGAGGTTCAACATCAACAAACTTTCTCCTGAAGGAAGTCACCTAAACTTGATCTTCCAAAAATCTGCAATGGTCTCACAGCCAGATTAGGTAGCTGTGTCACCCTTTTAAGCTGTATAAGAATAACCTAGGAAGTGGGAGACCTGAGGTGAAACCCTCATCTCTACCCGAGTGGAGTCGCATCCACATATATTAAACTTCCCTGAAGAGTGTTCTAATCAAATTATTCTAACCCCTCCTGCTGAACCTATTCACTTTGCATGTCAGACCAAAAGACTGAAAGGGAGAGAGACAAAGACTCTGTACCCAAGTGTTTTGGGCTCCAAAGATGAAAGAAGCCCTAAATTCTAATCCCTGTTTATTTTATCCAGTTACTGCTCAATAGAAGAGTCCTTGGAGCTGGGAACTTGGGCCTTGAAAACAGAGACACCTTTTGGGTTAGGTAGCAGCTAAACAGGTATTTGAGGATTGCAGTTTTAGACTTATGTGTTCTCAGAATAGAAAAACAAACATCTGTAATAACATGTGGTTGTTCACTGATGTTTTTATTTGCCATCTACTCACTCTGCAGCAACAGCTCAACCCAAAGCCCTTCTCATTATAGAAAATGTCACATGCTACGTTCAAGAGTCCTTGCAACGGCCTCCAGTGACAATCAAATAAAGTTGGTCACAAATAATTTTAAACTATTTCTGCATTAGTGTATTAACATATCATTTACAATAGTATTCAAGCAGTTTAAATTGTTCCAGTGAAACAGAAGAAGAATGAAAATTCCTTCTACTTCTACTTCCAGGCAAGTCAGTATATTCAATAGGTTTTTGCATAATATAGCACAGTCAACCTGAAAAGGAGGAAAAGTTCAAATATATGTCTGAGTTAGTATCTTTTCAATTTTTTTCAATAAAGAATTTTTTTTGCAAAAATCTTGTTGGTCTAATAAAAGATATCATCTCTCCTACAAGTCCTGATAGCCTTTTCCTTTAGACCAATATGGCTACAACCTGGATACCAATCTTTTCAATTGATATTTATACCTCCTTTTACTATTATTTGTGCTGTGATAAAAATAGAATTGACATTATATATGTATTCAAAGGAGTTTATATTTTTCAATTAAATCCCCTTCAACCTTTGCTCTTTAAAGGTTACCAAAGCACATGATTTTAGCCTCTCTTCAGAGTTCTTACCCTCTGTTCCTAAGGTTAATCAAATTCCCCTTTTAAAATGCTATGTCTTTTTAAACTATCTGGTAACTAGAACTAAATGCAATATTCTAAGAGAGGTCAAAAGATTTATTTATCTTATCATATATTCCTTAGGCTTTATTTCATTACTGATTACAGCAGAATTCTCTGTCTCTTTTGTTTGTTTTATCTATTTTAATGATTCCTGTATAGTTTACTATTATTCAGTAATTCAATACATGTGAATTCTTCTAGGACTGATATTTTGCTGCAGTAGTTTACAGTAGAATTGACAAGCCTAGTTCCGCCTTCAAATTGAGTGGAATAATGCCCTCTCCCACTAACAATCCCTTTGAAACATTAAAATAGTGTAAATTATTATATGTCTTGGAACTGTTACACACTGGATAAAATTCTGTCTAAAATTTACTTTCAGAATGGGATCACAGAAAAGATGCATAAATTTGTTGGATTCTTGAATCAGTTATAATTTTACAGTGGACTCCAAGTTGCATTAGTTTGAGTCAGGTTTACAAGTAATGGACCAATTTTTTTTCTGAAACAAACCTAAATTAAAAATAGAGACAAAACTGTTCCAGTGCTGTGCAATTTAATGTCTGTATCAGAATATTTTAGTAAATTTCTATCTATTCAAATAATACAATAACCTGAAGACCAAATTCAACTTCATTTCATGTTCTGGTTTAAATTCAGTTAAAACTATCATTTAAAATTACAGGAGAACAAAATCAGCAGTGGCATTGATCAAAAAAGGTAACATCCAACTTAAACTGAAGTCTTAAATACTGCAGGGTTTTTGTTTTGTTTTGATAAGTGTTATATTTTTGGTCCTGCATTACCACTAAGAAACTCATTTAAGACCAAGCCTTTTGTGTCATGCACTATAGAAATAAGGCACAATCTCCAATAGGAACAGTTTACAATCAGTTTTTAAACAATGCAATGAGAGTAATAAACAACAGGTAGAAAGCAAAAGGGGCTATGACAATGAAATCATGCATTTATAGAAATCAGCTATATGCACAACTTAAAAATTCAGTAATTCAAAACATTTGCCCCAATAAACAAAGTCAGCAGTGAGCACTTCCAAATTTCCCATCAGTCTTGTCATCTTAAATTGGCTTATTTATGTAGGGTCCACAGCAGCAGTGGTTCTTTAGGAGGAATATCAGTATGCTCAAACTCCTGCAGGGTTTTATTACAAAAGTCTTCTAATTGCTTTGAAGGGAATGGATATTTGTCAAGTTGTTCTTTTGCTCAATCTAAGCATGTTAACACACTACTAGTTTTAATTATTAGAAGAGTGCACTGAAAGATGAAGGGTAAGCCCTGTCTATGGTATTCAGCTGGGTCAGGGCAATGACTCACCATGTGTGTCATTTAAGAAAATGGTTCTCCTGCTACTATCGCATGAGTTACAAGAGTACCATTCTGAATGTTCTACTCCCATATTACTGATGTCTAAATCTCTAAGCTGGTTAACATATTTTCCTGACAGGGTCAGGATAAACCATCTGGACTATTCCCTACAAATTCTTCATTGGCTAAATGCATTTTTAATTGTAATTTGCCCCATTTCCACCTTGTATAATAACAGAAAACTGTTTGTGTGGACACATTCTGGCAATCTGACAGACCATTCTATCAACTTCAAATGTCTCACCATAGCAATATTTCCTTATTTAGTATCCTAATTTTTAAAGCAGATTATCCAAACAACTTAAAAAATTTGAGATTATAATATGCAGTAATACAGTCAGCTGCTTCTGAATCCAAGAATTATCAATGTATGCCCTGAAACTGATCAATAATGGTTTGGCCATTAGCATTGCTTGTTTCATTCTTTTCAGAAATCTGCACAGTGAATAAAGGGTTGTTAAACAGAGGAAATGGAATCCAGCAGGGAGGCAGAACACTATACTTGTCCACCAACTTCTACCTCCATTCTACTTTACCCCTCAGTATATCTTATTTTTTAATAAAACTGTAAAGGAACAGTTTCTTATAGATCATACTATTGGCTTAAATATGCTCTTCCTATTATTTCTTTTCATTAAATTTTCATTGCATTATGATTTTTTGGCTCTATTAGACTAGGTTTTCGTTTTTTTAATCTATTTATTATTGTTTTAAAATTATTGGAATATCTTTGACTACTTCTTTACCATTCTATACTATATTTCTATACTATTCTTTACCATGAAACCTGGCAAAAGGGGATCTGAATTCCCATTTTGTTACACCAGTGTAACTGCATTTAAAATGTTCAGAGTTATAACAATGTAAAAACTGATGTAGAAAAGTGGAGAGTTAAGTCTGGCATTCTTCTCTTTTAAATCCACGCTGACTTTTGCTGGCAGATTAAGCAAAGGTTGGACTTTTATGAACCTAGAAGAATTAGGTTTTCACTGAAATTCAGGGTGAGTTGGGAACCTAATTCAAGTTCCTTTGGAAATCCCAGCCACTGTTTCAACACTGTATTTTCCTGAATAAAACAAGAGCATACAAACTAAAAAAAATTAGTACAGGCAAACTTATCTGTGAGAACACTAATTAGCACAAAAAAACTATGCAAAAGTTATGGCATTCTTATTATAATAATATCAAGAAGTTCAAACTCCTGGAGCTGGTAAAGTCTCTCCTAAATTGGTATGGTCCCTTAGGTTTTTTATACAACAATAAAAGAAGCAATGATCTCAAGTTGCAGCAAAAGAAGTTTAGGTTAGATATTAGGAAAAACTCTCTCACAAGGAGAGTAGTAAAACACTAAAACAGGCTCCCCAGCGGGATTATGGAATCTCCATGCTTAAGAGGTAGGTAGACAAGTCCTTGACTGGGATGATACAGAATCAGAGAAAAATCAGGGTTGGACGGGACCTCAGAGGGTCATCTAGTCCAATCCCCTGCTCAAAAACAGGACCATCCCTACCTAGATCATTCCAGCCAGGGCTTTGTCGAGCCAGGCCTTAAAAACCTCCAAGGATGGAAAGTCCACAACCTCGCCAAGTAACCTGTTTCAGTGTTTTATTACCCTCCTACTGAGAATTTTTTTCCTAACTTCTAACCTAAGCTTCCTTTGCTGCAACTTAAGACCATGGCTCCTTGTTCTGTCATCTGCCACTACCAAAAACACTCTAGCTCAGGGGTTCACCATGGTCTGGTCCTGGCTGCAAAGGGTTGGCTGCTGGTCCGCAGGAGGGTCGGCTGCCAGACCAGAAGTCCAGAACTGACCAGCATACTGCGGACCGGCAGCCAAACCAGTGTTTCTACTACTCTCCCCAGCCTGGTGTCATACGCAAACTTGCTGAGGGTGCACTCTATCCCATTTTCCAGATCATTAACAAGGATACTGAAAAAAACCAGCACCAAGACCAACCCATGGGGCACTCCACTTGATGCCCACTGCCAACTAGATATCAAGATCTTGATCACTACCTGTTGAGCACAATAAACCAGCCTGCTTATAGTCCACTCATCCAATCCATACTTCCTTAACCTGCTTGCAAGAATGTTATGCCATATCAAAAGCTTGCTAAAGTCTAGGTATATCACACCCACTGCTTTCCTAGCATCCACAGAGCCAGTCACCTCATTATAGAAGAAGTTAATCGGGTTGCTCAGTTTGGCGATGATCCTGTTTTAAGCAGTGGTTGGACTAGGTGACCTCCTAAGGCCCTTTCCAACCCCAAGTTTCTATTATTCTAATACTGTAATGTAAGATCTAAGCTCGGTTAAAATTGTGTATACTGCAGCCAAGTACCTTCTCAACTCTGACCATCAGTATTGTGATCACTTGCCTGTATGTCGTAGCAGTAGTCCTGACTCTTTCCTGCCATGTTTTGATGTTTAAAGATGATTTCAATCAGGAGGTGGCAATTCTTACTACCACTAGACAACAATATCTCAGTATAGGTATCTTCTGGGACTCTGACTTTGCCTACACCCTGGCCTAGCGCCATCCAGATGTTCTTGTTGGTCTTAGCTAGCAACTATTTCTTTCTATTTCAGGCTCACACATCTTGATGCCCTTCTCAATGGAACAGAACCAACGTGGGCTACAATTTCTTTTTCAGTCTCAGGTGAGTCTGGCATTTGGTCTCTCTCAAAGGTTAAGCCCTTCTAGTAGCGCAATCATTCAAATGAAAACAACACAACAAAAAAGAAATAAAGCGAGTCCTTACTGATGTTCCTGGTCCACTCTTGGTATCCTTGGTCCACTCTTGGTATATTGCTTTGTCTGAGGATTTTTCTCCCTTATGTGTGTCAGATAAGGTTTCTGGCTGCCTGACTCAGCACACCTCTGGCTTGCAGAGGCAAAGGCACAGCCAACCAAATAAAAACAGAAAAATAAAGTAACTTAAAATCAAAACCTTATAACTAGGTTCAGCCGCTCTCCTTCTGGCAGGCCCTTTCACCACGGCATTTCTCCTGCCACTCCACTCAGCAGCACTTCTCCAGCCGGCATCTCCTGGCTTAATTAAGCTCCTCACAGCTCATCAGCCAGCTGGCCACTGGCTTGCTGCCGTTGCAGCCATCCCACCCATCCTCCTGGATCTCGGGACACAGAAGCTCACTCCGCAGTTCCCTGTGCTCCCCGCGCTTCTCCACTTCCAGCTCCCAACTTTCCTTTTTCTACCTCCAGGGCCGCTGTAGCCTCACAGAGCAGCTGCTGTGGAACTGCAGCTCCTGGGGGACTCCTCTCCTTCGCTGTTTCTGCCAGGTCTCGGTAAGTACTTTCCTTGTTTCCTCTTCTTCACATGTAAGTATACTTAACAAAAGTAATTTTCCATTTCTCTTCTTTGCACAGCTTGTATAAAAGACTTTTTAGATAGTCAACTGTGATCTCTCATTTCAAATATTTAAAGACAATTTCAAGGTATTTTGTTGTGCTATTGTTGTAAAATCAATGGGAGTGAGACGAAGAAATCTCTATGAACTACACAAAAAATGCAAACCTTCTATTTCTCTGATCAAGGCACAGTATCACAATGATTTGAAATTGCTTTAAAAGAACTTCAAGGCCTCGTGTTGGCTCTTTCTCCTTGGACAGGCTGTTCTCTCACTACCTCCATCCTCTTTCCTTATGAAAGCACAACAAAAATAAAGCATCTACAAGTAGTGTACCACTAAATAGTTAAAATTTTGTTTTGTGTTCTGCACAGATGCACATGGAACATTTGAAAGGAGCTGCCCTAGGAATGAACATAGCCACCTGCTTGCATATGAAACTTCCTCTCAGACTGACATTTGAAGACATCAGGAGCTTGCTTAAGCTTCCCCCTCCCCCATTTCATAATTTTTTGGCTGAAGTTGATAGCCACCAAATATATAAATTTGCTAGAAAGATTAAAGGAACAGCATTTCTTGGATGGCATCAAAATTAATATGAGCTAATATGGAGTCTATTCTTTCACTTTAAGTTACACATTGAAAGAAAAATGGAAATGATGAGAGTTCCATTAATTATTTCAGCCAAAAAAATACAAATAAAATTTTCCTCATGAGAATGTTAATCAATGATTCAATATGAATAAAGGCAGACATGGAGATATGTACTCAGCTGCAAAGTATAGCCAGATTAGAGAGACGTTAGAAAAATAGTTAAGGAGCAAAATTCCTTCACAAATTTAGGTGAGATAACATAGGCATAACAATCCAAGAGACAAGAATTTGTGGGTGATATCTTTTATTTGACCAACTGTATGATTTAGATAAACTTAAAACAACCTTTCAAATGCAGTGCAGTCCCCACCCCACCCCCCGTCATTCTTGATGGGCAATTTGCTAGTTCTTCTAAAATTCTCTTTTCCATAGGGAAACCTTTACGTAATTATATAATAAACAGAGTTGCAACATATGGATAACTCTGCCTGTATCCTTATTTTTTCCATGAAGAGGCTTCTAAAAACCAACAAACTGAAAAGAAGAAAAATTAAAATTAAAAAAAACCCCAATAACAGAACAGCTACCACGCTCTAATGTATGTGACAAACTGGATTAATTTACACATTCATTTCCAACTGCATCTCAAAGCAAAGCAAGAAGTCCATTTCAAAGGGAGACAGAATCTGCAGTCACATCCCAAGGAAACTTTCCTATCATAAATACAGCATCTTACCCCAACATATAAAAGCCACTTTGAAAAGAGATCATAAAAACTGCAGTTCTTCATAACAGTAAAGATCTTCTATTAGGATAGAATACCATTTTTCTTCCAAAATATGAAACTGTTTTATCCCATCACTTACTATAATGCATTACATCTTTATGAGAGAGAATAGCAGGTAGAAGAACATGATGACTTTTCATTAAAGATTCTGGATCTAATTCTGCACTGCTTCATGCCTTGCACGGACACTCCCACCTGTGCAGAAGGAATGCCAAGTAGGTGTAACGTGATTCAGAATGGAACAGTATAAACTTGCTTTTTAATCACTGTAAACAAGGAGCAAAACCACTAAGAACTGAGCAGCAAAATCCTTTATAGTTTAAGCTATCTTCCTTT
Organism: Alligator mississippiensis; assembly: GCF_030867095.1. Classification (NCBI taxonomy): domain Eukaryota; kingdom Metazoa; phylum Chordata; order Crocodylia; family Alligatoridae; genus Alligator; species Alligator mississippiensis. Next base: position 55,491,140 of record NC_081831.1, read on the forward strand.
CCCAAAGAGAAAAACTCTATTCTGGAAATAAAAAAGATCAGTGGAGCTAAAGAGCAGACACATTTCAAGAGTAAAACATTTGTCCCCCCAACTATAATATTTTTGTTAAAGTTTCAGAAATAGCCAAAGAGGAACTTTTAGCGTGCTGTACAAAAGTGTGATTTCAGCTTAATCCTACCCTGCTGAGGTATCGCCTACTTATTGAGGTTTGTTTCAGAGCACGTATCAACAAATAAAAGAAAAAATATTCTTTTTTCTATCTCATACCCATTTCATACCCATATAAAAAATGTACTGGAGGGGCTGATAAATTACAAGTCTGTAAAGAATCAGGTCCGTGATACAAAGCTGGGCTCCCCACATAGCAGGAGCTATGAAATCATGTGCATCATCCAGCTGGGCAGCACAAGGGTTTTTACTCCTCCATAGAGCTTGGGGACCCCAGGACTGGGCTATGTGGGATTTTGACAGTCAGCTGATTGCTGGCTGGGGACAAGGACCAGTTTGCTTCCTGTCAATTGAACCCAAGTCAGCTGGTTGTTGACACTCCTCTTTCACCTTGTGGGTGCAGGGGGAGTCCAGGCTCATGATCCAAGGCTCCCCCTGCACCAGTAAATAAGACTTGATTGAGATTTAATTCCGAGTCCCAAAACTCTGCATCCTTCCATAAATGTGTATCATGGCAACAGGCACAACTGTTGGGATCATGGATTAGATCCCATCATGTCTTAAAGTGAACGTGTGCCAGTGACCTAAAGCACATCTGACCAATACAGTTTATATATAGCTTATTGCATGGTTGTTGCAATCCATGAAATCTATTATCAGAATACGTCATTAAAAAAAGCCCACAGGGTTAAGCTCTCTTGTAAACTTTGTGCTCTAATCTGTACTTTTACTGTAAGCATTCACTTTCAGTTCAAATATATTTCAGAGGACACTTAACCAGATACCTTAAAAAATTTTACTGTCTCTTGTCTGTTGTAAGAATTAGCAGGACCAGAGTTCACAGCTGTTTGGAACAGGATTGTGTTTATAAAGTACAAAAATATTAAAGATGAGAATACTTTTTAAACAAACAAAGACAAAAATCTTAAAGCAAACATAAATATCTTTCATCTTATTAAGAAAACACATGACCATTTCCTTTCTCATTTTCTAAAAATGAAAAAGAAATCTTATTATCCAAAAGAAAACTGTATAAAAATGTTACCACTACTTCATAATCTAAGACCAGATCATCTTATATCTTTTTTGCTACACAAATTTCTGAACAATTTTGTGAAGCGAGTGACAATGATTGTTGGGCTGAACAAAAGATTCGGTAGCAAAATAAAATGCGCTGATCCTAGCACAGTGACTTCTTGAAAAGATTCCAAAGAAAAGATTAAAAGAACATGAAAAATTAATTATCCATTTTCACCTCTTAAGAAAGTAATCCTATAGGTCAGCTTTGAGGTACATCTGAAGCAAATGGTAAACTGGTTTGTAAACAGAAGGGTTTTCGCAGCTTTTTTAAAGGAAACATGGGAAAGTTTATGTCTAATTACTGCCTAAAAAGTTTAAACAAAAGTTGGATTTTTTTTTAATTTTTTTTTTTTTTTTTTTAACATATCCTGCCTACAAGAAGTACAACTCAAAGTACAGGCAACAATGACTTAATTACTGTCTTATTGTCTTTGCTTATGACCTATTCAAGGTACTTATAATTTTCAGATATATTGCTTTTAATCATACTATTTAGCCTCATGGCCACATCCAGATGTGCATGCACATGTGGTTTCTGCTGCCACAAACCTCTTTGTGGTGCCACAAACCACATATATGGAATGTTAAAACATACCCCACACTGCAAATTTGCAGCACAGAGGCAAAATTTCTACCAGGATTTCCTCCCCCCACAACTAGGTAGCCAAGCTTACACTATGGTTTTCAAACAAGATAGTTAGCTTGAATATCAGCAACTGAAATGTAATTCTATCCAAGGATCCTATGACTGTATCACATTCAATGCAAAAAGAAAATGTTCTACCTAAACTTAAAAGAAAAAGGTTGATTTCTCAGCAGCAATGGCAACATATATGTTTATTTGAAAAAGAATGGTAAGCCTTTAATTACTGAAACAATTGCATTTAGCAGATGGTCAAAGAAAAGTACTTTTTAAAAGTTGCCCAGAGGGTTATATAAGCGAACAAGCTAAAACAGCTGGCAGCTGGTGTGTGAAATCAATAATGAGAAAATGAGTTCTACTGTATCTTTGTTTTCATTGTCTGACTAGACACAGTGAGGACAAGGGAAGGAGAACTTCACAAACTGGCTGAAAGGATTGTGTGTATCTAATTAGAAAGGGACAAACATCTGAAGTTAGCTTGTAACAAGAGAAACTGTGTGAGTGTCTGCATGCACTGAGTATGTGGGATAAGATGAAGAGGGTGGTAAAAGTTCATATGTATGCCTTTTTTACACTGGGTGATTCATTCCTTGTTTTACAGATCTGGGAAAATTCAAAATGCACTTAATTACAGCAAATATGATTAAACTGAATAAGCAAAACAAGACAGGCATAAACAGTTGTAAAGTAGTAATGATTTTCCTTGCTAAGTATACCTCTTAAATCATCAAAGAAAATGAAAAACAATTTGTCAGGTGAGAACTTTTCCAAAGCTATTATATAATCTTACTACTTGTTTGTAGACATAACAGATTTTAGGTCTTGATATCCAACAACAAGTTTCTTTAGATTTATGGTTTTGGTTTTTGTTTTTTTAAACTGATTCAAGCTGCAGCACAGCTCCCTAAGCTTTGGATCCAGATTAGAATTTACAACTCAAGCCTCTCTGATCTTAACATAACGAAACAGTCACAGTAAGGAGACATTTTAATTTGGTGACAAAAAGTGGGAGTATATCAGGTCAAAAACTAAGAGATGCTAAAAATGTCGCTGAAAGCATGAGGCAATTTACAGAACCAGTCCCTCTTAATTTTTTACCAATGACATTTTACCATTGATTTAACTGAATGCATGACTGGGCTTAATGTAAACACAATAATCACATAACTGATTAGGTTAGGAGTCTTAAAGATATGCCCTATTGGCCAGATGCAGCCCATGGAGCACCATCCTGGTGCTGCCTATGGGCTTTGAGTGGACACACAAGCAGTAAGCAGGGTACACTGGATGACCCCATGAACTGCATGCAGCACCCACTCTGGCTGCTCCAGGACTGTGCTGAACACAGTACCCATTCTATGCCGGATCCAGCTCATGTTCTGGAGCAGCCAGAGAAGTACTGCATATAGCATAACCCTGGAGTGGCCAGAGCAGGCACTGTGTATTGTGCGGTCCCAAAACAGCCCAATCAGAACAAATGTGGCGCCCACTCCAGCACATGCTGGATCTGGCATACAGGACCAGTCTGTGGGCTCACCAGTCCTATGCCCTTCACTTGACCTAGAGCCAGATGAGTTTGACACCCCTAGATTAGGTGAATACTTTCCATAGTTCCATAGCCAAGCCCTTTTCCAATTTTTTTTCTACAAAGAGCAGATCATTAGTTTTAGTCCAAAATAAAACTATCTTTTGTGAAGATCCACACAAAAGGAAGACTTAATAAACAAAAGAAACAAAGTGAAATTGAATAGAAAACTATTTTAAAAAGAAAAAAGATTTTCTCTGTTTCATTTAATAACAGTAAGCTAAAAAGTTTCATACAGACGTGATGTCCCTTTGAGTAAACTTCATCAGAATCAAACTGATGTACTGATTTAAACCATTTTGTTCCTAGTCCCAACCTACGAAGGGGGAATGGAGAAGAGGGCAAATATATTACTAATTGCTGCTTGAGACAGCCATAACTAGCTTAACATAAAACATTCTACACTGTATTATTAGCATATAAATAGTACACTCTGTTCCAACTTGAATCAGCTATTTTATTTTATCTGATTTTTATCTTGATATGAAAACAGTACACACTGCCCCAACTCACATCAGCTGTTTTATTTTGTAGGATTTTTATCTTAGGAAGAAAATAACACTGTGTACTCCAACTCAGATCAGCTGTTTTTCTAGTTACTATTGACAAGGCATATTGTAAAGTTCTTTGTGAATACAAAGGCCCTGAGTTTGTATTAAAACATGGAAGTGACACTTCCTGTGGACATCAGGACTTAGACAATGCAATTAGAATTATATTATTCAGTTTATGCAACAGAATGTTCCTCATTGCAAATAAAACCTTGACTTTCACCATGCTCATAAGACAAGCAAGTATGCATACCCTCTGTGGGATCTGTGCAGGATGGTAACAGGCTATATATAAGTACACAAGTAAATATGATGCACCAGCACATGCACTTTGATGTATACTAGATTAAAAGGAAGAGGGATGCTTCCTTTGATGTTACTGGAACTCGATTTTCATAGTCATCATAGCTTGGCTTGCATTTAAAAAAAAGATTTGTAAACAAGGTTTATTTTCAGAAGCTCAATTTACCTTCTGTTATCACATAAATTCTGTATAAATAAAGTACAACCATCATTTTTCTTTTCTGCTGTTCAGCAAGACTTACTTTCAATCACGTAATATATAAAATGTAGATTGCTGGCACTGAGCATTAATTTTGTCTGTTCATTTATTTAGGAATCCTGAAATAAGCTTCTGAAACATTGCTTACAGCAGAACTGTAAACTAAAAGGAACTGGAATAATAAAGATAAGGCTGTCCCATTTAGAAAGGGAAATTTCTACATTCTTGGGTAAACAGAGCACTCTCATAAATCCAGCAATGCTTTTTAGTGCTGTCAATGTGACTTGAGTTTAGATGGCCCACTGTATTCCTGAAGAAATGCAATTAAAATATTTACTGTAGATTTGTTTTACCAGGGATAAGAGATGCTTTTAATTCCTAACAAAATATTTCAAAATCCATGTGTGTCATCAAATTACTTTTAAAATCCAAAATCTCTCATCTGTAATAAGTAGGCTATAATATAATGTCTAGTTTCCATGGTCTCACGTATTAGAGATGCATAAACAGAACACACAGATCCTGACAGCACACATGAAATACCTGGGGGCCATTTCATTATAGGTCACACTACACAGTGAGGGGATGCTTGTCCCCATCTTGGCTAGGGACAGAAGTTACACGTAAACTGGCTTAAGTGATCAGAAACTGATTTAAAACTAACAGAATAGAAGTTCAGTGCACATAAAACAGTTTCAAAATGGCCAAAATTAGTTTAAGATAAAACCTGGCTGAATATAGTATCAGACTTAACTGATCTGGGTCAAACCTGTTTATGAAACTTCTGTCCCAGACCCCTTCCTGGTTCAAGTTAAATCAGTCCCCCAGCATCCCAACATGCTTTCCAGCCCTGGGCTGGACTGTGCTGTCTGCTCCAAAGAGCAGGGCTGGCCCTGCTCCTCTGCTCCCTAGCTGGAACAGTGAGAGCTGGCTAACAAAGGGGTGGGGTAAGGTGGGGGGGAGGGGAGGGAAGCCTGGCTGGGGATGCATTCCAGTCTACAGGGGATTGCCTCTCCCCTCCCATGCAAACCCCAACTGGAGCCTAAGGCCAGGGTGTGGGGCATAGGCAACTGGTGCCTCGAGTCAGGGGAGACACATGCCTATGACCAGTCAGTGACCAGGGTAGTCCCCCGGAGGCCAATCGTGCTGACTGGGGGGGGAGGTCGGTCCCCCACAGCCGATCTCACACACCAAAAAAGCAGCCACTCTGCTTCCGGAAGTCCCGCAGCTGCTTCCAGAACCAGCATGGCTGCTTTTGCTGGTGACCCCACTCGCCACCCAGTACTCACGTTGGGGGGGGGGGGGTCCACCAGCGCTCCCACCTGCCCATTGCCTAAACAGAGAGTGCAGCCTGACAGGTGGTGCAACAGCGCTCTCAGGGGGTGCACATGCACCCCCATGCACCTCCTATGCATCGCCACTGGAGCGGGGTTAAACACCCCTTCCCCCACTCAAACTTACTGCTGACTGCAACTGTGGACTACAAATCCCAGAGGGACCTGGAAGCAGGAAGAGGAAGTAATGAGCAACCCTGTAGAGTCCTACTGCTGTAATACTGGACTGCAAATCCCAGAGACCTCGGAAGGCAGCGGGCAGAAGTGAACACACCGACAGACAGCTGTGCTCTAGTACCCCCCGGCTTCTGTCCTGAACCACTGCAGACATGTGGCTGCATTTCCTGAATAAAAGGTATAAATGTCTGTTTACTTCCATTTCAATTTAATCTGTGCACCTTTTACTAACATAGACTGTCATAGCAAAACCACTGGCACAACTGTTCGAGCACTCGTGGCACTTGGGACATGTTCCAGAGGACTGGAAAAGGTCCAACGTGGTCCCTATTTTCAAGAAGGGGAGGAAGGAAGACCCGGGTAATTATAGGCCAGTTAGCCTCACCTCTATTCTCGGCAAGACCTTAGAAAAAATTATAAAGGATCACATTTGCAGGGGGCCAGCGAGTCACACTATGGTAAGGAGAAACCAACATGGGTTTATAACAGGCAGATCCTGCCTGACTAACCTGGTCTCTTTTTATGACCAGGTCATGAAGTGCTTAGATGCAGGAATAGACCTAGATATTATTTACCTGGATTTTAAAAAGGCTTTTGACACAGTGTCTCACCCAATTCTTACGAGCAAACTGAGTAGCTGTGATGTGGATTTTTTCACAGTAAGGTGGGTGAAAAGCTGGCTCATGGGACACACCCAGAGAGTGGTGGTGGATGGGTTGGTTTCTCCCTGGAGGGATGTGGGCAGTGGGGTCCCCCAAGGCTCTGTCCTTGGACCAGTGCTGTTTAATATCTTCATCAGTGATTTGGATGAAGGTGTTAAAAGCACCTTGTCCAAATTCACAGACAACACTAAATTATGGGGTACAGTTAACACACTGGAGGGCAGGGAGCGAATCGAGGCAGATTTGGACAGACCGGGGAAGTGGGCGGATCAGAATAGGATGCAAATTAACAAGGATAAATGCAAGGTGATGCACCTGGGGAGAAAGAATCTCCAACACACCTATAGACTGGGAGGTACCATTCTGAGTACCACAACAGTGGAAAGAGATCTCAGAGTTCTGGTTGACGCAAAAATGAACATGAGCCGCCAGTGTGACGAGGTACTAAGCAAGGCTAACTGCACTCTTTTTGGCATCAGCAGGTGCATCACGAGCAGGTCTAGGGAAGTGATAATTCCCCTCTATGTGGCATTGGTGAGGCCGCAGATGGAGTACTGCATGCAGTTTTGGGCGCCGCACTTCAAGAGGGATTTGGATAACCTTGAGAGGGTCCAGAGAAGGGCTACTTGTATGACTGAGGGCCTGCAGGTAAGACCCTATGAAGACAGACTGAGGGACCTGAATCTCTTCAGTCTCTGCAAGAGAAGGCTGAGAGGTGATCTTGTGGATGTCTACAAATTCATCGGGTGGGGGGGGGCAGGAGGGAATGGGCACTGTTTACCAGGGCGCCCCTCATGGTACTAGAAATAATGGCCACAAACTGAAAGAGAATAGATTTAGATTGGACATAAGGAAGAAATTATTTATAGTGAGGATTGCCAAAATATGGAATGGGCTTCCAAGGGACGTGGTGGTTTCCCCTACCATGGAGGTGTTCAAGAAGAGACTGGATAGGCATATGGCTGAGGTTACTTAACCCCAGCGCTCTTTCCTGCCTGGAGCAGGGGGTAGGACCTGATGATCTGCCAGGTCCCTTCCAACCCTAGAAATCTATGAAAACTATAACCTGCAAAGACTGAATCGATTCAGCCTTGGGCTTTTTGACTGTCTGTACCTAGCCCTAGTGGCTGGGCCATAATGTTCTATACATCTGTTACAGGCTTTGAGATGATATACTTAAGTATAAGCTCAAGCAGATTTTAAACTCAGGGGCAGGGTTTGACTCCCCCATCACGCAGGCATATTATACCACAAATAACCCTCAGTTATTTTCAGACATGTGTGTGTCAAGTAATCTTTTGACAACAATTCTGTGGTCAACTGGATCTGGTAAATTTTCAGGAAAGAACGTGAAAAAGAAAAGGAGAAAGAAGGGTAAAAATAATTAGTATTCCTCACAAGAGCTGAGTTTACAGTAATAGTACAAACACAAAGGAAGCTATAACATTCTAGCTGCAAAAATGAACTGATCTGCTGGAGGAGAAAGAACACAGATTCCAAGGGAAAAGTCATGACCCAAGCAGCAGAAAATAGCATATATTATGAGAATCAAAGTTGTAGGTGTAAATCTGAGTAAAATTTGTCAGTGATGTCACTCCATTCCTAAACTGACAAACAAGCACATCAAAAAAAACAATGGCTATGAAGAAGGACTTTCAAGCAGACTCAGATGTAAAGCACTATGTAGTGATAAACAGAAAAGTATCTTGTCAACCTTTAAGGGGTTTACCACATAAAATGTATTTGTAAAATACACTATTTATTTGTAAAATGGTATGGATAGAACATCACTCTTCAGATTTCACTAGACTTATTTTCCAGATAAATTCAGGAATTGATTGAACTTTCAACAAGTGCTAAATCCACTTTTAATCTGGTAACTAAAAGAAAAAAGTAACCTACATCATCATCAGAGAACCAAGTCAAAGAAACGATAAACAGTTTTTTAGGTTAAATATTTCTGGACTTTATAGCTTAAAGACAATCCTGACCTAGCAACTTAACCCATGCTGCTATACTATTATGATTGTATGGTTTGAAACTTTAACACACCACCAAAATATTAATTAAAGTTGCTTACAGAAGTGAAAAAAAAAACAAAAACAAACAAACAAACCAAAAAATTCAATCAGCTATTAGATAAAAATGCGAAAAAGCCCCACTGAAGCCCCCAATCTATAGACCCTGCAAAACCAGGTCGAGCTAATGCACTTCCTCTTCCGTTAAAACAGTTTTTGTCTTTTTTCTCACATCTGTAAGCAGCCCAGAAGTCTATGCGGCCCTTTTCTTTGCTCCTAATGACTTTACATGAATATCAGTGGTCAGCTTTAGCTACAAAACTTAACACACTCTAGTTGGTTTTTAAAACTTGTTCATGTGTTAACTGACAGAATTTCTCCAAAAGCCCCTCATTTTCTTTTAAAATGTACACATATTTTTATCCGTACATGACAGTCCAATTTCTCTTACACACCCCATACCCTTCATGAAATTAAACCAATGGGAGGTAAGTTTGGAATTTGTAAAATTCTCCCTATGAATTTACTTCTGTAGAATTAACAGAAACAGAAATTCATTTTATGCTTTGCATTACCTATTTGTCAGTAAGGGTTTTAACATTTTGGAAAATCATTATCCATTCTAACCTGTTTTTTAGGTGCTTAATACAAAGAGGAGAAATATTTTTAAAAAAAAATTTGTAATAAAAAAATCTAAGTAAGCAGCTTTATTTAGAGGAAAAGAGATAGAGCCATGTCACTATTGGAAGCACTTGATAACTACTAACAAAAAAAATGTACTGACATTGCTATGATTACCACAGTTTGCTGCAAAGGAATATGGGTATGTTGTAGTATTTTTAATTACTCTCTCACGAATATTTATACAAATTAAGATTTATGTGAATATCCTGCTATATAATAAGCAAGGCAGCTCTTCTATAACACACTGTAATTAGAAATGTACAAACAGTCTGACATGAATGCAAACACCACTAAAATCTAGAGTTCAATAGTGCCCACCAGCTGCATCATTTCCTGAAACAAGTAAACTTGGTTACAGAAATTCAACATAAATAACAGTTATATTTCTGTATGTGATAAATATCCAGATCCTCCCCCCAAAACACCCCACAACACTCAAAATCCTAATAAGATTCTTTTAAGCTTCAGAATACTTACCAAACAACTTCAAAATGCAATCATCCTAAAACCAAGCCTTCTAAACCTAGGAAATACAGTTTAAATTGACACAAATTTAAATCCTAACTGTATCCTTCAGTGTTGTTAGGTAACGATACATTTTACAGGTATTTTAATCCTTTTAATCACAGACTAAATGAAAATGTTTTATAGACTTTTTAACATTCTTTCTCTTCAAGGATTTAAGATGGTTAAGGTAGTTTGGTTAAAGTTAAGGTATCCTGCCTCAACACATCTGGATTAATTTTAAATCTGAATTTCCTGGTTCCATAATGCTAGATTGGAATAATTACAATATCCCTGTAATATTTTCCCATTTAAATTAATAACACACACTCTCATTTTTCACCTGTGTTAAAGTAGCTTTAGACAGTTTCCGTTTTTTTTTTTAAATGTTTAAAAAAGCATACTAAAATAAGACATGTACAGAGAAAGCTCCTGTGCAATATTTTGTGATGACTAAAATAATTAAATATGTTTAATCCCAACATTTAATTTCAACTTTTCAGGTACACAATCACTGCTTCAGTGGAACAAATGAAGTACACCAGCCAACGAAGCTGAGTTTATAGTTGTTTTGCACATCCAGAAGAGCACAACAAAGCAACTGAACTATACTGGTTAACCACCCCAGGCTTGTAACTGACTGACTTTTGAATGATAGGCTTCAAGAAGGCCTGGACTTCAAGAAGGGCTTTGACAAGGTACCCCATACAATCCTTATAAATAAACTGAGGGGATTTGCCTTGGATGATTACACAGTAGACTGGGTAGCAAATTGGCTCAAGGGTCGCATTCAGAGGGTGGTAGTGGACGGGTCAGTAGCAACCTGGAAAGATGTGGGCAGTGGAGTCCCTCAGGGCTCAGTTCCGGGGCCAATGCTGTTCAACATCTTCATCAGTAACATGGATGACAGGGTGGGAAGCACCCTGTCCAAATTCACAGATGACAAAATTATGGGGTGCAACTAACACCTGGAGAGGAAGAACCAGATCCAGACCGACCTAGACAGGCTGGGGAAATGGGCAGAGCAACAGGATACAATTCAATAAGGACAAGTGCAAGGTTGCGCATCTAGGAAGGAAGAAATGCCATCATACCTACAGGCTGGGGGACGACCTTCTCAGCTCCACTGAGGCAGAAAAAGATCTTGGAGTCACTGTTGACTCCAGGATGAACATGAGTCACCAATGTGATGAAGCAGTTGGCAGAGCCAATCGCACCTTGTCATGCATCTGTAGGTGCTTCTCCCCCTCTATGCGGCACTGGTCAGACCGCAGCTGGAGTACTGTGTCCAGTTCTGGATGCCGCAGTTCAAGCGGGATGTGGGCAACCTGGAGAGGGTCCAAAGAAGAGTCACTTGCCTGCTTAGAGGCCTGCAGGGAAGGCCCTACAAGGAAAGGCTAAGGGACCTTAACCTCTTCAGCCTCTCCAAGAGAAGACTAAGAGGGGACCTTGTGGCAGCATACAAATTCATAAGGGGAGAGCAACATGAAGTAGGCAACAATCTGTTCACCAGGGCACCCCCTGGAACGACAAGGAACAATGGCCATAAGCTACTAGAGAGAAGGTTCAGGCTGGACATTAGGAAAAAGTTCTTCACGGTCAGGGTTGCCAAAATCTGGAATGGGCTCCCAAGGGAGGTGGTGCTTGCCCCATCCTTGGGGGTCTTCAAGAGACTGGACAGGCACCTGGCTGGGATCACATGACCCAGGGGTTGGTGTTTCTTTTCTTGCCTGCCAGGGGCAAGGGGTCAGACTAGATGGCCCACTGAGGTCCCTTCCGACTCTATGCATCTATACTTTGGCCATGTAAAAAGGGGCAACTGAATCCAGACTTTAAGTCCCAATATTTCTTCTCTTTGTTTAAGGACTTCCCATACCATACTCCTTTGGTTCTCTCAGGACTGCACACCAGACATTCATAGGTGTAATCTGTCACACTATAAACTTACCACAATAGGCGGTACTTTTAAACTGACCACACTGCTCCCCACACACTATTTCCTGAACTGGAAATTGTGTAGCCAGATTCATATGCCAGATACAAGCTAGCTGGCTGTTTTACACATATATTCTGCTTCTAATTCAGGAAGTGGCCCATGCAGAGCAATGCTGCATGTTTGGCTAGTACAGTAATTATGCTGGGTAGACATGCCAAGTGAGGCCAAGGCAGTAGTGACATAAGGACTTTTTAAAGCATGGAATTTTTGAAGAACAATGATACTTGGACTAAAGAATGTACCACTGAAACGTGGCATCTCTCAAGCCTCTTCCTTCTGCTTAAGCGATGAAATATATGTAAATTAGCTCTGAGAAGTCTGGTAATTAGTTGAAAAAACTCTGATGCCAAAATAGCCTATACAAGAGAAACCTGACTCAAACCTGTATGAAGCAACTGGAATGGCCATATAAATGTGGTCCCACTACAGTAAGTTAAATTAACTGGTTTCTGAAACCTGATTAAAATGAATTAAATTAAAAACAAATATTATAATTTATCAAGAACCTTAAAAATTTAGCAACATAAATCTGCTCAATGAATAGACTTTAGCCTATTTGTGTTGCTTAGAACAACTTGGAAATAGAAGATTAACAAATTTCTTAGGAAAAAGAAACAACTTCAAAAAATATTTTCTTTGATTGCTTTGTGACATGATTTCTAAAGAGGAATCTTACATTTTAAAAAGCAGCAGGGAAACTCATCTGATTATCAGTGCCTTTGATAATCAAGGCACAATACAAGTTGTGGTTATCCTGAGAAAACCAGACTCTACTGCTTGGCTTTTTCTAAGACTTCTTATCCAAAGCCTAAAAATGATTATCTTAGGACAATCATATCTCCTTTAATCTCAATGTTTTCAAATGTACACACATTTTAATACATTAGATTAATAAAAGTTTATATGCACCACTAAATCTTGTGACCAATTATTTAAATGTCAAAAAACATGTAATACTTTATAGCATAATTAGGTGCTAGGATAGATGCCAAAGACTAAACCAAATAAACTTTCATTGGCACGATTCTACCTTCCCTACCTATTATATAGCTGGCAAAGGAATTTTATCATAAGAAAGGACTCATGGATCAGCCATAGTATTTGGTGTCTGAAAAGCTCATTTTTTGTCTTCTAGGATTATTTGCCAACCGATACAATTGGTTGGCATAGCATGACACTACTCAATTGCTATAGCTGCCCTCACAAATTCACTGTCAGACTGCAATCAAATTCATTCACAAAGTATTTTTCATTCTACATGCAGACAGATATTGACATTAGATGAATGGGTGATAATGGTAACACCACTAATCTACCACCCACAGTATTTCTAAGTCAACAAAAAATCCTCAGACTGAAGAGCTACAATAGTTCTATCTAGGGGTAAACACAACATACAGATATTGTGGCTATAATCTTCTACATAAATTTTAGGCTTTCTCCCCAAGCCAACAATGTATTTGGCTATAAACTGAAAATGAACATAGCTGAATCCCTGCTGTACTTAGGGACTTATTTATGGATAGTCCTTATTATTGTAATTTAATAATTATGTAATTAAATAGTTTTGGAGGTAAGATAATCATCCACAACGATTTAGCCTTTACACCCTCAAAGATTCTACTTCACCAAATTACATTGTTTTGGTATAGAATTTTTTGTTCAACAGCTATTAAGAAATTACATTTGTTTTCACCCCTTCTATCTTCTTGAACAGTCATTTCTTACAGATGTCAAACTGGAGGGGAAAAAAACTCTCACTTACCTTCTTCAGTTATCAACAAAAGAACATGTTAGCATTTCATAGATTTCATAGACATTAGGGCTGGAAGGGACCTCGGAAGATCATCGAGTCCAGCCCCCCGCCCAAAGGGCAGGAAGTCAGCTGGGGTCATAGGATCCCAGCAAGATAAGCATCCAGTTTGCTCTTGAAGGTTTTCAATGTAGGCACTTGAACCACCTCCGGTGGCAGGCTGTTCCAGACCTTGGGGGCTTGGACAGTAAAGAAATTCTTCCTTATGTCCAGCCTGAAACAGTCTTGTAGTAGTTTATGACCGTTCGACCTAGTCGTCATCCCTTGGGGCGCTCTGGTGAACAAATGTTCCCCCAGATACTGGTGGTCACCCCTGATAAACTTATAGGTGGCCATCAGATCACCCCTGAGCCTGCGCTTTTCCAGGCTAAAGAGCCCCAGGGCTCTCAGCCTGTCATCGTAGGGTCTGCTTCCCTGACCTCTGATCATGCGCGTGGCTCTTCTCTGGACTCTCTCAAGCTTCTCCACATCCTTATTGAATTGTGGAGCCCAAAACTGGACGCAATACTCCAGCTGCAGCCTCACCAAGGCCAAGTACAAGGGGAGAAGGACGTCCCGGGATTTGCTTGAGAAGCATCTATGGATGCAAGCCAGCGTTTTGGTCGCTTTACTACCCGCAGCATCGCATTGCAACCTCATGTTCATCTTGTGGTCAATGATGACCCCCAAGTCTCTTTCTTCTATAGTGCTAACCAGCGTAGCACTGCCAAGCCTATAAGGATGCTGCGGGTTTTTCTTCCCAAGGTGGAGAACCTTGCATTTATCGGCGTTGAACACCATCAGATTCTCATCCGCCCACTTGCTGAGCCTGTCCAGGTCAGCCTGGATCACCCGTCTGTCTTCTGGTGTGGATGCTTTGCCCCAAAGTTTGGTGTCATTGGCGAACTTGGCCAGTCTGCTTCTGACTCCAGTGTCCACATCATTAATGAAGATGTTGAACAATATGGGTCCAAGGACAGAGCCTTGGGGGACCCCACTAGTCATGGGACACAATGATGAGTGGCTTCCATCAATTACTACCCTCTGGGTCCAACCACAGAGCCAATTTTCCAGCCAGTGGATCATGGTGGACACAAAGCAACAATTGGCCAGTTTCACCAAGAGGTGATCATGGGATACCAGATCGAAGGCTTTTTTAAAGTCAAGATATATGACATCAATCTCTTCTCCCTTGTCCAGGTGATAGGTCACCTGGTCGTAGAAGGAAATGAGATTGGTCAAGCAAGACCTACCCGCGACAAACCCGTGCTGGCTACCCCTTAAAATATTATTTAAATGTTCCGTATCAGTTTTTACTCGCAGTGCACTAGTAAGAGGAATGGAACAGACCTCTCCCAGGTAACTGTTTCAGTCTCCTTGTAGACTCAAAGTCTTTCAGATTTAAAGTCTTCACAACCGTACCATTTTCTGAAATGAAAATCTAATTCTACAGTACAATTGGCAGTACTATAAAAAGGACTGGAAGGGTCAGAAAAATGGAAACAGGAGAGCTCAGGCCATAGACAGACATTCTATTTGAAGTACTTCAAGCAGGATCGGAATAACCCTTTAGTGAGCCCTAGGCAAACGAACTTATGGGCTCTGGGCCGGTCAAGACCTCCCCTCCCTACCCTGTTGCTGCTGCCCATGGGGAGTGGGGCTATGAAGCAGCCGCTGCAGCATAGCAGCCACTGCAGTGGCGAGACTGGCAGAGGGGAGGGGACGGGAAGGAAAGGGAGGTAGATTTGGCCATTTGCGCCACCGCCACAGAGGAAAGGACTGGGGCCCCTGCAGCTCAAGATCCTAGACATGTGACTAATTTGCCTGTGTTAATCTAGCCCTGATTCCAAGTGCCTTTGAAGCACTACAAACAGTGAAGATTTGACATCCATGCCCAATGAAGCACTTCCTGAAACATTTGCACCATTCAGCACTGCATGATAAGGATTTGCTCAGTATTCAGTGCTCTGCCCCCCACCCCCAAAGAGAAACAAGGAAGTGTGAGAGTGGAACAGACAGCCAACAAGCACTCACACTCTGCTGTCTTTGGGCACCTCCAAGGGTAAGAAATGTGGGCTAGGGACAGACATTACACATAAACCAGTTTAAGTGATCAGAAACTGGTTTAAACTTGTAACAGAACAGATGTTCAGTACACATAAACTAGTTTGAGAAAAACCTGGCTGAATGTAGTATCAGACTTAACTGATTTGGCTCAAACCAGTTTACGTAATGTCTGTTCCAGACCCCTTGCTGGGTTAAGATAAACCAGACACCCCCAGCATCCGAGCATGCTCTCTGGGCTGGGCAGGGCTCTCTGCTCCACAGCAGGGCTGGCCCCTTCCCTCTGTGGGAGGGAAGCTGCAGAGATTGTGGGCTGCTTCCCCCCTCCTCTCACCATTCCCTGCTAAGCAGGAATTCCCCCTCCCCTCTGCCTTGCCGAAAGGTATCTGTGTATTAGCTGGCAGACCACATGCTGGCTACAGTCTGTGCTGAATCATCAGGTAGAATCAAAAGGCAGAATCAACAAGTAGCTGGTAATGTCCCTCTGTTGCTTGCTTAATTGGGTGATAAACACTGTTGTCAATTTCCCGCTGGGCTAATCAGAGTTCCTGTTGGAGCCTGGCCACACACCCCTCCGCTCCATGCTGTGGAAAGAAGGGAGGACTACTCTAGCGCCCCCCAGCTCCTAGCCTGAGCCACTGCAGGCATGTGCCTACATTTCTGAGATGTCTGTCCAGTTACAAAACAGATTTAGCCTAATCAGGTTAGACTAACCTGCAAAGATTGAATCAATTCAGGCTGAGGCTTTTTGAAGCTCTGTCCGTAGCCATGCAAGGATTTCTACTCTCCAGCCTCTAGCTGGACAGCATGACTATTATATGCTATTGGGGCCATTATGAAGCACTCTGGTGGGAAGGGGAGAGGGAGGAGTGCAACATGTCTGCTTGGAGCTAAAGCTTCATGTCAAGCACTCCAAATTGGTGCAGGATTTGGAATACTTCTAATGTCTGTCTGTCTATACTTGAATAGTATGATTTCAAATAGTATAAGGTTAATCTCTATTCCTACTGAAACAAGCCGCACACACTTCAATGAAAAACATTCACCCTAAATTTTTCACATATTAGCCCCCAATTTAAATTTAGCAAATCAATAGTAATCATATGAATGCTGTTTGGCAGGTTTTGTATAATATATTAAGATTTTGATATAGCTTCTATAGCAAATGTCCCAGGGCCAACCTCTGCCCACACTAATGTAGCCTGCTTCTCTGCAGAGCTAATTAGCTCAGGCAGAGTGCCACACTAACACAGCTAGGATACCCAACCTAACTGGTTCAGTATTGTGCTGGACCATAAACATAAGTTCCAGAAGGCAACAGATGCCAGCATAGATACAGGCCAACCTCACAATGGATGAATGACACAATGGGAGCAGAGTAGCTGGCACACAACCTATGAATGGTATTCTACCACCCTCAGGCTTAAAGCCTCCTGCTGCTCCCTGCTTGCCACTCCCTATAATGGACTATATATAAATGGCACAAACTAGCTCTGTATAATAACCTTCACAGATGTACAGCTGGTCCCACCAGAACAGCCTTGGAGAAAGCTTGCAGCTCTGCTTCCTGGGTTTGAATTACCACTGCTCTTAGTCTGGAACATTCCAAAGGCATGACATCTTAGGAGTGGAGAAAAAGTAGCACCCTTAACAACCACTTTCATTGTTGGACACCTTCCAAAGGCAATCTTTTGGAAAGTTTCTGATTAAGAAAACTTGATGCCTGACAAAAGACCTGGAAGAAAGATGATTTTTTTTTGTTCTTCAGTGGAAAAAAAAAAAAAAATCAGGACATTTAGAATCTAGAACAAAAAGGCCTGGAAAAACAATCCAGGAGTAGAGGTAAAATTTTCTTGATGGTAGCATGAGAGCTTGGAAGGCATATACATCTGTGACAATTAGATTACAGGCAGATTGGGTTCTATTTTGTCATTTTGCTTACAGGGACATACGATGTAATTTAAAACATTTAATACTCATAAGCTAGAAGTTCTGACTAGGTTTTGGAGAAGAAGACTTGCTTAAAACTTTGTTAAAAAAAATTGCCATTTATTTTCATTTCCATATCCAATTATATTTCTGTGATCAGTAATTCAGACATTCAGTATTTTCTCTATTTGCTGTGATTCCCCTGTTCTGGCAATATGCATTAATGCACAAAGTAATTCTACTAGTATTACAGAGCTGAAAGCTAGTTTTCCAAGCCTTTCATCTGAAGTATACAACAACAACAAAACTGCATACACTTTAAATGAATAAGCCACATGATGAGCTGGTGGGCTATGTAAAAATATATTTATTGTTTCAAGTACTATATCTGTATTTTATTGAGGAAAGTGCAATTTTATTCTGCACTGATGAATATAAAAAAAGACAGCAATTTTTCAAAGTATGGGACTTTGTTTACAAAGGTCAGATCTTTTACATAAGTACTGAGTTCAAATTACACGTTTTGATAGTTTAGCAATTTCTAGCTCTTCACTTTGAGAAATTAATTTTTGTTTGACTAGCAGCTCAATGATGTAAAGACACTGGTGCTATTTCTACTGATGGTTTCAAGATCCTTTTAAGTTGTCCCCTATGGTACAACCATTATACGGAAGTAAAAAGAAAATCTGCTGCACAACAAGGAGTATGTCCTCCCTGGGTTTTCCTTATTCTCTCTCAACACTATACTAGGCCTCAGTTTAACTTATTTATTCCCTCTTGAATCCTACTCACTTTATGTGCAATTGTTTTTTAAGCAACTTCCTAGTATTGCCTCAAACCAAATATTTCAAAAATGAATTGTCACTCTATAATAGTCAATCTTACATTTACATTATTTGTTAATTTACAGAAACCCCTACCCTCCAAAGTTTGCACAAGGCTTCCCTTTTTTCTCACTCACTCTCATCCAAGTGGTAATAATATAGGCATCTCCCAAAACCCTTGTCTAGGTTTGATTTGGGGGATGTTAATTAGCATGTTAACAGTGTAGTACAAACACAGCAATGTACTTTGATTACCTTTTAAACTCATTATTTGCTGCCTTTATAGCCTAGATCAGTGATCTCCAACCTTTTTAGGTAGATCACCTTTGACATTTAAAATCAAACCAAGATCTACCATGCGCCACCACCCTCCCAACCCCTTCTCCCCCCCCCCCCCACCCAGCAGGTAAGTCTGTGGGGAGAGAAGGGGGGGCCAGATCAAGGCAGAGGGAGAAAAAAATATTTGGGGGCACACCTCCACAGCAGGTAAGTCCCACCTGATTGGGGCCTCATTAAATTTACCTCTGCTCCTGCCTCTGCAGCACTGTCCCTCACCACGGGCCCCTCAATTTAGCCCCTGCTCCTTCCCTCCCCCATGGACTGACCTGCTGGGCTGGGGTGCATGCATGCATGCACACAGGCACTCAGCCCCCCACCCCAACCTCAGATCAACTCCAAGAGGCTCCAAGATCTATTAGTGATTTGAGATACACTGGTTGGTGACCACTGGCCTAGATTCCTGGGTTGCAGCTCTACCAGATTAATATATGTTAACAGTGAAATATTACAGGTAAGTTGTTTAGTCACATTCTGCTGGCAAAACTCTGAATAAGTCTAATCTCAAAATTTCTCTGTAAAACCCTCCTGTCTCCCAGCAGAGCTGCATTTCCACTTCTAACTACAGCAGCTGATTCCTTCCCGTAGTGCACTTTGGGCTCTAATGGCACAAATGCTCATGGAGTCATGTGGAGAAGCAAAAAGTACAGGGGTATACACGTGCTCTGGAAGCTGAGTGGCAGCAATTGCTACCCACCACCAGAATATCTGCTTTGTTTAAACATGAGTTGGAGTGTTGTAGCTGCGACAGTCCAGGGGAACATGCAAGAAGCAACATTATTTTGGTAATATATTTTGTTGAAATAACTGTATAATTGAAAGAGATGTTAGCAAGCTTCCAGACAAAATGCCATTCCTCATGTACGAGGCAAGAAGCAAAGAAAGCTCATGCTAAATTCCAGATAAAATTATGACTTCTGTTTTAACACCATTACATAATTAAAAATAATCTAGTTGGAGTACTAGAAGAGGGCTCTTAAAATGTGGAACAAAGAGAAGTTGTTAAAAGAACCTATAGAACAAGTGAAGAGCAACTTCATCAAGTAAGTTAATTATTCAAAAGTATAGAACCTTTCAAAAAAGTAAAAGGGTCATTATTATTACCTATGGAGCACAGAGAAATTACCAGAGATTGGAGGTACACTGTAATGAGCCATAAAACTAATATTTGTGTTTAGACCATGATTTTTAGTATCCAGCACAGTAATGAATTTTGCACTGGATTTTCAGAGGTCTTCAGTACCAATCATTCCCTTTCTCTTCAATAAGAACTCAAGTGTCCTCCACGTCTGAAACATAAAACCTAAAGAGACACCCAAAATCATGGATAGCTTTGAAAATCTGGTCCTAAATGATAATTTTCTCTCCATTTTTAATTTCTTATTTTATCCCCGATGAACAACATGCATGTCTGCAAGCTTGCAAATAACCTTTTTGCAACTATTTGGTCCCAAATGATTCACTCACAGTCTCATATCAGGGAATGTGGTCTTCCTGAATTTATTCTGAGCATGAAATTACATTACTACTCTGATTTTCTCACTAAAACCCAAGATCTACCATTCCTCTAATAGATTCTCTTTTTGCATAAATGCTAAAAGGTGTTCCAGGTGTGTCCGATTCTCACTCTGACCAGTCCCACAAAAGAATCACTTGTGCCATCTTTTCATATCCACTAAGCCAAGGAGAAAGGGTCAAGGGTACTTCTCAACACAGGACTCTCACATGAATCACTGAGCTATAAATATTTTCCATACACTCAGTTCGAGCAGCAGCAGTTCATAATAAATAACTGCATTCCCAAGTGCATTCTAATGGGATCTCCAAATTTCACTGGCTGTTGATAAGCTATCATCACATGAAAGTCCCATAACATGATCTAAAACAACATGATGGGTTGCCATTGTCCTTGAAACCTGCCTCCTCTTTGTATGCTAGTTGCTCATACAGACAGACACAGCCCTCTGTCCATCTAAAACTGCACTCAAAGCTCACCAATACTTGTATGCAGCAAGGTCAGATTTTTTTGATTTTTTTTCCTTTTTTTTTTTTTTTTTAAACATTCTTTGATTAATGCTGAGAGCTGCAGCATGTTTAGACAGGGTCATGACCCCAGGCATCCATTTAATCAAATTTCTCTGCTGCTTGTCCCAGTGGAGCCATCGCAACAAGAAACTCTCTCAATGAAAAAAAAAAAAAAAAGGAAAAGAAAAGAAAAAAAAGCATACTTCACATCTCACATTGTTTACACGCTGTTAAGTAATTATTTCACTCTTCGACCCCCACTGGCCATCAACAGACAAGTCACCTCCTTGGAGATTCTGAAAAGCTTATTCAGCTGTATATAATTCATTTTGTTTCTCTCCTCCATAGTGGAGCTAACTGCTTAGCTTAAAGACTTCTTTGTGAATACTAAGGTACATGGTGTCCATGCTAATGATCTCACTAATTATAAGTGAATTTATCATATACAAAATGTTCTTGGCTATTCTTTATTATGCCATTTCCTTTAAAAGATACAATATCAAATATTCTGCCTCCAGCATACATTCCACCCCAAACAAATGGCCACCCCCTCATACATGCACACCATCTTTTCCTGGAATTTTGTCATTTTTTCAGTGACTAAGCAAGTTACTCAGTATTTGTTCAGGAGTTTTCAATAACACTCTGATCTTTTATGCAGCTCTTCTCTAGGGCAAAGTGCAGAAATGAGCCAGGCAGGTAATAAAGAATTACAGTTTGCCTTTATTTAATAGCTCCATCAGTCAGAGTAATAGAGATGGATAAAATGGTAACCTATTCACCCAGTGCTTCTTAATTGCTATCCCAGAAAGCAGAAAGGAATGTGGGGGGCAAGAAAAAAAGTTTATATCTAATTGCAGTTCAGAAATTAAAGGTGAATGACTTGAAAGCTAAGCATAAGCATAATCTACCTAACCAACTCAAATGAAAACTGACTGAAGACAACATTATAATTAGAAAACAAAAAAGCCTGAAAAGTAGAAGCCTTGGCTCTTGAAAAAGAAATTATTCCACATTCTGCTTTCCTTATACATTCAGGTTATTTTGATTCTCTGAAAAAAAGGAGCATATGAACATTTTTCCTTTATAATAAGGCATTAAAGAATGATCAGCTATAGCAAAAGGCTTCCAAAGAAGAAAGTATTTGTTAGAAAAGTATTTTAAACATAGTTGCTAATATGCTAATTTTTTAGGTTTTCCTTTTTTCTGGTATATCTATCTTAAAGTTACACAATTAAACTAAATGCATGATCAATTCCTTGAAAGGAACCAGAACTTGTAGCAGTGTGTAGACAGTCAAATCCTGTGATATCCTAACTTTTGTTCAAGGTACCTACATCAGAAATTTGCATCTTTAGGTAATCAATAGATAAAAAGATATTTGGGCTGAAGTAAGAAAGAAGAAAGCAGGAAGAAGAAGAGAGATGTTAGGAGGGGAAAAACAAAAATAGAAGGGAAAGGAAAGTAAGTGGTGAAGATTAAAGAAATGACAATTGGAAAGGGTTATGAAAAGGTGAGTGAGAGGAAACAAAAGAGACTTCCCATTACCCTAATAAAAAGGAAACAAGCAATTTATATTAAAAATAAATGGCAGTAAATGTAATTTAAACTTCTTTATTTGAGGCTTGGTTTTTTATAGGGAAAAATAATTTAAGCATAGGGAAAAATCACTTAAGTCTATGAAATGTAAATGCAACAACAGTAATGTTACAGAATCACTGTCAACCACAGGATTGGAAGTAAATATAGAAGTAAAAAAAAATAAACAAGCTTAGAACTAGCATCAAGGAGGCCAGTCCTCAAAGACTTTCACATTCACAAAATTCTTAAAGACAGAAAACAATAGACAACTTCCCTAAAGTATTATTGTTGTTGTTGTTGTTGTTATTATTATTATTCAGTTTCTTCAACTAGGTGACTGAGACAGCTTCTCTTCTTTACAAGAAAATGTACAGTCAAGGGGCTTTAATGGACCTGATTCTTTAACTTCTTTGCTCTTCATACACTCATGTACACCTAGACAGAGCAAGCATGAACTGTGTGTATAACATTATCATATCAGACAATCAGTGCTTTACACTCAATTTTTGCAAAACAGCAAAAACCCAAACCAGATAACACAGTCCAAACACAATCTCACATAGTAATTAAACAGACAGCTTCAGGATTTTGCTTAGTTTTGTGTGTCTGTTGTAATTATGACAAGACATGGTGGATATTGGCCTGCAGGTTAAGAGTATGAGACCCTCCAGAAGAAATGTGTTTCAATTAGGAACAGATTATAGACATGGTTTCATTTACTTCAGTACTAAAACTTTGAGATGCAGCAAATTCATTTTGGACTTTTTCCATGAGTAGGACACTTGCATATACAAAGCTTATGAAATCTCCCCCATAAAGTAAATGGTTTTAGAGCAGATGCTTTTTAATGGTGAAACAAAATTTCAAAATTAAAATAAATTACATTTTTGTGTCCCTGAAAATATGACTGAAAAAACTACAATCTCTGAGTGTCAGTACTGAGAATCTGTCCTTCAATTTCTTCAGACCTTACACAAATATGCTTACTGCAATTTCATGAAGTTTACAGTTTATCTGTCTTTGAAATGATATCTCTTACAAAACATATTCTGAGTATGTAGTTATCTTAAATCTCTCCTGCAATGTCACTTCTAACTGTTAACTGGCTTTCTTGTGAAATGTAAGAATTGCAACAATGGATCTTAGTAAAATGAGCAAAGAAGTATCAGCTTCAGCTTTTTTTTAAAACAAAAAAGCAATAAAGAATATGATTATATCTTTAACATGAACAAGATCCTACCCCTTCAGCATCTGTTTGGTTATGAATGGCCTATGGAGCTAGAGATCTGAAAGAAAGGACACCCTGGATAAGATGAAAATGATTTTTGTCAATACTGGGAAGCATTTACAGGCATTAGCCTTTTTATCCACTACCTTGCCCTTGTGGAGTCATTTACATCTGCTGAAAGTGGTTGCAAGAAAAAGCTACCAAACCAGAATGGGAATATTTTAAACCCATTTTCACGGGTGTAAGTGATCATATGCACTGCAAATCAGTGGAGAATCAGTTTGTCCCCAGGGTATAACTGCTTTTCAAAGTTCAGGTTCTTGTTAGGGACTTCTCTGTGCCTAGATTCTTGGAGCAATGAGAGCCTGTAATGTCTTTGCAATCTCTTCTTGAATGGAAGTATGAACATGCCTTTGTCAACTACAAAGCTAAGACTATAGCAATATGTTCAAAAGTATTCCTTAAGTGAAATTTAACACTCTAGCTACGGGTGGTAAATAATGCAGGAGGACTTTCACCTAGAGATGCAAAATGATGAAGCAACTGCTCAGTGCCTGTGTTTATAATTTTTAACATGACAATCTATACTAACCTCCTGAACAATACAGGCCATGTTGCCTTATCCAATAATTCCTGTATCAAGCCTTATTCATCATGTGTTTGTTCTAGTCCATTCAGATTCCTTATCCTGTCAACAGGCCAGCGCTACTATTGGGGGGGGGGGGAGGGGCGCGGGGAAATCACATATGCACATGCTTACACCTATACTCACACAGGAAAATTAAGTCTTTTTGAGGCCCTGAGCAAGAAGAGGACTGGGGGCCCCAGAGCTCTAACAAGGGAAAGAACCTCTTCACCTCCTGGTACTATTGCAGAGGTGTGTGATCCAGTTCTCATTCACTCACTAGCATTTATGGTAAGCAATGTACGGTAAATAATAGGCCTTATTTGCATAACTCCTATATGCAAATAATTATGCAAATAAGTCCTCTTCTTATTTGCTTTACATTGCAAATATAGAAGAGAAGAATAATTATTACATACCTGTCAACACTGAATTCAGGTATCAGGGTGGGGGGAGGGAGCTGTGGAACCTAGGCATCCAGAGGCCCTTAACTGTCAGAGGCCCCTGGGCCCAGGCCTGGCTGCCCCATGTGTTAATCTGCTTATGCATACAGGTGTTAGCAAACCTGTATATTTTGAATCCATTAACACAATGGCTAGACACAGAAGTCATTATCTTGCTCTTGGTTCCTGGCACTAAACTTTCCATTTAAAACTGCAGAAAAATTTGCCAAACCTAGCAATATTCTCAGCATAATGTAAGGTATGAACATTTTTTAAGCCTGGTTTATTTTGCAGGAGTTATCTTTACTCCTGTCAAAGGGAGGATTTTTTTATTGCTATTAGTTTTAAGATTTCAATGTTATATAATTTATTTACAACACACACACATGAAATCAAAAAAACTTCCATAGGAGTACCAAACATTTTTTAACAAAATCTTATGGGTCAAGAATCCTATTTACAATGGGAACAAACAGTATACAGCTAACAGTAGTTTGCTAACTACATTTGTGTTAGGACTGTGAGACCTGCAATTTTTTTTTCTTTTTTTGTGGAGACCCTGTCTATAAAGCTTGTTGACATTCTTGGGTGGAAGGGAAAGGTCTTAAAATTTTTCTTAAAAGATGTGAGTATTACACCATGTGTTTCTAATTATTCTTCTACAGTTCTTCTATAAAGTAGACTTTATCTATTGATGAATAGTGTCCATAAAGGTGTTTTTATATTGACTCCATCACAAAAGTTCTGCAGTACAAATATCATCATGTTTCTCAAGTAAATATGGAGTAGAGCAGATATAGCTATTAATTCTTTTCCTTTTATTAAAATGTGAATATATTTATCAACTCAGATGACCTGAAGTACAAGCAAATCTTAAGCAGTGTCACCACCACATTCCAGACTTGAGAGTATCTGCAACCCTCAAGAATATTATTAAACAGGAATATTTTAGAGTAAGATTTAAGGTTCTTTCCACAGCAGCTAGAAGTAGAGGTGCACGGATACATCAGTCCAATATTGGATCAGCACCAATATAAAGAAAATTTAATATATTGGAAATTGGCCATATTAGACCGATAAATGGCCCATGCATGTGCGCAGCCGCAGCACAGCACAGGCAGCGAGGAGCACACCCCGGCAGCATGGAAAGCTACCTCCAGCTGGTAAATCTGGGGGGGGGGGGGAAGGAGAGGGAAGGAGCTGGAGGGCAGATCAAGTCCCCCGCAGTGAGGGAGGGGTGGGGCTGGGGCAAGTGCCTGGTCAGGGTGGGGTGAGTGAGTGTGGGACAGAACAGCAAGTCGTCCAGAGGATATGGGAGGGTGGGGTGGCTTCCACTGCTGCGCACTGGTTGACCAGGAGCGGCTGGTCCAGCAGCTCATCCAGCGCTTACCTGGTGACTCCCACCACTCATCCAGGAGGGCACAGGGATGTGTGCGCCCCCAGATCTACACAGGACAGGCTGAGGCCGGGGCTGTGCCAAGCTCTTCCCAGAGGGGTGGGGCTGTGCTGGGCGGGGGCTATTGGGGGGTCTTGCAGCCACAAATTCACTGTAGTCCCTTCCCAGTGAAGCTCCACCCCGCTGGTAAGAGCTTGGTGCAGCCCTGGCCCCAGCCCGCCCTGCGCACATCTAGGGGCACACAGCCCCACCCCGTTCCCTCCTGGATGAGTGGCAAGAGCAACAGCAGGAACTGTTGGATGACCCACTGGACCAGCAGCACACAGCAACAGGAGCTGTCCCCCCTCCCCGCACCCCCAGATGAGCTACAGCTACGTCCTGCACCTGCCCCACCCCGACTGGACAGCACTTGCCCTAGCCACTGCCCCAACCCCACTCCTCCCTCACTGCAGGGGCCTTGATCTGCCCCCCATGTCCCCTCCATTCCTCCTTCCCCCTCCTGCCACACCAGACTTACTAGCTGGAGACAGCTCTCCACGCTGCTGAGCTGGTATCAGAAACTGGATCGGTATCAGCCAATAAGCCTCCTTAAAAATCAGTTATCAGTATCGGCCACAAAAATCTCTATTGGCGCACCACTAGCTAAAAGTAAATATTTTAAACTATAAAAAGTATAATTTACATTTTAACACATTCTCAGTTGATAGCATTTAATTCCAATCCTAATGCAACAATTGAATTAAATAAAAACAACATAAGAGCTACTTAACATTTTCCCTTATTTTTTAAGCACAAGAAATAGGTCCATGGGCTTTGTGATCCATGGACTAAGTGCTTACTCCCCCTAGAAGAGATTCTAGGGGGAGAATTTAGCTTTTTTGTTTGTTTGTTTGTTTTGTTTTTAAAGCAGGGGCTTCAAACTGGAACTACGGATGTGCCTTTTGCTCTTCCCATGAAAATTCACCAAAATTTTATCACGTTTTGCATTCTTAAACAACTTTGAATTGCTTGGTGGAGACTAGAGTTTGGCAGCCAACATTTTAGAGGATTCTGTCAGCATTGAGCACATTCTATTCCCTAACACATCCAATAGGTGGTCTGAACTGACCATGTCTCATCTTTATAGAACAGCTGGGCATGCTCCAGTATACGACTACAGAAGCTGAACAGGCCTTGCCCCACAGCTGCTCCTCTCCAACTCCAAAGAGCAAACTGCAGTGCTAGGTATAGCAAGTTGGAACATGGAGACATTCTGTCCTGTGCTTTAAAATCCCTGTTGGTTTCCAGCAGAGTATATAAAGCAATCTGACACAAAGGCTAGGGACAGACATTACACACAAATTGGTTTCAGTGATCAGAAACTGGTTTAAACCTGTAACAGAACAAGTGTTCAGTGCACATAAACGAGTTTGAAAATGGCTGAAATTGGTTTGGGATAAACCTGGTTGAATGTAGTATCAGGCTTAACTGATCTGGGTCAAATCAGTTTATGCAATGTCTATCCCAGACTCCTTGCTGGTTTAAGATAAACCAGACTCCCCCAGCATCCTGGCATGCTCTCTGGGTTGGACGGGGCTCTCTACTCCACAGTAGAACTGGCCCCTTCCCTCTGCTCCCTGGCTACAGCCCCAGCAGAGACTTGCAGGCACAGAGCATCTGCCTGGCTTCTCCCTGCTAAACCGGAATTATTCCCCTCTGCCTCCTCACAGACACCTCAGCATTAAGCTAGCAGACCCCCCCCCCCCCCCCCCCAGCTCAGCCCTGTGGAAGCAAAGGGAGAGCTGCTCTAGTACCCTCCGGCTTCTAGCCTGAGCCACTACAGGCTTATGCCTGCATTTTTTCAGTCCAGAGAGAATGCCTCTGCAGCTACAAATTGGTTCAGCCTAGCCAGGTTAGGCTAACCGGCAAAGATTGAATCAATTCAGGCTCAGGCTTTTTGAATGTCTGCCAAATAGGTGAGGAATTAAAGAATGGCATTGGAGGAGAGGAGGAGAGAGGTAAATTAGGGAAAAGGAGTTGCGAACTAAAGACAGAGTAAAGAAAGGGGAAGTAGTCAAAGGAGGATAGAAATGCAGGGTAGTGGGACCATGGGCAAAGCCTTGTTATCCTTATAAATTAGTTGAAACACAGCAACATTAAGAAGGAAGATCGTATACAGCTCTCTTTTCCTAGTATTGTTTCACTGAGTTAAAGGGAACAGATGAGATGAGTAAGCAAAGCAAATAATAAAGATATTTACCAAATTGACAACATAAGTTATCATATTCTAAACAACTGTAGTGATAATTTTCTTCTCTTTCCTAGTAAGATGTAAAAAATTGTGGGTCTCAGAGTATTGTAGTTCTTCTTTCTCCTCACAGATCTTCTTTGTTGTCTTCTTTTTACAATTGATGACCAACTAGAATGCCAAGAATTTTTTTTTACAAAAAAAAATTTTTTCTTGCACATTCAAGGATCACAAAATCACAACCCTAATCAGTTTGCATCAAATATCACTCACCATAACTGAGTTCTTGTCCATTTAAGGCCTAGCAGAGCCCAGAGCTGCACTGGTAAGGACAAACAGGGCAATGAGTTTTAGCTAACTGGCAGGTTACCACTTCATTAAAACTAGGTAGGGTCATAAAGAGTGAAATACCTGATCTGTGAGAAATGGGTAGTGGTGGTACATTTTTCTTGGACCAGACATTTAACTCCATGGTTACAGGGCTTCCACCATATAATCAGTAAGTCAGAATAGACCCTCCTCAGCTAATATGAACTTTGAACCGCAGCTCGTTTCTAAATCCTCTTCCTTCCCCTTGATGCTTGGAGGGCAATCCTACACTGAAAGGCAGCCTCAGCCTGTGAAAAGTTTCCGTTCCAGTTCCCGCCTCCTTCCAGAGACACCAGGTCCAAAAAATGAAATCCTAGCTCTCTTCTATCTTTGAGAGCTAGTCCTTCTGCTCCCTAGCTGCACTTGACTCCAGCCACAAATTGTCAAAAGCTAAACATGTATATCAGTTCCTAAGATTGATTTCCAAGCCCAACTCCTTTTAGCTAACTAAAATCCATCAAACTCCTGAATAATTACTTAAACACTGCCTAGTAGCAGAAGCAAAACAGAGTACGAAAATATTCTCAATGGAAGAACATAGCATTTAAAAGTCCCACTACAGTTGAAACTCTCTGGAAATGTGAAAGAAACATAAAGATGTTTCAAGAAGTGGGAAAAAAGCAAAGTGCAGAAAGTCAGTGAGAAGGTAAATTTATTGCTGGTTATAGTTGATTCTGAAGCCCTTGATGTTTTTAATACTTTCTGGTTCACTCAAAGAAAAAAGACTAACAATGAAAACACATTACATATATTTGAGGAGTACTACACTCCATATAAAAATAAAATATATAAGCAAGATATTTTTTTTAACAGAGTCCAAGAGGAAGGTGAAAACATGGAAGAGCCTGCAACTGCTCCAAAGAAGATTCAAGAACTGCAATGGACTATGTCACTTTTCAAGTGCCAGCATGGTGTGCACAACATGGACAAACAAGTTGACAACAACAACATTAACTGAGATTAATTATTCACAGGATCAGTGGACAATGTTGCAGCAGAAGACAGGAGACACAGCCTGAGAGCAAATGGGAGATTTATTAAGTTGCCACAAATTCACAAGCCAGCATGGTGCCAGAGAGAGAGAGAGAGAGAGGCACTGAAACAAAAGACACAAGCAACAGAAGGAAAAAAGCTAATAGTGATTTTATACATACTAAGGGAGTATGCACATAAACATTTATTTACCAGTTTTTATAATCACGTGAGTACTCATTGAAGAAACAGGATTCTAGAACAAGTGAGAAAATTTAGCAGATGACTTTTAGGGGACAGTGAAGCTCTCAAACAGATAGAACAGACAAAAAAGAACCCCCACACAATTCATATCTTAGGAAAATGACCTTTACCCTAAGGCAGAGACTTAAAGAAGAGTGAGTAGAAGAACCAAAATGAGTACACTCACTGACCAAAGCAGGAGGAAAAAGACAGAACCCTTATACATGACAGGGAAAATGTTTAATAGGTCTATGTTATTCTTTGTGACCGAAGAATTACATAGACCTATTAAAAAAAAAAACATTTTCCCTATCATGTATAAAGGGAAATTTATGTATGTATGTATGTATGTATGTATGTATGTATAGATAGATATCGATCTATCTATCTATCTATCTATGTTTCCCTGTGGGGTAGAGAGGGAAGGAGAGCTAACGCCAAACATTTCTCTATTCTGACTGCATCAAAAACAACTTTGGCAAATGCCACTAGAAAACCAGTGCTAACATCTATGCATATTCAACCCTTCTTTTCACCAGACAGCCATTCTGGTAATGTTTGGTATTTGAGGCACTTCCCAGGAAGAAACTGATTTTACATACCAGATAAGCACTACACAAGAATTCCAAAAATCTAATAGTAACTGTAATAATGCCATCACATCATGGTAGTACCATATATTGAGAAGTAGTAAAAGTGGTGCCTATATTCAAGCAGGAAAAACGGGATCCAATAAACAGCAGGTATCCATAGTGTGCAAAGCTTTAGAAGACATTTCAAAGGAAAGACTGCTCAGTCATAAAAGTAAATGTAAAATGGGACAAAATGCAATCAGGGTTTACCAAAAGTAGATGGTTCCAGAAAAACTGATACATCTTTCTTTAATATGATGACTAATTTTCTAGACAAAAAGAAATGTAGAAGATGAAAGTCAACCTAGACTTGAGAAAATTATTTGATATGAAATCACTTGGGGAATTATAAGTCAAACTAGAAAAGATGTGGCTTAGTACAAGAACTGTCAGATGAGGAAGGAACGAACTACAGGGCAGATGACAACAAGCTACGGTGAAAGTAGAATTATGGGGCTGGAAAACAGACACTAGCAGAACTCCTTAATGGCTGATCTTGGGACTAGTCTTATTTTTATTAATGACATTTGCACCAAAACTAGGAGGTTGCCAATGAAATTCCTTCCAAGGAAACAAAGCTTGAAGGTATCACCATTTAAAATATTATGGTAGAACTAGCTAACTTGAGGGATAAAATAATAGTTGAAATGCGAGGTCCTGCTCTCAAGGACTAACAAGAATTTGTGCTTTAAGTTAAGAACTTACAAAGTTTGGAAACAATAAAGGAAGATAAATATCTGGTTATACTAGTCAGTCACAAAATAACTATGAACCACTTATATGATGCAGCCATTAAAAAGGAAAACACAGTGCTAGGATATATTGAGCAATGCAAGAAATAGGAAA
This sequence comes from Alligator mississippiensis, assembly GCF_030867095.1. Lineage (NCBI taxonomy): Eukaryota > Metazoa > Chordata > Crocodylia > Alligatoridae > Alligator > Alligator mississippiensis. The sequence goes on from NC_081831.1 coordinate 55,522,576, forward strand.
TAGCAAAAATAGGAAAGTAGAAGATGCCTTATACAAGACAACAGATGAGACCTAATTTTGAAAAGTTGGAACTGTTCAGTCATCCATGTTCAAGAAACTGGAACAGTTTTGTTAAGCTAAATGAAAATTCTAGCGCAAGGACAATTGGATGCATATTGGCCATGAACATATTTAGATTGGAAATTTTTTAAAAGTTTTGAACCATCAAAGCAATGCAATTCTGAAACAGCTTTTCAGTAGGTTTTCTGCCCCCAGGGAAATAGGACTGCTGACCTACGAAGCCCCTTTCATTATTATGTGGCAACTAGCCAGTTGCCCATCAAGAATAACGAAGGACTGACGGCAGGAGGGGAGAGGGCTGGGATAGAGTGCCACCACCTAACGCCCCATGCTGCTGCTGCTGTTCGGCCTCTTGCAGGGACTGGGGTGGGGGAGCCAAGGCCAGCAGCTCCCCTACCCCATCTGGTCCTCCGCGGAGCTTCTGAATCATAGCAGTGCTCCCCCATGCTTGGAGCACTCTGATTGGCCTTTTCCATCAGCCAATCAGATCGCAAATAAAGCGTGACAGACAGACGGGCAGACGGACTTAAGCTTTTATAATAATTTTATCATTAGAACCAAAGTGGCCCTTGATAAGATAGTGTGCTGTCATTCACTGCTACCGAAAAACTGGAGTACGTAAGTTATAGAAAAAGATTCTTGGGGTACGATACAGACCATTGAAATCAAAAAGGCTTTTGGTATTAATTTCAGTGGGCACAGCTACACATACCCCTGACTACACAGCCCAGTTGGTACTGCACAGTCATTTAGTACTTGCTTTTGCAACCTGGTGAAACACTAGTCATTTTCAACCCTACTGCGCAGTCACAACAAGCTATTACACAGTAGCACCTGTTGCTGAACAGAAATGGCAGCATCACGGTTAGTGCCTGCGACACTATGGCAATGTAGCATCTTATATAGATGCGTCCATTATGAACTAGGTGGGACCATCTGTGCATAGGAAGTCTACCTAAATGTCATCTCTGAATATGCCAATGGAAACATAATGGCATCATCAAAAGTCTCCTGCAGTTTTCGTACTGACCTATAGTTGGAACTTAAATTTCATCTAGATGCCAGCCACTCTGTGTGCTTCATATTTTCAGTCTTTAAACTGGACAGAAAAGATGCACTTTAAGAATTAGGTAAGAAGTTTATGGACAGATCACACAATATTTACATTAGCTGCATGATTAGTGATCCTAAACAGTCTTTATCAATCTTTTTAAGAGTAAATCTTGAAGGAAAGCAACTGGAAAGTTCTAGAATTCAGACTGTAAATAGTTAAACTTCTTTACTAAACTTACAAAAAAGGTGAAAAACATAATTTTCAAGTTCTCTTTCTATATGTACAGCAGCTACTGCAACTGTCCAAGCCTTCAAAAATTTCAGAAGTTCTTCCATGCCTGTGCTATATTGGGAAAATTTAATATAATGTAAGATATGCAAATATAATATAAATTCCAACCATGTAACAAAAATGCCGTTGACAACATGTATATTATGCAATTATGACTGTCATTTTATTACTGTTATTAATTTATTAGTATAATTGCAATTTTTTTCAATGTCATAATGTGATAATAAAGGACTTGTCATTACTAAGTTAACCTCAGAACATCTCTGACCTCAGGGGAGGTAGCTGTACGCTTTCAGTCCAAAATGAGCTGTCAGTTACCACAACGAGATTTTGATGACTACATTATCTTGTAATTAAATGTCTCAACAAACTTCTCCTTTTGATTGACAGGTAGTTAAGACTATCTTTGACCACAGGGCAGTTTCTTTATTTTTCAAGAATAATTTTTCAGCAGTGAAGAAGAGAGATGAGAGTTTAAAAATTAAAATGTTTTGAACTATATATTAATCTATACTCGGTACGTATAATGCAGTAAAAACTCTGCCAAGTTGTGTTTTCCACTGCCCAAGCTATTGTATCAAAGTGACAACTTTGATTGATCAAGGGAGTTTTATGAAGTTCTTTGTTAACATTTAGGTACATAAAGCAGTTTTTTTTTTCTCTTTCTCCCCCTTCAATGTTCATTCCTTACTGATAGAAGAATGACAAAATGCATAGATATTAAAGTAGTTGCAGGCATTGATTCTAACATGTATAACATCTAAATGGATCAATTACACAGATACTTATAAAGGCCCAAAAAAGAAATCTCCCACCTCACATAGAACTCTCACTAAACTAAATGGGAATTTAATGTACAATGGGCTTAAATGACCAGGCTGACATTGTTCAAGAAGTCTTATCCATCTAATGAATATATGCTGTTATAACTTCATTTGATGACTTTGTGGATCCTCAATCAATCAATCGGAGAGAGGTGCAGGATGGGTATTAGTGAATTTCTAACAGCAGCAAGGAAGCAAGAAAAATAAATTTCTAAAGATTGGATGGTGCAGAAAGCCTCCACACCAAAAGATATGCCTCTGAGGGGTGGCCTTCTACAGATAATTCTTCATAAGCTGCCACACCTGCAAGTGAGGTAACAAAAATAACCATGGCCAAAGCAACCAACTATAATTTTGCATTCTCATACTCTCCTGCTACAGAAAGATCCAAATTCACCTAGCATAGGAAAGAAGAGAAACAAAAGAAAGGATTATAGGGTCTCACTTTATCTTCCAAACTGTTCCTGAGTGGGACATTTTCCCCACACCCTGAAGTTAAAAAAAAGGGGGGGAGGAAGAGGAAAAGGAGGATAGATATGCTCAAAAGTAAATCCTCTATCCTCCAAACCAAATTTTAAATAAAAAAGTCAAGCCCTTTGAAATGCAAAGTACCCTACCACAATACCAAATGATGAAACACCACTGAAAATTTTTTATAATACAGTAAAGCAGAGGTCAACAGCCTACACTCCGCAAGGGATTGGATCTGACCCTCAAAAAGTCCAATCCAGTGCCATGAATAAAATGTGGACAGCACCTTCCCAGCTCTTTAATCCAGTCCACATGTTGCTTATGGCACACTGATCACATCCACCACTCCAGCCAGCTATTACAGCCCATGTGGAGAACTGCTCTTCCTCCCACACCCTCTACCCACTGTTCCTGGAGCAGACAAAGAAGAATGGTGGCCCACAGTGCCAGCTGGTTGCAAACCACAGACTGCATTTGCAAAAGGTAACCAACCAACCCCTACAATAAAATGACAAAGGATGCCTGTACACGAGCATGGAGGCTGCTCCAATGCATGTGATTACAGCATGTCAGTGCAGACTCAATTAATTGGAGTAAACTTGATTAATCAAGTCTGCTGGAGCGTGGTAATTACCACACTCCAGCAGCCTCCCATGTCTCATGTATCAGTGTCCCCATGCTTCAAAATGGTGGCAGGGGCACCTGAACTAAAGCCTGTCAAACTAGAATTTCACCTTTCAAACTCTGAATTTCACTATTTGAATGAACTTTAGTTCAAATGCCCCACTGCCATTTTGAAGTGTGGGGATGATGATACACAAGATGCTGTGGCACTTCAATTAGAGTGGCTCTTGAAGCCACTCTAATTAAAGTGCTGCACCCCCATCCTCTCTCCAGAGCATGTGTAAAAGTGCCCAAAGAGTTTTCCATAACAGCTATGACCACAGGACACTTGCAATCATTCTTAACCAACAAGGTTCTTAGCCCCATATCTCTCTCTTACTTTCACTTTAAAAACTTCTCTAATTAGGCAATTTTGGGGATTTTCAGTATAATGGTCTCACTGTCACATGGAACTGAAAAGTTGGTGGCTTAATGACAGATGCTTTGGGGGGAAATTACCATAGATCAAGTATTGGAGGGATCAAGGTCACAACAAATTAAAAGACACACCTAATAGTTGATGGATTGTCCCTTACTATCAACATACTCCTATTTTTCCTACAAAAATAATCACACCCATTGCATTCAACCCAATTGCTAGGGACCTAATCCAACTCTTGTTGAATACTCATCATTACCACCTTATGTTTTCATCACAAGTCACAACGGGTGCGTTTCTCCTAAATCATGAGCTTGTGGAGTCACCATTATGTGAAGGCTTCAGTTTCCACTAAGGTGGGGGGAATTGGGGAACATTCCTTCACCCTTAATGAAAAGTTTAAAAACATGAAGTAGAAAAGCTCAAAGAAAAAAAAAAACAGAAGGCAAATAAACCCCTTAAACTTATTTTTTGTATAGATTAATAATGACGTGATGAAGTGGGGGGGAGGGGGAATTTACAAATAACCACAGAAAATTACACACTCTGATTGACATGGAATAATCCTATGTCCCTCTACTTTAAGGATGGAATTCATAGTTGAATTCTCCCACCCCAAAAGCTAAAGTTAATGCCAGACTAGAATTTCGTGGAACTAGGTAGAAATTTATTTTATGGGTTACTTAAACTACCTGAAACTTATTAATTATTTTCAAATATATAGTTATAATGTTGTAAAATTTTAAAAATTAAACTATTTCTGAAAGAGTGTGTTGTTACACTGTATTATCTTTTTTATCAATGCTATGAAGATAGTTTTTCTAGATAAGATGTAACATATTTCAGTTATACAAGCACCTCTTAAGCGATTTTACATGTCTCAGTCACTGATCTAGCCACAGTACAAAATAACTAATCTAGACACAGTGTTCCAAAAGTGAAATATTACAGCTCTCCACAATGCAAAACACACAACCATTTATCAATTACTATAGCTTTCATTATGTTACTGTTACTTGAATGCTAACTGGTAACAAGCTGAAAAGCTTTTAATCAAAAATGAAAAAGAGGATGTTAACAAGCAAAAGAGGAACTTACCAAAAACATAACATTGCAAAATAAGTGACACATGCTGAAAAACAACAAAATTTAAGAAAAGACTGAAGCAATAGGAATAGTAGATTTTGTGGGGGGTTTTCCTGCACAGGTTGATGAAGCAAGTACTGTACGTTTGATCTTATCAACAAAAACAAAACAATGTTATGGTCAGAATACATCTTGTGCTGTCTTTTGTTCAAAATGTGAAGTAGTGTGGCAAGCCAAATTACACAGATAATTCTACAAGTATAGCAAAGATACATTTAAAAGCACCAGCAATTTCACTGCTAAAACATCTTCTACAAGAGCGCCACAAGAAAAAACAGAACCCAAGACCCCAAAGAGCTTTTTCAACTACTAATCTGAGGAGCCAGAATGATTTGGAAGGCTGATTTCAATCAGATTCCTCTAATGATTAATAGAAACATAAAAGAATAACATCCAGCAAAAGGTTTCGAACAACCTTCCATATTTAAGTATTCAATTGGTCTTCCCAGGGGAAATGGCATACAGCCCTCTCAAATTAATAATACATGATATTTATATATCATTGATAATAATTTTCACGTGAGTTCACAAAGATTCTGTTATGCTTCATAATAGCCCTCATAACAGAAAGGGATACCTGCTCAGCAGATAGGCACAATAGTGAATTAAAGTAACTTATTCTATGTCTTTTAACAGGCAACAGAATCAGGGCTGCATCTACCATACTTAACAAATAGCAAAGGAGTCTTCAAGTGCTACAGAGTTTTAAACTATTCTCTGTTAGAACAGCTAAAAATTTCAGGATAGCTTCATCACCACACATAAGCAAGTAACCAGTCTTTGTATCCCACATGACAACTTCCTATTAACTCCTAATGAGTTCGACTGTACCACATAAAAATAACAGCCTGCAGGAGGTATGAGAACTCAGCAACCTGAAAAAATCAATAACCAGTTTTAGGCTCCTTAGTTTAAAAATTCTGGCCACAAGACTTAGACTTCAAATCAGTTTACATTTAAATATCAGTGCAAATCCAAGAGCATAATGCCTCCATTTCCATTTGACTAAAGAAATTAACAAAACTGTGGACTATGACAACTAACAATTTTAAAAAGGCATTATATGCCAGGTATAAATGTGTTCAGGATGATCCACTGAGTCCAGAATTTTTACAGGTAAATTTAAACTGCCTGATCTCTGTACAGTAATAAATGAAATTACATTGGATATCTGAGGTGTAGAAGGCAATATACTAGTTGTTTGTCAATATTATTTCAAAATATATTCATGAGTGTTGTATGCCAGGTATAAATGTGTTCAGAATGATCCACTGAGTCCAGAATTTTTATAGGTAAATTTAAACTGCCTGATCTCTGTACAGTAATACATGAAATTACATTGGATATTTGAGGTGTATAAGGTAATATACTAGTTGTTTGTCAATATTATTTCAAAATATGATATTCATGAGTGTCACTGATTATATCTATCTATCTATCTATCTAGATAGATAGATAGATAGATATACACACACACACACACACACACACATATATAGATATAGGTATATGTATCTGTATACACACATATGCATGTGCATAAATGTGCTTTGATATTCCCCATAATAAATGAAATCAAAATGGCTCTTTGAAAAAAGTGTGTGTATTATAAAATTACAGTTCAATATGAAGGTTTTTAATGTAAAGTATCAAGCTGAAATAATGTCCTAAAATATATATAAAAGGACAATAATATACATAGTATTATTATGTCACAGTCCAATTATAAAGCTCCTTCAACTATAAAAAGTCTAGAATTATATCATTAAAGTTCTCTTTTGGCAATGTGTACTGCTTGCTTGTAAAAAAATAAAGAATAAAAATAAATAAAAATCTAGGAGAAAAAAGTTAGGTATCTACCATATAAGACTTTTTATTCTGCCCCACAAGTGCTCTCAAGTTTGTCCTGCAAGGATTATTTCCCCTAGAATATGCTACTGGAACTTTGCAAAGTCAGGTAACTCACTTATTTACAACATGTCCTGCTGTGGTGGTCTTAAGTATTCTGTAATATGATTATCTCACAACCTTAAAAATATTTTCTAGGTAAAGGAAAGCTTTGTAGATAAAAGAAAGGATGTTCGGAGTTTTGGTGTGTGTATTTTTCTTCCTGGACTGTGCCACCAAGAAGAAGTATATTCAGGAAACATTTCTTTGAAAATGATGACAAAATGCTATTACTTTACTCCTACAAATATTGCCTTTGAAAAGACTGCTACTGCCCCTTCATTAACAAGTTCAAGTCAAGGAATCAAATGCCAGCATTTAATCTTGGCTAATGACAATAGTGCACAATTCTGGACTATATAAATGGATAGATGGTTCAATCCTTACTATAGGTCTGGCATATGAAATGTGAATGTTCATTCCAACAACTATTTCCATAAAGTTTTGGAATATTGCTTCACTTGCATTTGTTCAAAATTGTGTCTGTCAACACACAATACTATGAGCCGCCTGTGTCTAGTATGTACGTTTCCTTCATTTAGAAAGGTGCAGTAATTCATCAGTGATTTAACCTATAGATATCTGAAGGTTGGAGAGCACCTCAGAGGGGCTGTTGACCTTCAGCAACTGAAAGAATTGGAGATCCAACCTTAGTCAATATATATTTATTTTTCTGTTGGGACTATTACAACTGTTCAAGTAATGCTGACCTTGAAACTTCCTGCACATGATACACTAGAATAATGATCCCTGAAGGAAGAGTATAAAACTAGGATATCTAAATCCAAAATGCACATAAAAATCAAAAGAAAGCATTTTGAATTGTTAAAGCTACTTTAAGAGAAATTATCTCACTATTGAAACTCATATTCATAATGGTGTACACGATTTACCTAAATACTATAATTACAAATTTCTAAATATTTTAATGGAAAAATAGTACTTTGACAAAGACCTTGTTTGTTTAGTAGTGAATTCATTTCCCCCTTTTTAAAGTAATTTAATGCCTGATCCACATCCTTGTAAACTGAATTCTCCTATCTACACAGCAAGTACAACATAGTAACAAGAGCACTTTGCTCCATTCATTCTCCAAAACAGTTATGGGCAGACAGCTCTAGGAAACAAAGGACAGTATAAAGTTATATTTCTTTACCCCATGCCATTGATCTGATGCAAGTTTTTGTTTGGTTTTCTTACCCTTTTTGGTTTCAACTCAAAGACTCAGGAACCTAAAGACAGTTGTTTACTGGGAAGGGATGTGCATTTCCCAGAGATGTCTGAGGTTTCTATTTTTATCTAAAGGTATTATGATACCAAAAGTGCTGGTAAAATGGAAGCATCACGCAATGCAACTTTCAAAAGCACTGTATGCCTAGCCATCACAAATCTAATTCCTTTTGGTCTTTTAGAGTATGCACCTGTATCAAAGCTAACTCCTTTGGCTCTCTGGTGCATGCAGCCAAATTACAATCAGCTTTGGGTGGACCAAGTGGTAAGAAAAGGAGGGACCACTCTCTGCATCCTCTTCCTTTCTAGTACAATGTTATCAAGACCAATTCTGAAGTCATAGATTCATAGATGTTAGGGTCGGAAGGGACCTCAATAGATCATCAAGTCTGACCCCCTGCATAGGCAAGAAAGAGTGCTGGGTCTAGATGACCCCAGCTAGATACTCATCTAACCTCCTCTTGAAGACCCCCAGGGTAGGGGAGAGCACCACCTCCCTTGGGAGCCCATTCCAGACCTTGGCCACTCGAACTGTGAAGAAGTTCTTCCTAATGTCCAGTCTAAATCTGCTCTCTGCTAGCTTGTGGCCATTATTTCTTGTAACCCCCGGGGGCGCCTTGGTGAATAAAACCTCACCAATTCCCTTTCTGTGCCCCCGTGATGAACTTATAGGCAGCCACAAGGTCACCTCTCAACCTTCTCTTGCGGAGGCTGAAAAGGTCCAGGTTCTCTAGTCTCTCCTCATACGGCTTGGTGTGCAAGCCCTTAACCATACGAGTGGCCCTTCTCTGGACCCTCTCCAGATTATCCACATCCCTTTTGAAGTGCGGTGCCCAGAATTGCACGCAGTACTCCAACTGCGGTCTGACCAGGGCCCAATAGAGGGGAAGTATCACCTCTTTGGATCTATTCGTCATGCATCTGCTGATGCATGATAAAGTGCCATTAGCTTTTCTGATGGCTTCATCACACTGCCGACTCATGTTCATCTTGGAGTCCATTAGGACTCCAAGATCCCTTTCCACTTCCGTGCCACCCAGCAGGTCATTTCCTAGGCAGTAGGTGTGCTGGACATTTTTCCTCCCTAGGTGCAGCACTTTGCATTTCTCCTTGTTGAACTGCATCCTGTTGTTTTCTGCCCACTTGTCCAACCTGTCCAGGTCTGCTTGCAGCTGTTCCCTGCCCTCCGGCGTGTCCACTTCTCCCCATAGCTTTGTGTTATCCGCAAACTTGGACAGAGTACACTTCACTCCCTCGTCCAAGTCACTGATGAAGACATTAAGGAGTATCGGTCCAAGGACCGAGCCCTGCGGGACCCCACTGCCCACACCCTTCCAGGTCAAAACCGACCCATCCACCACAAAATACCCAAAATTTCTATTTTCAAGCAAGTCCTTTCCTTGCACAATAGTTTTGTGACCAGTTTTGGAGTGAAAGTAAGGGAAGAAGAGGAGGAGAGACAGAAGAAAAAGCCAATTCATTTTGGGACAGCACTAAGTAAGGTCACTTCTTATAACCCTCACAGTTCCTTGGTCTGCAAGATTCTCTAGGTTAAAAAAAATAAAGGAATGTATACTTGCAACATTAATTTAAGAAATGGAGAGTATTTTTTTCCTACAAGGGACAGCTTTCCTAGGATACTGCCTTGGTTTAGAGACACTGAAACCGTCTTGCCCAATCACTTGTGCTCCTTAGGAAACTCCTTGGGGTCTTAGCCTGACAACCATGCAGGTGTCACACACATCCTAAAAACAACCATAAGTGGGTTTATTTTAAGGAGGGAGGGGAGAAAGTTTAAACCAAACCTTCCCTTCAGAAGTACTCACTTAGAGTTAATCTTCCTTATATTAAAACAGTTTCACACTCAAATTAAAGTTTACAATAAAGATGCATAATATATTCTTTCATACTTTTATTAACCTAATAATTTGAGCTAATTATTGAAGATCTCACCTAAAATTTAACAAAGATTTGTTAGGTTTTTTTATACTACATATACTACATACTAGCTCTTAATACTATATCCTCCTCTCTTATACATGTAGTACAGAGCATAACGACTATGTCAACCAGTGGCAACAGACAGACACATAATGCACAGTAAATACCCAAAATTTCTATTTTCAAGCAATTAGTTTGTCTCCTTAGTAGCAAAGGATCATTCACATGCCCTCCCTTTGGATTTGTCCTCCCTCTTCATAGGAGTAGAAACCTGTTTACAGGGCGGGGGTGGATGGGAGTTCCTTTGTGGATTTGTCAGATCCTAGTTCCTCAGTCTGCACCATGACTGCAACTTAAGGTAAGATAGCCCAAACAGTGTAATATACAACTTTCAAAAGTTTTTTTTCTCTATTTGCAGATACTATAAGAAAACTTTCTGAAGTTTACTGTGTCTTAAAAGTCTTCCCAAGTGTTGTATCAATTACAAAATAAGTTATTAAATGTCATTCCACAATAAATTAGTATTACTTCATGCTATACCTTTTTATCCTTATGTTCGTAACTCAATGAAAACACTGTAGCTTAAGCAGTCACTTAAAGCTTTATGGAGATCCTGCAATATTTAAGTTTTTATTTTGTGATTCTTCTCCAAAAAGACAAGAGAGAGAGAGAGAGAGAGAGAGAGAACCTCTTTAAAAAACTGAAAATAGGAATTCATGATTTTTAGGTCTGTACTACACTGAATTTGTGTAACCTAATCACAGTTGACAGTTATATGTGTAGGTTAACAAGCAGCATTAGAGCTTGTACCAGGCAGTCTAAGGAGGAAAAGAATCCTTATATGTAAACTCCATGACACAGCTGGCCCTGAGACTCAAAATCTGAATTAAGATGTTTTTCAAATCCCAGCCCACCTCCCCCACCTCAACAAAAATTCAGAAATATTCAAATCTACTGTGATGTATGTACAAAATAGCTATAGAGAATGTGGACTCTGGATTCTGGGAACCCCATTCAGTACAAGCGCAACAGGCTCACTATGTACTATCAGCTTCCCTGCAATAAGACATATCACAGTGAAGATGATTTAAAATAAGCAAGTTGGATCTTGTAAATGGAAACAGAAGTGGCATACCATGTTAGTCTGAAGCACTAGCATAAATGAGCTGGGGGTGACCAGAGCAGCACCAGGCTGCTGACCAGGTGACCAGGCACTGCATGTAGGGAGGGCAAAGGCAGAAAAATAGCCAACACTGCAGCTGGCAGCACCACTACAGTCAGCAGGTTCACTGGCCTGTGCGCCAATGCTCCCCTGCTATGCCTGCGATCTGAAGGTAGAGAAAGGCAGCACAGTAGTCTAACTGGTTCCGAGGGCTATGATTTTATCGGTGGCAACCTAGTTTATAGGGGACAACTGCTGTTGGCAAGTACCAAAATTGTCTTGTAGAAGTGGTAGAAATGGGTCTGGGGATCAGTAGAGTCGAGGTCTTGAAATAGGTCTTTAAATGTTATATGAAGTAGGTTTTCGCTTGTGGCTACCAACAAGCTTTATCTCTAGCAGCAAAAAATTACCACCACTAAAAATGATTCTGAAAGTGGGAAAAGTACAAGCGTTCAGCCTGCAACTTCCCCCTTGCCCCTGGTCCTTGTGCCTTCCCAAGAACAGAAGGATCTCCATCTGGGGAAGCATGGGCTGCTCCAGTCCTCTTGCTCCCAGTCGGGCACAAGCAACACAGCAAAGCCAGTGGCCTGTTTCTCACACAGAGGGCTCCAGGTTTGAAGCAGGAAAGGGACTTGCAGCGCCGCTGCCCTCACTTGTCTCCTAGTGTCTGGGATCAAAGTGGACTGAACACCAGGGCAAAACATCCTGCCCACTACTCACTCCAGGGACTCCAGTGTGTGAGACGCCAGTGAGGAGCAGCTAACAGAAGGGGCAGAAGCAGCTGCCCCGACACCTACAGATGAGGGTGACCCCAGTCTCCAAAAGTTACAGGAGCTTTTACCTGCAGCTCCACTCCTCTGGCCCATGGGAGGAGTTAAGCCTCAAAATATTAATTCTCTCAAGAGAAGCTCTACCAGGAGCAAATTTAACTGGCTAAATTAGAGTTATTTTTCTCCTGGAACCACCATTTTTGCTCTGGGAAAAGAAGTTGAAATGCCCATCTTCTGATAGAAACCACAAGTGTGGTCAATTCTCCCAATAGAAATTAATTGTCTGTACATGGCCTATGCAAGCTCATGCCTGTCTGAACCAATTAGTTACTAGGATGCCATCTTTCTTTCTGCCTTTAATCGGAATAGAAACTAGACTGGTTTAAAAGGTATATGAGTTGGAAGAACATGCACAAAATGTTTGCAAAGAGGGCATGAAATCTTTGTAATGGAAAAATTATTAGCTTTCCTACACTAACAAACTGCTTCAGGCAGGCATTTCATTTGGTGTAATCTGAAGTCTGGTAAAAGCTAAACTCCTGTTGCTTTATAGGTCTCTTTAGAAGTGGGTAGTCATCCATAAGAGATGGTTCAAAAGCTACAAAAGGGGATGAACAATGGAAGGTTCTGGAATCTAACATACCAATTCAAGTACCAGCTTCACATGTATGATTCTGTGTCTTATTGAATCAATTTGAAATAAAAATTACTATATTTTTCTGTTACTTCTTTAATTCCATTTTTTTCTTTTATTGCATATCTTCTATTTTTTCTGATTTTCTAGGCCTGTTATTTTTCTACTTTTACTGTTTTTCCATTCTCTCATTACATTTTTCCCCTATAAATCATACCCCAAACCTCTTTTCTAATATTTCAAAGCTTCCCAAACCAAACCAAAATTGCTCATCAATAATTCTTTCAATATTGTCACAGTCCACCAGGCCAGCCTATTGGGTAGAGCTGGGCATAAAATTGGGCGTTTCAGGGGTAGGCGCACAAGCCACAAGGGGTCAAATGCCAAGCCAGGGTCAGGAGCTGGAAATAAAAAGCCTAGTTAGCAAATCCAAAAAAGTAAAGTCCAAGAGCAAGCCAAACCAGGGTCAAGAGTTGGGAGTCTGGCCTGCAGGGAAAATGCAAAGCCAAAATTTGATAACAAGCCAAAAGCAAGGTCAGGAACCAGGAAAGCCAGCAATGTTGCTAAAACTAAAGCTGATCAGAGCTTGAAGACCAGTGTGTTGTGCAGGTCCTGGAAGAATTCCTTAAAACCAGCCCAGGACCAGAGGGAAGAGGCTGGGGGTCAGCTGCCCTTGATCACTGTAACTGGGTAAGGTGCACTTAACCAGGGATGCAAAGAAGAAGTCTACCTGAACTTTACAGAGCTGACTCAGGCTGCAGCACAGGAGCCTTACAAACATCGTAAGTACAGTAAAAGCTCTGTTATCCAGCATCCCCTGGGAATGAGGGATGCCAGATAACAAAATATGCTGGTTAAATGAGCAGCCCAGGCCACTGCTTCTCCCACCGCATCTGGGGCATCCCACCACCCCTCCTGCAGCATCGCCACCCCTCCCGCGGGCCCTGTGGGACAGGGAGGCAGGCCCTGCACAGCCTGTTATGCCCCCAGGCCACGGGGGCTCAGCAGCGCAGGCTACTTTGCCCCAGCCTGTGGGGGCTCGGAGAAAAAGGAAGTGCCACGGTGGGCACTTCCAGTTTCACTTTATCTTACAAGCCGGCATGCCAATTAATTGAGCATGCTGGCTTGTAAGATGCCGGTTAACAGAACTTTTACTGTAATTCCATCTAAAGAATTTCTACTGACACAGGTCTCAAAATTCAACCACCACTTAATAGAATCACTCCTCCCAGATTACATAAGACAATAAAAACAGAAATTTCTAATATACCATTTTAAAAAAAAATCATTCTTGAATACCTCACAGAGCCGAACATGCACTTCACTCATTATTGTTTTAACATTTTTTTGGAAAATTGAGACACTTGTTTCACTGGAGATTAGGTTGCAGATCCTATTCTACCACTAAGACATCTAAATGGCACTTGCACAGTTTTAGGTACATGTCACTATACTACCCTGCACAGGAGCTGAAAACTGCTAAGAAGTCTAGATTCATTACATATCTGAATTTTGACCTGAAAGAGGCCCTTAGGCAACTAGATTGGGACCACTGTGTATGCTCAAAAGTAATGGCCATCTAAATATCTAGCTCCACCTAGGCTCTGGTGAGATCTCAAGTGTTTAAACTCCACATGTCCTCAATTCCTTTAGACAGAGAATAACCATACCAAGGTATTCTACTGGCGGGTACAATTTAAAACAAAAACAAGGGACTTTCAGAAGGGCATTCTTACAGTGGTATACAACAACAAAAAAATGTTCTAATACCAATAGCTGATATCCCTAGAAGGAAACCAAAAACTGAAACAGAGTTCTAGCCATAGCTAGAACAGATAGCTACAGGTATAGCTTATTACAGAGATGAGATAGTGTTGTAATACAGGTTTCCCTCGTTTTATGCAGGTTCTCTATGTGCCAATTCACTCTGATGCGATGACCCTTTTTATACCAAAAATTCATTGAGAGGGGTAAATTCACTCTTATGCAATCAGTGTGGTGGAAGCCTGCAGTTAGCTGCTTTGTGCATTGTGGGTGTCACATGCACCAAAATATAGCCTCCTGGGTGGACCTGTGTTCCTCACTCGTTGTTTGCAACATGTTTGTGTATTTGCCATCCCCATTATAACATTCATCACTACCCCATGCTTGTGTGTACTGTCTGCTGTTGGCAAGTACCAAAATTATCTTGTAAAAGTGGTAGAAATGGGTCTGGGTGTCAGTACAGACAAGGTCTTGGAAAGTATCTCTGTTTGTTACATTGAAAAGTGTGTTTCCTTTATGCGAATTCAAGTTATGCACCATTTTCCAGGAACGCATGTACAGCATAAAGAGAAGTAGAACTGATTGCTAATAATGAATATACTAAACAACTTAATATTTAAAGACTTTACCAATACTCTTTCTGGAAACTCTTGTGAAGTATAAAGAAACAAAACACTTCAAAATGTAATTAAAGTTGCCAGTTGACCTTTTGTGTTCACAAAACGCAATCACTTAAAACAAAGAAATGACTATCAGACAATTTTAAGCTGTTCAAATAATTGAAATGTTTTTCCTTTAAGTGCAAGCCACCTACCCTCTCTCATTACCATATTTGTTTGAATAGCAGATGACCTTGATTATAACATGACCCCCCCCCATGATTAGATGCTATATATGAACAAATTATAAATTTGTTATTATTTTCCAGGGAAAGAACCTAATTATTGGAGGTTTGCCTTGAATCTGTCCCCTTCCCAGCAGTTTAATGATAGACAATGTATCTAGTGAGGTTTCCTTGTATGTGATTATCAGATGAGGGAATTTTTCCCCATTCGGGGGGGTGGGGAATTTCATCTTGTATTAGAGTAAGACTGGAACCAGATGAAGTTTAACACTTTCAAGTATAAGGTGCTCCATCTGGGGGCAAACAACCCTCAACATACATACAGGCTTAGTGGTGACAGCTTACTTGCACCATGGCCAAAAGGGACCTAGGGGTAATGATCGACCATCGCATGAAATGAGCCATCAGTGCGATGCAGTGACCAGCAGGGCAAATAACACACTGGCCTGCACCAACCGATTCATCTCATATAAAACTAAGGAAGTGAGACTCCTGCTGTACTCAGTACTGGTGAGACCATAATTGGAGTACTGTGTCCAGTTCTGGGCGTTGCACTTCAATAAAGACATGGAAAAACTTGAGAGGGTCCAGAAAAGAGTCACCCATATGATCAGGGACTTGCAAGGCAAGCCATACGAGGAAAGGCTAAGGGACCTGGGCCTCTTTAGCCTAAACAAGAAAAGGCTGAGAGAGGACTTGATAGCAGCTTACCGCTATATCAGAGGAGTGCATCAGGAGCTTGGTGAACAACTGTTCACGAGGGCATCCCTGAGGAAGACCAGAACCAATGGACACAAACTCCTGGAAGGCCGCTTCAGATTTAATACCAGCAAAAACGCCTTCACAGTCAGAGTGTCCACACTGTGGAATAAACTCCCTTCAGAGGTGGTACAGTCACCTACCCTAGCGGTTTTCAAGAGGAGACTGTACAGTCACCTCGGTGGGGTCATTTGACCCCAGTTGTCTTCCTTCCTAGAGCAGCAGGGCTGGACTGGATGATGTGTGAGGTCCTTTCCAGCCCCTAAAAATCTATGAATACAGTACATCACAACAACACCCAACACAGATATTTTATCAGTAAATCTCAAAGACCTTAAAAATATTATTTACAAACTAATGATACATGCTGATTAACCTCAAATACTCCAAGTCAAACATACCTATTTTTAATGGATTAAATAGAGCTGCTATTTCTTAAGAACATACAAGCACTTCATTTAAAAAGAAAATTTTGCTAATGAATAACTGATGCGATGTAGCAGTACCCTCACATAACCGTATCAATTAAATGTTAATTTAGTTACCTTAAACTTAAAGAATAAATGTTTTTTGAAAGGTTTTTGATGGAATATGGATTTATTTTAATTAGCTATGAGTTTATTTTTGTATGTAGGCAATACTCTTATGTCCTCCTTGGTTCTAGAAATAACATGGACACATAGATACACTAATGTGACTCAGCAGTCTGCATTTGTTTCTGAAACTATTTAAACCAATAAGTACAACCATACAAAAAACCCTGCTTTGTCTCATACTATTAAGAACTAAGATCATACTTAGTATAAACATGTTAATGTTATCCTCTAAATTTCACATAAGATTATTTTTATATTCTGACTGTGTATAACAAATAAAAGCATATCACATATATAAACCTTTAACAAAAAGGATTCCAAAACGTATTTCAAAACTACATATAGAAATAATTTCGACTACTATTGAGCTATCTCCATTTCTGATTTAGTGCGCTGCAACCACTCATTCTCACAGCTCACAATAAATAGGGTTCATATATGTTTCAATTACACTGGCACAACTAACTGCAGTTTAAGGTTCCAGACCAGGGGCTGGATCCGGTCCACATACATGGAGCTTCAGCAGTGTTTGGCAGCAGATAATTCCCTTGTCCTGTAGCAGGGAGAAGAAGTAGTGATGGCAGGGACCTATGACATGACAACCCCCACCACCACCACCCCACCATCCAAGCCAGGTCATTCCAGCCTGCAGCCTGAAACTGTTGCCAATGCCTGTTCTCAACTGTACACTTTTCCCTTAAAATAGACTTGAAGTTCTCCTGCCTAACATAAAAGAATTAGAACACTGATATCCTTCAAAGCCACTATAGCAGGGACCTGGGTGAGCCCCGTATTTATCAGGGTGATGACTGCTGGCGTGCTTGCACCCTGTGCCCGCACGAGTCCGAGCTGCCCAGCCAGGCCAGCAGAAAAGCAACGAGCCCAAGAGCCAATGGCATATTCCACTGTGCCACAATCCCATTGGGCCGGACAGGCAGCAGCCAGGCAACAGGTTCTCCCCAGGCTCAATTCCCAGGTGGGGGTGAGAGCCACAACCTTGGCTCCAAATGGACAGCCTGAGAAGAGGACAGGCAGCTGACACAGGAAGCGCCGCCTTAGTCCCAGAAGCCACAGGTGCAGGGGCTCAGCACCTGGCAGTGGCCGTGGGACATGTGGGAATCGTCAGGGGTCTGGGTTGGCTCAGACCAACCCAGAATTTCTTACATAAGGCAGCACCCACCCCAGAAGAGGAATGGGGTGGGATGGACACCAGCATAGGCACTGGCCCACCAGAGCCAAAGACCTTAGATCATGGACCAGAACGACCCCAGCTCTCTCAACAGAAACCTGACTGCCACTCTACCACAGGAGATCAAGTACCTTTAGGGGCTCCATAATACCCGTGGCCCCAGATTACCCAACGGGTTTGGCCTAGGATGGACCAGCCCACTCAAACTGGGCTCATATTAAGGGCAAACCCTAAAGAGCCCCAAATGCCTGGACAAAGGCAGTCGAGATATCCTGCTGAGCTGAGGCACAGACACTGTTATTTAAGTTATATTAGGATTTTTTTGTTTCTTTATGTGGGCCGGATACTGCAGACCGTGGAACTTTATCAAGACTAGAGGGCTCAGCCAAGATGCGCTGACCCCAGGTGATGCGATTTCCTTCCATCACAGAGTCTTCTGCCTAAACAACAAAGCCAGATGCCTAGTCTGGCCAGACATCTACTGTAAGCACCAACAAGAACACCTGAGTGGAAAGGGGTGGGTTGTAGAGGAGATGGAAGACTCTTGGACTCACGCAAGACTCTTGAACATCGTGACCCACATCGGTCTCAGCCAGCCCTATACAATCAGGTACCACCTCCTGATACCTTTTTCAGTTACACCAAGTCATGGCGGGAAAGATATGAAAAGGGGAGTGAGACACCCGCTGAGCATGTGGCAATTGGGCCCCACTCTGGTGTGGCTGCTTGGCCTGGGTCCCTCTGTAGCCACAAATTTCTGTTAGTGTTACTTTTTATTTGACTAGACCCTAGAACCTTCAATCCTTTGATACTATTCAGCTATTGTTTGTCTGATAGCAACAATGCCTGTTTGGGATAAAAGTCTTCAATATAGCTAAATGGTGTATTGAAAGAAAGGACTATATTAAAAAAATTCTGAAGATTCAAGTATTTAATAAAGTGTTGGTGGCTTGCAGCTTTACATTCAGTGTCTGATGAGGGACTAAGATTATAATGCAACTTGAAGTTGTGGCAAGAAAAGAATCTTCCTACCCCAACTCAATATAAAAAAGTAGTTTGTACTGGCAGTAAAAAACATGAACAAAGCTGGCAAAAGTTAAAGAGATCTCACAAAGAGCACTTATTTCACCAAATTAATGTTTCCTTAAGTTGTATCACACTGCCATCCTCAGTGACATTGTGTGTCATTAAGAAAATCCAACCAAAGAGAGACAGGAATATGTAGCAGTGAGATACTAAAGAGAAGCATTTCCCAAGGTTGTGTTCCCTACACACTTGCTTCACAAAAAGATGGTTTCCCTCAACTACTGAATATTTTTGCATTTTCTTAGCCCAGGCAGGTTAGGATATTACTTTTCAAGACTTTTATTGGTATCTCATCCACTCTTATTACAGATCCTAGCATCCCTGTTCTGATATACTGTTATGCTACTCAGTACCATCTTACTTCACATGCAAGTATCCTTGATTTTAGGTTTATTATTCTTACTGTCTCTCTCTTATTTTTCTTATTCTCCGAAAGCTGCGCTAATTAAAGTGCCACCATGTCTTATGGATCAGCACCGCCACACTTAAAAATGGGGGGGGGGGGGGTGCTAGAACTAAAACTCATTCAACAAGTTTTTGCTCAAGCACCCTCACCACCATTTATCATTGTGGGGGCACTGATACACGAGACACAGGAGGCTGCCGGAGCACCATTCACAGGCTCATGGAAGTTTAGGGCAGGAAGGACCCTCGTGAGATCATCGGATCCAGCCCCCTTGCTCTGGGCAGGAAAGACTGTTGGGGTCAAATAACCCCAGCAAGATGCATGTCCAGTCTCCTATTGAAGATCTCCAAGGTAGGTGCCTGCACCACACCCGCTTTGAGTCTATTCCAGAGTCTGAACACAAACCATGAGGAAATTTTTCCTTATATCCAGCAGACTCAATTAATTGAGCCTGCTCTGACACACTGGAATTCCAGCGCGTCAGAGTAGTCCCACTACTCTTGTATAGGCACCCTAGGATTTCCCATGAAGCTCACTAATCCACTAAACTTTCTTTCCCAAATTATAACCATTAAACTATACTTGATAAAGCAGGAAAAAAGTCCAGATTGCATCCATCCAACTACTAAATGATGTACACAGTAATAGAAATTTCTCTCACCAAATTTCTAATTACATCTTTTCATGACACTTGATTTTAGATTAGCTGCATATTTCCCTCAGTATGCACTACTGTTTGTTAGTGCTGTTTTTTGTTTGGTTTGGGTTGGGTTGGACTGGATTTCTTTTTGCTTGATGATATAGATATAGTAATGACAACAGGACTCATATTCTGTACTTCCAGAAGCACTCAAATAATAATAAATAGGCAATTGCTTACCCTCTTCCATACTGAGTGTAAAATTATTGCTTACTTTACCCAGTGAGAACAAAATGACAATGATGGTTTCTCCTCTTCTGACCACAGATGCTTTGAGCTGATCTATGCATTGGTCAATGGCTTGTGTGTACATTTAGATATGTAACAAATGAGAGTCACCCTATTAAATTTGAGTTATAGAAGTCAGTTTTGAGAAATTAGTTCAATACACTACACCAAATTTTCTATTAGAAATGGTGCATTTTGACTGTATAAGGGGGGAAGTGGGGAACATCTGACATACTAGCAAACTTAAAGCTATTGTATGGCAGTAAGGTTTTGGGTTTTTTTTTAACCTGGGCTGGACAGATGAGGACATACTTAACTGTGAACGCTGCAACTCATAAAGGCGAGTGGCCATTCAGTTGAATCAAATTTCAAATGTTGTCTCTCAATTTGCTTGGGAAGATGGTCTGGGTGCTGCATAGACTAGGAGAGAGGAAAAAAATAGGACTACATTTCACAGCCACTCCAAGGGGCAAGGGACAGAAAGATCTCCACAACATACCTCCTCATCTTGACCCAAGAACAAGGTCAGATGATGTAGTGGTTATGAGTCTAGGTTAGGATGTGGAAGACTTGCATTCAGTTCCCAGCTCCACCAGTCACTGGCCTCATACAGAGTTGCTGCTTTCCCAAGAGAAATCATGAGTATACAGATATTAGGGCTTCTTCTAGAGTAAAAATGCCTCTTTGGGAGACAATGTTGGACTCTGCTGCTGCAGCAGGAAGCAGAACACAATCCTTTCACAATACCTACACTGTAGTACACGGGAATACAAGCTAACCATGGGTAATCCGAGTCAGCCAATCGGGGCTTCCCTATTCACTGCTGCCATTTGTCACTAGACAGATTAAGGGAGCCTGCAGAGCACAGCCCACCCTTCCCCTCTCCCCACCTCCAGCTGCAGTGTCAGCACTGCAAGCTCTCCATTCTTCAGGGACTCACCATTCATGTTTCTATGTATGCAGTTCACGGTAAGTTTCTTTACCAGGAGAACAAACCTGGGAGAATTCTCCCAGATTATTTGAATGTGTGTACACAGCCTGCGTGTGACCTTGGGCAAATCACTTAGCCTCTTGTTACTTCAGCTCCCCATATTTAAAACAGGAATCACAGTATCTCTTATTATTGTGAAGATGAATGAGATTTGATCAGATACTCTGGAATCGGTAGCAGCCATTAGGATTCTAATATTATAAAAGCCTAAGTCTGTCTGTCTCTCTGTCAGTCACACTTTATTCATGCTCTGATTGGCTGACAAACAGCCAATCAGAGCATGAAGAAGCATTCTGACAGAAGCCAGTCTGCTGCCATGATGGTGGGGACACAGGGGATGGAGTGTGGGGGCCAGGCAAGCACAGCTGGCCTTGCCCCACCCCCCTACCCTGCTCCCTGGAGGCGGTGGCAACAGAGCAGATGGAAGAGGGGAAAAGGCCAGAGGGAGTGGGCCCAGACCCCAAGCAGCAGGAGCAGGAGGGAAGGAGGAGTGGGCCTGGATGGGGTAGGGCCCGGGGCTCTGTCCCCACCCCCCAATCATTCTTGACAGACAATTGGCTAGTGTTGTATAATCCTTCAACCTGTTTATGCAATCTACCTCCAGTAGCCCATTCCCAAACCCAGGAATAGATGCATAGCAACACTACTTTAATGAACAAAAACATACATATTCTTTCCAAATATCTGAGACAGCACTTTTATACCCCACCTCCTTCTAGCAAAAGGATTCATATTAAATTTATTAATTTAGGTATGATTTTGCAGTATACACTCAGGCTTTCCTGGATGGACAAGGAAAACAAACATATTTCTGCAACAGCAACACAAGCAAAAAATGGGACTAATCTGACACACTGATTGAAACAGAGAATTAAATACAATATTTTATCATGAGTAGCATGCCCCCTATATAACATGTACCTTGTTTTTTTAAAGACAATTTGAAAAAAAAAAATTGTCTTTTAATAACTGAGGAGCCAAGGCTGCTGCCAGCCCTGTGAGCCAGATTGGGCACTGCACTGAGTCTAACCTCATGCACCCAGCCAATCCGGCACAGAGACCACATCATCCAGCTGGGGGTCTTCCACATGGGTCCAGAAATTTGGTGGCAGTTGAGTCATAGCAGCATTAATTGTTGAGACTCCACTGCCAAATTCCTAGAGGCCTGGGGTGTGTTTTTCTTTTACGTAATATGCACCCTAATTACCACCAGCTGGTTTTAGGGAGGAAGGTATGGAATATATGCAAGAACATGCAGTATGCCATTGCTACATAGAGTATGAATTACCTTGTCCCACCTAAAGCAGTGGGCTTTGCAGAACAACTCAGTGGGGAACAGATACTATCAAGAATTGTTTCTTTTTTGACACTTTTCACAAACTTCAAATTCACTCCCCTCTATGTTCACTTCTTAAAAGGAAACTGAAATTCAAGATATCTTTCTTCATTCATTTACATGCTCTAAATCATGGAGAAAGAGAGACAGGAAGAGAGGGAGAGGTGTGTGTGGTGTGTGTGTAAAATTTGAGGGGGAAAAAAAGTCTCTTCAAGCAACGTTTGACCGGAGGACTCTCCTTTTCTTGCTCCTGATTTTAGCTTGGGTAGCACGGAAGATAATAAAATTTAATAGGCAACATTATTTAGTTATTCAAAATTCAAGGTCACTGGGACACCAGGGGCTGTAGGAAAAACTGCTGATTAAAGAAACATGGGCATAAACAATTTGTTTTAATTGTTTTTCTTTTATTGCATATGCACTTTTACTAGGTCTCAATGCAAGATGTTGACTCAAAAGGACTGAGTACTTCAAAGGCTACCTGATCATCAAATAGTACTTCTGGGAAAGGTTTACATCTAAATGGGATACTGAACATACTTAAGTACCATGCAAAGAAGGCTTCAAACACTATTCATTTTAACATGTTAGTTTCCCTCATTTTCTTAAGCTTACCAAGTATATTGGCAAACAGCATTCTATCATTTTTAATTTATCTAGTAGAGTGACAGCTCTCTAACCAGTCTAGAAGCTCTGTTGAAACAATTGGGTGCAAAAGAAAAAGTAACTTATTTAATCAATGCATACAACTATATAATGTGACGACCTTAAGATCTACAATATGCCCTGCTTACTATACAGAAAATGGCATGGGATATGAAATTAAAGGAAAGGGTTAGGTTTCAAATAGAAACAGACTTCCTCACTTAAATTTAAAAAGTATTGCTAGACAAACAGTGGGAGAAGTTGTAATATCAAATTTTAGTCTTTGCCGCATATCCTTTCCAAGATATACAATAACTTGTGCGTATAGTTGTGTAGAGGCACATTATTTCTGCTGTGGCCTAGGATTATGGTTCTCTCCATCCATAACCCAATTGTTTCTGTTTTGGGACTTGTAGAGCTAAGCAAATAATTCACTCAGTGAATTCTGCCTCTTTCTGTCCATGAACTGGTCTCAGCTGCTGACAATTTTCTAACATTGATTAATTATCTGAAATTTGCCAAATGTTTTCTATGATTAATTATTGTTCTACAGCCTATTTGAATTCTAAACATTTAATGACTGCAATTAAATGCCTGCAAGCTGTATTACTTTTCACTGGATGCATAGGTCACACAGTATTATTCTGATTCCACCACTGGATGGCTGCACCTCTTAAAATTGATTTGAATGCTCTTCACATGAATTTAAAGCCTACTTTCCACAAACATAATGATTACTCCTATTAGCAAGATCATTCACAAGAATACATGTTGAAAATAAACACAAGAGGCATATATTAACAGATTTTTTTTTCCTATTTTGCAGAGTGTTGAAGAATTGATGATACTTCCCTAGCTTTAGTGACTAGCATTCAAACTCTGCAGAGTGACAATATTGGCTTGAGCTGTGCCTATCAAATATATAACACTGCATGCGTCTGTTCTAGTTAGAAAGATGAATCTCTAAGGACAGGCTACCTTTTGAGAATAACCCACAACATGGTGCAATGGATATCAGTCCTCAATGTCCTTGGAGTATAGGAAAAAGCTCTATATGTTACATTCATTGCATGATGGATGTGTAAATCATATGACAAATTGTAACATGTCATATATTTAAGTAATTTATTATGAGCTAAAAACAGCAAACCAGCAACAAAGATGTAACTCATCAAATGTGGAACATCTTAGTCGCTAGTTTGCATTATGCTTTAATCTGAATGTGTGACATGTTAGTTCAACAGGCATAGAGAGAATTCAGACTCAGGAGCCTCATGCTGGTGCTGGGCTGCCCCTGTGCCCTTACAATTTGCCAGCACATGGGGAGCCCCCCACATTAGACTGAATCCCTGGTGCCAGACTAACTTTAAGTCAATTTACATTTCCCAGCATGCAGGGAGCTCAGCACCAGAAAGCCAGCCTCCAATGCAGGGTTCCCTGCAAGTTTAAGAGAGCCCAGCATCAGGAAGTGGCTCCCCAGTGCCAGGCTGCATGTGCACCCTTTAAAGGAAACAGGACAGGATCTGAGGAATTCTATCCCGGATCTCAAAGATTGTGCATCTTGCCATACCAGGCATTCAAGTTCTGGCATGACAGGAATCAAGATATTTGGGTTCTGGGATAAAATTCCTCATCTCCCATCATGTGATTAAATTAATGTCTGGAGGGGACCAAAGAAATGGCAGTTCTGCTCCCACTTTAAAAAAAAACACAGCAATTCCAGGCTCCTTATATCAGAGGTGTCAAGCATATAGCCTATGGGTCAGATCTGGCCCATGGAGCCCTATGCTCCAGCCCACTGGTTGATGAACCAACTCCATAAACCAGCCATGGCACTGCACACTGCATGCAGTGCATGGACAGGACCTGGCAGTGCACATAGTGCTTCCATTATTTTGAGTGTCCTCTGAAAATTCCCATTAGAATGACCTGTCAAGAAGCACACCATGAATACATGAGAAGACCTGAAGCTTAACTAAATCGGGATAGGAGGAATGCCCTCTGAAACTGAGCATCTGATCTAGCAGTATTTACATCTCCAGGACTAGGTACAGTCAAAATGCCTGAGGCTGAATCAATTCAGGCTTTGCAGATTAGTCTAAACTTCACAGATTAAATTGAAACAGAAGTGAACAGACATTTACCTTTGATTTAGGAAATGCAGCCACTTGCCTGCAGTGGCTCAGGCCCTACAGCACGGCTCTCTGACTGTGTGTTCACTTCCTCTTCCTGCTGTCCCCAAGGTCTCTGGGATTTGCAGTCCACAATTACAGCAGCAGGACCCTGCAGGCTTGCTCATCACTTCCTCTTCCTGCTTCCAGGTGCCTCTGGGATTTGTAATCCACAGTTGCAGCCAGCACTATGTTTGAGCGGGGCAAGAGGTGTTTAACCTCCCTCCCTGGTCTCAGATCCCAGCCAGGGTTTGCCGGGGGGGGGGGAGGGAGGGGGTTATGTGAACTTCTGTCTGTAGCCCATGTGGCAGTTTTACACATCTCAATTACTGAAATCCTCTCTCAGGCATATTAAACAAAAAGCCATAGCTATAGTGGGGAGTGTTTTTATCTCAGCAGGAAAATAAACAGAAACAACTCTACAGCTCTCTTTAGTTATCAAACTCATCTAGACAACTGAAGAAATATCATGACCTTTATGGTCATCTGCTTAAGAACCACACAGTCTAGGGAACATGCAAAATTATTTAGCCCAATGAAGATAATAAGCCAACAGACCTAGCATCTCAGGCATGTTAATTCTGACTCCACTAAAGGAAGCACAAAGTCTGGAGTTTGCAAATGAATCACATGATTAACACAGAATACCACTGTGGGAAGGACTCTACAGATAAGCCAAAGTATGACCACATCCCTATGAAAAGTAACAAACAGGCCCTATATGAGCAACTCACTCATTTGTCTGCCTGCTGTAACTGCTATTATAAAATCTGTTTTAACAAATGGACAAAACAAGAAACAAAATCTGCTGTAATTTTAAGTAGAGGGTTTTTGAGCTGGTGAAGACTAAATTGTGGCCCCCTGGGTAAAATCAGATCCTTTATTGATAGACACATATTAACCACTCTTTTCATAAATTTCTTAGCTACACAAGAGATAGATTGAACATATGATGTACCACTACTGCTACATGGCATGCTCTCACAAAATACAGAAAGACCCACATGCTTAAATTAATCAAAATAAGTATTCAGGTACATTTGTTTTTTTCACATTGGATCTATGCACTTATCACTTATCCATGTCAGAAATCCAGATAATTTAAGATCATAACACCTCATTGTTTTGTAGCATTAGTCAGAAACAGGGATCCTGGTTTTATCTGAAAAAAACTCCCTAATTTTTTTATTAAAATGTAACCCAAAATCCACATTTTTCTGTGATTAAAATGAAACACCACTAACATATAAATGTATAGTCTATACATAGGGGTGTAAGCTTTCTGGTTCAAAAACCTGACAAAGGGTTTTTGAACCCAAAAGCTTGCTTAATCATTGTTTTCCAACTATTTAAGTTGGTCTAATAAAAGATAGCAGATTCACCCAAAGAACCTTGTCTGCCTAGTCTATACATATATATTTTATAATTTAATCTATAAATATAAATAAATATATAGCGGTATCTCATTTTTTTAATTAAAAAAAAAAAAAAAACAGGATCCCTGGTCAGAACCTACTGTACCTCTAAAGTATAAAATCTCTCAAGGTCTGTTGAAGTCCTATGATCCATGCTGCTGGTGTAGGAAAAAATCCAAGTAATAAATATTTCTGTCCCGTTGATATAATAGGTCCAATTAAATCTGGATGAGGTTACTATAGTCCTTGGCAGTTATCTGCTTATAACTGCACCCAGACCTAGTTAAATTGGTTAAAAAACTCCATGTTGAACAGCCCTGAATCTGCTGCCTAAATATATTCGCATTGAAACATACACCATACCCACCGACAGACATGAAAAATCAATAAATTTACTTCAAAAAGAATAAATATATCACTGATTCATGAGCCTCCTTTAGACCTTCCTTCCTGAAAGTTCAGATGATAATTTCATTAACCTCTCTGTTTTTCACTTTCTAAATTTGGTAACAACATACAAAGTGCAAGTGTTTTGTGCCCTAAGAAAAACAAAAGTTTTAGAATAAAAGAAAACAATACACATTGCCTTTTATAATTCTTTAAGAACCCATAGTTCCCAAATAATATTGACATGCAAGTTTTAATAATCCAAAACCCTGTGATGATCCTGATAAACATTTAAACACTGTCTTTTAAATTAACAGTTGTTCTTTACAAATCTGTCAGAGCCAATAAATTATCTTTTTTAACTGAAATCTTAGGGAAAAAATTATGCGTCAGATATAACATTTGTCCAATTTTCACTCTCTCAGGAATCAAATAATTGGAAAATGTTCTTAAAAAACATCAATATCACGTGCTAGCAGAACTACTAACTTTTGATTTGTTCACTTTGGTTGTGAAAAAAAAATTCCTTTAAGCCTGAATTTATCAGCACCCTTTTTCCCACTTTAAATAAAACATATAGTGTATGCTGAAATGTTGAAAAAACAAATAAGATTTTTTCCTGTGTTTTTCATACCCTTGGTCCTATATTACTTTTAAATGGAATTTCTCAATTTAGGCAAGGTCACAGATAAAAAAAAAGAATCAATGAGGGGAAGGAAGAAATTTGTCATGAGTGGAAAAATGATGCAGCTGGGGCTATAGATGTTGTCCTTTATGTATTAATTTACAAAAGAGGTTCCACCGGGCCAACCCTGATCATTATTTTGACTGAACAGCATTATGCAGCTACATTTCCAGAACATAATATTTCTCTTTTAACTACAATCTCCTTATTAGTAACAAGTCAATGCAGAATCTTACAGCCCTAGAAATTAAGAAATTTGAACAGAATGGCTTTAAGATAACATTTTAAGTTTACCATTAGCTGACAACAGCACTCTCTGACTTGGAATGTTAGAAACCCATGAAAATTTATGCTGGTATGAAGTCATATTATGGTGAAGTTTTCCCCTCTTTTTATCCCCTATCTAGATGAGGAACTCACTAATCGTTTTCTTCTACAAGTAAAAGCAGAACTAGTAGCAACATATAATATTAAGGTTACCCAGGATTTCTCCTTATAACCTTTCTATTGCTTGTAACCTTATAACCTTTCCATTGCTTGTAACTATGCTAACCAGTTCAGCTAAAATGTCTGTTTGCCACAAGCTCCCCCCACCCCCATTCAGCCAATTCTGAGAATGAGATTAGGGGAAAAAATATTTTTCAATTTTAAAAATATTCAGATGATCTTCTCTTTAGAAAGATCTAGCCCCATTATTCTTGTGGTAGGAATTTGTAAGCTAGCAGGACATGGACAGAAGTAAAAATACACCTTTTAAACGCCCCATAAAAATTTATTCAAATTTTACCAAGTTTTAAGTATTGATGATGCGGGGAGTCACCCTTTGGGAATTGCTAGAATGTAAAATGATGATGATTCATCTCACTGAGGCTTCCAGTCGGACAGGATGTTGGAGTAGCAAATAACCCCCTATTCATGCCCCAACTGGAAAGCATCTTCATAGACATTAGTGCTGGAAGGGACCTTGTGAGATCATCAGGTCAAGCCCCCTGTCCAAAGCACAGGAAGTCAGCTGGGGTCAGATGACCTCAGCAAGATAAGCATCCAAACACAACTTGAATGTGTCCAGAGTAGTTGCTTGCACCACTTCGGTTTTTCCAAGCTGAAGAGTCCCATGCCTCTCAGCCTCTCCTCATAAGGCCTGCTCTCTTGACCTCTGATCATTTACATGGCTTCCTCTGGACTCTCTCGAGCTTCTCCACATCCTTTTTAAAGTGCAGAGCCCAGAGCTGGATGTAGCCTCACCAACACCAAATAAAGTGGAAGAATGACATCTTGGGTCTTGTTTGAGATGCATCAGTAGATGCAAGCCAGGGTTTTATTTCCTTTGTCAGCTGTGGCATCACATTGATGGCTCATATTCATTCATCCAGTCAGTCAGTCACGACCCCCAAGTCTCTTTCGGATGTAGTACTAGTGAGTGAAGCACTGCTGAGCCTATAGGTATGGTGTGGGTTCTCTCTCCTGAAGTGGAGCACCTTGCATTTCTCTATATTGAAGGTCACCAGGTTTATATTTGTCCCCCCTTGTGAGCCTGTCCAAGTCTGTCTGAATCCTCAGCCTATCCTCCAGTGTAACCACGCT
Organism: Alligator mississippiensis; assembly: GCF_030867095.1. Classification (NCBI taxonomy): domain Eukaryota; kingdom Metazoa; phylum Chordata; order Crocodylia; family Alligatoridae; genus Alligator; species Alligator mississippiensis. The sequence goes on from NC_081831.1 coordinate 55,551,934, forward strand.
TCCCATAGTTGGGTGTCATCTGCAAATTTAGCCAGTCCGCTTCTGACACCCAAATCCAGATTGTTAATGAATATATACGAAAGGGTACTGAACCCTGAGGAATGCCACTGGTCACCATGCGCCATGTTAACTTAATTCCATCGACTATCACTCTCTGGGTCCAACCATGGAGTCAGTTCCCCAGCCATCAGACAATGAGGTTATCAAAGCCACAGTTCCCCAATTTTGCCATGAGGATATTGTGGGAGACCAACTCAAAGGCTTTTCTGAAATCCAAGTAAATGACATCAACCTCTCTCCCCCCCTATTTAGGTGATGCAGCACCTGGTCATAGAAGGAGATGAGGCTGGTCAGGCATGAGCTGCCTGTAACAAAGCAGTGTTGGCTGTCTCTCAGAATGACGCCTTCTGTCAGCCTGTTATTAATGGATTCTTTGATAAATTTCTCCAAGATCTTCCCCAGGATTGAGGTCAAACTGATTGGTCTGTAGTTCCCTGGATCTTCCTTGCTTTCTTTTTTGAAGACAGGCACCAAAATCCTTAGACGCAGGGGTAGCAGCAGACGTAGTCTTTCTAGATTTCAGGAAGGCCTTCGACACTGTCTCTCACCCCATTCCCATTAAAAATCTAGGGGACTGTGGCATCGACACCTACACAGTCAAATGGGTCACTAACTGGCTGGAAGGCCGCACCCAGAGAGTGGTGTTGGATGGGTCATTTTCGACCTGGAGGGATGTGGGCAGTGGGGTCCCCCAGGGCTCGGTCCTCGGACCTGCACTGTTCAACATCTTCATCAGTGACTTGGACGAGGGGGTAAAAAGCACCCTATTCAAATTTGCTGAATACACTAAGATGTGGGGGAATGTGGGCACGCAAGAAGGGAGGAATAGGCTGCAATTGGACCTAGACAGTTTACAGGGGTGGGCAGATGAGAACAGGATGGGTTTCAACACTGACAAGTGCAAGGTGTTGCACCTGGGGACGAAGAAACAGCAGCATACCTACAGGCTGGGGAACAGGCTTGTCAGTGCAGAGGCAGAAAAGGATCTTGGAATCATTATTGATGCCAAAATGAACATGGGCAGACAGTGTGTGTACGCGGTCAGGAAGGCCAACCACACCTTGTCATGCATCCACAGATGCATCTCAAGCAGGTCCAAGGAGGTGATCCTCCCCCTCTATGTGACACTGGTCAGGCCGCAGTTGGAGTACTGCGTCCAGTTCTGGGCGCCGCACTTCAGGAGGGATGTGGACAGCATTGAGAGGGTCCAGAGGAGGGCCACCCACATGATCGGGGGCAGCAGGGCAGGCCCTACGAGGAGAGACTAAGGGACCTGAACGTGTTCAGCCTCCACAAGAGAAGCCTGAGGGAGGATCTAGTGGCCTGTTACAAACTAGTCAGAGGGGACCAGCAGGCATTGGGAGAGTCCCTGTTCCCCCGAGCACTACCAGGAGTGACTAGAAATAACAGTCACAAGCTGGCAGAGGGTAGATTCAGACTAGACATCAGAGGCGCTACTTCCCAGTCAGGGCGGCTAGGACCTGGAACCAACTTCCAAGTGAAGTGGTGCTGGCTCCTACCCTGGGGGTCTTTAAGAGGAGGTTAGACGAACGCCTCGCTGGGGTCGTTTGACCCCACTACTTTTTCCTGCCATGGCAGGGGGTCGGACTTGATGATCTGCTCAGGTCCCTTCCAACCCTACCAACTAGGAAACTATGAAACCACATTGGCCCTCTTCCAGTCTTCAGGAACTTCACCCAAGCACCATGAGTTTGGTCACCCGTACCCTCGTAATCCTGTCCTGTCAGGCAGGGTGTGTGGAAAAATTCCGTACTAGTCTTCTTTTTCTTTTTTTTTTCTTCTTTCTTGCCATTGTCTTCTCACCCGTGTGTCATCTAGTTGCTAAGCAACCAGCTCTGCCTACGTGACCTGGGCCTGGTGAGAGGGGGGTGGACCAAGCTCTATATTGTGTTAGCACTGACCTCATGGTATGGGGGCAGGGGCTTGACCCCTATCACTCTAAGAGCTGACCAATAATGCTTTTCAGATTGGTTGGTTGGTGTCCAACTATACCTGGCCAGGATTGGGTCAGGTAGGTGTCAAAAGGCCTATATAAAAGTCAAGACATATCAAACAGCTACTTAGCTGACACCGTTTGCTCTAAGCTTATTCTTTGATACTTCCCCAAGCCTACCCTCTTTAACCAATAAAACTCTCCACTGTACAGGTGTGGTGAACTCATTGGGAGGGGAATTGGGGGCATGCCTTCAAACTCCCCATGTTCAACTAACTAAGCAAAGCTAGTTAGTACTTTTTGTGCTTCGGACTAAGGGAAGCACCCCACGTTCTCACAGTGAGTCAAGCACCCTCAAGGTCTACAAGTCCCTGGGTGGGGGTCCTGGAGCACACCCCAAGCTTGCGGGTGTGCTCCAGGAATGGGGTCAGCCAGACGCGAGGTGCCCCAGGGAAGGCACTCAGAGTGTGGTAGGTGGTCAGGTGCACTGAGGTGGATGGCTCAGTGCAGGAGTGCCCCCTACTGGTCCACCACACATGGTGGTAGACATGGGATCCCACAGCCTGCTGTCTCGAAGGCATAATTTTGGGAAAGGAAATAAAGTCACTGAAAACCCTTGAGAAAACAAACCTTTAATTTGGCATTGGGTCAACTGGGTAGAGTGGCTAGCTAGAATGGCTGACCATTGTGACACCCTGTCCATGGACAAACTGGTGAAGAAACTGGAGGAGAGAAGCCTCCCCATACCTCAGGGGTGAAAGAAAAAGGACCTAATTAAAGCCCTGTGGGACTACGAACATGACAAGGAATCTCTCTCTAACTTTCTCCCAGCGAATGAGAACCCCATGGAGCTAGAAATGCTCAGAGAGCAGATTCATCTCCAGGAAAAGTAGCTAGCTTAGAAAGAGGCCCAATGCAAGCTTGAGGAACGCAAGCTCATGATTGAGGAATGAAAGCTGGAGAATGAGCAACACAAGCTGGAACTTGAAGCCAAAGAGGCCCAGCTCAAGTGCAAAGAAAGGGAGGCACAGCACAAGCAGGAGAAGGAACAGCGCGAGGCAGAGCAGCGCCAGCATGAGCATGAAGCCGAAGAGGCAAGGCTCAAGCACAAGCGTGAACTCAAACTAATCCAGAGGCAGCAAGACACTGGAGTTTCAATCAATCTGCCTCAGCAGATGCCAGCTGCACCCCACAGAATGAATACCCTGACCTTTACCTCGTACAAAAATGGGGATGATCCAGAGGTGTTTCTGGGTAATTTTGAAAACCAAGCACATAGATGGAACATGGAAGAAGGGGGGGGGGTATATGAGATTTATTGCTGGGCTGGTAACTAGCAACACATCTGTTATCCTGAACAGCCTGCCCCCCCCTCCCCCAAGTCAATGAATATGATGCCTTTAAAGAAGTTGTGTTTGAAAGGTATAAGTTGGGGCCAGATTATTTCTGGAAAAAAGTTCCGTAATAATACCCTGCTGCCGGGACAATCCTTAAATGAGTTCATGGCTTAGTTGGAGGATTTGGATCAGAAATGGAAAGAGGGAGCCAAAGTTAACACCATGGAAGGGGTGGACGCACTCATGGTGCTGGATCAATTCTATTTCCAGTGCCCCAGACAGATTAAACACCTAATCAAGGACAGGGAACCCAAAACCACCAAGGAGGCAGCTAACATTGCTGAGCACCTGTTACTAACTCGAGAGGGGCTAGACAGAAGGCCTCTCCACTTTGGGAAAGAACAGAAAGGGTTCTAAAAAGGGCGGAAGTGAGCGCCAGGCCCAAAAAGGGAAAGCAGGCCACCTCCTGCAGGGTGCAGGGCGGCTCCAGATTCGGTCAAGCCACCCAGTTTGGAAAAGATGAGTTGCTTTAACTGAGGGGAGTCTGGCCACTTCAAGTCCAACTGCCCAAAGCAAAGCAACATCACCAAGCTTGTCAGCCGTGCAACAGCTGTAAGCAGTGAGGAGAGAGACCTGAGCCAGTCTGAGGCACATATCTGTTGCTACAGGATTACAAACCCAGAGGAGGTGACAGCCACCTACCGGACTGAGATAACAGTAAAAGGGAGAACCCTCATCAGGGAAATGGACACAGGGGCCAGTGTGTCATTAATTAATGCCAACCTCATTTTACCCTTCGATATAGTCCAGGGGAAGATCCTGACCATAGAAGGGATGGGGACTCAGTCTTTTGAGGTACCGGTAGCCCATCTCCCCATTGACTGGAGAGGCTGAAGGATGTACATGGAAATAGGGGTGCTGAAAGAGGCTCCTATCCTCATATTGGTGGGGAGAGATATTATGGAACTTGAGTGGCTAAAAGGAGCATGGGCCAGTTTCAGCGAACCATACCACGTTAATGTTGTGACTCACCAAAAGAGCAGGAAGGCAAAGGTGGGAGGTGTGGAAACCTCCCAGGGCCTAGTAACCCCCCTGGCTACGGAGGAGAGACTCTTCCTGGCTATGACCATCTGCCAGCCAGAGAAAACCAGCAGCCCCAGGGTGAGGTTAAGCGACAGCCCCGAGGAGCCCAGTCAGTCAGTGACAGAGGAAACTGAGACTCTCAAGAAGTTATAGAACACCTCCATGGGTGAAAGGTACACCAGAGCTCCCTAGGCAGAAGGAGTTCAGGCAGGAGGCTCTAGCGGACCCCAGCTTAGAGGAACTCCTCAGGATGGCCCATGAGCAAGAGACAGAGTTCACCCTGGATAAGAGGGAGCGGGTGGTCTGGAATAAGGGACTCCTTATCAGTTATGGGTACCTAGGAACCATGTCAAGTCCTGGGAGCCCAATCACCAGTTCATGGTACCTCTTAAGTTCAGGCAGAAATTATTTTCTATGGCTCATGATTTACCTTGTGCTGGTCACATGGGCAGGGGCCGGACTCACCAGTGGCTGCAGGCAAACTTTTATTGGCCCAGGCTAGCCCAGAATGTGACAGACTATTGCAGATCCTGTGAAGCGGGCCAACAGACAGGCAAGAGTGGGGACAAGAGAAAGCCTCCCCTACCATCCCTCCCCATCATTGAACAAACTTGCCAAAGAGTGGGATAGACATAGTGGGCCATCTGAGGCATAAGACTCATAAAGAAAAGAAATGCATTCCGGCTCTTGTGGATTTCACAACACAATACCTGGAGGTAGTTGCCTTGGCCTCCAGAGGTACCCATAGTTGCTGACACCCTGACCAAGATCTTCTTCCAGCTGAGTTTCCCCTCTGAGATCCTGACTGACAGGGGTGGGAACTTCCTGGCTGCGGTGATGGAGTGCCTGTGGGAGTGCTGTGAGATCAAACACCTGAAGACCACAGCCTATCACCCACAGATGAATGGGCTCATAGAAAGATTCAATAGGACCTTGGTATGCTGAAGGCCTATGTAGACTCTAACCCTTATGACTGGGATAAGAAACTTCTGCATTTACTTTTTGCCTACCAAGAGGTACCCTAGGAGTCTATGGGGTTCTCGCCATTTGAGTTGATATTCAGAAGGCAAGTTAGGGGTCCTCTCAATCTTGTGAGAGAGGAATGGGAAGGGAAGATCTCTTCCACTAAAGCATCCATGGTAGAGTACGTGTTAAGCTTTTGCCAAGAGCTAACTGATATGATGAAGGTGGCGCAAGACTCCCTAGCCCAGCCCCAGGAGAAGCAGAGTGTCTGGTATGATAAAAGGGCTCACTTGTGCACTTTTCAATGAGGGGATAAGGTCATGGTTTTCCTGCTGAAGACAGATAAGCTGCAAGCAGCTTGGGAAGGTCCCCATATCATCCTGGACAGGCCGGATGACCTGAGTTATGTGGTGACCAGAAGCAGATCAGATAACAGGCCCACGGTGGTACACGTAAACATGTTTAAACACTACTTTAACAGAAGTGATGCTGTATTTTGGTTTTCCAGAGTCAAATGGTCACCTGAGGACCCAGAGGAGCCAGTCATGTGGTGACTGGGAAGGAAAGGCAGGAATAGAGGAACTCCGCCTGCCAGATCATCTGCCCTAGCAGGACAGAGCGCCGCTTGCACACAGCTCTCAAGGACATTAGGACGGTGTTCTCAAACAAACCAGGTAAAACGAACTTGGCAGTACACACTATAAACACAGGCAGCCATCACCCTATCCAATCCAGACCCTACACAGTCAATGCAAAGGTGATGCAAGAAATAAAGTGTGAGCTAGCCGATATGCTAGAGCATACAGCCTTTAATAAGTCCCTGGACCAGCTCTGTGGTACTTGTCCGGAAGCAGGATGGGACCATCAGGTTCTGTGTGGACTACAGGAAGCTGAATGCCATTACCACCCCCAACACTTACCCCATTCCCAGGACAAACTCTTTGCTTGATACTCTGGGCCCAGCCAAGTTCATCTCCACTCTATCTGTCCAAAGGGTTTTGGCAGATGGCACTGGATCCAGACACCATAGTCAAGCCTGCCTTTACCATGGCCAGGGGGCTGTTTGAGTTTACTGTTTTACCTTGTGGTATACACAATTCTCCCACATCTTTTCAAAGACCGATTAATAAGCTGCTACATGGATCTGAGCAGTTTGCATGGCCTACATCGACAACATCACCATCTTCAGTCAGGACTCTGAATCACACAATTCATCTGACCACGGTGTTAGATAAGATCAAGCAGGCTGGTCTTACCATGAAAGCGAAGAAGTGCCAGCCAGCATTATCCAAAGTGATGTATTTAGGAATGATTGCTCCCTTGTGGGATAAGATCGAAGCCATTAGAGACTGGCCAACCCCACAAACCAAGAAACAGGTAAGAGTCTTCCTTGGTCTGACCGGATGCTACAGAAGGTTTGTCCCTGGTTTTGGAGCAACTGCAACTCCCCTGCACAAGCTGAGAAAGAAAAACAACCCTGATCCAGGGCATTTGACACATTAAAGGCTGCCCTGGTCGAACAGCTAATTCTGAAGGCGCTGGACTATATTAAGTTCTTCTGAGTAGCCACAGATGCCTCAAACAGAGGACTGGGAACTGTACTCCTGCAACAGAACGAAGAAACACGACACCCTGTGGCCTACTTAAGCCAGAAGTTAATTTTCCATGAGTAGAATCTGTCTCCGATCTAGAAAGAACATTTGGCAACCATTTGGGCACTGAATAAACTGAGGCCCTATCTCTGGGGATAGCAATTCACCATCCATTTTGACCACGCCCCACTTCAATGGTTGCAAACCGTACAGAACACCAATGCCAAGCTTCAATGATGGGCCTGGCAGTTTCAGAAGTTCAACTTCACCATCAAGCACATTAAGGGAAACCAAAACATGGTAGGGTAGCAGATGCACTGTTGTGAAAACACTCTGGATAACAGGTCAGAGGGACTCAGGCCTACCCAAGAGCTCTCTGGCGCTGGGACACCCCAACTTCCCTTGATGTTCTATGTGTATGGATGTTATAGCCAGTTTTGTATGTTGTGTGTTTTCTGTTTTGGATGTGAAAGGTAACCCTTTTGGACACAGCACACCCGTGCCCACGGCTCAGTAAAATAATTCCATGCTAGTCTCTTCTCAGCCTTCTTATGGGTTTTTTTTTTTTCCTTTCTTGCCATTGACTTCTCACCTTTCTGTTAACCAGTTGCTGAGCAACCAGTTCTGACTATGTGACCTGGGCCAGGTGGACCAAGCTTTCTATTGTGATAGCACTGACATCATGGCATGGGGGCAGGTGCTTGAACCCTGTCACTCTAGGAGCTGACCAATAATGCTTTTTAAATTGGTTGGCGTCCAACTACACCTGGCCAGGAATGGATCAGGTAGGTGATGTCAAAAGGTCTATATAAATCAAGACTGCCCAGGAAGGGGGCATAGCACCCACGCAGAGATACCTACAGCAAATGGAAGATCTGTAACCTTTTTTCTCTCTCTCAGAATGCTTAAGTAAGTAAACTACTTGGAACTTATATAGATATATAGCTTGCTATAACGTAGTAGCATATCAAACAACTACTTAGCTGACACCATTTGCTCTAAGCTTATTCTTTGATACTTCTCTATCCAATACCCTTCCCCAAGCCCACCCTCTTTAACCAATAAAACTCTCCATTGTACAGGTGTAGTGAACTCATTGTGAGAGGGATTCGGGGCATGCCATCAAACTCCCTATGTTCACCTGACCAAGCAAAGCTACTTTTTGTGCTTTGGACTAAGGGAAGCACCCCAAGTTCTTGCAGTGGGTCAAGCACCCTTAAGGTCTACAAAGGCTGTGTACCTCAGGGGGCACAGGCCCAGAAACAGTCCAGACCCCTGGGTGGGGGCAGCAGTTACCCCAAGCTTGCGGGTGTGCTCCAGGAAGGGGGTTGGACAGACATATGGCACCCCAGAGGATGCACTTGGAGCCTGGTAGATGGTTGGGGGCAGTGAGGTGGGTAGCTCAGCACAGGAGAGCACCCTACTGGTCCACCACAGGGTGATCCCCTTGAGCTGGTAAAAAACCAACACAAAGTAATCTTTGAGGAGATTAGCTTTTTCCTGGGTGTCAGCTGTCCGCTGCCCCATTTGATTTAGCAGGGGTCCAAGGTTGCCCTTATTTTTCTTTCGACTTCCTATGCATCTGTAGAAGGATTTTTTATTGTCTTTGATTCCCAGCTTGAGCTCAGTTTTAGCCTTGGCTTTTCTTGTCCATTCCCTACAGATGCAGGCCAGTGATGCATAATCCTTAGAGTTATTTCTGGTCTTCCAACCCTTATAGGTTTCTCTTTTAAGAAGGTCCATGAGTTCCCTATTTAGCCAAAGGGGTTTCTCAGCCCTTTTAATACCTTTCCTACAGACCGGAATGAACTTCCCTTGAGCATTTAGGACTCTGAGCTTAAAGAGTGACCACTCATCTTGGACCCCCATCCCTGTCAGATCATGATCTTTCAGGGCCTTGACAACCAACCTTCTGAGCTTGTGAAAGTCACCTGTCCTGAAGTTGACGATTTCTGCACTGCTGACTGATTTGCCAATTTTGTGATGTTTGGCTAGTTTTGCGATGGATATGAAAGGTGATCAATGTTACCAAGCTTCCCTCCAATCCTCAGGTTGCTCACTAGATCATCCCCTTTGGCCAGAACCAGATCGAGCAATGCCTCGCCTCCTGTTGGCCAATGGACTTCTCGAGTCAGATAGAGCTCATCAGTGCAGGTGAAGAAGCTGTGTGACCAGTACGATTTGGCTGAATGTTCCTCCCATGAAAATCACCCATGACAACCATGCACCAAGAATGTTCAGCCTCTGTTAGTTCCCTCCCTGGGTGCCAATGTCAGCTAGTAGGGAAGTGTACTGCTCCTTGATATAGAGAGCTACAACCCCACCCTTCCTCTCAGCACAATCCCTCATAGCCATCTATACCTGTGGTCCAGTCATAGGTGGAGTCCTACCAGGTCTCCATTATCCCTATGAGATCATATTTGTTATTAGTTAGCAGGAGGCCAGTTCCTCCTGTTTGTTTCCCGTGCTCCTGGCATTAGTATACAGGCAGCTAAGCCTGCCATTGGAAGCCCTAGGCTTTTCTGTACACTTAGGAAAGTCCCGTCTGTGGGCTGGGGTAGGAGTAAGTTCTGTTGTATTTCTTGACCTGCTGATTATGGGCTTCTCTCTTCCTGGGCTTGTTCTGGTAGTTGTCCACCCATCCCCTGGCAAGCTCAGTTTAAAGTTCTGTCAAGCAGATCACCCAAACTGGTTGAAAAAAGTTAGTTTCCCGCTGGGGTGAAGTGAAGGCCATCTCTTCCCAGCAGACTGCTGCCTCTCTCCCTGAGGTGCAGACTTTTATTGAAGAAGCCAAAGCCTGCAATGCCTCAGTCTTCTGTTTACTTCTTCAACACATCTCTTGCTCCTGTCCCATGACCCGTAACTGGGAGGATCGAGGAGAAAACCACCTGCACCCCCAACCCTCTAAGCCAAACCCCCAGAGCCCTGTGGTCACTCATGACCCAGCCAGGATTGCTCCGAGCCGTGTCATCTTCACTGCATGCCATCACAATGATTTTGAAGCATTCTCGAGGGGCACCTGGATGAGGCCACGCATCTGTACAACACAGTAGTGGTCTGAATTTGAAGCACAAATTGAAGCAGAATTTTACGTGCTTCAAATGCACGTCTGTATGTCCTGAAAATAGACAGTCTGTCTCTCCTGTGCACTCAATTATTCCTTTGCTGGCAACAAGTGTGGAAGAAGAAGGCACCTTATTTGCAAGCAAGAGAAATGAGAGCTAGCCCATAAAACACTGCAGAGGAGGTCCAGGAAGGACAAACAGCCTGAAAGAGAGAGATTGAGACTGGCCAAGGAGATTGTTTGAAAACTGAAAAGGGAATCAAGGGGTGGAGAGAGAAGACTGAGATTGGTGTGCAGTTAGCAGAACAAGATTAAAAAGATGAATATCAAGATCACCAAAGATGAATATACCTCCTCTGCTCGTGCTTGTAGGGAGGCAGTTAGACAGGCCAAAGCTACCATGGAGCTAAGGATGGCATCCCAAGTAACGGACAACAAGAAATTGTTTTTTAGATATATAGGGAGTAAAAGGAAGGCCCAGGGAGGAATAGGACCCCTGCTAAATGGGCAGAAACAATTGGTGATGGACAGGGGGGGACAAGGCTGAACTCCTCAATGAGTTCTTTGCCTCAGTGTTCCTAAGCGAGGGGCACAAGTCTCTCACTGGGGTTGTAGAGAGGCAGCAGCACGGCGCCAGACTACCATGCGTAGACCTTGAGATGGTGCAGAGTCACTTGGAAGAACTGGATGCCTTTCAGTCGGCAGGCCCGGGTGAGCTCCATCCAAGGGTGCTGAAGGCACTGGCCGACATCACTGCAGAGTCACTGGCGGGAATATTTGAACGCTCATGGAGCACTGGCAAAGTCCCGGAGGACTGGAAAAGGGCCAATGTGGTCCCCATTTTCAAGAAGGGGAGGAAGGAGGACCCAGGCAACTATAGGCCAGTCAGTCTCACCTCCATCCTTGGCAAAGTCTTTGAAAAAATTATCAAGGCTCACATTTGCAAGAGCCTGGCAGGACAAATTATGCTGAGGGGAAACCAGCACGGATTCGTAGCAGGCAGATAGTGCCTGACTAATTTAGTCTCTTTTTATGAACAGGTTACGAAACACCTGGACACAGGAGGAGGGGTGGATGTCGTATACTTAGACTTCAGGAAAGCCTTCGATATGGTATCCCACCCCATACTGGTGAACAAGTTAAGAGGCTGTGACTTGGATGACTACACAGCCCGGTGGGTGGCGAATTGGCTGGAGGGTCGCACCCAGAGAGTCGTGGTGGATGGGTCGGTTTCGATCTGGAAGGGTGTGGGCACTGGGGTCCCGCAGGGCTCGGTCCTTGGACCGATACTCTTTAATGTCTTCATCAGCAACTTGGACGAGGGAGTCAAATGTACTCTGTCCAAGTTTGCAGATGACACAAAGCTATGGGGAGAAGTGGACACACAGGAGAGCAGGGAACAGCTGCAAGCAGACCTGAACAGGTTGGACAAGTGGGCAGAAAACAACAGAATGCAGTTCAACAAGGAGAAATGCAAAGTGCTGCACCTAGGGAGGAAAAATGTCCAGCACACCTACAGCCTAGGGAATGACCTGCTGGGTGGCACGGAAGTGGAAAGGGATCTTGGAGTCCTAGCGGACTCCAAGATGAACATGAGTCGGCAGTGTGACGAAGCCATCAGAAAAGCCAATGGCACTTTATCGTGCATCAGCAGATGCATGACGAACAGATCCAAGGAGGTGATACTTCCCCTCTATCGGGTGCTGGTCAGACCGCAGTTGGAGTACTGCGTGCAATTCTGGGCACCGCACTTCAAGAGGGATGCGGATAACCTGGAGAGGGTCCAGAGAAGGGCCACTCATATGGTTAAGGGCTTGCAGACAAAGCCCTATGAGGAGGGACTAGAGAAACTGGACCTTTTCAGCCTCCGCAAGAGAAGGTTGAGAGGCGACCTTGTGGCTGCCTATAAGTTCATCACGGGGGCACAGAAGGGAATTGGTGAAGTTTTATTCACCAAGGCGCCCCCGGGGGTTACAAGAAATAATGGCCACAAGCTAGCAGAGAGCAGATTTAGATTGGACATTAGGAAGAACTTCTTCACAGTTCGAGTGGCCAAGGTCTGGAACGGGCTCCCAAGGGAGGTGGTGCTCTCCCCTACCCTGGGGGTCTTCAAGAGGAGGTTAAATAAGCATCTAGCTGGGGTCATCTAGACCCAGCACTCTTTCCTGCCTATGCAGGGGGTTGGACTCGATGATCTATTGAGGTCCCTTCCAACCCTAACATCTATGAAAGAAATGGGGAAACAATGGACTGAGTAGGAGGAGGTGGGGAGAAAAGGTAGACAATTCTGGCAACAAGCCAGGGTCCCCGGGAGGGAAGAAGAAGAACCAAGACTGGCTAGACAAAGAGATTGGGACAGGAAAATGGGGTTGACCCAGAAGAAAAAATCCAAAAAGGGAGACTACCAACCTTGACTTTTAACATTTTATAACTTGTGTGTGCTTTTGTAACTTCTGTATGCATTTTACTACTTCAATAACATTCTTTTAGCATAGCGTACATATGTATAGTAGAATGTTCTTTATCAGAAAAATTACAAGTCTTAAACTTATTACTGGTATAACTGAAGTACCTCAGAGCTATAATTGAGAAGCAATACTCCCACTGGGCTAGGTGCTCTACAAAGAACACTGTCAAGTGTTCCGCAGACAAAATGGCAAAGGAGAATTTTAAGTAAGTATTTGAGGGCATCTTTGTAAATAAGGGTAATTTGCAGTAACATACTTTGGTTTTAATACTCTGCACACAAGTAGCCAACTGTTAACTGGACAGCTTATGGTGAAGATAGCAACCTATGCATAAAAAGTGACCTTTCCAAACTGAGATCCAGCACTACATCAAATCAAGTCAGTACAGCTTTACATAGACTTATAAAATCCCAAATCCTACAATACAAGCATAGTTTTGGCTCCTCTACATTGCAGTCTCAAGACAAAGATAAGTGCTTAGTTTATCCTTAAGCATTCCAAAATTTAAATAGTTCAAATAAAACACTTTTGTGATATGTATTCTTTAGATACCATTTTTAAAAGCTATTTCAGATAAGTGAGATAAAGCCCATTTTAAAAGCTTTTGCTATTTAGACGTTAAACACAAGTAGTAAATCCACTTTGCCAAATTGCTCCATTTATAATATTTAATCTTCCTTCTGTAATCAGGAGCACTGAAGTACACATTCAGAGTTGCTTTCCTTTGACACAGTTCTTTTATTACTGTCTCTTTTCCTCACATAATGTCCCAGAGCAGCTGTGCCATTATGATGATGCTTTCTCTTCTGTCTTTTTTTTTAAACAGCTTCTCTAGCACAAATAATTAAAACATGTATTTACCTTCCGTTGCTTGGCTGAGACTATGCGCACAATTTTGGAGGGGGGAGTTGTTTGTTTCTTTTTTATTTTATTTCTGAGCAGTGACATATTGATGTTTCAGATAATAAATCATTCCAATTTGTTCATCCCTGCCAACAATGGTTTTAATCTTCATTTACGACTTGCAAAGTCCGTTTTGTTGGAAGCGTTTGATAAAATACTCAATTACCATTTTTTTTTTACACTGCAGTTCAACTGCTGTGCTGATAAAAGGCTCCAGCTCAGAAGATAAACTGCAAATAATTCCTGAAGAACAAATGTCAGAGGCGGTTTACAATGAATGGGATTTTTTTTAGCAGATTATTCTCTCACCAAAGTGACAGGGCAGCTCAATATTTATTTTGTGGAGAATGTCATTTAAATATTGTTTGACACCTGCTCCCTGCAGTCAGCAACTCAGCACATCCAATTTCAAGGGGTTTAAAAGTGATGGTTTAACTCTGTATATACTAACAATTTTTAGGAATTCACTTAAAAAGCAAAAACTAACATACAGCACACTAGTGAAACGAATGGAAATCAAATTGAGCTAAACAGACCTGTCTGTGAATAAACACATGCATATAAACATGTATAGAACACGCATGTGTGTGCAGGTAAGTATATTTAAGCTACAATTGCTTCCTTATGCCATGCCAATATGGGCATACTGATATATTATTTGAAATTGTGCCACAACCTTTAATTTTTTTAGATATTTTCACTAGTAGATCTATACTACAAGGAAAAGAGATTTGACTCAGATTTTTCTTTGCATCTCCCTCTTAAGTGTATACTCTAGATGGCACTGCTCATTGAGAAGACAACAACTAATACTACAGTAGTCCATGACAGAACTCATTTTTTTAAGAAAATAGGATTACTTAATTTTTCTTCAAATTATGAAATTAAAAAGTTTTAGACAAAGTGATTTGAAACTACTTTTTCAAATACCCATCTCAGAATAAAAAGATCTTTGTTTAACTACTTCCCCCTCAAGATAAAATCCTTTTGAGTTCTTCAAAATCTATGTATTTCAAGTCTTTAGAGAACTGAATACTGTGCTATTAATCATGGTGGACTGAAGAAGTAGCTGCTTCAGTTTTCATTTGTGCCAGGTGAAGCACCTTTTTATGATTCTGTTAGGCTGCTTTAACTAAACCATTACTTCTGTTCATGGATTCAGCACATGCATACAACCCCTAAGAGTTCAGCATTAGCTTTCATTTTGTATTCTTAAGTGCCTGGAAAACTGGAAGTATACTTGTCATTATATATACAAAACTACAAACAAAGTCAATGGGACTTTTGAACATAGACCAAGTACAGAATCAAAAACTATTGTATGTTGTGGGAAGTGAATACAAAATAAAATCAACAATAAAAGATTCAACAGCTACATTATTGTAGTGATTTGGGGGGATTTTATACATGCTGAAAGAATCTGTGTCTAGATATATGCTTATATATGATTCTAAAACTAGAAGCAGATCATATCAATGCATCTGTCCCCCTTTTTCTCCAAAATAATTTTATTCCATAAATCCCAGTTCTAGATTAATGCTTTCTATAGACCCCAGTCTGAAATCCTTCCACTTGCAGAGCTCCCATTTATCTCAACAGGAGTCCCAAATGCAGAATAACTACAAGATCTGGCCCCTAATCTGAAGCTTTAGCAGTTAACACATGAAGAGCTTTTGAAAGTCAGATCATGGCAAAAGAAACTGAAGAGGTCAGTTCCATGTACTAGGTAAAAAGAACAAAATGCTAATGTTAAACCATTTGTTTGAGGCAAATCAAGTCAGTTTAAGGGCCACACTGTTAAATTAGGTTGAAGGTGTATCTTCACTATGACTAATGAGCTTTATTCCATTTTACAGAGTTGACTTCAAAGAAAGAGATTTTAAGATGAAAATAGTTTTAAATTAAAAGAACACATTCTAAACAAACATAACACCAAATGTTTTTTCTGAAATAAATGTATTTAAACGTAAACTTAACTACACCTAAAAAAAACCCCTAAAATACTTATGCTCTCTCTTAGTCTGTATTACATGTACCCACAAACACACATGCATGTGCGCACGCACACGCACCCGCGCGCACACACACGTATTTTATGTATGTAAACTAGTAGTAAGAAAATGTCTTTACTTTTCATCTCACTCATGGTTATTATTCATTAAGGCAGACAGAAGATAAAACAGAGCTCCTTAAAATGGGAAATTTTCAAAATTAAATTGCATAAAACATAATAATACACTATAAATAAACTTAACACATTAAAAATTAATTTATTAGAAAGAAAAAGTACGTTAATCCTATGCCTTGACATTTTTTCAACTCAAGGCCAAACCCTAACAAATACTTATTCATGATTTTAATTTTAAGCCAAACAACTATATTCATTGGTTCCAGGGGCCTAGTAAACATACTTAAAATTAAGCACATGCATAAGTGTTCACAGGTTTGACGTTTTGGCCACAAGAGGATTCATGTAGGCAGATCCTTGGTAAAAAGTAAATGGCAAACAAGCAATCTAGTAACTTCAAAGGGAACAGGAGTGAGCACACATGTATCTAATGTTAATATGCCTTTTATGGTGACAAGATGAAGCATCAAACTCCTCAGAATGTATATATATGGCCCCTTTAAAAATCCATTATTGCTTTTCACTAGCCCCTTACAAAGTATTAAGGTTAATGAATCATTATGTTTCAAAATCTTTCTTATTTTTCCTCTTAGCATTTTGTAGCTCAATACAGACATCATTACTTCTCTGCCAGTATAGTGATTCTGTTCGTCATGCCTGAAACAACTACAGCACAGAGATTAAATACAATCTATATCCACATAAATCATTGAATAAATGAATCATGAAATTAATATGTAAATTGTGTGTTTAACCTCTATTTATACAGCACTGTCTGTCACCATGTAGTAAATCTAAAACTAATTGCAAATTCACAACTCTGCAAAAAGAACACCATGGTAAAAGCTTGACATATTTATTAACTAAATGTTGAACTACATTGAGTAAGTAATTAACAGTCATGCCAGAACAGGGAAAGAAAATTATATTTAAGCACAGATGTCACCTGTATGAAATGGCTAAAACTATTTTAGATTAGATTTGGATATTAATCAAAGAATACTGCTATTTAATTTTTGACAGACAAATCTCCTTCCATTTATTCATGATTCCATTAAACACTCCGTTTTTAAACCTGAATGTCATGTCCATCCTTAGTCTGATATGTTCCCTTTAATATGTCTTTTAAGGAAAAAAAAAAAAAGAGAGAGATTCTCAAAAGGTAAGGTTAAATGATAATAAAGCTTTCACACAATGTACATAAGCCCCCCTTCAAAAGAGCAGCAAAAATAAATTAATATTGGATGAAACTCAATTCCACCTTAAAATAATACAGGTAATTTCATTCCAATATATTTTTAAAGTTTTTTCCTCCCCATAAATAAAAAGCTTGCCTAATCTGAGACATCTAAAAGTTATTTGGATGCTGTTGTCCGAAACACACTTTTCAAAGACTTAGTTTTTGTTCTACAGATAAAAACTAAGAAATCATTGCATTTAAAAAACAGAAAAAAAATAAAATTGAATTGTACAATACACACATTTATACGAGCACACAAAGCTCACTAAAGTAGTACTAACAAGAGGTAATAATGGGAGAAACACATAATACCTACATGGGTCATGCTAACTGAGCCACAGAGTGCAAGATGCTCACTGGCAACACTCACTGTTGTCAACTCATAATTTGTGATAAATTATGGACTTGTAGTGTTTTTCTAAAATTGTCAACTGCTAGAATTCGTAATTCCATAGGAATCTCAGCTTTCTTTAGTGAATCAAGTTTTTGTCATGATTACAGAGAAGAAAAAAACCCAAGAAAACAGAGTACATCCCACATGCTCTGCTCCCAAAAGGGAAATTAAAAGGACTCCATTTTTTTTTAAATCTCATTTCTCCTAATACGACGTTTTTGGAGGGCCCATTCAATTTAAACACTTGATAAAACTGTGTATCTGCTACACCAGCAAGGTTTGAGCATGCGTTTCACATCACCTCTGAGCCTTCATCAGGCTCCTCTGGTCATGCCCAGTAACAAGGAGGGCACTGCCTATCTTTCCAGTAGGTTTTAATAGGATATTACACTCTCCTCTACACTAATGAATTTGGAGTACCTGCACTGACTTCGTTTTATTTTTTTCCAGATTGAAACTACAGCTTTTGTAAAGAGAATTTGTTCCGCTGACTTCAGTTGAGCTAAATCTTCAGCTTTATCTATTAGATATAAATACTGACCAAAATGAAGACAAGATCTAAATTTACTTGGAAAGACCATTCATCTTTAAAAATCACAGAAATGATAGTAGAGTTGCATATATTTTGGATTAAAATAGTCCAAGCTGAAGTAAGATTCCAGCTAACTGTATTTATCATATTCTAAAGTATAGATCAGGGGTCAACAATGTTTTAGGGCACAGTGCCAAAAACCCCTCAACCTCACATTGGAAGATGTTGTTGGGGTGCAGAGGCCAGGGGAGCTGCCAATCCTTGTGAGAAGCCCGCACTTTGTGGCAGCCCTTTCTCTGTTGTCTGTCCCGAGGTGCATGCACCAAGCAAAATGCCTTCATGTGTCACACTCTGGCATGCGTGCCAGGGATTGCCAACCCCTGGTATGGATTAAAATCAGACTTTGGGGGGGGAATATATTCTTTAACTGTTATGTAACATTTTCTCAATACATAAAGGACAAAAAAAAGATGCATCTGCTTACCAAAGCTATCTGGTTGACTGATCTCCATATTACTCATGCCTTCTCAAATAGAAATTTGCCAAGTTATGACATGCTTGCTTTTATTCATTAATAAAGTAGGATTTTCATCTTGTATTTTAATTATGAACCGTATACAGTAAAATCCGTGTTATCCAGCACTTCATTAACCAGCATTCTCTATTAACCAGCATGCCTGTTGACCCGGCAAAAGCAAAACCGGAAGTCCTATTTCCAGTTTTGCCAAGTTCCACTTCGGGCCACGGCAAATTTATTAATAAATTAATAACGTTTACAATTTTATTAATAAAGTTTACAATCTAATATTTTTAATCCAATATGACTGTACAAGGGAGGGATGGGAGGGGCAGTGCAGTGCCTGTC
Source organism: Alligator mississippiensis (assembly GCF_030867095.1). NCBI lineage: Eukaryota > Metazoa > Chordata > Crocodylia > Alligatoridae > Alligator > Alligator mississippiensis. The sequence continues at coordinate 55,570,517 of NC_081831.1, forward strand.
CGCCAGCATACTGATGCACTGGACACGGGGGGAGGCAGGCAAAGATGCCTCTCAGGTAACTGGCATATTTGGTTATCCAGCACCCCCCATTCCCCATGGGGGGTGCCGGATAACAGAGCTTTTGCTGTACAAGAGTACTTGCATAGTAATAATACTTCTTTTGTAAGCTAGCCATACAAATAAAGATCCGTATCATCCTAAGCCTATGCAGAAAACTCCCATGTATGCTGAGGACATGGGATGGATGTATAATTGAAAAGGCAAATCCTAAATAAATATTAGCAGGACAAAGGAAAAATGAATTTCAAATGAAATAATTTAAAATGGGGTAGCAAGTCTACTGGATGAATCTGCTTTCTTGACAGGCAGTATAAAGCTGCAAAACATGTTATGTAAATTCTGCCAACTCCTTGTGGCAGCTGTGGCTTATTGATATAAGAAATGCACTACAATATACAAAAATAGGTGTTTCCTTACAGGCTGAGGTACATGGAGATCAAGAAATACTCAAGCTAGATGACAAAGTTTAGACCAGTGATTCTTAACCGGAATGCTGCAGGACCCTGGGATGCCTTGAGATCCTTTCAAGGGTACTGCAGAATACCATGCAATGTTAGCACTCTTCTGTTTGCAAACATGACTCACAAAATAAACCCAGAGATTTCAAATAGGAATCTATGGTGATAAAAACAATTTGACCTGTGGTGGTCTTTGAATTCTTTTTAACAGAATAATTGCTCTATTATGTTTCTGGAGTAAAAAAAAACAAATAAAAACCAGGAGCTGACATTTTCGGAGGGGCGCCTTAAGTCTAGTCAAGTGTGTCTTCACAGGTTTCAACTGAGGTTCACAATACATCATTTTTGAGCTATTAAGACAAACCAAGGAAGTAACCAGATTTCACTTAGAACACAAACTTACTGTGTAGTTAGCACTTTCCACATGCGGATCTCAAAGCACCTGAAAAAAGCTGCAAGCATCAGCATACCTATTTCACAACTGGCAAATCTGAAGCACAGAGATTAAGTGATTTTCCCAAGGTCATAAAGCAAATCAATGATAGCGCAGAGACTAAGACCCAAGTTCCTTGACTTCTAGTCTGGTGCTCTGTGCACTAGACCATGATGCCTTTAACTAGTATTACAGCAAAGTATTCCTCATGTCATCAATCTCAGCACAACAGGACCCTTAAATCGCATGAGTTTTCTGACATTTTCATGGCAGGATAACACTTCACTATGAAGCTGAATATGTTCAGAAAGCTTGGGACGAAGAACAAGCAAGGGGAAGCCTTCCAAGCTGATGGAAAATATAGAGTTCAGTGAACAGAGCTACTCAATTGAGAAACATAGATTGTCAAATATATTTGCCAACAAACAAACTAACTCTGCTTTCTTTAGGGGATAACATTAGTCTTTATCCATGACGTATTTGAACAGCCAGCGGTCATTTGTGAATCTCAAAGTTAGACTGATGTTAGCACAAAATGATTTTCTAAAAACTCAAATTTGAAAAAAAAAAATCACTGTTTACTATTCACTTAGTTAACTCATCTCCTATTTCTGAAGTTTCATCCAACCCAAGCAGAAACAATACCATATGGCTTCAATATTCACACTTCACAAATAAAAACAGCTGACTAGAAACAGCAAAGTAAATAGCATGCACATCATATATTCAAAATGTGTTTGAACATTTATGAACAACATATAGAGAAGAAATTAAGCATGGCTTTCAAAATTCAGCAAATTGTTAACAAGGGTACATGTATTCATTATGAATAATGTGACTGCCTGTAGTATGGCACTTCAGGACACAACAGAGCTGAATAAGAACACACAACATTCACAAGAAATTTACATTACTATCTCATCTATGAGACAGGGGTTTGTTTGTTTGGGGGAGGGGGGGTTAGTTGTTTTTTTTCCTAAGAAAACGGAAAGCAAACCTGACCAAGGACAGTCTTGTATCTGCATCAGAGAGAACATCTGCAGCATCAAAGACTGTAAAACAGTAGAGTAACCCTTCAGTGCAATTTCTTCCCCAGAATCAAAGGAAGTAAAAAAAAAAAAAAAAAAAAGAAAGAAAAACCAGAGAAAATAGAGGAACAACCCCATAGAGGCAGCTTTTAATGCTTCTTTCCCAGGAAGTATTCAGAGAAGAATGTTCCTTTTAAAATTCACATGTTAAGAGAGACCATCATTCAGTAATTAAAATGGGGAATTAAGAGCAAAAGTGTATGGTTTCCATTCCATCCACTGCCACTCATTTTCTGTGACCTTGGGCAGCTGAATTCTTCTGTTTTCTTCATTAGAAAGTATAGGTGCTTGGACTCTGAAAAGCAAGCTCTGGCTGTCTACAATTGAGCCCCTAACAATGAAAGCACTTGAGAGAAAAAAAAAAATCCAAGAATCTACTTTTGAATTGTGATCCTTAAATCATTCTTTCCACATCTTTAAAATGATGATACCACCACTTACTTCACGGATGATTAATACCCTGAAACTCCTGGACAAAAACAGGCTATCAGTGTTTTTCACAAACATGATTTAAGGGATTGGACGATTGTGGGTAAACTTGATATGCAAAAAAGGAAAGGCCACTAGACTCTCCAGCAAGCTTATCTGTACTTTTATGTTACTATACAGTGTCTAAGCTGTACCACTGATATGCAATAATACACATTTCATATTCTGACATACCACCTATCATACTTCTTCCATGTTATGAAAAATTTTGCAGCTTTGATGGCACTTCCAAATAAAGGTGAAATAGCCTTCCTAATTTCTTACTTTCTTGTCTTAACATCACAGGATAACTTAAATGGCTCTCTATATCCTTCCAAATCAGGAAATAATAAAGATAAATACAGTCAAGTCAATTTGCAGCGCTCCTGCAACTGTCTAGTTTGCTTGGTCTTCCCTTCTCAGGTCCAGACAGAAAAAAAAAATAAAAATCAGATGAATAAGGAGCATTAAGGACTGAAATGCACTTTAGTGGGAGGTTTGCAAGATCACAAAAAGAATTTTTGGTTTACGGGTGTACAGTGCCTAGCACAGGAGGACCCAGACTGGGGCCTCTAGGCAGAGTTACAATAGAAATATTTAATAATAAAGGCAGCAGGCAGGAACAGTTCTACCAGAGGAAAAAAAAGAAGACAGAGAAATAAAAATAAGCATGCAGGATACAGAATGCATAGAGCGGCTGAAAAAAAAAAAGTGAAAGAGGGAAAGAGCAAGAAAGGGGTAAAATGATGAAGCAATAAACCACAAAGAACAACAGAAATCTAAGAGAGATGACTAGTATGAAGACAAAGTGGGAAAACAGCTACATTTTACAGCCTATAATAAAAAAGGTATCACAAAGAAAAAATTGTTTAAAAATAAAAAGCAAATAAGTGTAGTGTATTGAAATAGTCATAACTCAGACTGTCAAATTTACAAAGGGGTCATTTTACATAAACAAAGAAAGAAGTCTACCCTTTGGTCACGTACTGCCAGGCTATGATATGATGTGAAAGATCTGTTCAGAGCTCACTCACTAAGGTCTGCTACATTAAGAAAACAGGAGTGGAAAGGACCTCCTAGGTCAGTGGATATAATTTCCTGCTATCACAGGCTTCATCTTCACCTTTAAGGGGATGGCCATACATCTCACCTCAGGACTCCTGGAACAGTACATCTTCCTCAAAAGCCCTCAAACTCATGAACATTTTGAGTCATCTAGAGCATAAAGTTTCTCATTCAAGACATGAGATGTTACAAGTTAGAAAAGTTGCAAAAATGACAGCAGCAGAACAAGAAAAGAAAAAAGCCTACTCCTTCCCAGAAACACATTTTACAGATAGCACGTGGTTTGATCCAGCATTTCCCAGAGGCATCAAAATATATAGGTCAAGACCCCTTTTAACAAAAAGGTCATGCTAGTGGACAGCAGGCATGGCAGCACCACCTTTCATAAGAGGCCAAGACTCCTGGACCCATTTTAGAATCTAGCACTAGTAGGTAATGGGGGGAGGAGGGGGATTGTGAGAGAGGAAGTATAGGCGTAATAAATAAAACAGACTTGGGAACATAGCTGCAGCTTTATTATAACTTTAAGCAACAAGCGAGGTTGGTTCTCCAGCACCTCACTGCCACAAGACTGGGTGGGCAACAGCCCCTCCTCAAGCTGTCACTGCCTTGGATCTCCCTTTCAAAGCTTAAATCCACAGTGACTCATCTTTATTGTACGTGGATTAAAAAACAAGTTAGGAAGGGGACAAGAAAGGAGAGAGAACATGCCATAAAAAACTTGTTGTTTTCTGTGGGTAGGCAGAAGATTGGCATGCTGTTGTTTTTCAAATCGCTAATGGGTCTGATACTGTTTCCACAAGAGATTTATGGTAAAAAGATAACTTTCTCCACTTTTTTGTTTTCATCTCTGCTCCTTGTCTCTGTCCGACATTTCATTCTAGAAAGAAGAAAGAGCTGCTCATCTCTGTGGCAGGAAAGAACAATCTTAGATTTATAACATGCTAGGAACCCATCACTGTGATAGAGCAATCTTTCCACCAGACATCTCTCCATTACTGAAGCTGATGCTTCCCTGCCCTGATGCCACTTCTGGACTGATCTGTCAGCCCCAACAGGGGGGCTAACAGCAGCATCTACCCACACACACAGACATTTTTCATCTTCATCTCAGCCAGCTTTGTAGTTCTTCTTAAACAAACTCTTAAAATATAGTTTCACCAGGTTTGTTTTTTAACAAATACATTTGAATGAGACAAGGGTGTAGGTTGAATGAGACAACACATTCTCAGCAGTATATCTTACAGTGACTTTATTTTCCTTCTCATTTTATCATGAACTTTCTTTAGGTTTTTTTCTTAAAAAGATGGGCAAGGATGAAGGCTTTATTCCACTGTACTGACACCATATTGGACTGAGAAATGGTGTACTTAATATATAAACTTGACGTGTGTAAGCACAGCTGGCTTTGGGAGCATCTTTTCTGTACACTAATTTATACTTAGCTGTTATTTTGTGTTTTGGTTTATGATTTTGATTAGGCACTAGAATGAGCTCTCTTAATTGCTTTGTGCTAAACTGCTTAAAAGCAAAAAAAAAATGCAAACATCACCACACAATCTTGTGACTGCTGCATTCTCAATTCAAAAGCATATATCACTGTATGAGCCAATCCTGCAAAGCGCTAAGTGCCCTTGGCCTTCCACAAACACTCAGGTGTAAAAGCTGCTCAGCACTTTGCACGATTGAGCCAAAAACTATTGCCATTTAAATCACTGTCTTGCCATCCCGCACATGTTTAATATGCCATTTGCTATACACTTAAAAATTTTATCTCAACAGTATCTCCTTTCATTGATCTTACCTACCCATCTTTTTGTACCGTAATTCAGGACCTGTGTATAACAGCTGAAATTAGGCTTTAAGCATGAACCATTTTTCCCTGTCTTCTGTAAAAAAAGGCACAGGTACTTTTAAAGAGCTACAGAAGTAATAGCAACAATACTAAATCCCAAAGCCCAGTAATCTCTGGCTTTAAACCCCATTTCTTTATAAAATGAAACTAACAAAAATATAAATATAGGGAACACCAAAAAAATTGTAGAACTGAACAGCACATTCTTTGGACAATCACATGTTTATACAGAGCTGCCTTCGCATTCCTGAACAGGAACCATAAAATGAATTATTAACTTATGTCAAAACTGGTTAAGATCTCTATTTTCCAGGAAAAAAATAGGTTTTAAATTAAAATCTCAACATACCTTCATGAGTCCCTTTTAGAAATGTATTTCTTTTAAAAAATATATAGCCACCAGTGTGTAAAAAAGGATACACACCTCCTAAAAAGGAGGAATTTATTACATATATAGACATTGGTGGCATTACAAATCAGACAAAAAAAGTTCAACGAGATTCAGTAGAGTCAATTTTACATGATTAAGGTCCTAATAAAACAGGGGCGGACAATTATTTTGAGCGGAGGGCCGCTTACCCAGTCTTGGCAGGCTCTCAAGGGCCCGCATGGGTAGCCCCACCCCTTGACAGGTGCCCCACCCCCGGTCACCATCTTGGGACCAGTGTCCCAGGGCCAGCACCAATGGGGCCCAAAGCGGGTCACAGGCTGGCAGAGGTCTGTGGAACTGGGCTGGGCTACACCAGCAGGGAGGGGGAAGCTGGCTCAGCTCCACAGAGCCACTGCCAGCTAGGACCCCGCGCTCCTGCCACCCTGCTCTGGGCTCCACTGGCACTGGCCCCGGGGCACCAGCATGGGCCCTGTGCTCCCACTGGCTCCCCACCCATTCATACCCAGTGTCCCCAGCCCCGCGGTACAGGCAGGAGGCAGCGCCCAGCCCCAACTCCCTGCTCGCCAGCAGGGAAGAAGCTGGTGCTGAGCATGGGAAAAAGTGGCACCTCGCCTGCCCCATGGCCAGCGCCCCACACTGCAGGCACTCACAACCCACGCGGGGCTGTCCGGAGCAGGCACAGGCAGCCCCAGGCAGGCTGCAAGCAGCTACAGCACAGGGCACTGGCCATGGGGCAGGCAAGGAGCCACTTTTCCTCGCACTCAGCACCAGCTTGTAACCCGCCCCACTGCCAAATTGGCAGTGGAGCCAGGTTACAAGCTGGTGCTGTGTGCAGGGTTGGAGAGAAAGTAGTCCCTCCCCACCCCATGACCGGCACCCCACGCTGCAGCCACTCACAGCCAACCTGGGGCTGCCTGTGCCTGCTCCGGCCAGCCCCACATGGGCTGTGAGCACCTACAACGTGGGGCACCGGGCATGGGGTGGGCAAGGGGCCGCTTTTCTCCACACAGGGAAGGAGCCCAGGAAAAAGCTGAGCACAGGGGGGAAGCAGCCCCTCCCCCACCCCAACAGAAGCCACTAATATGGTTCCGATTTCCAGAAGGTAAATATTTATAATTTTCTAAGCCTTACTGGTATCAGTTTGGGTACTCAAAAAAATCACTAGTCACTTTTTATTTTCTTTAACAGAAGACCCAATGAGAAAGTTTTCTGGAACAAATTTCACATGGCTGAAACTGGAACAGGTCTTAAAATTTTATTTCCACAACCTGATAAATAACACATCACAAATGTATCTCCTGGAAATTATTTTAAACACAGTTTTAAGACCATGCACAAACATGTTATATCACTGGATAAACATAAATAGCATTTGGACAACTAATGACATTATCTTTAAGGAAACTCCCACTGGCTGGTCATAACTATACTTGTCAAACTTACTCCTTGTTCAAACTCACTGGAAATGCTCCTTTGTAGCTCCAGTAAGAATAAGCAAGTTAATCACCTGATTTAAAGGTAGGCTGCTCTTTATATTATCTCAGAAGTAAACTGACAGCAGTAAGGCTTTTACAGTGACAATGTTATGATCAATGCTGCAGTCTTAGGTGTTAATGCTTCATTTACCTTTAAAAGCAGATGTAATAACCCAGAAAGATCAATATTATAAGCTCTTTCTTCAGTGTTAAATTACTGTGAATTCATTGCATTAATATATTGTAGAATTTTATCAGTGACATTAACTATAGTCTAAAAATATGTTAATACAAAATAGCATAATCTAGTTTCTTTCACTTACAACCTTTTAAACTCTTGCAAAGTATGGAGATGAATCACAAGGCTGAATCAGAAAAATATTCTGACAACATTCCTGAATTTTGCATGAGTGACAAACAATAAGCTAATTGGAAGGGAGAGAAGGGGACTGAATGGTTTGAGAAATTGGTACCAAATACAGGGCCTTTCACCTCTAGATTGCAAGTTTAAATACAACCCAGATGAACAGGTACCAAATGATTGTTATATGATGGCTAGTTTAGCAGTGAGGGATCCGCTAAGAAGAAGTTCAAGGCAGTATCCCAGCCTCTGATGCTCCTCAACAAAGGACAATTGTGAAAAGGAGTCCAAAGTATATAAAAGATGTAAATGGGCTAAATTTAGAATATGAACAGTCTACTACCATGCACATACATGCACACATACAATACTATAAAAAATGTACTGAAAATTCAGAGTTAAATGTTAAATATTTCATCACAAAACAAAATAATAAAACTGGATTTTACTCTCTGGCACTAGCTGTTCTGTACAACAGCAGCACTGTATCTGTAGCGCAAAGAAATCTTCTAAGGATAATGTCTGGTCTCCGAGACCAATTATCTTCAGTTATACAGCGAGTCAGGCCACTGGGCAGGACTAGAAATAAACCATTCTGGTTTGTATTACTTTTTGCTAATTGTTGCAACCACCCCAAGTCAGTTAATCTTCATAAATATACACCTAGTATTAGCACTCCTGTAAGAGTAAGAAAAAAAACCAAAAACCCCCCAGAACTTATCAGGCTTATCAGCACGTACTTGTTCTGTTTAAAAAATGTGGTTAATAATTTTTTTTTAAGGTACAGAGAGTCTCTATTGTATTTTAATATGAAACTCAAGTTACCCAACTAAGTCAACTGAACTCAGCAAAGAAAACATTCAGTCAATATTAAAGAGTAAAAAACATCTTATATTTTGATTAATTTGATGTTCTTACATTTTGCACACAGACGGCTACTCATTCATTATGCCCAGCAGACTATTATTATATCTGGATTGCTCTTTTATCCAAGTACAGATAAAATCAGAGTGAAGCAGTGAGCAATTTTATTAAAGTAAACACAATCTAAGTGTAGCATGCTCATTATGTAAATACTGTATAAGTCTTTTAATAGACTTTTTTGGGATAAAAACAAAGATTTTCAGATATATATACAATATTTTTAAATTAAAAATTCATAACCATAAAAATGATTTTTTTTAGTGTCTTCATTTAGCCAGGATGGACTCTGGTTATTTTGCATTCAATGGCATGGGCTGTAAGCTACCCCAGCCCTGCAGACTGTGCAGCTCTACCCTGCCCAGGGGGTAGGGTCAAAAAACAGAAATTAAAAGGAAGGGGGAACCTAGGGACTTCAGCAACATCAGCAACAGAGCAAAGCACGGAGGGGCAGCTGGACCATAAGTCCAGGGAGGATAATTTAAGAGGGCTGGTGGGGGGAGAGCCTCTTGGGGGGTCACATGCAATGTATGGGCCACCAGTTGGTCAGCCTTATGTCCATAAATCTTTTCAACAATTCTTCATAACATCTGATTATTTTCCATATTTTACATTTAGGAAAGTGAAGCAGAGGTAGATAAATGTGACAAAGCGATTTGGTGACTGAGCTGACAATTCTTTCAGTTTCTTGGTACAACCTAAAGCACCCTTTCATCCCCTGTTAAAAAGCCTTCGGAGGGCCTCAACAATCTCATTTTGTCATCCAAATGTTCATCTAGTGGAGAGATGAGTTCTCACATGATTGAGTTCATTAGGACATCCTAATACTGGTGTTTAAAGCCAGGGTTGTACTGTACAGGGGTAACACTAGGGGTGTCAAACATACACCCAAACCCGGCCCATGGAGCCATGCTATCTGGCCCCCAGTGCTACCCCTGGGTCCTATCAAACTTACCTAGGGCAGTGTGCACACATGATGTGGGGCCAGGTCAAGGGTGGATCAGGCCCATGTAACTGATCCCCAATCACACCTGAGAACCTGGGACTTGCACTGTGCACCACACGTGACACCCACTCTATGATGCATGTTACATGGGGCACCACTCCAGCCAATCCAGGACCCATGTTGCATACAGCACTTGTGGAAGCACCATGCAACACAGATCTGGAGGGGCTGAAGCATGCACTGCATGCAGCACAGTAGCTGCCATTCTGGCTAGACTGCACCACACACAGCACCCATTTCAGGATCTGCACTGCATACGGTGTGGGTCCCAGATAACCTGAAGCAGCCACTGGATCAGGTATGCTTGGAGTAGAGAAAAGCAAGGGGGTCTGTGGGCCTGATCTGGACTTCTGACCAGCCCTGAGCCACTCATCTGGCCCATTGAATGAGTGGCTCAGGGCTCAGATTTTGCACCATGCTGCCCACCCCCACCCCCCACCCCCTCATAAATTTTAATCGACTGTCTGTTAAATTACAGGCAATTGGCAGCCAGGGGAAAGTGTTTTCAGTATCAAAAAAAAAAGAAGGATGAGGAAAAATTCTACTAGTTACTTAAAAATGAGCTCAGTTACCATTGCAAAGCCAGGAAAGAATGTCCATCTACACCAACAGTATCAAACTCATCTGGCCCCAAACACCGGATTAGTAGCATGTGACTGGTCCATGGGCTATATTATGCCCATGGGCCTCCCCTGCTACCACCCACATACCTGATCCAGCACAGGTGGAACCCTGTGGGATGCCAGCCCAAGTGTGTGCCACCAGTGGCACAAGTCCCAGGTACTGTGTACAGGGATGTTCCAGCACAGCAAAAGGGGCAGCACCAGGGGCGAGTTATAAGGCTTTGTGGGTCAGATCCAGCTAATCTATATAGTCAGAAAAAAGAGGTACATCCTCCCCTAGTGCTCTGCAAACTGGAAGTACAGACACTAATATTTTTGCATATCTTTATTTGTTAAATGACAGCTAAGTTCTACAGTTGTTACTCTTCAAAACAGTCATTTTGTATTAACGGGAATATGGAATTTCCCCCCAAATTATTTAACTTTTCATAGGCTTCATCATAGACTGTTCATTCTAGAATAATAAAAAAAGATTAAAGTTTATGTTTTTATATTTTCTGACCAAAATTTCAAAATTATCTTCCAATACTAAAAAAGAAACTTTAAAAGAAAAAAAAAAAAACTCTTTTGCATAATTTGAACAAAAATATCAGCAAATTACACATTATCACTATGGGCTGCTGTATAGACTCTGGCTTACATACTATATACATAATTCCACCTCATGTTCTAAATAAATGTATCAAAGCAGACACGTACACATTCAGTCAAAAACAACCTCATATTTACATGTAAAATTCTGACCCTCCTTAACAGCTTTTTTTTTCTTTGCAAGTACTGCCATAAATGAAAAATGTATAAAAGTAATGAAATTCCAGACTGAGGCTTTAATCTCCAGTCACTTCTGCAACAGAGGGGTAGATCAGAGAGTATAATTTGCCCTTATCATACTGCTCATCTCTTGTGTTGACAATAGAAATCCTTCTGTTAGTTTTTCTTAGACAAATGTGACCCCAACCTGATACAACACTTTATTTTTTCAGCTGTTACGAAAAACTTTAAAACCAGGTGCATTCTAAGCTACATTATCTCATTTTTGGAAACTTTTATATTGCAGTCACTTGGCTAATATATTTAAAAGGAGATTATTTTCTTTCATATAGAATTCTAAGAACTTTTTTTGCTAGTAGATTACACTACATACACTAATTTTACAACATTTCCAATAAATTAAATATTTGGTTACATAAGATTCTCCTTTGGTTAAGCATTAAAATAGAGTTATTGTACACTTTATAAGAGGAAAATATTGATTAATTATGCCATGAATGAGAAGCACTACTATGTGCTAAATATTGGTTAAATTGTAATTGATTATGATTCTTGTCCATCCCTAATATGGTTTGTTTGTTGTTTGTTTTTATTGTGGGGGAGGGAGGAGGGAAAAGGTCAAGGGAGGCATGTACTTTGTTTTAATCTCTACATATTCATCAGTTAAAAACAATTTTAGACCCCAGTCTCTTTGGCATTGTGTTTTAGTACTTGCTAGCAGTAGAATTTTGCACCATAGCTCTGGATTTATAGCCCTCATTTAGCCATCATGCTATTCAAAACCCTGACTTTAAATATCCGCCACACAGATATGAGTAACAAAAAGAGACAGAGTATAGCTATTGTGCCTTCAAAGAAAAGCAATAAACCATTCTGCTTGCTCTCCTTCATGTTCTTTAATTCATTTCATTTCATTTTAACTACCCAGAACAATTTCACCAGCCATTAGCCTGGAATGAAACCTTACAAAGGCTGATTGTTGTTATAAAGATAGGTCCCAGCACTCCCTCCCCCTTCTTTTCATAAGTTTTAGGACAAATAGGCTACTTCATAGCTCCAGCTTTGTTTTTTAAAGGAAAATTCTTGTGAAGCAAAGGACAGACAAACTGCTTCAGATCCACATTCAAAAGACTCCAAATAACATGCACTCAGCCCTGTTTTGACTCAAATCCCATAAACTGAGACCCTTTTAGGAAGGAAGAGACAAGAAGAATCTCTTGGGTTATTTCTAGACTGGATGTCACAGTGGCTTTCACAGTAGAAACATCAGCACCTATGGCTACAAATTGTAAAGCACTTTGTAACTTTTTTTTTTTTTTAAGTTCCATCAGTTCCATAGTTATTATAATAAGATTTTCAGAATGTACTTTTGGTTTTGTAAAGAGATAAACCTTTAAAAATGTCATTTTTAAATATCCTCCAGTCTGATAAAAAATACTAGAATAAATATCTAATTCACTAGGATACATATGTTTAAATTTGATACATTAGATTTGTTAATAAATATGGTTTATAAAAAAGTCACTGCCTGTTTTGTCTGTAAGTACTTTCTAAAATTAAGTTAACGAAAATATTGTAGTATCCTAGTTTGATCTAATATTTGAGAGTCTGTTGACTTGACAAAGCATTCCTTAGTGCTTCTCACTTTAATGAAAAGCTTGCGAAAGTGGGACTTCATTCTAGAAATACATGAATTAATATTATTTTTCCTTTTTCTTACAAGGTTATTTATTTACTTTCCATTAAACCATTCTAAACTACTTTGAAATTTAGGCTCCAAATATGTAAACAGTTATTTATGCCTATCCTTAAATTAATGCTTTTAGTCCCATCAGTCAGCAAATTGTTCCCTACCCTGACTTCTTCCTCCTCTTTATTTGGATTTATTCATCAAACAGATTGAACAAATCATTTTCGTAGTAAAGGCTGTCAACAAACCGTCCTCATAGGCTACTCCCTACTCACTTCATGGGTTATCTGGTCGTTTTGATTTCAACTCCCTTATTCAAAGACTTCACTTAACCAAACTATGAATATCCCTGATCTATTAGAGTATGTCTTCATGGTAAAAGTTGTGAAACTCTAAATGCTTACATTTTCTGAAATATCGAGTCTTTATTCTAACACAAGTAACCGGACTCCATACATTAAAATACTATTTTTATACATGAATATATATTTGGTTATAAAATTTGGACCGTAACAATTTTGTAGAAGGGAAAAAAGTTTCACTATGCAACTGTTTTCTACACTCCATCATTTCACAGAGCAATGAGTTGGAAAAAAATTCAAGCAATAGTATGATCTTAAGCTGATTCTACAGTCCAAGTTTTTTGCCTCTACATGAAATCTCAACCAGAGAGGGAGAATCTCCATGAACAGAGCTGCTTTGTGTCCAGAGAGTTACTTATGTTGCCAATAATCAGAACATTTTAAAGACTTACTGTAAGAAAACTTAATATTTTACTATTTTCTCTTAATCTATGTATTTGAACTATGCTTGAAATCATAATTTCAGAAGTATGACTGGTATGACAGAATGATAAATAAGCAGAAATACTGATATGATGAACATCTGTCTCAGATGACATGAAATGATATGTCAGTCAATAAAGAAAACATCTGAATAAACACTATTCCTTTTGCCACTTCTCTTAAATATCTTTTACAAATATTATATGTAAATAAAAATTTTTTAAAACATATTTACCGCCTTTTACATTATACAGGTTATAATTTGAGGAAAACACTTGCTTATTGGCATTTAATTCTTTTGGAGTTTGAACTTTATTTATTTCATAAGCCTTAGTTTTTCTTATAGATGAACACCTGGGATTTCTCAGTAGCCTGGGACTTAATACTGAAGCAACAGTATTAACACTCAACAGTACAATGAGCCTGTTTCACAAATGCACTGGTGACACATAAGGAGTACACGCAGGTGCACACGCACCCCGAGCATGGCGGTGCACACTCTGAGAAAAAGCACCACCGACACTGCCGGTGGTGCCTATCGGCAGTTCCCACTCACCACCCTCCACCTCGCCGCCAACACCGCTGGCAGCATCTGCAAGTGGTCAGCAATCGCTGCTGGCCACCGCTGACACTGCCGGCAGCATCTGCGGGTGGTCGCCAACCCCTGGTCGGCACTTGCCACCCCCCACCCCCACCACCAACAGCGCCAGCAGCATCTGCAGGAGCTCCCTGCTTACTGCTGCCACGCTCCCGCCACCGCCAGCGCTGCCGTGTTCCCCCAGACCCCAGGTGTATGCGTTGTTCTACAGGGCTACGTGGTAAGTCGACTCCTTTTTAGTTTTGCACAAAAAAAATTTACATACAGTCAACAAAAAATGTGCAATTAAAGTGGAACATTTACAATTAACAAGTAGAATAATATGGTACACACAGTCACAACAAATAATGTTTGAGGGTTGCCTTGTTTAAATATGCTCAACATATTTTAATACCATTTTCAGCATATGACATCCAGGATATATATACCAGCTACAAAAAATTAAAAGCATAAGTGATTTTGATTAATTTTAGGACTGCGCAGACTCAAAACAAGGTCAAATAAAGCAGCTCAGAATAGATTTTCAGGCCAATGCAGGCAAAGTACATGAACAAATCTTATTTACTTCTACCTGCTGCATACTACACTACAAACAGCCCCCATGGGCTACTGGAGAGAAACTTCCAAAGAATAAAATTATAATAGCTAGCGTTCAAACCTGCTCCCATTGACATGAACATAAAGCTTGTCTTCAGTTTCAATATGAGAAAGTGCAGGCTCTAAGACTGAACAGAGATGCCCCATGCAGAGAGAAACAACTCCAAAGATTTGAATAGAACTAACCACAGGTAAATTTGGTTTCTAAAAGTAGGATCTGCATTTGATTAATAAGGAATGATTAATAAGGAATCAATTTAATTCACCAGGATAGAGTGAGCAATCACAAGTAGCACCACAGACAGGTTAGCATAAGATTACCATATATCCAGGTTTTCCCGGACATGTCCTCTTTTTGGGTCCTTCCATCTCCATCTGGCTAGGTTTTTTTTAAATCTGAACCAATGTCCAGGATTTTGCTCCACTCCACTGGTGGGAGCAGGGGGAGGGCATGTGCCTCAGCACTTGGATGGAGATAATTCTACGGGGAACAGGGGTTGGATGGCCAGAGCTTGGGGACTGTCAGGGGTCGTGTGTGTGCGTGCAACAGAGGTGGGGGGATGCGCGTATGTGCATGCAGTAGAGGTGGGGGGGGTGCATGCATGTGTGTGCATGTGCAACAGAGGTGGGAGTGCATGCGTGCCTGCAGCAGAGGTGGGGGTGTGCACATGTGTTTGCATGCATGTGGCAGAGGTGAGGATGTGTGTGCGCACATGTGGCAGAGATCGGTGTGTGCATGTGTGGCAGAGGTAGATGCATGTGCATGTGTGGAAGAAATGGGTGCACGTGTGTGCGGCAGAGGGTTGTGTATACATGTGCATGTGTGGCAGAGTGTGTGTGTGTGTGCAAGTGGCACAGGTGTGTGGAGGGGATGGGTGTGACAGGCTGGGCAGGTGCCTGGCAGTGCTGGGGGGTGGTGGCTGGGTACTGGGGCTGGAGCTCAGTCTGCAGCAAGGCAAGGGGAGCAGAGGCAGGGGAGGAGGTACCTGCCCCACCAGCAGGGGAAAGGGTGGGGGCGGGGCTTTTGACAGCAGCAGGAAGCTCTGCAGCCAAGCTGGCAGCACAGGGGCCAGTGTCCATGCTTGCAGTGCGGAGTGGCCAGAAGACACTGCTTGGCGAGGTGAGGGGGTGGCCAGGTCACCTGGCACAATGCAGAAGCCCCAGCTCGGGGTGGGGAGGTGCCACAGGCCTTCCCTCATCCCTCCTGCCCACACCGGGGCCAAACTCACTCTGCCACTGCCTGCATGAATCAGAGTCCTCTTTTTTTAAACTGGAAATATGGTAACCCTAAAGTACCTGCTTCCTAACTTGAAGTCAAAGAACGAAATGCATGACTGCATTTTCATTTGTCAATTCATGAGTGCATTTTCATTTGTCAAAGTCTCCATTTCTTCATTAAGTCAATGATTTTGTCACAAGAGAGAAACACAATTTGGATCAATAATATGTGGGATCAGGTTTGGAAGGTGGGTATAAGTAGGGTGACTATATTATTTTTAAGGAAATCCAGGACACTACCCCCCGCCCCACAATTCAGCAGCAAGGCTGCAGACAGAGGCGGACAGGCAGGGATGTGGGGCGCAGTCCAGTGGGCAGATGGAGCAGCATGGGGCACCAGGCAGGCACCACTGCTGCTGGGCAGGAGCAAGGTAGGAAGACTGGAGCAGTGCCCAGCCCGCCCCCCACATTCAGCCACTTCTCAGGAGGAGCCATGCTAAGCATGCGCAAGTGGGGTGTCACTTGCTACAGTCTGCCCATCTTGCTCCTGCACAACAGCAACAGGGCCTGCCCTCCCACCTGCCTGGCACACCATGCTGCTCTACCCCGCCAAACTGCCCCATGCCCCTACAATTCCAGGATTTTTATTCAACTGGCTCGGACCAGCCGACAAAATCCAAGACTGTTCCAGCCAACTAGGACATGTGATCACCTAGGACATATGATCATAGGTATAAGGGATGTAGCTTCCCCTAACCTGGCCTACAAAGAGGGACAGTAAAAAGGGCTAGAATTAAAGATGTATCATTCCTGATCGTGCATTTAACAAAGCCATCAAGAATTGGATTTTTATTTTGCTTTTCTCTTACCTTGGTTTTCAAATGAGTGCGCAAAAGCTACTGAGCTAAATTCTGCCATCTGCTACATTGGTGTAAGTATGGTGCAACTCCAATGGCTTTAGTTATTCCAGATGTAGTTTACTGCAACTAGAAATAAAATTCAGACCTCCATTTTCAGATAGTGCATCTCACAGTTGGGATATTATCACGGTGTAAAAAGTCCAATTAATATGATTACTAGAAATCAGGACCCCAGCCCCAGTATCAAAAGGGAAACTAAACTGGGGCCCATAGGACAGAGGAGGAGATAGTGACAGTGAAGTTTCAAGCTTTGATATACTAAAAATGGAAGTGTCTGCTTGGTGGCAGTTTGGGATGCAGACAGTGTGTGAAAGAATATTATCTCTGATTTACATGACTAGACAGGTAACAGAAGAGGAGGAACTAGGCTCTTGTTTTGGAGCAAACACCAGTAGATGTTTTTTAATTTTTTTAAGCTTTTTCTTTGCACCCCTTTGTTTTAAATGACAACACGGTGTGTGTGTGTGCATGCACACATGTGCACATAAGTAGATGCACTGCATACACAATTTTGTGATACAAGATTTAACTGTGCAGAAGATAGCTCAGCCTCTGCCATAGCTAATTACATAAAAAATGGGGCTAGCAGACACTCTGTACTGGACATGCAGTTTTCCAAAGAAGTGGGAGAGCAAAGTTCTCACCGTATACTCTTTGTTAAAGAACCCACAGCACCTTTAATTTAGCAACAATAGAGATTCTGACTCAAGTAATTGTCATTTGTGCTACCTAAATTCTTCTAATACTTTCATCTGGATATAGCATTATTCTTTGTTTCTGGTCTTAAAGCAAGGTGTACTTAGTGTTGCTGTGAAATATGAAACTGAAATACATATTTTATAGCACAATGTATAAAGGGACCACTCCAATCATCCCTGTGCCAAAACACAGCAGCTGTTTAAGCTTGAACAGCACTGTGGGCTCAGATAAGAAGTTACACCTGTCGCACAACTGGCCCCCTGAAAGCGCTCTACAGCCATGCCATGACACACATGCACAGCTGCAGAACACTATTAAAGTGGCCAATTACATGACAAATTAACCTTCACCAAATGAGGGCACCTTAGGGAACTTGTGTTACCTACAGTTAATCTGTCATGTGATCAAGGTAGGGCTGATGCAACCCAAGCCCACGACTGGGGCTGTGTGCAGGAAGGGAAGGGGTAGAAGGGAGGGGAAGTGAGCTGCAAGTTGTGGTTTGCCCACCCTAAGCTGGAAGGGGGATGGGTGGATTGGAGCCCCCTTGCCTCAGCCTCCCTCCCCCCACTCCACCCCTGTCAGCCAGCCCCTAGTCCCCACTTCTCCATTTCAGGCCAGGCAAACCCCAGCCCACAGCTCACTCCCCGCTCCCTTCCTGCAGACAGCATCAGAACTGGGTGTGGGGGTGGGGGGAAGAGGAGAGGAGAGGAGCAGTTCCTCTGCTTCAGGCAGGCTTGATCCCCTGCCCCAACTCAACAGGCAAACATCTGTTGAGTTGGGGGGGCAGTGCTCTAAGTCATGGCGCTTTATGTAAAGCACTATGAGTTAGAGCAGGGGCCTGCACATCTGTCAGAAACCCATGTGATCATTCAGATATTAATAGTAAACTGCGTTGTTTGAATGTCTCTATCTTAACATACACTTCAGTAGACTTACACTTCTGTAGTAAGCATTCTGCATTTATTAATAAAGATGCACTATGGTACTCCAACTGTTATACACAAGTGGCTAAGGCAAAGAGACAATTGCACTTTTTTGCCAGCGACCTAGACATCAGTGCTTAACAGCAGTTCCCTTCCACCATAGACTGTGAAGGACACCGTCACCAAATTTCAAGCATATATATGAATGCATTAGACCTCAAATCCAAGAGAAAAAAGTCTTCTGGTAGGACCTTTGGTTGTATATTATACAAGAAGAAAGGCAATTAACATATTTATAAATAATAGTATCCAGGTGTACATTTTGAAACTTTCTTCAAAGCTGCTGGAAATTGCTCTTGAATAAGGCCCTTGGCAGACATTAAAATAATGGCCCGGTGGGATCTGACCACGAATACCAACAAGTGTGCATCCTGTCATGCTACACTGTCTAGAACACTATTATTTTAAAATGAACTTTGCTAACCCAATTGGGGTAGCAAGGTTCCTGTTCAGGGGAGCCCAGGGGTTCCCCTCTCTCAGGAAATTTAAAAACTCCCGTGCCTGGCAGCCCACACAGGCACAAACAAGCCTGGCTGATTGGTTGCCTGACCCTGAAGCTCCCTCAGGACCTATGGAACAAGCCACATCAAGGTGCCAGGCCATGATGCACCCCACAACTCACTGCACCCAGCCCAATGCTTGACTTCTCCCTAGCTCCCTTGGGAGGTTAAAAGTATCCTAGGTGTAATATTTGCCAGGGCCATTAGTAATGCTAAAGACCACAGACCTCAAGAAACCGAAGTGAAGACTGCATTGTGTTGTACAGTAGCAAGGAAGTAGAATATACATAATGAAATACGTGAATAGTTTCTTTTCTATAGATTTTTTAAATTAATTGTTATGTCTTTAAACTGCTAAGTAGATAGAAGTTTCAAGCATCCAACATACAAAGGAGAAAAAAAAATTGGGAAACAGCCACTCCATCTTATAGACAGCCATCTCCACTTCTATCTTCCAGTATTTCCAAAAGAAACATTTTGATTTCAAGTCTTCTCTGATTTTTCAGAGCCCAGAATATTGCATTTTATGGTTTAAGTGTACAGTTAAAGGCAAGGCTACACACAGAAAATAGATTTTGTAAATAGGATCACAATTATTTATTATCATGGGATCCAATCCTAACCCTGTTGTAATCAATGATAAAATTAAATTTACTTCAACAAGAGAAGGAGCAGGTCCTCTACAAAGGCAAACATGGTATTTGTACCTAAAATAGGCACTCATGCCAGTTCTGTATTTTTCTAGAAGCATACTTCTAGTTATGCTGAAATTAGCAAGAATCATATGTACTAGGGAATGACTGGATAAGCTTCAGTAATACAGAGAAAGATCTGGGTTTTACAGTAGACCATACAGCTGAATATGAGCCAGCAGAGTGCTCTTGTTGCAAAGGCCAACAGTATACGGGATTGTATTAACAGGACTGCCACTTGCAAATCAAGGGAAGCAATTCTTCTGCTCTATTCAGCACTGGTGAGGCCTCACCTGGAGTACCATGTCCAGTTTTAGACCGCACAGTTCAAGAACCATGTGGACAGATTGGAAAGAGGCCTGCACACAATGACAAAAATTATTGGGCTGGTAAGCTTGACTTGTAAGGAAAGGCTGAAAGAGCTAGAGTTATTTCATCTGGAGAAGACTGAGGAGGAATTTGATAACAATATTCAAATACATGGAGGACAATTAGAGAAGATGGAAATAGACTTTTCCCTGTGGCCATAAGGAACAGGCCTAGGAGCAGTGCCCTCAAACTGCAACAGTGAAAATTTAGGTTGGAGACTAGAAGAAACTTGCTGAGTATGAGAGTGGTCAAATATTAGACCAGGATACCTAGAGAAGCTATGGAATCTCCTTCCCTAGAAATTTTCAAGAGCAGGCTAGACAACTTGGCTGGGATGGTTTAGTCAGAGATGATCCTGCCTTGACTGTATCTAGGGCTGGACTAAGTGACCTAATGAAGTCTCTACCAACCCTACTTTCCTACGATTTTGTGTCAGGGGTGGGCAAAATATGGCCCACAGGCAGGATTCAGCCCACGGAGGGACTTTGTTTGACCCACAGTAGGGTCCCTTGGTTCTGCCCTTCTAGGCACTGTTCAGTCTGTGGTGCATCCTGCCACGCCCTGGGCACACAGTGGGGCTGGGACAGCTTTGCAGTTGGACTGCCTTTCTAGTTGGACTGCTCCTTCTGGCTGCCACCACCGCTGGCCCCAGCCTTGCAGTACTTACTGGTGGGGACCTGCATGCACAGCCCCAATGTCAGCCCACCCAGCACCCGGCAGAGTAGACCAGTGGAGCGGACCAGCTGTAGAGCAGCCAGAACCTGTGCACAGTTCTGACTCTCCCTGCACCTGCTCCAGACTTACCTACCTACACTGAGCAGCAGCAGCAACAGCAGAGGCCAGGCAGAAGCTGCTGCTCAGCACAGGGGAAAAGCAGCCTCTGCCCTCGCCACTGCCAGGCCCTTCTTGCTGTAGCCATCTGGAGCCCATGCCCAGGCTGCCCTGCCACTCCTCTGCACTGCCAGCACTGTCTTGTTGGGTGGCCCAGAGGTGCGGAGACAGAGAGGAGCCACAGGGAAGTCCAGACGTGGGCTCTAGGTGGTTACAGCAAGAAGGGCCTAACAGCAGCTGGTCTGGAACTGGTCCACTCCACCAGGCCAAGCCTGGAGCAGGTGCGGGTCCCCACCAATACAATGGGGCTGAGGCAAGCAGCGGTGGCAGCCAGAAGGAGCCACCGCCTGGGCTGCCTGAGAAGGAGGGACAGGCCAAGGACTGTGCACTGTTGGCGGTGGCATATGGGCCCCAGGCTGTTTCAGGGGGGGATACTGACTGGCCTGCAGCAGCTCCCCAGAACTGCCTATGTGGCCTGCAGGCAAAAATAATTGCCTACTCATGTTTTATGTACTTAAAATAAAGTTAAGCTCAGATAAAATTACCTTTCAGTTTCTCTCTCAATTCATCTGTTAATTAATATTCATATTTTGGTACAAATATTAATTTAAGAATACACTATACACTGTATACACTATATATACAGCTATTTGGGACTGTATATATAGGAGATACCTTGAAGTTTGTGTGTCTGCTGCAGCACACATTTGTACAGAATTGTGAAATGGGGGGGAGGGTTTGAAGTACAGAGAAAAGTTAAAGGGGAAAGTGTGGTGGGGGACAGGGACCAAATATTATTACCCATTGCTGTATTTTGTTAGCTAACCACATTAAAACTTCTCTTTTTGGGAGGGAATGAGTGGTAGAGATACTCTTCCCAAAAATAGGCATCTAACATTCAAATATATATATATATTATATATTTTGCAGGTATTCATTCTATATTGCACTAAATTTCACATTCAGTTGTTCATTCAATAAGAGCATTCCCCAAAGATTCATATCACCCACATTCTGTATTAAAAGAATGCTGGATGAATTACATAACTTATCTAGAAAAATATGAAAATCCCACAGTTTCAAAACATTGTTGTACCAAATTTTCATTAATTTTAGAAGAGGCTGACATGAAAACTTATTTGCTTTCACTCATGTTTCCCACTGACCTCTGTTGAGTTGCATATATATTTAGAATTAGAATTAGAACAGAATATGGACCATGACACTGAAGTGTTACGCAAGAAAAAAATATATATTTAAAAATATAATAACTCTTTTTATAACTAAGGTGTCTTGGAAAGTTAAAGTGAATGCCTGTATATGATAATTCAACAGCATCAGACCTCTTCATGGAGAACATCTGTTCAGTTCCCAGTATAGCTTGCCCCAGCCAGATTCAAACAACAAACTTGTAATGAAATGCTTCAATGCCCTTATATCTCACAATATAATAACCTTTGAGAGAATAGGGTCAGTAATTCTGTGGTAAAGGAAAAAAGACCTGAGCTGTCATCTCCTTTGAGCTCATAAAGACTCTCTCTATACTATAGGAGCAAGGCTCAGAAGACAGCTGTTAGGGGGAAATCAGAAATGCTATGAGAACTTAATCTTCATTACATAATATAAAGAGCACCTTGGTGGAATACACTGGGAAGCTGAAACAGAACTAAAAATATTGCAAATTTGTCATCTTATGTTAACAGTTTGTTGCAGGGTTTTTTTCTCCATTACAATGAAGACTCTAGGCCTTTCCTTCATTTCTAATGCTATCATATGTAGGGACCTGCTTAATTTGCAGTTTTGCCAAAACAGCAAAATCCAGTAGTATCAGCAAAACCAACAAAAATATTTAATAAAAACAAAATGCTGGCTCCCCATAGGGGAAGATGCCAGCTGGTGGGATGGCACAAAGAGCAGCAGACAAGATGGTGGCTGCCCTCTCATCCCTCCTTCCCCAGGGCCTGTCCACCAGGGTCAAGTGGCAATGCTGCATGAAGGGCAGCAGGCAATCAAGATGATGGCTGCCCCACCACTCCCTCAGAACTCCTCCCCCCTGGGGCCTCTCCATCAATCAGCACCAAGAGGCAGGGCTACACGAAGGGCAGCCAGCAATCAAGATGGTGACTACTCCCTCCTCTTTCCTGACCCTAGGGCCTCTCTGCCAACCAGCACCAAGGGATGGGCCTGCTGTGAAATTTCCATGGAATTAAAACTTTACACTCTGATCAAACCACAAAAATTGGTAAGTCCCCTCCACGATTTAGGCAGACTCCTAATCCTATGCATTAGTCCTCTGATAAAAATCAGTGAATAGAGCCCTGTACAATGCTGAAAATTCATCAGCACACTAACAACATACCCTTACAAGAACCTCTTGATTACCAGGAAATAGTGATAAGTAGATTAGGGTGTTTAAAATTCACCTAAACAACAACCAGCCACAATACCTCATTATTAATGAGAATTACCCTTTATTTTCATTTTTTCCCAACAGTTAACTAATAAACATAGAAAACAGTCATTCAAATTGATGAAAAAACTTGGTATATCTTCTGCGCTAGTTTCTAGACAAATTAAGGGAAAATTTATTCTAGGGATTTCTTTACATTTTAACTTAACATACATGTTTTAAGAGCTATGAAAATATCATTCATCCAGTTTTAAAATCCAGAGTTTTTTCAAAAAAAATCCTTAAAAGTCAGTTACACTCACAAGTAGAATATTAGTTAACTATTTTTAAAAAAAGTTATTTAAAGACAATATTTAAGGTATTAATACAGGGTTAAATCATATAGGTGCTTAATTTAACTATCTCTGAACCACACTTCATGTTTTTATAAGAAGGCATAAACTCCTCTCCCTTCCATATGAAAAAAAACTGTAAAGAGAAAAATACTCAAATGACACCACAGTTACCTCTTTGCAATCAGTGATTGCTGATCATCTCACAGGGGAGGGATTTCTTTCCACTTGAAGCAGGAGGATGGACAGCCTTCAGACTTTGTGGAAGTGGAGGATCAGAGAAATCAGGTAGGAAACAGATTCCAGAGCAATCACAAGGTAGCCAATATTTATATTATCATTAATTCTCACATTGTTTGGTATTTTCATTAACACCCACACTATTTGATACATGTGACTGCCTGAAAATCTTCACCTTCTAATTTTAATGATTACAGATAAAAGTTTGAGACCATGACCCAAGGATAACCACAACTGAAAAACAAAAAGGAAAAAAAAAAAATCAAACACTCGAAATCTTTCTAAGAAGGGGAAAGGGGAGACACCAAAGAAAAGACCTTATGGTTTTTTGGGATGAGATCATAATTTTTTAAGTGCGTGGGGCTGGCAGCATGGCAGTCCAGAACAACCTATCACACTCAATTTCTCCTGGGTCTGGCAATACAGCTCATTAAAAATAAAGCTGTGCTGTCCAGGGATTCCCCACACTATCACAGAGGCAGATGCCTCAGCGCTGTAATAAGCATCGACTCCAACTTGGATTTCCACTGAGATATGTGCTGTACGAATCAGTTTACTCCCTGACCCATTCTTCCGCCAATTCAAAATTCAGGGCACCCTAGTTATGCAACAGTTCCTTACTCTTGGGTGAGAGTGAACGGGCCATATAAGCTTCTACTTCCTTTTGACAAGCTCTGGACTCCCTGCACCCCTCTACAAAAGGTACTAGCAGGTAAGGCATGGATGAATGAATAAGTCAGACCTAAAATGGGGGTTGGGGTTTACTGTGGATCAGCTGGCACATGCCTACGTGCCTTTTTTACCCTACAGAAATAGATAAACTATAACATTAGTTTTTTATGAGTGAAATAAGGTTAAACCACAACCATTCTGCTTTTGCTTACTGCACAGTAGTAGGGTAGGCACGTGAACAGTTATGAATGGCAATTTCTATTTAAGGTAAGCTTCCTTTTACCTCACTAATTTATCCATACCCATTGCATCAAATTTGAATGGGCCTTAAATTTAATTAGATTCAGCTGAGGAGGAATGACAGAGGGGTAGATTCTTTTCCTATCTGAGATTATATTCAATACAGATATCAATGAACAGCTTACCTCATGTTACCCATTAGAAAATAAAAGCAACTTTCTTCAAAACACTGTATGCTATCAAGGATGCAAAAGAAAATTAGGTAACTTGTACCCTCATGATTTTAATCCAAGTTTTTCCTTGAAAAATCTTAAAGTTATTACGTATGTTATAATTTTAAGCATAACTTGTATGGTCTTGGGGTGGAAGAATAGACTACATGACCTCTTGAGCTCCCTTCCATGCCTGTTCCTCTTTAGCAACTTTTAAAAGAGCTAGCATGTAGTAAGCATTATCTATAAACCAGACATCTGTGCTGTTTGCACCTTGATCTGGCAGCATGTACACAGAAATTACTGCGATTAATCCTGATGCTCTTGAGCTCAGACTGCCTCCTGAGGAGGACAATACTGTACAGTTGTGAAAGAGCAGGCAGAAAAGGTGACACTGTATATAGAATCCCCATTGCAGTGTAGATTTAAAAAGACAAGAAAAGAAAAAGAAAAATTAAACCACAAGGCTCCATAATCAAATAAAGTACATATGTAAAAATAAATGGCAACACAAACGTCAATGACAGTGTGCCTAACTAGTATCTACATCTTGCCAGGAGACATAGTCTGAGGGAAATTATACTAAAAAAGTAAAGCTAATGCACTTATCAAAACTTTCTTGAGCTCTAGTATATGTCAACTTCCTGCTACAATAAACTGCAAGCCGGGACAGCAAAACAGCATCTTCCTCGTATACGAGATGATATATACTCCACATTAAATGAAAATTTAACATGTAAATCATGTGCCTGGACTATTCTTTTATTAGCTTAAAATCTCATACCACATCCATTAAAATATACTCCTGAACTAAAGTTTGCCTTACTTAGTAAAGCATAAACCCATACAAAACTCTTAATGAGTTGCACAATATTTAACACTTACGTAAGACATGGACGCTGTCTGAAAAGGAGTGACGTATTTAAAATAACTGCATATTCTTAACACAGAAAAAATGGTCTTCCTTTTAAACAAAAATTGTGGGGTTTTTTGTTTTTTTATTCAAGAGAGAAAAGCCCCAAGGTCACCTGTCAATAACAGAACAAACCCACAGTAAATCACAATGCTTCACAAATAAATTCCTCATCAGTAATTAAAACCAGGCCTCTCTGGCCCTGTGTTATCAGCTCATCAAATTCATTGCTCATCTAGAATAACAGATCCACATCTGCAGTCATTACAGCACGCCAGATAAATCAATCCTCTCAATGATGCTTTGAGCCATCTCTGCTCCCTTTTAACCAGCCCGATATTTATTTCCCCCTGACACTTCTGACATTCTATTTACTGTAGGCAAATGGAACTCATACGGCACCTTGTAATGGCTTTACCAAATCCCATTGTGGGGCATATCTTCGAAGACTGATGGTTGCAATAAACAAGGTTTTATGGTGTAAGTGTGAGCTTCCAACTTTTTTTTCACTGGAATTTTACTTCTGCAGTGAAGAAGGTTTATTACATTTGATTGCAAGTAGAAGAGCTGCAGCCACTTAAACCCTTGTTAACTAAAAGTCTGCAGAAAACTTTTGAACTGATGTTATTTTTGTATTTTTTTCTTTTGCATCAAAAGCAATGCAAGACAGAAATATTTATGCCACATGTCAGCTAACAAAAGGAAGACCTATTGTTAAACTAGTTTCTCCTCAACTGAAAAACAAAGCAGCTTTGGCAAGTTTACAAAGAAATTATTTTAGTTAATAAAAACTGTACATATTCTGGTTTCACATATAAATTATATCTAAACACACCAACTATAATGTGTTCTTATTTAAATATATGTATGCTTAAATGTACACATGCACATGGGACAAAGTAACTTATTTTGACAAATTTGATCCCAGTAATATATATATATATATCTCACAAATTCCAGATTTAAAGCAGAACCCAAACCATTTAAGCTTTGAGTTCTTTTACAAGACATTACACATTTGGGTTGCGGATGGTTTTTTTAACATTATCCTCGAGAGGTGTGGAAAGAGCACAAAATTATTTTTCAACATGAATCTTTATTGTTTATGAACCACACACTTCCATCCAATTCCCCTGAAAAACAATGGTTTAAATTAGGGGATAAATGGTTCTAAAACTTGTAAATGTTTTCTACAACACAATCTACTCATTAAAATATTTTAAAAGTTTTGCAATACCCAAAACATCACCAGATGATCCCATCTTGAATAAATAAAGAAGTGCATTATGTCCATGCATGCACCCATATTTAAAAGCATATCTCAGATAACAATACCTTATTTCCAACTATATCAGATCTGCATGTGGTACCACTATTGACCTAATTACCATTATTGTTAATTTAGTATGTTGTGACACAAAGTTTTGATTACTAGATAGGATTCATTTGATTGACAAAATGAATCTGCTGTTGCAGAAACCAGCAGTCAACAAAGGAAGGCAAAATCCAGCTTGGAAGAGCTAAAAAGCTACCCTGGCTAACCTCCTGCCCTGCAATTGGATCTATGTCACTTTACACAAGCTGTCCCTTAGAGTAAGCTGTATTCCATATCATGACAGTAATTATGGGTGGCTCAAAATTGACTTGCATTAAATTACTGTCAGAGTGTTCGTGGATCTCCCCTTTAGCATATATTAAAATTTTATTTCTCTGTGTTGATGCCTCACTCACAACATGTAAAGAAATACAGTCAACTTTTTTTCTTGCCATAAGAATAAAAGTTAAAGGATACTGTGAGTTGTAAATCCTGATATCCTCTTTTGAACACTGATTCAAAAAAAATGACAGGATATAGTCTTTTCCTTAATGAAAATTCTATATTTATCATTCTATTGTTCTTGTGTACTGATCCTACTGCTCTCTGAGGCCAAAGTTTGAATATATTGGATTTTGAAATAATAGCCCAAGGCTCTGAGTTGCCGGGTCATGATATATATAAATGATGAGAGGGCTGTTCCCTATCCTCTCTTCCTAATCATAAAAGGGAAATACAAAGTCTGAAGTTGAACCTCTTAAGAAATCCACATCATCTGCACAGTGAAATTACATAGGAGTCTTCAAAGAACTCCAAACACCACAGGCAGGTTCTTCTAAGCAAGATAAATTTGCCTACTGTATGACATACCAGAAATCACTGCTTTAAAAGGTACAAAAAATAATATTCCTCTGCTACCATAACTTAAGTTTACATGAGATCAAGATGAATTTTAACAAGCAGTTTTTTTCTGCATTTCACTGAATATTTTTCAGTAAAATATTTCTTATATTAAGAAGAGATAACATATTTTTAAATAACTGAATTAATGCTAGAAAAAGCTTAAAGATTTCCAGTGTCACCAATTACTGTTCTTTGGGAGTCAGCAAACACAGGCAGCAAACAAGGCAAGCAGCTTGCAGGCAGGGAGCAAGAGGAGGAAGGGAAAGAGGAAGAAAAAACAGGCACTAGGCACCAGATCCTGCCCAGGAAAGGTAAGTGATCCAGAGCTGCCCATGATTTTCACTTGTTAAGTGTTGTTTGGTGAGCTGTGTGTGCGCTTGGGGTGTATGCTCTGAGAAGCTGGGAGTGTTGCTAGCTGAGTGACTGCTGCCTGTGCCTGACAGAAACCCTAACAAGGGGCTGGAGTCAATCCAGGGCCCAGCATGGTATAAAAGGAAACTCCCCAAGCAACAAGGGAGTCAGGGAATATGGGCAGCAAGCAGGTCAAGCAGTTTGCAGGTTAGTTTGCTCCAACACCCCCTCCCCACACCCTTCCTTTGAGGGGAGAGCCTTTCAGCTTGGTGTGAGGAAGCAGGGAAAAAGAACCTTTGCGGCCAAGGAACAGTAAACAAGCCAGCTTCCAGGTGAGTTTGCTAAAGAAGCTGTTCTTGGAAGAAGGGCAGCAAGAGAGAAAAGGCAGATTTAAGAGACCCAGGGAAATGGCTAGAGGACATCATGATGCCAGAACCACTCTGCTTGTACATGTCAGGTTTCTATCCAGGCAGGACCACTCACTAGTGAGGCTTCCACCCAGGTCGAAGTTCGGTGCTGTGGGGACTGTGGCTTGCACGTTCCTTCCACTGACAGCCAAGTGGGGGACTGCCTGCAGCGTAAGCTGTGCCTCCTGGTGGGGTGTCTCAAGCAGCATGCAGGAGAGCTACAGGAGGAGGTGGTGAGGCTCCGAAGCATCCTCCGCCATGAGTTTATCACTTCAATGCTGGAAGAGACCTCTGGGACTATAGAGGAAGAACTGCCAGATGCAGTGCTAGAGAAGGAAGAGGACGTGGATCCCCAGGAAGGTGGAAGCTGGAAGCTTGTGACTGCTTGCAGCAAGCATGAATCTTCATCTCCACCTGCAGGAGTTCATCTGGAGAACAGATATGGAACCCTAGCAATAGAAGGGGAAGGGCATGTTCCATTAGTTCAGGAGGTCAGGACAGACCTCCCCAAGGTGGGAAGGATCGGGACCACCGCCACCAAGTGATGGTTGGTGGTGGTTGGAGAATCCATTCTGCAGGGGGTAGAGGAATCCATCTGCCAACCTGATCTGTTGTCTGAGGAAGTCTGCTGCTCAGGAGACCCTGAGCAGATCAAAAGTGACTACACTGCTCTGGATGTAAGGGTGAAGGGGACAGGGGCTCAGGTGTTCTGTTCTGGTAAAAGGGAAAGGGCCCAGGAAAGAGCAGGTACATCCTACATATCAATGCCTGGCTGTACAGGTAGTGTCACCAGCAGGGCGTTGGCTTCTTTGACCACAGGATGACGTTCCAAGAAGATTTACTGGGAAGAGATGGGATCCACCTGACGAAGAAGGGAAAGAGAATCTTCACAGACTGAGGAGGGCTTTAAACTAGGTTCGCCAAGGGATGGAAACCAAGGTCCTAAGGTAAGTGGGAAGTGGATGACCTGGAAGAAGAGCAAGCATGAGGGGGCAACATGGGAGGTGCTCTCATTCTTCCTGAGAAATCAGGGAAATCAATTTGTTACCTTAGGTGCCCGTACACGAATGCATGGAGCCGGACCAACAAGCAGGAAGAACTGGAAGTCCTTGCACAGTCACAGAACTATGACATAACTATACTAACAGAGACTTCACGGGATAGCTTGCATGATTGGAGCACTGCCATGGATGGGTATAAACTGTTCAGGAAGGACCGGCAGGGAAGAAGAGGAGGAGGAGTTGCACTTCATGTAAAAGAGCCATAAGATTGCTCAGAGCTCCACCGCAAAACCGGACAAAGGCCTGTTGAGAGTGTCTGGGTTA
This sequence comes from Alligator mississippiensis, assembly GCF_030867095.1. Classification (NCBI taxonomy): domain Eukaryota; kingdom Metazoa; phylum Chordata; order Crocodylia; family Alligatoridae; genus Alligator; species Alligator mississippiensis. The sequence continues at coordinate 55,600,694 of NC_081831.1, forward strand.
GGGTCAAAGGAGACAGCAACAATGGTGATGCTGTGGTGGGAGTCTGCTGTAGACCACCAGACCAGGAAGAAGTGGTTGATGAGGCTTTCTTCAAACAGCTAGTGGAAATTTCCTCAATCACAGGCTCTGGTTCTCATGGAGGACTTCAATCACCCTGATATCTGCTGGGAGAGCAATACAGCAGCGCACAGGCAATCCAGAAAGTTTTTGGAGAGTACTGGGGACAGCTTCCTGGTGCAAGTGCTGGAGCAGCCAACTAGAGGCTCTTCTTGACCTGCTGCTCACAGACAGGGAAGAACTGGTGGGGAACGTATTAGTAGATGGCAACCTGAGCATCAACGACCATGAGATGATTGAGTTCAGGATCCTGAGGAATGGAAGGATGGAGAGCAGCAAAGTAAGGACCCTGAACTTCAGAAAAACAGACTGACTTGCTCAGGGAAGTCATGGGCAGGATCCCATGGGAAGCTAGTCTGACGGGGAGGAGTCCAGGAAGGCTGTGTGTGCTTTAAAGAAGTTTTACTGAGAGTGCAAGAACAAACCATCCTGATGTGCACGAAGACTAGCAAGCATGGCAGAAAACCAGCTTGGCTTAATATGGAACTCTTCGGGAAATTAAATCACAAAAAGGAAGCTTTATAAGTGGAAACCTAGACAAACAAGTACAGAGGAGTATAAGAGTATTGTTCAGGTATGCAGGGATGAAGTCAGGAAGGCCAAAGCACAACTGGAGTTGCAGCTAGCAACAGATGTAAAAGGTAACAAGAAGGGTTTCTACAAGTATGTCAGTAACAAGAGGAAGATCAGTGTAAGTGTGGGTCCCTTACTGAATGTCACATCCTTGTGACAGAAGATGCAGAAAAACCTGAAGTGTTGAATGCCTTTATTCCCTCAAACTTCACAGGCAAAGTCAGCTCCCAGACTACTGTCCCTGGCAGCAGTTTGGAGAGGAGAAGAGCAGCCAACAGTGGCAAAAGAACAGGTTAGGGACTATTTAGAAAAGCTGGACATATAAAAGTCTGTGGGGCCAGATGGAATGCACCTGAGGGTGCTGAGGGAGTTGGCTGATGTGATTGCAGAGCCACTGGCCATCGTCTTTGAAAACTCATGGCAATCAGGAGAGGTCCCAAATGATTGGAGAAAAGCAAACACAGTGTCTATATTTAAAGGAAGGGGAAAAAGGAGGATCTAGAGAACTACAGCCTTACCTCAGTCCCTGGAAAAATCATAGAGCAGATCCTCCAGGCCTCTACTTCTAAGCACTTGGAGAAGAAGGTGATTAGGAACAGTCAGCATGGATTCACCAAGGGCATGCCTGACCAACCTGGTTGCCTTCTATGACAAGATGACTGGCTCTGTGGGGGGGGGGGGGGGCAGGTGGAGGGTGGGGGAAGATCAGTGGATGTGGTATACCTTGATTTTAGCAAGGCTTTTGATACAAATCTCCCACAACATTCTCGCAGGCAAGCTAAGGAAGTATGGGCTGGATAAATGGACTATAAGGTGGATAGAAAAACTGGCTGGAGCACTGGGCTCAGAGTAGCAATGAGTGGCTTCATGTCTAGTTGGCAGCTGGTATCAACTAGAATGCCCCAGGAGTTGATTGGTCCTGGGGCCGGTTTTGCTCAACGACCTGGAAGATGGCATAGAGTGTGCCCTCAGCAAGTTTTCAGATGACACCAAACTGGGATGTAGTAGATACACTGGCGGGTAAGACTAGGATTCAGAGTGACCTAAACAAAGTCAAAGATTGGGCCAAAAGGAATCTCATGAAGTTCAACAAGGACAAGTGCCAAGTCCTGCACTTAAGCCAGATCAATCCCATGCACCAGTACAAGCCTAGGGGCTTACTGGCTGGGCAGCAACTCTGCAGAAAAGGACCTGGGGGTTACAATTGACAATAAACTGAATATAAGTCAGCAGTTGTGCTGCTGCTGCCAAGAAGGCTATCAGCATACTCGGCTGCATTGGTAGGAGTGTTGCCAGCAGGTCAAGGGAAGTGATTATGAAGTGATTATTCTCCTCTATTCAGTACTGGTAATGCCACATCTGGAGTACTGTGTTCAGTTTTGGGCCCCCAATTGTGGACAAATTGGAGACAGAGTCCAGTGGAGGGCAATGAAAATGGTTTGAGGGCTGGGGCACATGACTTCTAAGGGAAGGCTGGGGGAACTTGGCTTATTTAGCATGGAGAAGAGAAGACTAGAGGATGTAGAGTATTTAATAACAACCTTCAACCGGAAGTGAGTGACTACAGGGCTCTGGGGGCCAGGCTTACAAAGTCAGGGGCACAGGTGGTCTTCTCGTCCATCCTTCCAGTCAGCAGTCGCCATCACCATCAGGACACCTGCATCAGGGAAGTCAACCTGAGGCTCCAGAGTTGGTGCCATCATGTGGGTTTCAGCTTCTACAGCCACAATCCACACTTCCATGAGAGAGGCATCCTGGAATAAAATGGTCTTCATCTCTCTTCTAAAAGTTAAGAATCTGTTCTCTTACAGGTTGGCTGATCTTTTCCAAAGGGCTTTAAACTAGGTTCATTGGGGGACGGGAAAGCAGAGGATAAGGAGAACCTAGGATCAGTGAGCCACGACCAATGCACTGGATCAGTCCAAGTAAGCACTAAGAAGCTCAATAGGCATCAGGACAGGGGGGCACCAAGGGGGGCCTTAAATGCCTCTACACTAATGCTAGGAGCATAGGAAACAAACAGGAGGAACTAGCACTCCTGCTTGCAAGCAACAACTTCGACCTGGTAGGACTAACTAAAACCTGGTGAGACCCTACTCACAACTGGGCAGTAGGCATTGAGGGTTACATGTTGTACAGATGGGATAGTGGGGGAAAAGAGGCAGGGGAGGTTGTTCTCTATGTTAAGGAACAATATACACCCTCTATAATCAAAATGGGATCAGAGGAGGGCCAAACTGAGGTGCTATGGGTCAGGATACAAGGGGGTCAGGAGGAAAGGAAATTGGTAGTGGAGGTCTGCTATAGACCACCACACCAGGAGGATGAGCTAGATCTGGAAGTCTCCAGACATCTCTCAGAGGCCATATAGTCGAGAAGTATGGTTGTCATGGATGACCTAAACTACCCTGACATCTGCTGGGAGGAGCAGTCAGCCGGGAGGAGCAGTCAGCCAAATCTAACTCCTCACGTAGGTTCTTAACCTGCCTACAGGACCTGCACCTAACACAGGAGGTATACAATCCCACTAGGAGAAACACCTTGCTGGACTTTGTGTTAGCTACAGGGGATGACCTGGTGGGGAATCTGCAGGTACAAGGTAACCTAGGGGATAGTGACCATCGATTGACTGAATTCACTATCCAGCTAAGGGTGGGTAAACTAACCAGCAGGGTTAAAGTGCTAGACTTCAGAAAGGCTAACTTCAGCGTGCTCAGGAAATTAGTGAGGCATTAAAGCTCAAGAGCATTGGTAAAATGGGGGTCCAGGAAGGGTGGTCGTTCCTCAAGGGAGCGATCCTACAAGCACAGAAGGAGACAACCCCATTGCGCATAAAAGGGGGCAAAGGGGCCAAGAAGCTCTCTTGGCTGAACAGCAAAGTCCAGGAAAGCCAAGAAAGAGGGGTACAGGTTGTGGAAGCAGGGTGTAGCTACCAAGGAATATACCTCCCTGGCTCATATTTGCAGGGAATCAGTTAGGAAGGCCAAAGCAGGATTAGAACTTAGGCTGGCGACAAAAATTAAAGACAACAAAAAGTCCTTCTTCAGGTATATAGGGAGCAAAAAGAAGGTGCAGGATAGCATAGGACCTCTACAGGACAAACTAGGGCAATTGGTGACAAGGGGGGTGGGGGGGGACAGGGACAAAACTGAGCTCTTCAGTGAGTTCTTTTCACCTGTGTTCCTAGACACAGACCAAGACAAGTCTCCCAATTGGATTGTAGATAGATACAGGACAGACACCAGCCCACCAACTGTTAGCGCAGGCTTAGTGAAGGGGCACTTGGAGGGGCTGGATGTGTTCAAAATCAGCGGGTCCGGATGAACTTTATTCCAAGGGTGCTGAAAGAATTGGCCAGTGTCAAAGCAGAGCTGCTGGCACAGCTGTGCTCCGGTCAGGTCCCAGAGGACTAGAAAAGGGCCAATGTGGTCCCTATTTTCAAGGGGAGGAGGGAGGAACTAGGAAACTATAGGCCAGTTACTCTCACCTCCATCCTTGGGAAAACTCTGGAAAAAATCATTAAGGATCACATTTGTGGGAGCCCAGCAGAGGAAATAATGCTGAAAGGAAATCAGCATGGGTCCACTGCAGGTAGATCCTGCCTAACTAACCTTGTTTCTTTTTATGACCAGGTCACAAAATGATTAGACACAGGAGTCAAGGTAGACGTCATCTACCTAGGCTTTAAGAAGGCCTTTGATACGGTATCGCATTCTGTTCTGGTAAATAAATTGACAGGCTGTGATGCAGAAGATTACATGGTCAGGTGGGTGGCAAATTGGCATAGGGGTTGCACCCAGAGAGTGGTGGTGGATGGGTCGATATCAACCTAGAAAGATGTGAGCAGTGAAGTCCCGCAAGGCTCAGTTCTTGGACTGGTGCTATTCAATGTCTTCATCAGTGACTTGGATGAGGGCATAGAGAGCACCCTGTCCAAATTCACAGATGATACCAAATTATAGAGGCAAAGTTAACACAGAGGGTAGGGAACAGATCCAGGTGGATCTGGACAGGTTGGAAAAATGGGCAGAATGAAATAGGATGCAGTTCAACAACAAGTACAAAGTGCTGCACCTGGGCAAAAAGAACCCCCAACACACTTACAGGCTGGGGGATGACCTTCTCAGCAGCGGAAAGGGATCTTGACTACAAGATGAACATGAGTCACCAATGTGACTAAGTGATCAACAAGGCTAACCACACTTTATCATGCATTAGCAGGTCCAGGGAGGTGAAGCTTCCCCTCTATGCAGCACTGGTCAGGCAGTACTGTGTCCAGTTTTGGGCAACACACTTCAAGAGGGATACAGACTATCTTGAGAGAGTTCAGAGAAGGGCCACTCATATGAATCAGAGAGGCCTGCAGGAAAGGCCCTACGAGGAGAGACCAAGGGACCTAGATCTCTTCAGCCTTCACAAGAGAAGGCTGAGAGGTGATCTTGTGGCTGCCTATAAATTCATCAGGGGAGGGCAGCAGGGAATAGGAGATGCTCTATTTACTTGGGCACCCCCTGGAGTAACTAGAAACAATGGCCACAAATTGACAGAGAGCAGATTTAGGTTGAACATTAGACAGAACTTCTTCACAATAAGGGTTGCCAAAATCTGAAACGGGCTTCCAAGGGAGGTGGTGCTCTCCCCTACCCTGGGGGTCTTCAAGAGGAGACTAGACAAGCACCTACCGGGGGTAAGGGGGGGGGGGGTGTCGGTCCCAATGAGCTACTTAGGTCCCTTCCAACCCTAACATCCATGAATCTATGAAAGGGTACTTCCAAAGAGGATGGAGCTGGACTGCTCTCAGTGGTGACAGGTGACAGAACAAGGAGCAACCATCTCAAGCTACAGCAAGGGAAGTTTAGGTTAGATATTAGGAAGAATATTCTGACTAGGCAGGTAGTAAAATACTGGAAAAGGTTACCCAGAGAGGTTGTAGACGCTCCATCCTTGGAAGTTTTTAAGATTGAGCTAGACAAAGCCTTGGCTGGGATGATCTAGTTGGAGATGGCCCTGCTTTGAGCAGGAGGTTAGTTGGACTAGATGACATCCTGAGTTCCCTTCTAACCCTAATTTTCTATGACTATGAAATTTTGGAAAGTTATTGAGGGGTGCTTTCAATCTAAAAATGTTGAAAACCACTGGTCTAGGAGGAAGCAGTGCTTATGCTAGAGGCTATAATTATGTATCGGAGGGCACAAAGAGGGGGCTCCTGTCAATATCCTCTCCCTTCCCCCCTACTTTGCATACTTGCCTTGGGATTGATGATAATTGGGCATTTTTTGCTAAAAAAAATTAAAATTTAACTTTTAGGCTGTTGAGAAAAACCTGAAAAATCACCGTTTTGTTTTAAAAAATTTTTGCAAACATTCAATAATCTTTCTCTCTAGAGAGAAACAGGTTACAATTTTAGTAATGACAAGGTACTTATATTGCAAACAAATGATATAAAAATACATCTCTTTTGGAAGATAAATATAAGATAGGTCGAGATAATATAGGATAGGGGAGAGTATGTGCTGATATTGTGTGTAATACAGTAGGAAAATGATATGAAGAACAGGAGTAAAGACAGCAACAACTCCTCACAATGTGATAATTTTTTATTTACCTGCCAATGTATAATAACCCTCTGTGAACAAGTCAATGTATTTTGAACCTGACTAATTAATGGTAAGTTAGAACATAAAAAACCCAAAACCCCCAATGCTATTTTTTCCAGCAGGGTGATGCATATAATTCCTAATGCAGTCTTCAAAGCAAAACTTACTAAGCATCTTTTTCTTCCCTCTTTACTACTGTGCCCCCCACTCCCCAATGGATGTTGTTTATGAAGTTAGTTATAAGGACCTCAAAATAACTAATTTTAGATGCTCCCACAAGAACTTCTGAAGACTGTCCAATGGGCATTCTGGAACTTAAAACTGAGAACATTTGTAGTGTATTGTGAAGTGAATTGGTGGTCTTTGGGAATGGGTATGAGAACAAGTAATTGGAATTTATTGCAAGGTAAAAAAAGCTGCAATTTACTGCATATCAGTTGCCCTGGAACAACTGCCCACATGCACACTCTTACTGTACAGTAAATGGAAGCTGACCTATACTTATCTCTCAATGAAAGGAGGAGAGTATATGGACAGGGAACGTCTAGATTGATCCATCCCGTTATACCCTGCCTGCCATCAGCTGTCATTGGCTTAGAAATGTCAAAGGATACATTGGGCTTAGTCTGTGTGTATCGTCAGACATGAACAGGTGTGCCGCAGAATTTTGGAGAATATAATGTTTCATTTATTTGTGTGACTTTTCTAATTCTGCAGCACACCTGTTCATGTCTGACAGTATACCAGTGTGCTGCAGCACACCAGTTGGGAAATGCTGCACTACCTACTTTTAGAATATGGAAACCAGAACTGCACAACATATCCATGATGTGGGCACACCTTGGATTTATACAGTGGGATAATGATGTTTCCCATTGTTTTCCATTCTATTCTTAAATGACACAAGCTTTTATTGGCTTTTTTTGTTTGTTTGTTTACCGCTACACACTGAGCAGACATTTTTATGAGCAGCAGAGGGGCAAATGTTAGCTCTATACAGCCAGAGAATCCCCTTTATGTCAAGGGTATTTCTTCATAGGATACATATTGACCAGTTTTGTTATTTTCAATGCTTCTCCTCCCTTCTCCATTATGACTGATATTTCCCTTTCCTTTTATATTATTTTCATGGGTGAATTTGGGATACAGTAAAGTTTTTAGAAGAATCTTAAGACAGATACGGTTTGAATAATCAGGGGAACTGGCTCAGAGCTGAAGCCCAATTCAAGCACTCCTTGCACTAAATGCAGACTTGAAATTACTGAAAGAGCAGAGATTATTGTCAACTTCAGAGAAGCAGCTCACCTGAAAAAAAACACAGGAATAATTTCCTCCCCTGAACGTGAAGGACAGCGTAAGTATCCTAATGACTTAAATCAAAAATGCCGTGCATCAGTCTTCATAACATTCTGCTGAACACACCAGGCTTGTGGAAAACATCTCACTGTCCTTCATTTTAAAACCAAACAGTTCCCCAATATAAAAGGGGCTGCCCTCCTTCTTTTATCAAGGAAGCATATGGAGGAGGTTGAGTCTCTCCCTACGTAAGTTGGTCTAAGTCACATGTAACCCCAATAAAAGTCAGTAGATAGCATAAATGTTATCAGAATCAGGCCCTTGGAGTCCAAATTGATTTGTTAGATTGCTACTTACCTGGAAGTATCAGAGAAAGAGACAGATTCAGGCAATCAAGTTTCTGATATGTTTTACACTAATTGTTTTGTAGTTTCATACAAACTGGTGAAGTTGTGCTAGGACAGAAAAGAAATTCCTTTCAATGTCTGTGCACATAAAAACAATCAAAGTGGAGGTATCTATAAATTAGTTTATCAGTCAAAAATAGTAAAATCCCATTTTTATTTAAACGAAATCATGCAACTATGCCTGCTATAAGTGTTGGCAGCACTTCAATTTGCTACTGACTTAAATCATGAGTTTTAATAAAAATCAGTGATTTTTTACAATAGCTGAAACTGAAATGCTGTTCTCTAATTTTTCAAATGCTGCGGCAGCCTATTTTTGTTTACAAGTGAAAAAGTCCCAGGAAAATCAACAGAACATTTACCAGTTTGTTCCAAATTATCTGTTTCCTGCTCAGAAGAGGAGAACTACAAGCTATTAATTTCAAGGTTCCTGATAGAGCAAGAAGAGAGAGATCTGCTAAGTGCAGTATGATAACTTGTAAAACAACTGATAGAATAAAACCAGGTAGATATAGCTCAAGTAAATCACACTGATAGCTCTTAACTTGAATGAATAATTATTTTTAAGTGTGCACAATTCTCTGAAACTCTGCCAGCTGTGCCTCTGTGTTTCCTATCTATACCTAGCAAAATTCAGTACTTGTGTATTAGTGTCACAGAATAGAATGGCTGCACTAAAAGAAACTTCATGAACTTAGACCCAGTAGGTTGAATTTCAAACACATCATAACCATTGCACTGATTCTAGTGTCACACAAAAGGATAAGTGGACCACATGGCCTCTCTCTCATTTGCAGGGAGAGAGTTTTTCATAGAAAAAAAAATTGTTCATTTTATAACGACGCAGGTACAGCTCACTCTGGGCAGAAGGGGCAAGCAGCAACTGGGCAAAACCCCCACTCCCAGCGCTGCTGCGCCAGCATCCCGCCTACCCCGGGCAGCTTGTCTCAGCCCCAGCCCCACTCCCTCCCTCCCCCAAATCTGACCTTTCAAATTTTAAACTACAAATCAAAAGCTTTTTCCTCCCAACTAGTTCAATCCCTCCCCCTTGTATTTGATTCAGCAAATTAGCAAAACCTCTATCTTTAAGAAGTTCAGCAGCAGCAACTAGCATCTCTCTCTCTCTCTGTAAATGCATTGTTTAAATGACTTCTCACATACACGACAGCTACAGAAAGAAAGATTAAAAAAACAAAAACAAAAAACCCTGCATGGAATCATGCAGCAATTGATTTCAAGATGTGATTAAAATTAAGAATATTGTTTGGCTTTTGAGCAGCATATCATTCTTTTTTTAAATTAACTGGTAAACCCTACTGAATTTCCCAGTTAAATTTCATAATAGTAAAGAATTACAAAAAATGAGCAAAATACATTTAAAGAATAAAATTCTACACTCACCAGAGGGCACTATGCTACATACTGGAAAAGAAACAGTGTTCTGGAACCCATTCAAACTATTGAACTGGTTACACATCTCAGTAAACTCCACTGACTTCTTGTGGAGTTACTTTTGATTTGCAAAGTGTATAAGAAAAAAAACGCATATAAGCAAATAGAGACCTCTAGTTCATAGCTTTCTCCTTCTTCTAAGTCAAGTGCTTCAAAGCAAGTGAATTAATAGAAATAAAGCATAGAGAAATTTAAAACTCTTTTGAAATGTGTTCAGATAAAGGCAACATTGATTTACCAGTATAAAAACATATTACACGCTAACTAAAACAACTCATATAAGGTCCTTACTTTGCTTATACTTGCACATTAGCTTGAACTTTACTCATTTGTCCTATTGACTTCAATTGATCTGAAGGATCAAGGCTTAAACCAATATATGTCAAAAATAACAAAGGAATAGAAAAATATACATATTTCAAAAAGCATATATATGTTATAAAAATTTCAGCTCCTGGAGCTCCAGTTACTTAGAACTAAATGGGACAAATTTCTAGGGAAAAAAAAGATTGTAGGGATGTAAACCAATCAGCAACAGTCACCTATTCTCTCTTTGACTTCTTAGATTCTGTGAGTGCATGAAGTGTCTTTTCTCTTTCTGAGTGTACTCTAAAGACCATTAAAGTCAGTGAAAAAAAAATCTTACTGACTTGTAGGTGGGGAAGAGCAGAGTGAAGATTTGACAGAGTACAATGAAGTTGTTTAAGCAGTTTAACCAAATACAACTGAAAAGAGTACTAAAAGCAAGACTGTATTAACTCTTATTTTCTCAGTTTTCTTTTTCCCCAAAGAGTACACTTTTAGGAAATAATAATCATTTGCATTAATCAGTCATCTGCCAGAGACAAGGTTTTTCATAAGTATTAATAAATCCATACAACTATTATGAAATATTTAAGTATTTCACAGATGGGTAAGCTGAGGTACAGAGAAATTTAGTAGCTTGCCTGTGTGTGTGTCTGTGAGTGTGTGTGTCTGTGTGTACACACACACTATTCACACACACACACTATTCACACACACATCTTATATTTATATATGTCTGTTACTTGTTGTTTGTGTACACACACACACAGAACAAGTAACAGACTGAAGATCCCATGTCTCAGTCTCGCATTATAACTATACATGGTAAGAAGAGCCCTCAGTTCACAGGATATCAAAAGTTTCAACTCATTGAAAATAGAGCCAAATTTCTTTTTTAAATTACAGTTCTAGCCACTATAAAGATAGGGCCATATAATGCCCTTAACTCCCAGCAGATTGCCTAATTTAGTTGTCCAAATACTAAGAGAAGAAAATGGCTCTTTATGTAGTTATTAAGCTGTTGTTTAACAAAGTTATTGTTGCATTCTGCCACACCCATAGAGGGGTGGGGATAGAAGATACAAGGCACATGTAGGATGATGTCTATTGGTGATCTCTTTTTATTTATTTGAAGTATAATTATCATAGTGTGCATCAGATCAGTTCACATACAAATTATTTGCCAAAGGTTTTTGAAATCTTGCCATCAAAGTTTTACAATTCAGAATAAATGCCTTTTCTTTCAGGTTGTCTAAGTCAATGTTACATTATATCACTCAAGTTACCTGTCATAACCAGGGATCCCGGTTTTCCCCGATTTAAAAAAAAAAAAAAAATCACAAATTATCTTGATAAAAACCCCAAAATCCATGATTAAAATGAAATGCCACCCCTACTGCCCCCCTGGCCCTGCTGGTACCCTTCACTCCCTTCCCACAACACCCCAGGCCTGCTCCTGCCCCTCACTCCCTTCCCAAAAGCCCACCAGCCCTGCTAGTGCCTCTTGTCACCCACCCACAGCTCCTGCTCCCGCAGCCCTGCCAAATGGGGCTCCCAGCTGCCAGGGCTACAGGGCCAGGCACCCGGGTCCACATCCCCCTACCCCTAGCAGGAGATGGCAGCTGCTGCAGTAGAGTGGAGCCCCACTTAACCCCTGCTGCCTGCCCATTGTGGGCTCAGGCAGGAGGGGGCTGCTGCCTGCTGTGATGCACACTCCTGGGGGGCAGGGGGAACCCATGCCTCCCACATCTGTGCATGGGGCACGTGTGGCACACTGCCCACTGCAAGCTTCCCCCCTGCTGCCCTCCCCTGGCATCTCTGCAGCCCAATGTGTGCAACCCAGAGCTGCCAAGAACAGCAGGGCCACGCAAGAAGCTGCGTGCCGCTACAAGCTCCTCATTGCCCTGGTGAGGCGTCTCCTGACTGAGCAGCTGCAGCTGGGGCAGCACCATGGGCTTGCACACAGGGGACGCAGACAGCACAGAGCTCACAGCAACAAGCAACTTCATACATGACTTCACTGTTCCCTTCAGTGCCGGCTCACACACGCTGGGATCTGGAGGTGCCAGGGGAGTGCAGCAGGGTGGGGAGCACAAGCCTGAAGAAGGCAGCGTGCAGCCCCTGCCCCATGCACAGGTCTGGAGTGCACACAGCATGGGGAACAGCTACCCCCCCGCAAGCCTGCAGCAGGCAGCCTGCCCCACCCCTGCCCTGTGCACAGATCCGGGGGGCATGGGTTCCCCTCTGCCCCGGGAGTGTGCACAGCAGCAGGGAGCTGGCCCCACCCACCCCCCAAACAAGACGCCCATGGCCCCATCCCACTTCCTGCAGGTGCCCTCCATCCATACATTGCAGCCTTGGGCCCCAAGGCCCAGGCACTGCACAGCTGTGCAGCAGCCTCAGTCGTGCCCAACTCCTCCCTCCCTACGGGGGCCTCAATCCCACCTCCCCCCACAATTTACCTGCAGGAGCTGCTCTCCAGGCTGCGTGGCCTGTACATGCATCTGGCACCCTGACCACCCTCCTCCCACTCCCTCCCTTCCAGGCCCCTGCAGGCTACAACTCTGCCAGCCCGCAGAGAGCTCATTGCAAAACTGCAAAATCCGTGGGTTTCTCCAGTAAAATGAGAAATCCACGTTTGTCCCTGGATCCCTGGTCATAAGGGGAAAAAAAACTTTAAAAATTAAAAAGTGCAAACAGCTACATACTGGAAAGCTTATAACTGGGTTCAGATAAATGCAAAATGCAGGCCTAGAGTCTGAGACGCATCATTTTAAATTTACTTAAATTTTTTTTAAGTGTCTATGAAAGGATTCATCTGACAGCTCTCAGGGGAACTAAAAAAGGTATCAACCAACTATCTTTAATCTATCCTAATTAAAAGTAATTAAAGCCCTTAACTTCCTTTCTATAAGCTAGAAGTTTTTGTAAAAGAGAGAATTATAAGTATGATAAGATGTTGATAATAAGCATAATATTTGAAGTACAAGTTGACTATTTTATTCCATTTCCTTCTATTTTATAAGGTAAACAGAATAATTGCCACATTTACTGATGCCCTGGCAGTCATCTTCAACACTCTCAAATGAAGAACACCTATTTTTAGCTGAGGCAAAATCGTTTCTGTAAAGACTCTGCAGATGAACTGAAACCAAAATCCAGAAAAGTACTTAAACATAGGGGCAGTGTTCTTGAAATCAGTGGTACAATTGACATGCTTAAATAGTTTTTGTCTGGTATATGTCTGACCAATGCCACATTAGAGGGAAGTATCACCTCCTCACAGCATTGGTCAGACCACAGTTGGAGTACTGCATCCAGTTTTGGGCACTGTACTTCAAGAAAGATGTTGATAGACTCAAGAGGGTCCAGAGGAGGGCCACTCTTATGGTTAGGGGCTTACAGGACAAGCCCTATGAGAAGAGACTGAGGAACCTGGACCTCTTCAGCCTCTTCAAGAGAGGTGAGAGGTGATCTTGTGGCTGCCTACAAATTCATTAGGAGGATGCAGCAAGGGATTGGAGATGCTCTGTTCACCAGGGCACCTCTTGGGGTAACAGGGAACAATGGTCACAAACTGACAGAGAGCAGATTTAGGCTAGATATCAGGGAAAACTTATTCACGGTAAGGGTGGCCAAAATCTGGAATGGGTTTCCAAGGGAGGTAGTGCTCTCCCCTACCTTGGGAGTCTTTAAGAGAAGGCTAGATAGGCATCTGCCTGGGGTCATCTGACCCCAGCACTCTTTCCTGCCTATGCAGGGGGTCGGACTCAATGATCTGTTCAGGTCCCTTCCGACCCTAGCATCTATGAATCTAGGGATGTTTACCCCACGCCTCATGCAACTCTCTCTCTCTCTCTCTCTCTCTCTCTCCTTTTCTCAGTAACATCCTCAGCCACTAAAAAGTACTTATCTTTATGGAGCTGAAATTTTCATTTGCTACCTATACTCCACAATGTACACACAATTTATATTCAGGTGCAAGTTAGCTCCCTCCAGAAATTTCACAGATAATTCTCAGCTAGTAAATGAAAGCAAGCCATGATAAGCCACGTTTCCTTGTGGAACTAAACACATCACCACTTATTTACTCTTTCTAGTTCAATACATTGTACAAGTATAATTAATCACCACCCATGAAAGTACAAAATTGGATTATACATTAGTTTAGAATAGGCTTATATTCTCTGGCTATAAACAGCCATTGCCAAATGAAGCAGATCAGCTGTTCCAGGATGTACATCTGTGGAGTGACAAAGGATATGGATATCTAGTGCTTTTCCTCTGTGCCACCATAAAAATCATAAGGGTGGCACAAAAACAATATCTGTTTCCAGCCTCTCACTCCCTCCTTCTCTCTTCATAATGTTGGTACTGTTGGGGCAACAGCCTTCTCCTTTGTAACACCACACACATGTATGCATGCGCACTCACATACACACACACACACACACACACCCCCTGCAACTCTCCATCTATTTGCAAACTATATCTGCAAACCATCTTCTCTCGTAGACATCTCTTTGAACTAGTTAGTCTATACAGTTTTTATATGGCTATAAATATACTGGTTTAGAGATAGATAAAGCAATGTCAGTGCAAAGTCTCTTACATGGACAGTTATGTGTGTATAAGTGATGATTTTATGAATATTATTATTATTATTATTACTACATAGAAGAATAAGCTCTATTGCTATAATATCTTCTAAAACGGCATCCTTTTTGTTGACAAGCAAAAGTTTACCTTCAGTTCTCTCTCCCCGCACTCACCCAGGTACTCATAAAAATAAGAGTAGCTGACTGGGAGCTATAGGAACAGAAAGGTTGGGGACGTTTGAATTCTGCACCCAAATCGTAGGACTGAGTTCAAGATCTGCTGCAAGTACTCTGCTTATGTTAAATTCTTTATAACTATAAAATATTTTACATTTCCACTGTTGACCAAAAAAACCCAACCAAACAAAACAAAAAAAAACCACAAAGCCTTGCTTACTGCAATTGTTTTCCTGCTAAGTTACTGTCAGCTCCACTGAAAACAAAGGCATTAAAAACAATTTCTGATTTCCAAGGAGTAAATTATGTCACCACAAGCTAAACATGAGATAGATCTGTCCATGCAAAATGTTACTTTGAGATTACAGGCAGTCCTCAACTTACAATGTTTCTAGTTGCAACGTTTTGCATTTACGTTTGTAAATTGACACCCTGTTTCAACTTTCTGACATCAGTTTCGACTTTACAACACTTGATCTGATGTGACGCAATGCCAGCAAACAAGTCGCTGTGTCACCCATCTCCCTGGAGAACATCTGTCCAAACTTCCTTGGACACTTTCTTTAACAAAGCAGACAAGACTCCAGAAAAACCTGCAGCCAAGACTCCTAAGAAGAATCCAACCAAGAGCCCTTCAAACAGTGCAGCAAAGTCACCTCAAAGAAGTTCTTCCAAATCAATATGATTGCTATTTACAATATAAATACATTAATGTAGCTATATTACTCATCTATAATTGACTGAGTACAAAATTTTGGGTTATTTTTGGTGAAAACAGGGTATTGGGCCTTGGTTCAGGAACCAATCCCCCATTTTTAACATTGTTTCCTATGGGAAAAATTGGTTCCGAGTTACAACGTTTCGACTTAAGATGCCATTTTCAGGAACTAACTGTGTCGTAAGTCCGAGGACTGCCTGTATGCTGCACGATCTGTAAATAGAAGCAAAATCAATGACAGTGGGTGGCCTTCCCTTCTAATAGTGGACAGAAGTGCATGCTTGTTTGAGACATTCCAAGAAGCAACAGCCCTGAATATTCTTTGTGTTGTTAATGCAACTTAAGAAATATTCTGTGACTGTTGCTCTTATGAAGTTATTTCTGGAATTGCCATCTTCAGAACATCAATGCTGACATTCAGCTTACTCATAAGCATACAGACTTTTAAAAGCTAAGTCTAGAAGGCCAAAAAAACCCAGATATTTTGATTCCTGCTTACCTGTAACCCATTTTTAAAAAGAGAATTACTAATTCAAGGAAGAGATTTAATTTATATATCTTTGTTATTTGCCTAAATATTCAGATAAATAATTTCACAGGTGTGTTGGATAATGCAAGTTTAAACAGACATAAACAACAACACAGCACGGCAAATTTAAGACTAAGTTATCAGAGAAGTACAAGACCTAATAAACAGTTAAATGACAACAGTATACTGACATGTTTTTAAATGGTGAATACAGATTCTGCACCCCTCACACTTAACTACCATCTATAATTAGATATTAATTTTCTGGATTAAGAAAACAGTACAAAGAGCTTTCTGTGCACACAGTCCTGCTAAAGCTTGATGCTATATAAACAGGATAAGTGTTTCTATTAAAAAAAGTAAGGTTCTTAGTCTACTAAAATATTCTTTATATTCCATGATTCATATATGAGATGCATGCTGTATGTCATGCATAAAAACCCAACTGCATCAAATAGTAATCCACATGTAGCACCAAAAAGACTTCATAATTAGATACACTTCTAAAGGACCCTTTGAAATATCTTCATATGGTGAGCACACCTCGCCACCCTCTATCTTCACAGTCCACTGAGTAACTTCTTTCTTATCCTCTGCATTACATTGCTTATCTTTTTGAAAGTTAAACACCACCCACATATATGTACTTTGTACAAATCCATGAGAACTAATTAAGTTTTCCTAACTCTCCGTGGTTACCAGGTCACCCAGAAACCTTAACTCATGGGCTGCAAGACTTTTCCAGTTATTTATCCACTTTCTGCAATCAGTGCTGCTCCTATTTAAAAATCAACAGCAAAATTCCCAGCCTTTCAATACTGAATAAAAGAAAACAGGTTGGAGGCATGACCAATGGAGGGCCTTAAAAGTGAAGACCAAGTTGCTGAAGTTTGACACAAAAAAATAAGGCAGATGTGCTAGGGGAAGCTAGAGGAGGTACAGAAAGAGAGAGTGGCAAAGTCAAAGCAAATAAGCTAAGGAAATGATCTCTGCAGCATAATTATGGATGCATATGAGCACGGGAAGCATTAGATAGAGGCAGCAAAAGGATTTGCAGTAATTGACACTTCTGTTTAAAAACCAAGAGTCCCAAGCATGATTTCCATGCCATCTACTGGTATCTAACAGATACCAAATCTTGGATATGCATACCAGGGCCACAGTTAAAAATTCCAAAATATCCACATAATTTACAAAAACTGCCTTTAATAATTAAATATTTCCACTGACAAATTCCCAAAAATTATTCAGTGACATCAGTCTGTGGTAAGATCAACAGATGGAAACAGATTTGAAAATTTTAGTTTAAGTTGTTAATTTGAACTCACCATGAAACAAAAGTTAACAAAACAATTAAAAACAAAGATTCTCTTACTACATGAATCCTCCCAAGTGACTGCTCAAAACTGGCTCAAAGCTTCTCATAAAAATATGACCCTGCTATGAGCTCACACTAGTGAAGTTTCAGGCAGATTTAGTGTTTTAAATTAGAATTAATTTGGATATTGACGTTAAAGTAAAACTTGACAGTGATAGAATACTCAACCTAAGTACAGTCTCAACCTTCACTATAGACATGACTACTATCTCTGCCTATTTGTAACCATGTGAATAAGAAATGTTAAGGGCTACAGAATAAATGTCCTAAATACATGACTCGCAGAAACAACCAAAACATCTATTTTAGTTGAGAGTTTTATTAAGATGTGGATGTGGGTGAGCATATATTCACAAAGGCAAGGACACTGTATACAACATGGGTGAGAAATAATTTTCTCAACAAATATTGCGGAGTGACTACACCACAACATATAAACCGTATATGGAGTAGGTCCCTTTTATAGGTTAGGGAGCTTACATTTCTCCTTCCCCCTCCCTCTAACTAATTACCTGAAAATTACTGCCTGGGGTGAGACCATGTATTGTCTCATTAGCATTCAGCACCATTGCCTCAGCATGAAAAGAAAAAAAATAGATACAAGACTAGAGCAGAGAGAAGCAAAATCATGCTTCCTTTCCTGAAAAACAGTTCAGCAGTAGTACAATACTGACCAGGAATGGTATGCAGACATTTGATATTTAGGGACAAGCCATCATAGAAACCAAAATACTGTAAAGAGAGAATAAAATTGAAAACAATTCTGATTTGAGCCCCCTCGTTTTCTCTTTGGCAAAACCCTTTGAGTTGTACACGACAGCACTGATGAATAAGGTGGAGAACGATTTAAAATTTATTCCTAAACATAACTGAATGAAAGCTCAGCCCAGCTGCTGCAACATGCATTCCAAGCAGTAAATTCTGAAAGTATGCAGGTAGTTTGGTAGAAATAAGTAGTTAGCCAAAGGTGACCAAAATCTCCTTCTGACTTCTGAAGACATTTAACAGACTCCCTTGTCCAATATGGCATTAGTGGATATTATGCTACTAGAAGGGGTAGATGAGTTCCAAAACTTTATAATCACTAAAGATGCTTGTATCACACTTCCTAGGAAAAGAAAAAAAATTATCCACCCTCTTAACTTAGAAAGTTGTATCGATCTAGAGGAGTGTACTGAAACGATTTAAACCTTTTCTGAAGAGACACCACAACACCTAATGAAAAAAGCTTGGGCTCTCAGAAGTTTCTCTCTCTCTCTCTCTCTCCTCTATGAGGTGCAAACCTGCCCTGCCAAATACACCTCTACCACTATATCCCTTATTTGTAGTCAGTCAATTCTCTCTTTGGTTTCTCTTTGCAACATGCAGATATTTCACAACTCTCTCTCATCACTACCTATGACAAAACCACTGCTGTCAAAATAGTCCAATGCTTGGTTAAGAACAGCTCATGGACGAAGATCAGTTGAAATTGAATCTAAGTATGTAAAAGTAAATTTAGGGGGGCAGAGAAAAGAACTTCGAAGAGCCTCTGTCAGTTAAGAGCCTCCTTCAGTTAATAGCAGACAACACAATTGGCCAGTTAAACTATAGTTTAGTAATGCTCTTAGATTTCCAAGTTACAAGGCTCTCAAAGCAGTAGCCACAAGTAATACTTTTTACCATGCTGATGGCTTCTTTCCACCCTGGTTGACAGTGACCTGGCCTCAATCGTACTTATGCAGACCATTTCCTGTTTGCCTTATAAGACTCCACATATTTGGGCCCAAAACTATCAGCCCTTAAGAAATTCCAAGTCGGCCAAACAAAATGTTCAATTTAACACAATTCACCTGCTAAGGAAAAAACGAACCAAGGGGATACATCAGTCATGCTGCTTTAATGACCAATGAAAAACACTCAGGCTGCAAAAAGACATTGACTTTGTGGCACCATAAAAAATTGTATGGCAGTACAAAGGCTAAGCAAACAGACGTCACAGCCTTTTGTTGCGTGACAAGTACTTAAATTTTGTGGCGGCAACAGATCTAGTAGTAATTTGTCCCTCCTTTCTGTGGCCAATGGCCATGCACTTATAGCAGGAGAGTGCCACCTACCATGATGTCATGCCCCAGGTCAGGTTAAAATATGCAAGCATGCAGTGGGGAGACCCCTATGGGAGTTCTTTCCTCTGCACTTGAAACCCCTGCAGAGGGATTCTCCAGCACCCGGTCTGCAAGTGAAGAGGGATTCCCTCGCACCCTGACATGGGGCCAAGTCTGCAAGCAGGGATTTTCTGTTTACAGATGTGCCCCCTAAAATCAGGGCATAGCAGCACAGCCCTTTTCCCACAAGCTCAGATCCCTGAAACCCCAGGAAGGCCAGGGGACCAATCCTATGGGACAACAACCCCAGTGATGTCTGCAGACATCCTTGAAGTGAAGAATCAGCTGTGCCACTACACATCACAGAACAGCTGATCATGCTCCAAAGAGGTCACCCATGTCCAAACTTATCTATTAACCAAGACGAGGGTATAAAAATCTAAACATAATAGAAAAGAACAGTAATGTGTGTGTTTTAATCCACGGGTACCAAAATAATCTAGCCCCATTCATGATCCAGACTGGTCCCACAGACAAACCCTGTGCACTTAATATGCCAGACTGGCCCCAACACCCCAGCTTTAAAACACATCTTAACTCACTTAAAGCCTGTAATTCTCCTTGCAGTTAAAAAAATTATTTTTTAACTTTCTGCCTTACACTATTGCAGAGTAGCTGAGCAAAATTTAAAACAGTTGCTGTATTTTATTACAGAGATGCCTACATTTCAGTGGCAGATTAGCTCTTCTTTGTACATAGTTTCTAAATCTGTTTCTTTATTAAAAATAAAAAAAAATTAGACATAATGTATAAGTATATTTTAGCCTAAAATTCACTCTCTAAATCTTCTTAGTAAAAGTAGATTAATTATGTATAGTTTCTCCCCTAGTTTCACTCTAAAAGCCTAAGTTACCAAAGGGTGGAGAGATAAATGCTTCTTCATAAAATCTGCACAAATTAAATTTTAAAAGGACAAAATTAAGCTCGCAATGGCTTTGCAAGCTTATGTTTGAAAAGTTTTAGAGTTAATAAAATTTTGAGGAGTCAAATGGTACAAATCAAACTAATAAAAAATGGATAAGATTTTATCCATGTTTTTTTCCCTTTCTTTCTTTGTAAAATACTTTGGGATGTTTAGGGATGAAAGTACATGTAAAGATTGATTTCAAGTTATTAATCAAATACACTTGGCTTGCTGGGAGCTAAAGGAAGAGAAAGCAAATAAACGTCACCCTTTCCCACCCTCAATTTGTTTATGGAAACATTCTGCTGGTATTTAAAGACCATAATTTCCAAGGAGTGCCAGAACTTATTTTCTTCATTTTAAAACATTCTACCAGGTATAGAATCTGAAGACAGCTAAAATAAACTAGGTTATTTATGAGGGTCAGCATTCTAAACTGCTAGCAAATTTAGTTTGTGGTAGGATTTACCCCAAGGGCATAGGGCAGACACTTGGTCAGTAGCAACATCAGGATTATTCTGGTATCCCCATTCCTAATTTCTTGACATACAAGTGAACATTTGCTTTTCCAAAAGTCATGGTTCTCAACCTGGTAGAGTTTTTTCAGACAAAGCTTTTCTTCTTGCATCAGTTATTTATTCTTTGAAAAAAATGGGCACCATGTTTACAAAGGTACTGACATGGCAAAGCATTTCTATTCAAGAAAGCTCTTCCATGCAGTTTTACACTTGAAGCCTATGGATTATATCACTTACTGCTTTAAAGACCAATTTTACAAACTACATATCCCTAAACAAAGTCAGAATCAGCTTGTTACAAACATTCATCAACATACTTTGTTCCAAATAAAAGACTGTAGATGGTGGAGTAAGGCCAGTCACCAAATGGCTTCCAAACATCCTCAGTTTTACAAGTATCGGAGGATCTGCTTTAACAAACCTGTAGAAATCTCTCTAGCTCTGCTAAACTGGCAAACTGTTTCTTTAAAGGTACAACAGTTAAATTATTTACTTTCACTTGTTAAAAGAAAATTACACACTAAGATGTTACCTTATTAGATTCAGAAATTGATCACTTGTTGAAGTCTAACATTAGCAACTTTTTAATTTTGGTATAAAAACAAATCTTTATTTCACGCCATTGTGGATGAACACCAAGAGTTGCTAGTCGCCACTCAATCTGGATTTCACAAATCTTTGCCTAAAATATAAAAGCCAGAATTAACATCTGCAAGCAAAGCAGAACCTTTGCTTCAGTAACTCACAGACAGAGGCCCAAAAAACCTTATAACCTATAATATTTCCAAAAAAAAAAAAAAAGGATTTATATTGGAGCTTTTTCCCTTAAATATAAAAATGTTACTTTCATAAGCAGTTGAAAGTCAGAAAGGAGCTAAAATAAAAGTTGCATTCATACATATTTTGCTTACAAAATCTGATGGAGATTTATTGTTAAGTACTGAGGACACAAATATCACTGTAAAAATTTTACAAAACACATATATGTTATTCCAAGATATACTATTGGTAAAGACGAATATAAAGGCTCTCTATTTCCCTGTATTATCTTTTCCAATTCTTATAAACAAGAGATTGGATTCCTAAAGCCAGATTATTAAATTTTAGGTTAAAATTAAGGGGCAAAGAATGTAAAGCAGAATTACTCCCATGTGAAATGGCATTGCAAATCAAGCCCAGAAATAATACACAGACCCTTATTGTTGCTTGTTGAGAAACAAAATACAGATTCATCTTGTACAATTATAGTACCTTCAGCAGTTTTATTGTCAGCTCCCATTTTCTGCTTCCTGCATTCCCCCCTTCTCCTGATTCAAAACCATCCCTTTAACACATCATTCCTAATTAGATGATTAGTGCTTGGAAGGGCAAGAGATAAGTCATTTGCATAATTTAATCATAAAAAGAAGTTAAAGATACAGAGTTTGCTGTTCGTTTGTACAATTATCTTCTCCGGCCTGGGGGGCTCAGATATTAATGTGATTAAACAGTATTTCTGCAAACAGGCAACTGTATGTCCTCTATTAAAGCAGAGCTGGAGGCAAATGAAAAATTAATTTTAGAAGACAATCAATTTTATTCTACATGACTGTAATAAATAACAGCCCATCTGCAGACAAGTCATTAGGCCCTGGGAGGGTACATGTGTCACAAAGTCTAAATGACACAGAAGGCTAAATTTTCTACCAAAAACAGAACAAGTAATAAATGGTCCACCAGCTGCCATTTCAGCCTAGAAAGTAAATGCATAGGATTTCCTAGAAACCAGGTATACATAGAAAGTGCTAATCATGGGCACTTCATTTAGAAATACAGACAACTCATGGCTTAACATACCTAAAGTTTTCAATCTCATCCTATAAATTATATTTTTCATCCATACCAACCCATACTCATCTCGTAATGGATAGTCCTTTCATTTGGTCAGTGTTGTCAGCATTTTGAAAGAAAGAACTAGTTTGAAATAGTTGAACTAGTTTGGGTAGAAATAACATTTCTTACAGGCTCATTCTCCACAAGCTACATAAATCCTCTGGAGTTAACTAACTTGCTGAAATAAAAATCAGTAAAACAATTATAGAAACTACTGACTGAATGTAAAGTGTCCAGTAACATCAACCAACAGTTACCACATTCAGAGAACCTAAATACCCTTTAGCAATACACTTCTTGTAAAAATTTATCAAATCTCTAGTACCCTAATTCGTCACTGTGTAACATATTACAAGCCTCATGACTACCAGACATGTGTGGGTATGTGAGCATGAGTACCTGCACATACATGTATATACATACATCTACTAGATCATAATTTGAAGGCTCCTTCATAAAACATTTTCATAGATTTTCTTTTCCTCTACATTTTCCCATAAATGGACACTAAAAATAAATGGAAATACAGTCAAAACTATTCTTTACAGAATTATGGTAACTGAATATGTAAACAGTCCTGAATAGCTTTATATCCAAATATTCGCAATTTACACAGTAAAACCCCAGATCATCTATATCTGAAGCTGCTTAGTTCACACCAAGTGCCAAATTAAAGATGAGCTGTTCAGCTTTTTACCTTGGTACTTCAAAGGGCATTGGTTTTCAGGTGCAGCTCACTGGAAAAGAGGCACTCTGAAATAAAAGACTGCAGCAAAAAGGTGGACAACCTCAATAATCCCACACAGCCATTGGCTGGGGTTCTGTATAAATACCAGCTAGTTCACAAACCTTCACCTTAATAGGGGGTAAGGAATCTAGATTCTTTGCAGAAATTATACAAAATACCTATTGTATATGGTAACAACCATATAAACCATCCAATACATACATACAGCAGAGATTGTACTGCTTTGTTTTCCCAAATATAAAAAAATATATATTTTAAGTAGAAAAATGATTTGTGTACATTAATTTAAAAAAGCCACCATCAAGATTTAAAGCACACATGCATAACACTCTTTATACCGACTTATTAATAGCACTTTATTAGCAATATAAAGAATTTTAAACATCTGTATGAAGCATGGATTTCTTAGGGTAGTATCTTTTATTGAACCCACTGCATACCTAGGATAGAGTTAAGAGTTAAAGAAGCTTTCAAATGCAAGACATTCTTCATCTATACAATTTGTCTGCTTTCTGTATTTCACGGAACAGGTAAAATTAAGTTATACCAGTTTGTTTACACTTAGTTTCACATCCTAATTTTCATTAACACAATGCCATTGTGTTTGGATTACAAAAAAGGTAAAAACTTACGCTGAAAAGCAAACTTTTTTTTCATTAGTGAAGCAATTCACTTCTCATTAGGTCTTCTGGACATTTGCCAAACCCTATATATCCATTTCTAAAGTACTTCATATGGTCCTTTAAAAAAAATACACACACACACCCATATATGAAGTAATATTTTTTTTCATACATTTCATAGACATTAGGGCTGGAAGGGATCTTAAAGATCATCAAGTCCAGTCCCCTGCCCCGGGGCAGAAAGTCAGCTAGGGTCAAAGGATCCCAGCAAGATAAACGTCCAAACGTTTCTTGAATGAGTCTAGAGTAGGTGCCTATTCCAGGACTTGGGAGCTCAGACAGTAAAGAAGTTTTTCCTTATGTCCAACCTAAAACGGTCTTGGAGGAGTTTATGACCGTTGGTCCTTGTTATCCCTTGGGGCGCTCTAGTGAACAGACATTCTCCCAGATCCTGATGCACACCCCCTATGTACTTATAGGCAGGCACCAGGTCACCCATGAGCCTGCGCTTTTCCAGGCTGAAGAGTCCCATGGCTCTCAGCCTCTCATCATAAGGCCTATTCACTTGCCCTCTGATAATGAGCATGGCTCTCCTCTGGACTCCCTCAAGCCTCTTTACATCCTTCTTGAATTGTGGAGCCCAAAATTGGATGCAGTACTCCAGCTGTGGCCTCACCAAGGCCGATGCAGCGGGAGGATGACATCCTGAGATTTACTTGAGAAGTGTCTATGGATGCAAGCCAGTTTGTTTGCTTTACCAGCTGCAATATCACATTGGTGGCTCATGTTCATCTTGTGGACAATCATGACCCCCAAGTCTCTTTCAGCCGTGGTGCTAATGAGCGTAGCACTGCCAAGCCTACAAGCGTGATGCAGGTTTCCCCCCTCCCAAGATGGAGTACCTTGCATTTTTCGGTTTTGAACGTCATCAGGTTTATATCCGCCCACTTACTAAGCTTATCCAAATCAGCCTGGATCACTAGCCTATCCTAAGGTGTGGACGCTATGCCCCAAAGTTTAGTGTCATCGGCTAACTTGGCCAGCGCACTTCTGACACCAATGTCCACATTGTTGATAAAGATGTTAAAGAGAACCAGTCCAAGGACAGAGCCTTGGGGGACACCACTGGTCCTGGAGCGTCATAATGATTCGCTTCCATCAACTACTACTCTCTGGGTCTGACCTTGGAGCACATTTCCCAGCCATCCAACTGTGGTGTGGCCAAGGCCACAGTTGGCCAATTTTTCCATGAGATCATGGGACATCAAATCAAAGGCTTTTTTAAAGTCCAGATATATGCTGTCAATCTCTTCTCCCTTGTGCAGGTGATATGTTACCTGGTCATAGAAGGAGATGAGATTGGTCAGGCAAGACCTACCTGAAACAAACCTGTGCTGGCTGCCCCTCAGGATGTTGCCATAAGCCAGCTTATCAAGAAGGGTCTCTTTGATAGTTTTCTCCAGAATCTTACTGGAGATTGAGGTCAAGCCAACTGGCCTGTGATTCCTGGAATCTATTTTCCGCTCTTTCTTGAAGATGGGTACCACATTGGCCTTCTTCCAGTCTTCGGTTACTTCACCTGAGCGCCACAAGTTTTCAAATATTTTGCCAATGGTTGGGCTATGACACCTGCCAGCTCCTTAAGTACTCTAGGGTGTAATCTGTCAGGACCAGCTGACTTGAAGATGTCCAGCCTCTCAAGGTGTTCCTTTACAAGGTCTACACCAATGCTGGGTATAACCAAGCCCTCACCCTGGCCGTCAAGCATCATGCTAGGCAGGGCAGTCCCTTTGGGTTGAAGAAAGACCAATGCAAAGTACCCATTAAGCAGGTTGGCTTTTTCCTGGGTGTCAGTTATCAGTTGTCCCATTTGGTTTAGCAGGGGTCCAATGTTACCCTTTCTTTCCCACCACCCCCCGATTCTCTACATATCTGAAAAAAGACTTTTTATTATCCTTGATATGTAAAGCCAGATGTAGTTTGGTTGCAGCCTTGGCTTTCCTGATCTGCTCCCTGCAGGCCCAGACCAATGCGAAGTACTCCTCCTTGGTGGTGATCCCAGCCTTTATAAGTCTCTCTTTTTAGGCGAAGGAGGTGCCAGCTTTGTGACGGATAATAAAGGTGATCAGCTCGCAGTCACTATCACCCAGTTTTCCATCAATTCTTAGGTCACCAACTAGATCATCCCCTTTGGCCAGGACCAGATCCAGCAACGCTTTACCTCTTGTCAGCCCATAGACTTTTTGAGTCAGGTAGAGCTCATCCATGCACACGAGGAAGCTTTGCAACTGATCAGATATGGCCGAGTGCTCTTCCCATGAGATGTCTGGGTAATTACATTCTCACATGACAACCATGCACCGAATGGTTTATTTATTTAATTTCTTGTCAGGAGCTGGCTAATCTATATTGCCATAGACGAGGAAACAAGTGAATCGGACTCAAGAAATTATACACAGGGAATATTTTGATGCATTTATCCACATTTTCAAAAACTGCCCATTTACAAGTTCAAATATTCTAAAATATATTCATTACTTAGAAGTTATCACTAATGAATATCTACAAATATTTGATGGCCTGCGAAGTAGTCTGGAAAACCTATTCCTGAGAGTACATCAGACATTTTGGCTGAAGCTGATTGGGAAATGTAGGTCACACGATATAATATCAGTTCTGTGATTGAGGATAGAGATTCTGGTATAACCACAAGTTCATCATCTACTTTCCACAAATACTTTTCACTTCATATATGTTGTTTCCACAATTTTTTTTTGTAGAAAACTTATGTTAAAATATACAAAAGAAAGAGAACAAATAAGGGCTGTTAACATGGAAGAAGAGGGACTAACATTTTTCAACGCTAAGAGTGGCACTGTACTCTATCTTGTTAGCCCACTGCAAGATGCTGCTCAGTTATCACAGAAGTTGAACTTCTCTTAAGATGTAGGAAGGGGTTGACCATTGTCGGGACAAAGACCAGGATTCCCGAAAAGCTGGGAAGTGGATGGGGTGTAGGGGAGGCGGAGCCCCAAGGAACACCATGGCATACCTGTTAGTACCTCCGTCCCCGGGACCAGAGGGGAAGAAAACACCACTGAACACCCTTCCTCTTATATATACCATCAAACCGTGGCAGGCGAGTTGGGGGAGGGATCCTGACCATGGGGCAGAGCCAGACTCACAGCACCTACTCAGGGCGCGATCATCTGTCTGTCTGTCCATAATGCTTTATTCGTTCTCTGATTGGTTGTTTCAGTCAGCGCTGTGAATGGCTGCTGAGACAACCAGAGTGCTCCAAGAGCGTTCCGGACAGGAGATGGCTGCAGCAGTAGCACAGCAGAGCACCACCATGACAGCAGCGATGGAGGGGACAGAACAGGACTCACCCCCCCCGCTCCCTGGAGGCAGTGGCAGCATATCAGTGGCAGCATATGGTGCTGGCCGAGGGGGATGGCAGGGCAAGCTTCACCCCCCCACACTCCTGGGAGGCGGCAGCAGCGCGGGGTGGTGACGCTCCTTCCCCACCCCCCATCATTCCTGATGGGCAATACACTAGTTATGCTAATAATGACCTGCACTTGGATGAGAAGCACACTTGGCCAAAGCTTGGCAGCTAATGGCCAAATAGACAGTGAGTTGGGTGTCTTTTATAACTAATTATTCTCTCCTTTCTACTTTCTTTTCTCCAGAAGGCAGGTGGATAAGGAGAAAAACAAAAACAAAAACTGGTATAGCAAGAACCACCAGTAAATTACATGACATGTACAGTCTTCCTTGAAAGCCCATCCTTCCCTCCCAGAGAATAGCAAGATGGTCAGGCATGGCCTCCCCATGACCTGCAGGTCAGTACAAGGATGGTAGCATTTTGCTTCCTACCCCCCAGATGTTTGTATGATCTTTCCAATCAATGGGGAAGATTAAAAGATAAAATATATTCCTATCACAGCAAGAATGGGGTTAATATTCTTGCTCCCATCTGATCAATGTTATACTTTGGAAAGCACTAATAATGCTGATATGTACAAACCTGCTTTGATTGACAAAAGAAAATATAACAGAAAGCATACAACCAACTACAGATGCAGTATTAAAAGTTAACATTTAGAGACCTCACCTTCTCTAACCCAGGCTGCTTGACTCATAAAAACTGTAACCTCAGATCCAAACCAGCAGTTTCCAAAATCAGCTAAACTTCAGCATTTTAGACCTACAGTTAAGGGAAAAAACAAAACCAGTGTGCACACCCCTGCCCACCTCACTATTACTTTTGTCAAGAAAAAAAATGGACCTGTTGATAAAATCCACTGAGAAAATGGTGGGTGAAAAAATTAATCAATATATTTTCTGGGAAAAAAAAGGCATTTAGTTAAACACTGCATGCTTTCCTGTAATGCCTCCATCAGAGTATACTACAAAATCATTGTCTCCTACCCTACCTACTACTCTTGCTTTAGACTTTATGGAGTTCTTAAACATCTATCCTTCACAGCCCAATCCCAAACTATGTTTTTCCTGACAAAGATGCATTCAGATAAATGTACCTAGAAGTTAATCCAACTACTAACAATAATTTACGAACTCCAAAGGAATATAACAGAATGAGCTAAATTTCAGTGTTTCATATGCACTATAACTAAAGATAAAAGAAATGTTCAATGAGACTGAACAAATAAAATTCACATAACCCATCTTGTAAACATTAAACATATAATCCAAAAAAATTGAGAGAGTTTGAGAGAGCTTAACACTTTAATTTTTTAAATTCATGTTTTCAATTTCCGCCCCCCATTATCAAATGCCCCCCCCCCTTTTGTTTAATATTTTGGCAAATTTCAGATGGAAGAAATATCTGTTTGGACCATGAGAAAACTAGCTGAGGAATAACTAAACCAAAATTGAAACAATAGACAACCTGGCAGAAAGAAAGAAAACAATCTTGCACTGGGAGCACTGACCTAGGATTCAAGGTACCAGTGCTATTCCTAGCTGTTTGCATAGCACTGACATTCACTTCCTCCTTCTTTACCTCAATTTCTCTCTGAATAATTGAGATATACAACTTCCCTATATAATGTAAGGCAATCATAATTAATGCCTGTAAGTAACTCGAAACCTGAAAGATATTATGGTGCCTAAATACCCTTAAAAACCTGGTCTCAGGTACCAAGTGCTGTGGGAAACCAAAACGTTAACTACATCTTCAAAAAGCCTGCTGTTCTGATATCTTCAAAAGAGAATCTGCAATTGCCCTAAATATTATTTATAAGTATATATATTGAATTCTTGATGTCAGATGATTAAAGAGTATATATATAGTCTAACTTTCTTTTATCTGCCACCATTTTGATTGTGGCTCTCTAGTTTAGATTCTGGAAGTGAGAGAAAGAAGAATGATGTAAGAGGAGAAGTTTAAAATCTATCATCTTCCTTATGCCTGGTGGGAATTTCACATGTGCATTCAGAAGAAAATATACCCAAAAGATAACAAAAAATCACACACAGAGAGTTGAAGACTGAGATATATTTTCTCACACAGCATACACCCCAAAATAAACTATGCACCTTGTTTTTAGAAAGTCAGAATAATATATATATATTTCTCCCCCTCCCCTGAGATACAATCACGCAAAGCAAGGACAGAGCTAAAAAGTTTGCAAAGCTATGAAATAGTACAAGAGAAAATAGGAGTAGCTAGCAACCAGCAAAATTGCCAGAAGGTAGCTTGATGAGTAGAACACAAGTAGAACATCAAGAGCATTAAACAGGAAAGAATCGTTAGCACCTGTGGGGTTTAGGACAATGAGCTATTTAGTCAATCGACTCCCTCAACTGCCTGAAAAGAAACTTCACTGCTACTTTTGGGCAGTTGGTTTTGAAGAAAGAAGAAAAGCCAGGTGCTTCTACTACAGGCAGAAAAAAGCAGTTTCTGCACTCAAAATACAATTTGGGGGGCTGATTTTGAGGGGGAAAATGCATGTGGTATCTTAGGAAATATGGTATATCCACAACCTATGCAAAAACTTGTAGATTTCATGTTGGTCTGAAGCAAGAATTTTCCTATGGTATTAATTAAAAATGTCCAGCAACTGCTGCAAGACCCTGAGGCAGGGCAAAAGAATTGTACTTGTTTCCACAAGTAAATGCATAGTAAACAGTTCTTTAAATACACTTAAAGCATAGGGCTTCAGTTCAGATTATTTGGGTTTTTTTAAATGCCTTTTCTTTTTTGTGAATACATAATTTATTGTTACATCCAAGTAATTCAGTTTTTCCAATGATGGAATTTAGTCTGTATTCATTATAATCAGAACAACATGTATTTTCTACATTTATTAAAACACACCATCTGCCTCAATATATATGTCTACAGAAATTTAGGTAAGAAGCAAGGGAGAGGAGACAACAAAGAATTGTCATCTTCCCGATTTTCAAGATTATATGGTTATTCCACAAGTAATTCTGGGCAGAAGTATCAGCAGACCACTCGCATTCACATGAGTGTGAGCAAACAGTATTTTGACCAACACAAGTTTCAAAAGACTTGGTTTAGCATATATTCATGCCTTCAGTATGGCTGTTTAATACACCCATTCCAAATTAATGCCAATAAAAAAAAGCTTTCCTACCACACACTACCAACTAACCATACTCTCCAAGTAGGCTGGCCTACTGTTTGCATTAATGGAAAGATGATTATATTTAAAATGTAATAAAAAGTAACCATTTTGCTGTAATTCCATTTTTCCCAGAAGCTCAGCAAGAGGAGAAAAAATATAATTAAGGATGTTCTGAAAACTGACATAACTAAGATGAGGACATTGCGAGAACATTAGTAATTTTTCCCACAGAATAATGGAAAAATAAAGCTTTGTATATAATTTTCAGAATAGGTATCTGATATATTCTTAAATAACAGGCATTTATTAGGGACACAAACTTAATTTCTGGTGTATTCCTGGCTGTCCCTCACACAATAATGAAACTCCAAGATGACTTCCATTTTCTTCAAAATACTCTGATCCTGTACATCTATACAGCATCCATTAAATATTAACACAACTCATCCTCATGGATGCAAATGTTTAATCCCATATTAAACTTGAATTCTGCCTAAATTTCTGCGCAGGACAGTTGTAAATACATTATCGATAAGATACTAAAACTGTGGTCACAGGAACCCCAGGGCTGAGAACTATAGTGATGAAGAACATTAACAATGACTGAAAAATGATGTGTGTGTGTTGGGGGGGGGAGCAGAAACACAGGATTTTTCCTGGAAGAACTCAATTGTTCTCAATACTGATAATGACGGACACCTGTTCAGAATATATGGAATAGAAGTGGCTCATTCCTCCAAAAAATTATGTGAATAATTAATAGAGAAAGCACCCAAAAGTCAATATTTCTCCTACATGCACAGAACACTCTATAAAGAGTCTTACCAGCCTGACTTCTGAATAAAGCAAAGGAACATATAAAGATGATGGAAGTGAGGACACACTTCAGTTCATTCTAGTCAGAAACCTAACTTGACTACACATTTTTGAAAGCAAACAAACATGAAACAACTAAGGAAAATTTCACATTAAAAAAAAAAACCCCAAGCACATTTTACTCTATTTTAAACCTTATATCTAAAAATAATTATCCAAAATTCTAGCTAGTACAGCTTTTCATTTTACAATACTATCACAAACAACGCAACACAGCATTACAGCAGATGATCTCAAACCTATCAGGAGTCTATTCTAGCCTCAATGTGCCCCACACAACTTCGGCTAGTATTAAGGGAAATCAGACGTGTATTTTGAAGGAAAAATTACATTAAAACATTTCAAAACTTTGATTCCATTTCCGTTTATAAAATGTCAAGGTGTTCAGATTACAGAGGACACCACGCTCTGCGGAATGTGGATTAAGTTGAAAAAAATTAAATTATGCACACCTATATATGTAATAAGAAGGGTTATATTTTCTCTTATTACTTTGATGACAGGTGCAAAGCACTCGTACTACAAAACTGTAATGAATATTGTCACCATAAACCCTCAATTCACAATATTATTAACAATAACAATAATATGGCCCTGCACTGCCTAGAGAATATATATCACATGTATCATGTACTATCCCAATTTTTATATGTTAATAAATTAATAAATAGTAACCAATTCATTGATAAAGAATAAGCCAAGCAAAAAGTTACGGTAATATCACAACCAATGTTAAGTTAAGCAAAAATAGATTTCCTTCTAAATAACATCTAAATGCTCAGGGTTCTAACATATTGCTGCAAGCTATAATGGTTATAACTGTTAATCCAATACACCTTTTATACAAACCCATAAACACATGAGTGGAAAAATAGCACAGATGTTCATCTCTAATGCAATTTCCATTCAATTTCCTAAGTGCGGTCCCTGTGTGCAAACTAGCTTAACGTTATGTTTAGCTTGCAAATTCTTTTAATAAATAATGAATGCAATAAAACTGGTAGATCAATGGCAAGCTGAGAAATCATAAAAAAGCCTTTTGTGTTTAGGCTGTTGCTGATTTCAAACTTTAATCCAGAGACACATCAATATTACTTTTTCTTTTTAACCCATCACATAAATAGCAGATAAACTAAAGGTAGCTTAAATGCTGTTACCAGATATCGGTTGCCAGAAACTTGATAAGATCATCAGACACAACTGCAATTGAACATTTTAGACCTTAACATATACAATGCATTATATGCTGTTTAACACTGGGCTTGTTTAAAAATCCTTGTACAGCAATAAAATGAGCGCTATTCATTTGTTCTGGCTCTTTTACTTTTTGGGAGAGCAGCATTTATAATCAGAATCAAAAAGGAGGCTCTGACACAATACACTCTAACAAGCAAAACAGGCTTAACAGGTCAAAATAATGTACAGCTACAGGAAATATAATCTTCCCAGCCTTACTGTTGATAGTGAACTTATACACATACATACATAAAAGCTATACCGCCAAAAAGAGAGAAGAACGAAGAGGAATATAAATTTCAGTATGTGTATATTGTAAACTTTTCATAGCAGACACCAAAGTGTTGCTATGAAAGTTGTCAATACTATAGTTATCAGTGTTTCTTATTCATAGGATGTGGAACAAAAAAAGAAAACACCTATTACCAAGTCATGTTGGATAACCATGTTTTACTGAGGAGGAAACCAAGATCAAAAGTGCACTGCCCCAGGGGACAGTTCTAATATCAAGCAGGATAAATCTAAATTACTGAGAATCATTACAAACTAGTGTGCTTGTACTAACAATTTGTGTTTAACCATAACATACAAAAAGGTGTACATTGAAAGAGTGTCAGAGAACTACAGTATCTCTAAAGTTCATTTCAATGAAACCTGGAGGATTTCAAATCAGGTGTTTTCAAAAGGCAATTTATACCGTGTCCTTTCTATCATTTATAAAATTTTATTCTTATTGTCATAACACATTATTTATTAGGAGTTATTCAGTTAAACAAAAAAGAATCAGTAAAAGCTGTGCACTTCTTATATTAACTTCATTTACAGAAAAAGGGTTTTTTTGGCTAAAGAAAAATCATAGAGGCCTTTCATAAATTAAATGGAAAAAAGGGTTTCATCTGATTTCTGTTTGTTAGAC
The DNA here is from genome assembly GCF_030867095.1 of Alligator mississippiensis. Lineage (NCBI taxonomy): Eukaryota > Metazoa > Chordata > Crocodylia > Alligatoridae > Alligator > Alligator mississippiensis. Next base: position 55,634,299 of record NC_081831.1, read on the forward strand.
AAGTATTTCAAACCTAAAGACACAGACCTTCTTCTTCAAGCCACATATAAATAACATTACCACAAGATACACAAAAGAAAGATTAAAGATCCCAAGATCAGTGGAAGATAAGGCCCAAAATTATTTATGGCATACACCGTGAAGCAAATATATGCACAATTCTTTCCCCAATGCCTAACAGCAAATCAACTATAGAAAGAAAATCAAATGCAGGCTGTAGCGAGTAGGTCCCAATTTTGAAGACAAGGACTCGGATACTAGAAATAACTATAAGTAAGTTCTTACTCGGCTCTTGTTTTGGCAAATTTCCACTGGTTTCATCAGGAGGTTTATTTGAGCAAAGTCATGAACTTTAGGACTGGGACCGAATGCCTTGTATGTATCTGCTGAAAAACTATTATTGCATCAGGAGTAGTAGTAGTAGTAGTAATAGTAGTAGTAAATAATAATAATAATAATAATAATAATAATATTATCTTTGGCCAGGACCTTACACTTCGTATTTCCTAGCAATTTTTATACTTGTAAAAGTAAACCCTTCATTTAACAGCTGCCATTGTATCAAAAACATCATGATTCTTTAATATAAGGAACTTTTTGCTGTGGTCCTTTACTCTACAGAAGTTTGTTTTAAACTGTCCTTTAAAACAAAAGAACAGAAGAAAACCATGCACACAAGATGTACCTAAGAGTAAATATATATAGGACAATGGTTCTACAAAACACAGACAGAGCTGGTCACTTCTGGAAGCTTTGTAAGCCTAATGCTATTGCCACACATTGATATATTGGGCAAACGAAGGTGAATGCAGCAATACTAAAGCTTCAGGCCATTTGCATAAACTGTGAATTTCTATTACATATTGTTTCCTTTATCAAATTGAAACTACTGAAGCAAGAATATGAAGAAGCCCAACATAAATCTGGGAATCTGTAACAGGCATTTTCTATAATTTGCTCTCAGAAGTACTGTAAAAGCAAAGTCAAACTTTAAAAGCAAAGGACCACAAAAGTGCTGTACATAAGTCAGGCATCATATATAAAATTAAAATGCTAAAAGAGAAAAGATGGAATAGGGTAAAAAGTTGAGTAAAAGCTTAGATGGACACAGCTCAGAGCCAAAAAAATAAATAAATAATCACAAGATATGCATTTATCTATTTAAGCACATCAAGGAAACCCTTTTCAAGATGACTAAAAATTGTGTTCAGTGTAGCTGGGCAATAATCCACAGATCATAACAAAGCATGCGCTTTAAACAAGCTCTTCCATAATAAAAAGAAAGCAAAAAAAGTTCTGTAAAATTCAGAGCATTCCAACCTATTTTATGATCCATGATCCACAGGTTCTACTACAAGACAACGGATAACAGACTGTGGCTCAGAAAAATTGAGATTCAACAATTTCTCTAATATTCTTAATGTAACCAATGAGCAATAAAACAGGCAGAAAACCAAGCTTTTTCCCTATTCAACAGCAAACATATTCAATCAAGATGCACTGAATCCAAAGCAAACCTTAATACGAATGTTTTTTTTAGAAGTCCCACATAGAAGTAACTGTAACCTGTAATCAGTTTGGACACAATGATATTCCATATATCAACATGTCCTAATCTTACATCATTTATTCTGGTCATTCCTGTTACAATGAAATATTAATGTTGAGAAAATGGTTACACTATATTTAGATTTTAATATTGATTTCCACTATTTTGAAATAATTAATCATTCACTATGAAACTATCCATGTTAAACTTCGTAGTGCAATGTAATCAGATGGTTAGTATTTTCCTCAGAATGACCCTATAATTAAGTTTTTTGTTTTTTTTTTTACCTGCCCCTTAAAAGACAATTTGGTTATTCTAGCAGAACTGGAAAAAGGGGATACCGCCACTTTAAAAGCTTCAATCTCTTTGACATTGCTGGCAGTGTATGGGAACATTAATGCATCTGTCATGATAACAAGCTAAGAATAACATCTAGACATCAAACCGAGCAGAGAATCCATCTGAAGTGATTCATTCAGATCTGTCTCATTGATTTATTAAACACAGGGCAACATCTGCAGCCTCACAGAGCCGCTTGGCAAAATTAATGCAAGATCAATTCAAATGGAAAAAAGTGCAAAAGAGATAAATCAAAACACAATTTGCATGCAGTTCCACAATCAGGCTTATTGGGTGCAAATGCGCAATTTCCCTCCCAAAGCAAATGAGTTTAAATGTTGTTTTATCTCTTTAGAATTGTGTGATTTGAAGTGACAGTGAAGAGTTCTGCAGGTTGAGATGGTGAAAAGGAAAAAGGAGAAAAAAATGCTTGCAAAGACCTTTTGAATATGCAACAAGAATATCATTAATACTTAATTGTTTTGCTTTTTTGTCTTTGTTCCAGAAACAGTATTATCAATTTGTAAAAGTTACACGCTAGAAAACTGAAATATAGATATAGACGGGAAACATACTTAAATCTCCATCTTTTGGGGAAAGCATTTTAAATTACAGATGGAAAACTGTATTGCTATCAGAAAAGTAGAGATTTTTGATCAAGGTTTGCTCCAATTAGTTTTGGTTTTGATGAGCATTTTTAATTCCAGGCATTTTAAGACAAACAACTGAACTTTTGAACATTTTTATTTTTTAAGGTTTTCACATTAGGTATTTTTCTGAGGATATTAGTAATTAAAGTGGAAAAATCTCTCTGAGAAAACTCCACTATGACAGCAAAATACCTCCAGAAAATTTCCAATACACAAAGAAAATAAAGACTGAAAACCTGAATATTTTTAATTTAATATACAATCAACTCCTAAATTAGCAAGTTTGGTCAAGTCTGAATTCATGCTAAATATTTACTTGGGCAAAGTAGTTTATGCAATCATAAGTATACATTTAAAAATCAATGTACACATGGAAGCACTGTGCAGGGGCACATGACTGGATTGCTTTAATTATAATCTTGACATCATTCTTCTAATAAAAGACAGAGCATTGTTGACTATGGGCTGCTTTTAATAGACAACATGACTAGACCCTCATTATCCCATAAAATAAAATGCCTGCATTTACTGCCTAGATTCATTTCTAAAGCCTTTTATTGTTTGTGAACAAGCCAAGTAATACAAAATATTAGCTTAACAAAATAGTTTAAATTCATCACAGAAAATAAACCATGTGTTGCTTTGTCTCTCTCTTTACCAGAAGATATTCTCCTCTCATGTGAAATATTTTACTCCACGTTCACCAGTTAATCCAGAACAATACTACACTACCTCAAGTAGACAATGGCATTCATCAAATACAAACACTCATAAGAATGGGCTGGCTATGATCATACATATATAATTCTGATATTTAAGGGACTATATATGTAGCTATGAGTACTCGCTCTCAATTTATTTAAAAACTGTAAAGGAACACCATTACATTTTTCTGTTATTAAAATCGTGGACTAAGCTTTATAATGTTATAGCTAAAAATCAATAACTAGTTCGCTATTTTGAATAATTTTCCAAAATACCATAGATGCTTCATTAGTTAGCCAGATAAACATGCCTCACCCATTGTACTCTTGAAGATGCTACTTACAATAAACTGAATTAAGAAGTTCTTAAAAGTATTATTTTACAGTCCTTAAAACCAAATAATATAAATAAAGGCTAATGAACAACCAAGGATAACAATACTGTTTTTATGCATGCATGAAAAAATGAAATTATGTTCCTACCATGGAGAAAAATAATATAAAGATCAAAGAGGTTGGTCTTTAATGTTAGACATAAGAAATGGATTTATTAAAACTTTCATTTATAGATGCATATCTATATAGTAAACCCTGGACTTATATATATATATATATATATATATATATATATATATATATATATATATATAGTCCTCTATAAACCTGTTCAAATATGAAAACACTGTGAGACAAAGCAAAAATGAGAAAAAGTAAAAAAAATTATCATTCCTTGTTTAAATTTACCTCTCTGTGTTTTACATCCAACAAAACATATATTTCTTGTTTCCAATTTTGCAATAAAAAGTTTTTTAAAATTCTACTGGTATGAGGGGAAGACTTTTATATGACATTTCTAATGGCTTTTCCAAGCAGTTCTCGAGTCTGACCCAATATTTCAAAAGGATTTTAAAGATGATTTATATATTAATCTTCTACAAAATGGTTTGCAGAAGACAGAGAATAAGGAATGTACAGCACCTTGAAGAAGTTGTGGGATGTAATACTGGAGTCATGTGGTGGAATGATTCACATCTAAAAGTTGTGTTATGTATGTCCTGCTATCGCATTCTTTCCTAATTTCCCAAGTACAAAAATGTAAGAAGTCTACAGCAGCTGACTGTTCTAAAAAGTTAATTGTTTAATTGATAAAATACATTGCAGGAGGATACAGGATATACTGCATGCAAGGCGATAAGAGAATTCCACTACTTATGTCCACATATCTATTTTTAGCAAACATTTTTGGCCATGAGTATCTTAGGCCATTCAAGAAATGAGAACTGTCTACTAATCAAATGTATGGTTAAGCAGTAAGATCCACATGATACGGTGCACTTAATGGCACTAAGATGCACTAGTTAACTTTAAGATCAACAAAAAATAATAATAATTTCACATGTACTCAGGGTGTCTGATCCCATTCTATCTGTGTAGGCAAAATGCAAAATACACTGATAGCAGTATTCAAGATATCGATACTTTCAAGAAAAAAATACTTCTAGGGTAGTGCTAGATGAGAAAGTTATCTTAAAAGTCTACAGTGAGGTGAAGATAAATGTAATTTCCATAAGTAGGTAAGTGCAGCTTATATGCAGAATGCATGCACTTTTCTCCTACACATCCCTTTTACTCCAAAAGTTACTTTTGTTCTGCTCAGGTACATACTAAATTTCAGTTTTGTTAGTTGCTCTAGCCAATACTGCAGCAATCTCCCTGACCCTGCTGATTACATTGCTTACTTCTTCTGGATGCATCTTTCAGTCCCTTCCCACAGCATCTCTCAGCTCCTATGTTCACAGTTACAGCTCTTCTGCCCTTGCCTCTCATCTGCTCCATGCATCTCTTACTCCCTTCTCCCACTCACAAACAGGAGAGTTTGATGAATAAGAAAGTGCTAAAATAAACATTTCAATAAATTCTGTGCATCTTCAGCCATTTGTCATAGAAGAAAAATCTTCAAGTCAAGTATAAAAGGGCTGCCTCATCCACTCGGTGGTGTGCAGTTGCATGTTTTTGCTAATAAACTTTGTCATGCTGTAAGAGTTACAGAAGTACTGTGGTTGAGGCCAACTCTCTCCCACCAGTCAAATTTCTGTACGCTGTTACCTTAACAACATTGTGAGCAGGGCATCCAACAAGGTAGACTGTTGCCTATGAAAGCCTATGCCTTTTTCACAGAGTTAGTCTCTAAGGTGCCACCCTGCCCTGGCTTCTGCCTCACTTCAGATTAAACAGGGCTAACATTTGAAGTAGCAAATTTAAGTGAATCTGGTCTAGAAAACCAGAGATACTGTGCATGCTAAATCTGCCATGTCCCTTATAAAAACAACCCCCCCATCACTTATTTCAGTAAATGAACAATAACAGTTACAATGTCACCAAAGATTGTGACATGTTGAAATAAATGGACAGCGAGAAAGTAAGCAAGAAAAGACATCCTTCGTGCAGACACAGATAGGAATGGAGCGCAAGCATCCCTCAAGTGTCTCAAATTGTTTTGTCTTGTTCTCAGCAGTGAAGGGAACAAAAAAATTGCTATTCAAGGATCAAAGATCCCAGCAGTCTTTCCTGCCCATGTGTAGGGGGGGCTGGACTCAGGGATCTGTAAGGTCCCTTCCAGCCCCTAACAACTATGAAACTATGAAAAGCCTGTTGTTGCTCTAAGTCTGCAGCAATGGAAGCAAGACCATTTTCCCAAGAAGCAGGCACTTCTGGTTTCATTGTGTACATCTGCTTGCTTAAAAGTGCACCCATGACACAACAAGGTCTCAACAGTAGAAGTAATCACCTGTCTTATACACCTAGGGGGAGGGAGGGAGGGAAAAAATGATTAAACATTTGCCTGCAATAAGTCAGAGCACCACCAGTCAAAAGTACTTGAAAGCAACATAGACACAGAAACTTTCTTGGTGAGACAGAAAGGAGGAACACATTGAAATGCAAATCTCTTTCAAGAAGCGTCTCCCAGACTGTTAAACTAAAGACTGTCATCTAGACCTCTGACTCTTCCAACCTGCCCCATCTTACTCCGTATTTCAGTCCGGCCCTGAGAGTTGCGGGCAGGGAAGGGGGTAGTTGCTGAAATCATCATCTCTAAAGGAAGAAACTAGGAGGTCACAAACAAGGATTAAGACCCGACCCCCCTCCCCCCCCAGTATGAAGAGCCCAGCAGGGACCTTCCCTGCTTACAAGCGGCTGCAGCCACGGGAAAGCCTGTGCCTAGTGTCACGTTGTCCCACTCAGCAACAGTTTGCCCGTGAACCGCCAGCCCTCCTCCGGCACATGCTCGGTGGCTTGTTCACGGGACCCAAGGCTGCTGCCTCCGAGGCACCTGAAAGTTTCAGGGGGGGAAGGACCCCGGCTGAGGCCTCGCTGCCCTGTGAGGAGGGTGGAAGGGAGGCGCTTCCCTCCGCCGCTGCTTGCGAGAAACTGCAGGAGAAGTGGTTTAGCAAGAGCCCGCCGGGGCAGCGACTCGCTGAAGCGCAGCAGGAAAGTTCCCGGGAGCCTCCCGCTCCCCCTGCCCGGCCCGGCCCGGCCCGGCCCCAGGCGCCGCGGCAGCATCCCCACCCCGCCACCCCCCGCCCGGGGCGGCCGCTCACCTGGCGTTGGTGCAGTCGTTGTACAAAGTTTCAAAGTCCTTCCTGGTGATGAGCTTGCAGCGGTTGACGCCGGGCTGGATGGCCCCCAGCCCGCGCAGGATGCGGACCTGCTCCACCGTACACACCACGGGCGATATATCCAGGCGCTTCAGCTTGGTGTAGACCGTGTGCAGCCCCCCCACCAGGTGCTTGAGGAAGAGGTCGAAGACCTGCGGCAGACAGATCAGCTCCTGCCCCTCCACCAGGAACGACGCCACCTTCACCCCGTGCAGATCGACCATCTTACACTCGTTGCCGCCTCCCCCGCCGCCGCCTGCCCCGCCGCCGCCCGCCGAGATGAAAGTGTTGATGAGGCTGTTGGCGAGCCGGGGCGACTCGGCGGGGCTGGGCGAGTACAGGGGCTCGGCCCGGAACAAGCCCCCTGCGCCGCTGCCGCCGCTGCCGCCGGACGCCGCGGAGATGACGGGCGGCGCGGACACGGCCATGGCCACTCTGCCTCGGCCGGTGCCGGCGCGGCCGCTCCCGCCTCACGCGCTCCCGCAACTGTTCGCAACACTCCGCCAAACACAGCCCCGCTCCCGCCCGCCCGGCTCCCGCCCTCCTCCCTCACACGCGCAGCGGCAGCCAGGCTCCACCGCCCACACCCCTCCCAGCCCCGCCGGCACGGAAGAGTGACAGCCCCCTGCAGCCAATGCGCCGCGCCCCGCTCCCGCGCGGCCCCTGCCACTGGCTGCCGGGCGGCGGGCGCGGGGCGGGCGCTTCCCCGGCCCGAGTACCTGAGCCACCGCCTCGGAGTGGGGCTGCCCCGCACAGGCGGGCCGGCGGCTCAGCCTCCTCGTGGGGGCGAGTGGGAGGTGTCCCCTCTATCCCCAGACCGCCCTTTTCTTGTGCTGAGCAAAGTTGTGGCCGAGCGGAGAAGTTGGAGAAGTCGGTCGGTGAGGGCTGGGAAGAAACCGGGCGCTTGACGGGAGGGAGGCAGGTGCGACCCCCGCGCCCTAGCTAACACGGGCTCCCCGCTCCTCCTGCCCCTGCGGGTACCCGGCTGTCATGTCAGCCCCGGGGAGAGGCAGTGAGCTCCGCGGGAGGCAGACCACGGCTGTCTTTGGCCGAATAATAAACTCGCCTTCCCGCGGAGTTGGCTCGGGATGCGCAGCGCACCGTCCGTGAGGGAAGGGAAGACAGCGGCACTGGCTGCTCCTCGGCGTCTACAGCCGAGCCAAACCTCCAGGGGCCAGAAGCGCATTAGCCAAGGGGGGTCGCTGAGAAAGAAGTGCAAGTTGGGCCTCATGAAGAGAAGGTGAACTACTTCTCTTCTCAGGAGAGCTTCTCTGTAATTGGCTGCTGTTTCCAGTAGCTGCGACACACGGCGCCAGAGGAGGTCCACCCGGGCTAATGCTGATCCTCTCTGTGCCCTGCGCCTGGGCCCTGGCTCCCACGGTAGCCTTCACAAGAATTTAAGTAGAGAAAAACTAGAAAAGCTGGGAAGACGTGGGATCAAGCAGTATCTGCACCAGAAGAGTGGCATAGGTCCAACCAGGACTTGTGCCACTTTTCCACCCTGACTAGATTAGCTGCCTCGCTTGGGACCAAGTACCAATCTTGCCCAAAGGCACTCAAGGGAAGGTGAAGCAAAAACTCTTCAGGAAGCTAGTCTCAGGTGCTATGTCCCAGCATCAGCAACCAGAGCAGCACTTTCCCAGTACCCTGGACACAGTCAGATGACCTGTTCCAGTTCTGAGCCTGATTATTAATTTCAGAGATATGATTTGCTGTTTGATCTTGACTTTCACTGGTGGACAGCCATCTCATTGCCCCTCTCCTCCCGGCCTTATCGCTCTTTTCCTCCCCTCTGTCACTGTCCTTCCATTCTTTCCCAGTTCATCTTCACTTTCTTCAGCCTCCACTGCCACTAGCTTTATCTTTCCTTTGTTGCTCCTTTAAAGTCCACCCCTCCTGTGTTTCTCACTCAGTCGAATTTGTCAAGCAACCTCTTAAATGCATCATCACAAAAATGGGAGACAAGCACAAACATATTTACAACTAACATTAAAATAACACAGCATTTGCCAAACATTACTTTCAGTACTCTGCATACTTATTGTATCCCTTTTTCCTTTTGTCATTCTTGGCAATTAGTCCTCAGTCCTGCAAAAACATATTAACATGCTTAATTTTGTTCACTGTTTAGAAACAATGAGACTATTCACAGTGCCTAATGCCTGGATGAGACTTTCCACTATCCAAGCCTTACACTGGAGCCTCTTCAGGGCAGGGACTGCCACTTACCATGTATTTATGCACAGTGTCTAATTCAATGGGATCATGAACTTAGGCAGGATTTCTGCACACTATAATATTATAAATAACATATAAAGGCCCTCAGACTAAAAATATATGGGGTTAATTTATTGGGCATAATTCCTATTAGAAGATTTAATAAATCATAGTTAAAGATTTCTCATTGTTTTTTCTCCTTTAGCCCCTATACAGACATTTTTGCTTTTAGATTAATGAGACAATCAAATTCCACTCTGAGGATTTTTTTCTTTTTTGACTTTAATGTCTTCCATAAGCTAAATATATTTCTAAATAAGGCTGAGTTTTTGCAAGGCCAGAGGAAGCCTTGCGCATCAACACCCTGCAAGTTGGAGTGGCATGAAGCAATATAAAATCATAAAGGCTGTAGTAAAAACAGTACCCTTGAGAGGTGACTATCCATGGAGAAAAGAACTGCACTTAGGCTAAGAAAATGTTCAAGGTTTGAGAATTAATACCAGGCAGCAGCCCAGCTCAACTAAGCTTATAAGAGCCAACTATATCAATGAACATTATTATTTCCTTGTAATTTTACCCAAGATAAGGAAAAGACACTAAATCTGAAAAATCATACTGCAATATCTTATCAGTAAAAAAAAATCTTGCATTTATCAGATGCTTTGACTGAAAGGGATCCATGTACATGTGTATAATCTGAGTGATCACAATCTATTAGGTCTTCTAAAGTAACAAAAATAAGGATTTTTACATTTTTATTAGGTATTCAATATTTTTATTAAATTCAGCCATCAAGGCAAAATATTCTATTTTTCCTTGATATTAGCAGCCATTCCAATGTTCATGCAATTTTAATTGCATGTAAACATTAACAACACATTCTAGATTGCAAAATAGCAGGCAAGGGGGTTTGTTTGTGGAGGTTGTTTTATTATATATGCACTACCGGGATAAAATTGTGAAAGGGCTCATCTCAAATGCCAGGGGGGAGAGTAACAGCCTGCTCAATCTCAGGCTCAGTATGGAAAGGCCCATCCAAAGTTTCCTGTTCGTTACTTATGGATAGCTGACCTTATTGTGGCCACTAGCTCACAGCAGAAGATCCTATGGAGAAGGACAGGAAGACAATGATACAATTAATTGTCTTTTGTAAAAATAAGAAAAAATCTCTTTTTACATGACTGGAAAGTTTGATATTGACACATGAGGCCAAATATGGGGTAGGACGTTAAAAAAGAGGACTCAAGAAAAGTTACAATGCAAAGATGCAAGCTTAGTTTGCTTAGCACAAATAGCATTCTACACAGATTCAGTATCATGTATCAGCATGTTAGATATCAGTAACAGACGCGTATAAAAGACAGTTTAAACAACATTTGTGAAGATGGCATATCTATAAGCATGTCTGGCAGGGAGCTAACACCAGACTTGTAAGAGATGGAGGTACATGTGGGCTCAGAAAGAGGGATGAAGACATGGTTTTAAAATGGATATTCTGCCCAGTTGTAGCAATTGGAAACACCACTTTTCTCTGTATGTAACCTGTCTAGAATTCTGTAGATGGAGACATTCATCTTGCTACCATTAACAGAACTGCTGCACTCAGAGCTTTATTGAAAGCCCATGAAAGTTCAGTGAGTTCTTGACTCAAGGCCTAAGTGAAGTTGATGTTACTATCTTGGAAGCACAAGTTGGAAAAGGAGGGAACATAATAATGGGGGTTTTTTTCCCCAAAGTTAGTCTATAGTTTAATTTCTTGATTGGTTTTGCATGGTGTAACTATGATTATATTAGCTTGCTGGTGCAAGAAAAAGAGATTGAAAATAATATGTCAGTTTTACTGCCCACATTTTTGTAAGCGCACTAGTACAGAATACTAAATTAAATTTATTTTAGAAGTTTCAGGAGAGTTTTATTGAAATGTGGATTGAAATTTACCACCTAAATATAAATGATTTTAAATAAAACTAATGAATCTAAATGCCTGAGTATCAATAGAAAAATGATCCCTTCTCTTGTGTAATTAACTGTATTGTATTAATGTGTGCATAATGCAGAATCAATAAATAATGAATTACCACTGATTGTAATTGAATGTTTTCATAATTTTATTGTCAGCCATGATAAATAATCAGTACATTTATACTGCATTAAATTAATTAGTGTGTCATTTCTATTACATACATCAGCAGTGAAGTAATGCAATGACATCTGTTTCTAATGTTTTAAAGATGTGGTATTCCCTATTAAGTAAAAGAAAGAGTTATTAGAGATGTTTCCAGTGATTGGCAGCAATATTAGTGTATTCTAAGGGGATCAAATACAGGAATATGCACTCTTAGTAAATTCTGCATTTTAGCTTACTAACAATTATGAATAATAATTCTTGAATGGATTTTGCTTGTTTGGGCCTTTGGACAAAAGTGTTAAGGAATCTTTCCACGTTTTCACAAGGTTTCCCCTTGTCTCCTTGTTAGTAAAGCCCATTAATTTACCAAGCAAAGACTGAAACCCAATAGGCTTGACTTTTTACCATGAGTCTGCCATCTATATCTAATTTTGCTGAAGGGTCCAGTGTTCCTCATACAGAAAAGCTGAACTCATCTTTCTCTCTTTCCAGACCCACCAAAATTCAGCACAGTACCAGCCACACTGAGGTGTATTTCCCCAGCAGGGAACAGGAGACAGAAAAGGAGGTGGCAAAGTTGGAAACTAAAAAAGGCGCAGAATATAGAGATAATGATGAGAGAGGGGTGAATGGAAAGAGAGGCTGGAGCGGAAAGAATATAAAAAAGATACTGGAAGGTAAGCATATGTTGAAAAGTGGAAGAAGATAGAAAAGAAGTGAATCACTGCAAAGAAAATATTTTATCACACAGCATTAATTGGATATTTGGATAGTAATAATCCTGCCTAAAGCAGGGGGTTGAACTAAGTGGCCTTTGGAGGTCCCTTCTAGTCCTGCTTTTCTATGATTTTATGATTAAAAATGGTACCTAAATAGTTACTGAGCCAGAGCAAGAAAATTTGTGGGAATAACCCTGTACTGTAATGGTTAAGGTTCTCATCTATAAGTAGAATGATGTGCATTAAACATTATTTAGAACAATAATAAGTTACTGTTATATTGTTATATAAATATCTTGTTTTACTTAAGTGGCAGGATAGTATTCATAATTAAGATCAGAATCCCTGAAAATCTTCCCAATACCTTTGATCTTGTTGTAACCTGACATAATTTGCAACAAAGCCAAATAGAGAGTCTGTCATGACAGCTCATAATCCAGCATTTGTCCTACTGGAATTCTTCATTTATTAACTCAGTAAAGTGTTAATTTTTCAAATTAAGCATTTTCTTAAGTTACTTTCTCCATAAAAGATTTTTGCCTCCTAAAACATTCAAGCAAAATCAAAATAGTTTTGCAGTCTTCGTTGTAGTCTCACAAACTGTGTCCTTTTTCCTTGGAAAGTCCCGAAATTCCAATTTTAATTAAAATCATTGAGACAAGTCCTGCTGTCCTCTCTCACGCAGTGTTACCACTGTCTCCTGTTTCCTGAACACCTTACTGAAGTCAACAGGGAGGCTTAAAGGCGAATTGATGTGATGAAGAATGTACTGGGCCTCTGCTACCCTTCATCTTTACCTAAGAGACAAGTGCATAGTTGTGCAGAGTGAAAGATGTGATATAAAGATGATGATATAAAGATGATAATAAACATACAAGATCATGTTAATCTTAATTGAATCATCCTTAATGAACCAACTCAGATTCTGTTACATTAAACATATAATCCACCACTTTACTCTTGTTCCAGTTTTGTGTTTCATTAAGGATATAGGATAGCAAAAATACAAAGCCAGTACCTTAATCAATGAGCATGTATTAATTAAGGTTCAATCTTGTTTCAAACCTATTTTTCTTAGGGGAGTGGGATTAATCCTGTATGTTATTAAACTAATATCCTACATGCTTATAGCAGTCTGGTGAAGACATTAATATCTATTCATATTTTTAAATACAGTGTCAAGTTAATATCCACAGAGAGGGACAATAAATATATAGGCTGTTCTCCTCTCTCTCTCTCTCTCTCTGCATGGCAACCAAAATGTAGCAAAAGTTTCCCTGCATTGTCTATTGCAGTATCTCAGCCCTAACCTGAACGCACCACCATCTAGTGGGATGAGAAGGTATTTCAATTTTCGTCTTTGTATTTTAGGCATTCTTGAAACACAGACATTAAACTCTACAGCAACAGTAAAAAGCAAGATTATGTTGATTTACATGTATAACAGAAAATACAAAATAGATCGTTGTGGATCCCTCTTGAATTTTCATGTTGCCTGTTGTGAGTGCAGAGTATTTTCTGGCAACCAGATATAATCTGGTATGACCACAGATCTCCATAAGTAGAATTTTATCAACAAGAAACTAAGTACAAAGTATCTGGATTCCTCTACAAATATAACTGATTTATTGAATAACTATCTTTAATATGTTATTGAATCTACTTTTGTGAATTCATACCATCAGAATAATTAATACTGCAAGGGTGATTAGCCTGCGCTCAGCCTTAAAACCAATACATATCTGTAACAGTATGATATATATTTGTAGTGCTATCTGTAGCCATTAAATATAAAGTATTTGTTTTTAAGTATATTCTAACCATTAAGTCACATCAAAAGCAAACTTCAAAGCTCTGAATGCAAAGCATGCATTTTATCTTAGGCTTTAAAAGTGACCATTTATTTTGACTGTATTGATATACTGGATTGAGTTACATGATCATATTTCTTTTTTACTGACTTACCAATTGTTGTCAAGGATAACAACAGCTTTTTTTTTTTTTTTGGGGGGGGGGGGGTGCTTTTCCCCCCCAGAGCGCACATACATCTGCAGCTGTTATCCTAAGATGCCTCCTTGTGTTCAGGACTCATTGATCTTGCCACAGCATTACGCACATATAGGGACAATTGATTCACATCATTCAAAAATACATAAATATAATGTGGTATAGACACTGGAATAAATGTTGAGATTTCATGAAAATGTTTTAAAATACCTCCCTCACATAGTCCCTTAATGTTTATATACCCAATAAAGATAATGAAATATTTAATAACTACATGCTCAATAATGCTTAAAATATTTTAAGTATTTTGGTGTCATGATGATGATCTGCTTCTGCTTCTATGCAAGTTCATGATAGTTTTCCCATTTTTTTTGTAAGTAAACCAGATTAGACATGGAAGATGAAGTAGTACAGTATTCAGCCAGGATACAGAAATCTAGCTGACATAATTTGACATCAATGGGCTTTTTGTATTGTTTATCAATGGCAAGGTATAACCCTAAAAATTACACTGCATATCTTCTAAGGGATATATTCTATTGTCAATTCATACTAAAATTCCTTATTAAATGAAAAAGGAATTCTGCATAAGAATCAGTGACAGGAGATGGTCTCAAGCCTCTCAAGTAGTGCCTGCTGTTTTGCCCTTCTGACTTCTAAAATACATGGATAAGAAGCTACATGTTAGACACTGTTAGCCTAAAGTGCATGTTTACACATACTTGCAGAAAGTATTGCTATTTATATACACTTCTTAAGGTCCTAGATGTTTTGCTTCCTGCTTACAAAGATTACCAAGGAGTGTTATCCTGAATCATTGTCTAGTAAGTACAGAAGCCCTCCCCCGCCACCTGTTCCACCTTAGCGGTCCCATTTGTCCCTCCCGCATCCAAAAGAGCTGTTTGCTTGTTTTTGTGCAGGACCCTAGTCATGTATAGGAAGATTACAGAAAATAAGTAGAGGTGCACCAATACATCAGTCTGATATTAGATGGGCAGTGATACAAAGAAAATAAACTGTATCAGAAGCAGGCTTTTTTTGCCTGATGTGGCCAATAATGTGACTGATAAATGCCCTGTGCATTGGCACAGCTGCAGTGCAGTGAGGAGCACAGCCTGGCAGCTTGGAGAGCAGTGTCCAGCTGGTAAGCCTGTTGTGGTGGAAGGGGAGGGGGGAAGGAAGGGGCGTGGGAAGGGCAGATCAAGGCTCCCATCATGAGGGAGGGAATGGGGCTGGGGCAGGCACTGCACAGCAAGGGTGGTGCAGGGTGGGGCGGGACAGGACGCAGGACAGAGATGCAGCTTGTCTTGGGGAGGCAGGGAGGAGGTGGTGGCTCAACTCAGCCCAGCCCTGTCTGGCCCAGCACAGCCCAGCCCCTGCCAGGAAGAGCCTGGCACAGCCTTGGCTGCACCCCAAAGCAGCAGCCCACCCCGCCCTGCATGCAGATCTGAGGGCATATGCCCCCCTTGTCCTCCCAGGGTGCACGCAGCGGCAGAAGCCACCCCCCGCACTCCTCAGAGGACCCATGGCTCCATCCTGTGCCTCGCCCCACCCTGGCTAGGCAGAGCCTGCCCCAGCCCCTGCCCCAGCCCCACTTGCCCTGTCACCTCAGGGGCCTCGATCTGCACCCCCATGCTTCTTCCCTTCCTTCTCCCCTTCCCACATACTTACCTGCCAGACACTGCTCTTCAAGCTGCCGGGCTACATATTGGAAATTGGATCGGTATCGGCTATCGATATTGGCCCAAAATATCTCTTTCAGTGCACCCTTAAACATAAGTGGAACCTCTTGTGTTAAGCAACATTCACTGTTTATATTCTATGTTTTTGGGGAGTGAGTCAAGAAAGAAACTTACTACTAGGGATACATTCTTCCCCTAAATCAGCTTGACTCAGGAGCAAACCACTGAGCCTTACTCCAGTATATATCAGGATTTAGTCAATTTCAGCCAGTGATGTTACATTGGCATAAAACAAGACTAGAGCAGTGGCTCTTAAACATTTTTAATTGCATATCCCTTTTAAAGTTAGTTATACTAAGGCATACTCTTATGATAATAAAAATATATCACTTTATATCATTATACCCATAGTGTAATCTCTCCAGCAACCTATTCACAGAGTCACAGATTCACAGAAGTGTAGGGCTGGAAGGGACCTTGTGAGATCATTAGGTCCAGCCCCTGTGCTCTGGGCAGGAAAGACTGCTGAGGTCAAATAACACCAGCAAGGTGTGTGTCCAGTCTCCTTTTGAAGATCTCCAGGGTAGGTGCCGTACCACCCGCACTGGGACTCTATTCCAGAGTCTGGTCACATGTACCATAAAGAAGTTTTTCCTTAAATCCAGTCTGGAACCTTCTTCTATGAGTTTATGACCATTGTAGAGCTGTTCTTCACTTACTCTTTTTCTTCTTTTTTCTCCATTTATATTTCCCCTTTCATTTCTTCTAACCTCCCATTCCTTTATCCACATGCCATGTGAAGTTCACTACACATTCCCAGGAGAAATCCCCACTTTGAAAAATACTTAATAGTAAATTTCACTACTGTGCCTATCCACTTCTTTGCCTGGATATTAAATCTCTTTGTGGTTTTTTTTTTCTTTGTTTGTTTTGTTTTTGTTTTATTTTTTAAGAACAAAAAGCTTCAATCGGTATGTGGAAAATGAATAGCATCCTGTATTAATCTCCAGGTTTGCTTTCCTATTTTCCCATGCAACTATTAGTAAGAACACCACACCATTGATTTGTCTATATTCTATACTGATTTTTTTATTCCCTCTCATAGTGGTTTTCCATTAATTTAACTTCGCTGACTTCAGTAACTGATTTATACCAGTGTAAGTGAGATCAGCATGGGCCCCAGAATTGAGGGCCAAAGTTAAAATATTTGTGATACATAAATATTATTGCCATTGAAATTCTTCCCTCAGTCTGAATATATACAAAGACCCTTATTCATCTATATTGCTATGGCTCTTCTATGTTTTGTGATATATCCATAGTTATGCTATTAGTTGCAAATACTTTTATAGAAAGACCAGGCAAAGTTATATCTCAGGAATCCACAAAGCTTGGTTTCAAAGTGATATCAGTGTGCATAAAAATGATGCTATTTTGAAGATATTTTCACTAGTATGCATAGTTTGAAAAGACTTTTCCTGAAGGGGAATTAGTTAATCAAAATAGAAATCTCAGCTCTCACCTGATAGATTGTATAAACGTTTTCTTTTTATAAGAAAAAAACCCCAATCCTTTAAATTCCTGGAATACTCTGTCATAAGGGATCTCTTGTAATCAGTTGCTTCTTATTATTTTGTTGTTTCATTTAAGCCATTATGAATCTAACCAAGAGCATCTATAATGTAAAGAACTACACTTACTAGTTAACCAAAATTGTACTAGAAAATCTTGAGTTCAACAAGGATGACTTGTTTGGCTAAGTCTACAAATAGATATACATATACAGCTAAGGTTTGTCAGTAGATTGATGAGGGAGTGAAGGGAAGGAGAAAAAGGTTGTGGGAAATGCAGAGGCCAAGTACATCAAAAGTCAGGATTAATTTGACAAGTGGCCCCATTGATACTTTCCTGAATCAAGTGAGTAGATAGCTGAAGATAAAGACAGACACACCTGTATTCACTACTGTAACTGTCAAACCATTTTTTATTTAAAATGGTATAACTGAGAACAAAATTTGGCTATACTGGGCCAGATTGTAGTCACCTGCAATGTGGACAGGAAGTGGGGAAGGGAAGAGTAAGAAGTCTTTGCTCAATTTATTTATGTAAAGGCTTCCCAGAAACATGACTCCTATATTCCAGGAAGCAAAGGGCATACTACTGAACTGCTTGATAGGAGCAATGCACTGAAAAGGAAATGGGATTGGATAGTGAGCAGGTAGTGCCCTGGGTCTCCTTTTCTCCCACTAACAACAGTGTGCTGCAGTTCTGAAATGACTGATTTTGTTCCTGCTACCCAATAAAGGGATCTGGGCAAACATTTTGCCTCTTGCTCAATGCTCCCTATGCAAACATTACCCAGTATACCTAAAGTGGCACAGTTTAGTACACTGGGAATAGGGCTGAACAGAACTTGATTTTGACACACATGGTTAAAACATGTTTATTATAGTTTTTAAATACCAAATAAAAGATTGTTAATGTTGTCAGTTTTTTATTGCATTCAAGACTATATTACAAGTAGAACTATTTGAAATGGAGTGCTGATGAATATTATCACATCTTATCAAATATAATGGCAAATATCTGTCCAGATTTATCATCTCATAGGGCGCGTCCCCATATGCAAGCATGGGCGCTTGCAGCAGCTCAGTTAGAAGCAGTGCAAATTTTAGCTGGGTCTTTTTGCTTCAGCGCATGTGCCCAGACATGCACTTTGGTACGGGGCAAATTGTGCCACTTGGGACAAAATCTCTCTTAGGAGCTTCTGGGGGGCACCCCAGTGGCTGAATCTGTACTTCAAAAAGCCACAGGGGACCTCAGCTGGCAGCTCCTCCATGGAGCCATCACCATGGGCATGTATGTGACGAGCTTCATGGACACCCCAGTCTCCTGCCCCTTCTGTGGGCAGAGGGAGACCCTAGTGCACATGACTCTCAAGTGCACCAGGCTGCAGCCCCTCGACCTGCCTCTCCAGAACCTCCTCCTAAGGTTCTGACTGAATTCCCCCCCACCACCTTTTTGTTTTTGGTCACCCCATCCGTGGTCCTGCCAAGTCCTGGGACCTCCTGGTCAATCTCCTCCTGGCCCTGGCCAAGTGGGACCTGTACTTGACCTGGAAAGAGGCTCTGGCTGGGAAGGTGCTCAGAGACTGCAGGGCCACTTTCGTCTCGCTTGTCTGTGCACGTTTCTGGGCAGAGCACAGGTGGGCGGCATCCACCGGCTCCTTGGATGCCTTTGAGGACTGATGGGTATGGCCTGGGGGGCTCTGCTTGGTGTCCTACTCAGGCACACTTCATTTCACATTTCATAGATTCATAGATGCTAGGGTCGGAAGGGACCTCAATAGATCATCAAGTCCGACCCCCTGCATAGGCAGGAAAGAGTGCTGGGTTCAGATGACCCCAGCTAGATGCTTATCTAACCTCCTCTTGAAGACCCCCAGGGTAGGGGAGAGCACCACCTCCCTTGGGAGCCCATTCCACACCTTGGCCACTCTAACTGTGAAGAAGTTCTTCCTAATGTCTAGTCTAAACCTGCTCTCTGCTAGCTTGTGGCCATTATTTCTTGTAACCCCCGGGGGCACCTTGGTGAATAAAACTTCACCAATTCCCTTCTGTGCCGCTGTGATGAACTTATAGGCAGCCACAAGGTCGCCTCTCAACCTTCTCTTGTGGAGGCTGAAGAGGTCCAGGTGCCCCACTCTCTCCTCATAGGGCTTGGCCTGCAAGCCCTTAACCAAATGAGTGGCCCTTCTCTGGACCCTCTCCAGGTTATCCACATCCCTCTTGAAGTGTGGCACCCAAAACTGCATGCAGTATTCCAGCTGCGGTCTGACCAGCACCCGATAGAGGGGAAGTATCACCTCCTTGGATCTGTTTATCATGCATCTGCTGATGCACGATAAAGTGCCATTAGCTTTTCTGATGGCTTCATCACACTGCCGACTCATGTTCATCTTGGAGTCCACTAGGACTCCAAGATCCCTTTCCGCTTCTGTTCCACCAAGCAGGTCATTCCCTAGGCAGTAGGTATGCTGAACATTTTTCCTCCCTAGGTGCAGCACTTTGCATTTCTCCTTGTTGAATTGCATTCTGTTGTTTTCCGCCCACATGTCCAACCTGTCCAGGTCTGCTTGTAGTTGTTCCCTGCCCTCCGGCATGTCCACTTCTCCCCACAGTTTTGTGTCATCCGCAAACTTGGACAGAATACACTTCACTCCCTCGTCCAAGTCACTGATGAAAATATTAAAGAGTATCGGTTCAAGGACCGAGTCCTGTGGGACCCCACTGCCCACACCCTTCCAGGTTGATACCGACCCATCCACTACGACTCTCTGGGTGCGACCCTCTAGCCAATTCGCCACCCACTGGACTGTGTAGTCATCCAAGTCACAGCCTCTTAACTTGTTTACCAGTATGGTGTGGGATACCGTATCGAAGGCCTTACTTAAGTCTAAGTATATGACATCAACCCCTACTCCTGCGTCCAGGCATTTTGTAACCTGGTCATAAAAAAAGACTAGATTAGTCAGGCATGATCTACCTGCTATGAACCCGTGCTGGTTCCCCCTCAGCATAATTTGTCCTGCCAGGCTCTCACAAATGTGAGCCTTGATAATTTTTTCAAAGACTTTGCCTAGGATTTGACCCTTTGAACCACATGACACTCCCACCCTGTTTTTGCCTTAGTCATTCTGAGCATTTTGTTGTGTTATTCATTCATTGGCCCCACACTATAGGGGCCACTAGTTAGTTGAGTGGGCTTTAGGTCCCATGGCATTTGGGTAACACAAATAGACAGGAGCTTCTGGGGCCTTGGCAATTAGTATCTGGGGACACTACCCCTCATGCCAAATGGACTGCTGAAGCAGCATCCCAAATTCACCTTTTAAAATATCCCAGAATCCATGTTCTTCCACAATTAGAACAAAAGAGAGAGAGGGATTGATCAGATGGGCAATGTTTTATTGCTATATTAACAATGTTAAAGAAATTAGGAAGCCTACCAGTGTCTCTATAATCATAATAAAATAAATTCTAAATATCTATATGTTTTAATGTTTGCTTTTGGTTTCTTTATCACAGGTAGGTGTGTGATGGGGGGATGGGGGATTTGTAAGAGGGAGTGAGAATGTGGGTAGGTGTGGGTGGGATGTGGTGGGGATGCAGGTCAGTGTATGGGTAGGTGTGGGGGGGGGACATGGGTGTGTGTGGGGGGGCTGCTTAGGAGGGGTGGGTCCCCTGCCCACCACACAGAACAGCCCCCTCACACAGCACATGGATTTCTCTGCCTGCAGAGTCCCAGTCCCCGCCCCCCCAAGGGGCTACAGCATCCTCCCACCACAGGACCCAGAGCCTCCCCTGCTATCCAGCCCCAGCCCCCCTGTTCATCTCCAGTCCCCTGCTTGTTCTCCTGCTTGTCTACAGCCCCCTGCTCATTTTCCTGCTCATCTCCAGCCTCAGGAAATGGGCAGGAGAATGAGCGGGAGGCTGGAGACAAGCAGAAGAATGAGCAGGAAGCTGGAGACGAGTCCCTGGAGACGAGCTGGAGATGTTCCCCTGCTCATTTCCAGCCTCCTGCTCATTCTCCTGCTCATCTCCAGCTTCCTTCTTGTTCCCCTGCCTGTCTCCAGCTTCGGGAGGCTGGAGATGAGCAGGAGAATGAGCAGGACGATGAAGACTAGAAGAAGACTAGAAATGAGCAGGAAAATGAGCAGGGAGCCCGGGCCCAGCCCCTCGCACCACCTGCAGCTTACCAGTAGAAGCAACAGTAATTGGGGCTGCTTGGGGCCTCATGGCACAGCCCCCCAGGCGGTGTGGAGCAGTGGGGGCCAGCAGGGCTCAGCCCTGGCTGCCTGGCACCTGCACTGCAGCTGCCAATTCGTGCAGGTGTGGCCCGGCTCAGCAGGGTACCATGCGCTGTCTGGCAACTCAGGGGTGCTGCGGCTGTCACCCAGGGCTCAGCGCCACTCAACCTGAGTGGCCCAGAGCTGCGAGACAGTACACAGCACCCTGCCAAACCAGGCAGCACCCACATGATGTGACAGCATGGGTGCCAGGCGGCTGGGGCTGAGCCCTGCTGCCCCTGCCCCCCCCATGCAGAGGGGCTGTGCCATGAGGCCCTGAGTGGTCCCGGCTGCTGCTGCTAGTGCCAGTGAGTGTGAGGGGCTGGACAGGAGAGTGACTAGAGAGTGGAGGCAATGGATGGGGAGTTGGGGGAATGAACAAGGGGGAATGAATGGGGGCAGGGGTTCAAATGGGGAGTTGGGGGAATGAACGGGGGTGGGGAGAACCAATGAGGAATTAGGGGAACAAACAGGGGGCTGGGGCCAGGTGGGCCTCCCCAAGGTCCCTTCCCCCCCTTCTTCAGGCCCCCAATCTCCTACTTACCTGCCACAAAGCTGGGTCCATGTCCCTGCAGCCCACACCGCTGCTTCAGTACTAGGGCAAGGGCCAGCCATAGAGACAATCTGGCTGACTACCAGAGTGTCTCTGTGGAGGACCAAGCCTCCAGTTGCCTCAGAGCACAGTATGGGACTGTGCCCTGCCCTGCTTTTTCCCCCTGGGGTATTTTTGACCCCTGGATATCCAGGTATCTAATTTTGACCCCGCACCACATTTTTTTGTTCCCACACATGCCTCTTGCAATGTCTCAAAGGGGGTTGAGATGCTACAAAAGGCACGTGCATGCTCATCTGGACACACCTATAGTCTCTGAATACAATCCTGGTCATGGTTTCATCCTAAAGCCTGACTTATACAGATATCTAGTTACTCCTGGGAGAGTTGCTGCTCTCCCAGGAGAAAACACAAGTGTAAAGAAGTTCAGACTTTTTCATCCAGAGTAAAAATGGCCATGCTATGAGAAAAATTATCTGGGAAACAGGTTTAAATCACTCCTAGGAGAGTCCCTTCTGGGAGAGCAAATATTTGTACATGCTATGGCTTCAGAAGAGAGCATAGTCCTTCAGCATCCAGCCTCTTCTCCTCCCTCCCAGAGAGACTCTATAGCTCCAGAGAACAACATACCCACTTCACAATCCCCACGTTGTGGTACAGGGCTTCCCTATATACTGCTACCATCTGTCACCAAGCAGACTAAAGGAGCCTGAGGATCACATTAGATGTGTGCACAGGGTCCACTCTTCCCTGCCTCCCCGTCTGCACAGTATCATCACTGCAAGACCTCCAGTATTCAGGGCCTCAGCATTTGAATGTCTGCACACATGGTTGTGGGAAAGTTTTTCTACCAGCAAACCTGGGAGAATTCTCCGAGATTATTTGAATGCATGTAAGCAGCCCAACCTGTGAGATTTAAAGAACTTTTTCATCAAATGTTAATGGAGGCTATAATTTTAAATACACTGAAGCTGCAAACAGATGTTCCATATGAGACAGTTCTGATTGTCTCAGGTTTTGACTGTGATCAAAACAGGAGTGGTACAGTCATTTACACACATAGTGCTTCCAAGTTGCATTGTTGTTTCTCTGCAAGAAGATGGCTGGCCAGAGTACGCATTCCAGACAGTTTCTTAGGGACTGACCAACAATGATCTTATAGACCTATATCATGATGTCCTGAGAAAAAGTCATAGTACACTTTTTCCTGCTTGCTTCAGCAGGACTTGAAGCAGGACAGTAGTCTTGAATGTCTGTACGTTCCAGGGACTAAATGCTTTCTCCCAGGACACACGTGATAGCTATTTACAGTCAAAGATCTATACGCTGGGTGATCCATTATAGGTCATTTGCTATTTAATTTTTAGTGAAATAACATATGGAAAAAACCTGAGAAAAAGTGTAAAACTCAAAAATTATTTTGCATTAAAGTGCTTAAATAAGAGTAAGCTTCAATATCAATATTTTATGCTATTACTTTAATAATTAAAGGTTAATGTAGCTGTTATTGCTTCATCAGCCCAAATTAATAGTCAAGGGTTTCCCACATTCTTTCCATTAAGAGGAAAATTATGAGAGTCGGGTATTTCTTGGGAGCAATCCTGTTTATTTTTTAAAAATATACACAAAATCCAGTTTCCCTGAACACAATAGGAAAAGCAGCGTGCAGTCCATTTTTATTTCCTCCACCCTTCTTTTCTAGGCAGGCAAGTGATACAAGGAGCACTATCTCTTCTTTTCAAAGCCCTATACACACCTGCTTCTCTGCTGTCTCTCTTCACCAGTAGTGTAATGAGAGGCGGGTGAGAACGGCACACATTGTGGGTACTGGAAGGGGTACTGAAATTGCCTCCCACCCTGCAGAGTCCATGCACCAGCATCATACCCGTGCTGGGATCTCCAAAACAGCCAGAGTGGGCAGAGCACATGGAAGCAGCAACAGCAGCTCAGCTGAGAACTGTTTAGGAGTTCCTTGGCATGGTGAAAACAGCTGCGTCCCCTGCTCTTGGAATCACAACCTCCTCCTTCCCTGTCCCACAGGATTTGTCCCGGGAGCCAACTCTTTGTGTTATACCATCATTCTTCACTTTTTCCCTTTGTTAGCCATGGGAAAACAACTGCATTGAATCAATGCCTCAATCCTTTCAGTTACAGCCTCTAGGAAAACCCTACTTATTCTCCACAAGGTATTTCTTGCATGGATCTTGCATGTAACCTATTGCCTTGGTCAGTGGCCTCTATTGTCTCAAGTACTACATAAAGAACCTTAATGGTTTCTTTCTTTTAGCCAGAGCAAGGAGTGACCTGCAAATCTATCATCTTTAAGATGGTTTGTGATTGCTTATAGAACAAAGATCTGCTTGCTGCCAACTATAAACACTGTCCAGGATAATAACGTGATTGTCCATTTATGCCAGCACATATTCATACAAAGGAAAAAAAAATCTACATTGTTGAATTTAATTTAAAAAGAAAAAGTAAGTCTTGCCTCAGCCAGAGCATAAGTATCGAAGTAAACAGGCTTCTTATAACTCATCAGATTCCAGGACAAATTGGCCAGCTCTCTGCCAGGCTCATGGGTCCTCTTACTCTTCTTCTTGCCAATTCATATCGCTTGTCCTTTAGGAAGTTGGATAGAAACTGTCAATTAATAACCCCTGAATTAAGTCAGAACAATGTTAGCCTAGAACATGGTTTTAATTCCTGGGTTACAAGTTCTTATATAAAGTGCCTCTACCCCTGTCATGGTACATACCCATCAATAGAAGTTTAAGTGTTTAAAACTCTTTTTCCAGTGAACATCACTAAAATAAGGATGCAGTCATGGAATATCATGTTACTAAATTATATTGTCCCTCCTTTCCTTACTTAAAGAAAAGTGTGCTCTCTTAATAATAACATTTTCAATGTTATCATGCAGGAGGATTACATCCAATACCATTGTTTTATATAGTCATCTAAGGTCACAAACCTATGGAAGCTTAGGATTTTTTTTTTTGTTTTTCAGGAAAAATTGGGCAAATGCATAAACTGTTTGCTGGACTGAAGCCCATAGTATCCTATTTTGTCAAACAGATTTGGCTCAGGATGGAACATCCTACAGTTCAGAACATCTTTATTGAACAAATTAGGAATTATGTCATATAATACCTCTATATCAGCCTTTTCTATATAAAATAGTTATCTTTTTACTGCGAAAAATGCAAAAATTATCTATATGTAACATCTCCTCCAGCTTTGATTTTTATCTCAAAAGTTCCTTTTCCTTTTAAAAAGATGACAATAGCTTCTATGGAAAGTTCAAAGGCTGAAGAAAGCAAATAAAAAAAACCCAAGCACTGTAGCACAAAACAGAAAAGAATTACAGTGACATGTGAAATATGTTAAAATTCTTCTTTGAATCAGTCATTTAGACATACAAAGATAATAATGATGATTATGATGACAATAATTATAATCAGCTAAAATGTAAATTCATCCATTTTGTTCTATGCAAATATCAATTATATTTCTTTTCTTTAATATGAATGTGACCATTTTAAATATTCTTCCAAATGTTCTTAATAATCTGCTTCAACATGTAGAACGGCACAGCAATGCTTTCAAAATGAAAGCCTTTTTTAAAACACTTATGTGGAGCTATGTATTAGTTAGATGGTGTTAATATTTGTACAACACCTTTAACGGTGAAGACCTGTGTCCCCTGCAGTGTTGTAGCAATGAAGTTTGGCGCCTGGGGCAAAGCCCACAGCAACAGCCTGCCCCGGCCCCGCACACAGATCCGGGGAACACACAGCCTCCACCCCATGCTTGCCCAGGACTGCGCACAAAGGTGGGAGCCGCCCTTCCCCTAGCCCCGCGTCCCCCCATATGAGCCACTCATGGTTCCATCCCACAACTTGCCCTGGCTGGGCAGCACCTGTTGATGTCCCTTTGCTTCAATGTCTGGGACAGTTAGTGGTCTCCTCCTGTTGCTATGGCACTGGTCAACTGCAATGTTTCCCCTGACTCCTTAAGAGGATCCTGTGCCAGCCAACAGTTTGAGTGACTACAAAGCAGGAATGGACTCCATCAACACATTCCTACCTTTTCCTGTTGGGGTGGTTCTATGGTTCCAGTTGTATAGCTAAAATAATGCATTATAAAACAGGTGATAAGCTGGATTTCTATAGTGTTATATATTAGAATTCAGCCAAAACCTGAAATCCTAACTCAGACAAGGTTCTACAGGTTTGATTTATTATTTCTTTTAATTTACTTTATCCTTCTGTTTGTGGAATCCATAAACCACACAACACCACACTAATAATGCAATGGTGTATTTGAATTGAGATTTGAAAGATAGCAGTTTTTCCATTGTATTTACCCAATAACACTAATTAAGGCCCCTGCTATGCATTACACATATTACAAAATTAACTGGTTAATTGCACAACAATTTTGGATTAGACACAGACACAAAGTAATTATCACACCAGAAACGTGACTATCCAGCTATAAAAAGAACCAAATAACTACAAAGTTAGTGCTTGAAAATGTGTAACAGCTCTATAGCTGGTTTCTATCCAGCTTCAATTTGAACAGGTGGCAGGGCCCTCTATGACAACATTAATAAAAAAATAAGTAGGGGTGCACTGATAGAGATTTTTTGGGTTGATACTGATGGCCAATTTTTAACGAGCCATATTGGCTGACACAAATCTGATTGCCAATATGCAGCTGGGCAGCTTGGAGAGCAGTGTCCAGCTGGTAAGTCTGTTGTGGAGAAAGGGGCGAGGGGGGAGGGAAGGTGCATGGGGGGGCAGATCAAGGCCCCAGTGGTAAGGGAGGGAGTGGGGCTAGGACAGGGGAAGGAGCAGGCACTGCACAGTTGGGGCAGAGCACGGGACAAAGCCACAAGCAGTTTGGCTTGGGGGGTATGGGGACAGGCGGCTCCTGCCACTGCACAGACCTTGGGAGGGCATGGGGGGTGTATGCCCCTGGATCTGCATGCAGGGTGAGGGTGGGTTGCTGCTGTGGGCTGGGGCTGGGAGCAGTGCCAGACTCTTTCTGGCAGGGGGCTGGGCTGTGCTCAGGGTGGGCAGTGGTGGTGCTGAGAGTGGGGCTATGGGAAGGGGCTGCAGCCACCCCAAAATGCACCATAGCCACCCCATAGCCCCCCTCCCAGTGCCACTGCCACTCTTCCTGGGGTACATGCAGCAGCTGGAGCTGCAACCCCCTCCCCACACCCCCGGATGAACCATCCCATGCCCCACCCAGACTGTGCAGCACCTGCCTCTGCCCCTGCCCCAGCCACACTGCAGGGGACTCAATCTGCCCCCGTCATCCCCCTTTCCTCACAACAGACTTACCAGCTGGACCTGGCTGCTCTCCATGCTGCTGGGCTGCACTCCTGGCCACCTTTGTGGTGCGCTGCAGCTGTGCTCATGCACAGGACATTTATTGGTGACGTTATCAGCCACATCAGCCAAAAAAGGGTGATTGCCAAGTGTGATAGGGGCAATGCCCTGAAGGAAAACTTACCTCAAAGGGAAGAGCTCCCGAGCTGGGGGGACATGGCCGAAAACCGGAAGTCTGGTGGGAGCAAAACCGTGATGGACAAAAATGTTGCAATAACAAAAGAATAAAAAAAAAAGGTGCAACAGGTCCAGGAGGAACCAGCATCGGCTCCATCCCCGGCATGGATCCACTGTATGGCGGAGTGCCAGTGCCGATTCACCCCCTGGCCCCATATGGTAGAGGTAAAAGCTCCACTGGGAGTGGAATCGGGAGGACCAGAAGTGAGGCTTCCAGTGGGGCCAGAAGAATCCCAAGGAGGAGGAGTTCCAGAGAGGAGCAGCGGTGGCTGCCCCAGGAGGGGGCACATCGAGAAGGGAAAGGCTCTCAAGGGCCAAGGTACATACCTGAAGCAAAGGTGTAGATCTCGGATGCCTCTGGACATGATTGAATGGCCAAGGACCCTGCAAAGGGAAAAGAGAGCCGGGAGTCCAGACCAAAGTAACCACGTAACAGAGAAGCACTCTTCATTGGCAACAAGGTAACCCAGGGATAGCAAGGACGACAAGCCAGTCTTTGCTACGGCCGGGAGCTCAGGCCAAGTGAGGTCCGTACCCGATATTCCTTATAGGTCAAAAGATCAAGACAAAAAAATTACTACCGTAGCTCACCGTATAGGTGAGCAGAAGATAACAACTTAATGATGGCATAAGGCAGGGTGTAGGGGAGGCGGAGCCCCGAATTGGGAAACTGGACAAGCCTGGTTACAGAAGACACCAGGGAAGGTGGGAGGTAACATCCTACTCCCAGTAATAATTTATTTTTCCATCAAAGATGTGGCAGGAGATAACCAACCCCCTGAAAGCCTTCCAAGGCACATACTTCAACACTGAACTGTCTGGATCCCAATGAAATGGTGAAACTTGAGAGGTCCCTAAGAGCTAGGCATACAAGCGAATGCCACTGGAACTTATACCAATACTGTCAATTTTTCTTATATTGGTGCTGATCTGATATAGGACCGATGTATCGATGCACCTCTAAAAATAAGATCAACTTTAATCCAACAATTCCAAAACGTGTTTGCTTTTGACAGCAGTTCCCCATATAGGGGCTGTGACACCAAATGCATATAATGAGTGGGGCCATGAGCCCCATAAAAATTCCATCATAACTGTTGAGTTTAGACTGGAAGTGGGGTAATGAGCTAATTGATAATGCAGTCACTACAGGAAAAGATGTTCAGTATGTCTTGTTTTTGACAAATAAATACATTGAGACTATGCAAGGTAAATCCACTCTTCAGCAAGTGCTTCCCTCATAATAGGCAGACAAGGTTCCTTGGGTGAATTTGATATCTTTTATTAGACCAACCCAAATAGTTGGAGAATAGTTATTAAGCAAGCTTTTGGGTTCAAAAACCCTTCGTCAGGCTAAGGACGTTTCAGCAGTTGGTGTGTGCTCTTCCTGGATGGAATGAAAAGTAAAGAAGCCAGAGGCTGGGCTGGGGAGTCAGTTGCCAGGCAGATTATAATGTGTCAAAAATCCAATGTCTATATTTAGTCCATGATCTCTAGTATCCAGGAGGTTGATGAAATGGAGTTCATAGGCTCATCTCTGGGAAGTGTTGTGTAAATTTCCCTTGAGGATCAGGACTGAGAGATCGGAGAGAGAGTGGCCCTCCTGTGAGAAATGTGCCCCCACCGGTAATTGGGTATTTCTGTCTTTGATAGATTTCCGGTGTACATTCATTCTGGTGCGCAGTTGTTGTTTGGTCTCTCCTACATATTTTCCATCAGGGCATTTGGTGCATTGGATGAGGTATATTACATTTCTGGAGGTGCAGCTGTAAGATCCTGAGATGCTGATGGCTCTGTTGTGGAGTGTAGTAATAGTGGGGGTGGTAGAGATGTGTTGGCAGGTTTTGCATTTCTTGTCCTGGCATGGTCTGGATCCTTTTGGAGTGTTCTGGGCTTGAGGAATTTTGCTTCTGGTGATGAGGTTGGCGAGGTTCGGTGCTTGTTTGAAGGCTAGGATGGGTGGCTCTGGGAAGATCTTTTTAAGAATAGGGTCTCTTTCTAGTATGGGTTGCAGTTGTTTGAGGATTTTTCGTACAGGTTCAAGGGAGGGGTGATATGTCATAACCAGCGGTGTGCGATTTGTGTGGGGGGGTGGGGGTTCTGTACTGGAGCAGTTCTTCATGTGGTATCTGGGTGGCTTTTTCAAATGCACGTTTGGGCTTTTGAACCCAAAAGCTTGCTTAATAACTATTCTCCAACTATTTGGGTTGGTCTAATAAAAGATATCAAATTCACTCAAGGAACCTTGTCTGCCTATGTCCTTAGACCAACACGGCTACAACCTACACCCCTCCCTCATAATATGCTATTATAGGGAAGAAAATAGCAGGGTTTGTGCATTGTTTAGATTTATCTCCTTTTTTAGGGCCAAAAGAGCAATATTTTTTCGTTAATGTTAATAATGGTTTTAATTTTTATAGAAGATTAAAATAAATTATCTCTAGCCTGGTACATGTAGATCCACATGCTCTTATTTCAACTTCAAAAATTGTGAATTGATATGGCCTTGGGACCACACTAGAGTTTTGAACCAGCTCTGAAGACACCGGCAGGATCCAATGGCAGAGGTAACACCCTCTTCTGGGCTTAGATCCCCATTCTTCCCTCTGCTTACTACCAGCAGCAGAGACCTGGCTTGTCAGAGCTCCCTATGAAGCATGCAGGATGGGAGAGTCTAGTAAGGATTAGCATGTGACTGCTCAGAACATGTTCTAACTTCTACTATGGCATGGTAAGTTTTACTATGATCTAAATAAAGAATGTTCCAAGTGTCCTATGTGACAAGGCCCTAACAAAATTAAGTTAGTCCATAAGGTGCAGATCTACTCTGCCTTCTGCTTGACTTGAGACTAATATGGTTACCTACTTCTCTCTGTTTTCCTATAGGACAGGTATGTGATAGATAACTTTAATAAAACATTCTTACTAACACAATTACAAAGCTCAGGCTCAAACTCTTCCCTCACCACAGACATACTGAGAGCATGAACAGACAAGGCATTTAAACTGAGGCAAATTTGACTTACATATACAAATTAGTAATGGTTTCCAAAAAATCTTAAACAACATATTCTTATTTCTTGTGCTCGCTCTTTCTCGTTACTGCTTTTGCTGCTTTTAATTTAGACATTAGACTTTATACCATTTTTAGCTTCTTGAAACTAGAGAGGGCTTGTTTAACCTGTAAATTGGGTTTTCATCATTATTCATTCTTACCTTGTAGGTGTCTGTTGCTGATGGTTTCATGTTTGAGTCCCTGGTGAGTTTAAGATAAGTGTGTCTTCACAAGAATCTGAGCTTGCAAGAACTCATTTCATCTGATGCCTTTATAGCCTTTTGTTTATGGTTTCTCTGTTGAAGTCCAGGTTAAAATACTGCATATGAGAGACATCAATTCACTTAGCTTTATGGACCACCTTAAACCTTTTTAATTATATGATGATATTTATGGTGAGATTCTTAAAGGAGCTTTAGCAATTTCAGAACTTTAAAGATTATCTATTTTTCTTTTTTTTCCTTTTCTTTCCTTTTCAGTCATGCATCATTTATGATTTTCAATACTGAGGACGATTCTGTTTAAAATAAAGTTCTTCAGATTTTGCTTTACATTTTTATATTTATTTTTTAAGCATTCTTTTCAAAAACAGTCATCTAATTAAGGGTATGAGATAATTTGTGTGTTTGTTGTGCCATAGTATCCATCTGATAACAAACGGCACCTTTTTTCAATATTTATATAGATAGATGTAAACCTCTTAGCTCAGATGTAAAATAACAAACATTTCAAACCTCATTTTCATTATTTTCCAATCATCAGTTGAAAAATATGTTTATTTGTTTTAAGGTCACAACTACAGTGCAATGCAAGGATAACTCAGTCAGATCTAAAGATCATACCCTGCTTCTTAGCAGTTAATTAGTCAGGGCAAAGCACTACATGAACGCAACTAAATTGCTTCTGGTATCCACACAATGCTGCATGATGCCAGTTAGATATACTCTTATTAGGGCCTACTCTCATTTAAGCCACTGACAAAGCTTCTATTAATTTTAATGGTGCAGCACTAGCCCCTTAATGGTTACACAACTCACTACTGGAAGGTTGGCAACAAGTAAGAAACAACAAGATGGATCCAAGGAAAAAACAACATAAGTATGCTCCAGCTTTTATTGAAGAATGGAAAAAATATTAACCTAAATAGGAGGATAATCAGGCCAAATACAATATGTAATATATTTTTCTCACTCCTTTACCTATATTTATATATAAACAGTAATGTTTTA
Organism: Alligator mississippiensis; assembly: GCF_030867095.1. NCBI lineage: Eukaryota > Metazoa > Chordata > Crocodylia > Alligatoridae > Alligator > Alligator mississippiensis. The sequence goes on from NC_081831.1 coordinate 55,666,211, forward strand.
GAATTTTTTCCCCAGATGGCATAAAGCAATCTCATCTCTTTGAAAAACAAATATGAAGTGAAGCAGATGCACAGAGCATGTGGAAATGAGGAAACAATTGCCTAAGAAATAATAAACGCATGTATTACCTCAGATCTTGAATGTTCATAGGGTTTTAGAGTAGTGTTTCAACTATAATACCAAAGATAACTGCAAATGACAGATATCTGAATACCCAGCATATGTACACCATCAGGGAAGAAGAATGGCCTTGTGGTTAAGACATAGGACTGCAGCTAAGATAGCTTCATCCTATTTTTGGTTCTATTTTTTATTGTATAGGTTAGTTATACTTAGCTATGCTGTACCTCAGTTTTGTCACCTGTAAAATGGAGTTCTAAACCACACAGTACTGTTGAAAGATTGATTCATGGCTGCAAGTCATTGGAATTTGCAGAGGGAAAGCAGTAAATACATATGTGCAAATATTCTTATAAACAAAACCACCACAGAAGTATCATGGCTATATTTTTGGCAGTATTAATATGATCTAGAGCAATTTATACATGTAATTTATCAAATTACATAATTTAAAACATAGTATACACTGCATGATTTTGACAACTAAAGTAAATGAGAATCAAGGATAACCTTGTATAGACACCAATATAAGATTATTGGTAGGATCATAGGAAAGTAGGCCTGGAAGGGACCTCACAAGATCATCTAATCCAGTATTTCTGAACCCATGGGTCGTGACCCAAAAGCAGGTTGCAAGAATATTTGAAAGGTTTGTGATCATAACAGAAAAACACAGGAAAGTGTGAGTTTCCCCTTGCAGGCTAGCAGAGTTCCAGTCTGCAGGGAGATGCTTGGAGCTGGGGGGAGTGGGAGGAGGGTGATCAGGCAGGGGGTGCCACATGCATGTGTTTGCGTGCACACACATGCATGTGGCAGCCAGGCAGAGTGGAGAGCAGCTCCTGCAGCTCCACACAGATAAGTCTATGGGGCAAGGGGCATATATGACCCAACGGGGGGGTGTAGGTGACCTGTCAGGAAGCCAGGGGGGACACATTCCCCCCCCCCACCATTTGTGTGCCCACAGTTGGCATGAGGCTGCAACCTGGCTGGACTGGCACGGGGAGAAGCTTCCTCTGCAGCCCAGTGGGTGGGTCCCAGTGCAGAAGGGAAGAGTGGGGCAGCAAAACTTCTTGCTTCCACTGCCACTGCCATGAACCCCTTGCCAGTCACAAGAGGGGAGGGCCATGCTGTCCTCATCTCCTCCCACTGCCAGCTGCTTGCGCTCTGGGCCATAGATTACCCCATGCCATGGCCTGGCTGCTGCTGCCACTGCTTCCCTTTGGCCACTGCTCTACCCTGGAGGTGGGGTGGGGTGCCAAGCAGCACAGACATCCTGAAGGGAATGGTGGTGGCAGCAGCCAGGCCATGCCGGCAAGCTACAGCCATGGCCTGGTGGGCAAGTGGCTGGCAGTGGAAGGAGGCGAGGGCGGTGTGCCCCACCCCCCTCTGTCCATTACTCCTCGCACAGCTGGTACCACGGCTGGTGCAGAGTTCATGCTGGTGGCAATGGCAGTGCTCTCCCACACTGGGATCCACCTGCTGGAACACAGAGGCAGCTCCTGCCTGTGCTGGTCCAGCCAGGCTGCAGCCCTGCGTCCACTGTGGGCACACAAATCTGGTGGGGGGTACATGTGTGTCCCCATGCCACACGCCCCCCCCATTCCCCACACACCTATCCCCAGCCCCACATATTGGGGTGAGGGGCAGCGGGTCAGAAGGGAGGGGCACTAGCAGGGCTGGAGCATGAGGGTCTGTGAGTTAGGAGTGAGGGGCACTGGCAGGGTCAGAGGGCTGTTTTCTACTAAAACTATTTACTGGGTCAGGACTGGCCATTGATGTTTACAAATAGGTCCTGGTATAAAAAAAAAGTTGAGAACCTCTGATCTAATCCAGCCCCAAATGAGTAGAATCAAGGAGTAAATAAATGTAGGTGGTTTGTGTATTTGGGTACCAGCTCTTTGAAGGCAGAAAGGTTTGCAAGGGTAGTTCTCCTTTTCCATGTGCTTGAGAAGGTGTATTGTTTGAGGTACTTGAAACAGTTGTCATGTGGGAGGAGGATAGTCCCTATGAATGGCTAGTGGGGACAAGAAACAGGTGGGGTGGGCAGGGCAAGGCTTCTCTGTCTCCATAATAACCCTTACAAGCTTTGAGAGTTTTTTAAACTCACTTGGAAAGTGGGTTATTAGAGAGCTTGCAACCCAGAGAAGGCTATCTTGGATTCTTGAGTCAGGGGAAGGAAGTTGGAGAGATTGGTTAAAAACTACTGAGAAAAATGAGTGTAAAACAAGATATTGCCAAATGAAGTGGATAAAGCTGTGTTGGGCAAAATACGTTGCCTATTGTCCTGCATCAGGCAGAGGTCTGATGCAGGACAATAAACAATGTGTTTCCCTTGCCCGGGGATTCCCTGAATCCCTTGTGGCCTTGTGCCTCCTTCTCATGCTCCCCCCTGCCTCACACAGAAACATGGGTCAAGGAGTATCCTGGCATAGAGTGGCATGGAAACATGGGGCAGTACAGGATCTGGCGAATCCCTGGTGCCCCATGCCTGGGACCTGCACTGAAGCACAGGTTGGTGCAGGTCCTGGCAAGCAAGTGTAGGGTGGTGTGGAGCCTGGGAATTTCTGGTGCCCTGTGCCTCTGCACTGGGACCCGCATGGCCCTGTGAAGCATGACTTAGTGTGGGGCCTCATGTAGGTCCCTGTGTGGAGGCACAGGGCTGTGTGAGTCCCAGCATGGAAACAGGATGCCAGGGATTTCCTGAGTCCCATGCCACCACACCAGGACCTGCATGGGCTTTCTCCAACTATAGAGATATGTCCCGAGATTGCCCAGGGTGTGTCTCTATAAGCAGGGAAAGCCAGGTACGTACTTCTGAGGCTTGAGGTGTCCCATCCTGTGTGGGAATTGCTGGGGTGCAGAGGACTGCGGCTCTCAAGCCTCTGAAGCATCTGCTTGGGGCAGCTGGAGAGTGCAGGCAGCTCTGGGCTGCCCAGACTCTCCTGCCACAGAATAAATAGCTGTCCATTACAATAATGGGGTACTATTTAACACTACCTTTTGTTATTGGTGTTACAATCAGTGGCATGACACAGGCAGGGATCTATTTGCTTGCCATTTCTGCCACTATAAAACTGGTCAGAGAAGTGTGCTTGAGGGAGTTCCAGGGCTGGGGAGGGCAGGGCTAGAAAGAAGACACAAGGCCCTGGAACTGCAGGAGAGTGAACCTACTACAACATTAAATAGAGCTCTAGACAGAAAGCCAGGAAGGAAAAATCTTGCTTGTACTGACAAAATAGTGTAAATAAAGTAGACCGCCATGGGAGACAGAATATTGGTTTCATGCTGCGGAGTGTCGAAAACATTATTCCAAGAACCAAGAGGGAAAATCAGACAGCATGTTTGTAGCATGCCCTTAGGTGGTAATGCTTACAGTCTACAAAACAGGTTAGCTTGAAATACACTGCCCTACAGTGTGGCCATTGGTCTAGTGCCCATGCTCTACTTGTTCTATGGATGGAGGACTTCACTCTAAAGAACACATACAATTTAGATAGAAATAATCCTTCAGTCATATTAACAAAATTTCTACAATGCTCCATCTTCGTATTTCATTTTTGGCCTGAAGAAACTATATTATAGGTGAGAATGTATTAGAATAATATGTAAAAACTACATGAACAGAAAGCTACAATAACTAAGACTAGGTCCAAAAATGACACTTCTCAAAATAACATTTAAAGTACTGTATGTTATTATCTAAACTAGTTATTACATTATTGACTTATAGAAACATGTCTGCATTTCATTATAATTTATCTTAATCTGCACTTTCAGATGATTAAAATTAAACCACTGCATCTCATATTAAGAAAATAATTTTATTTTCAAGTATCTAACAGTGATTGGGTAGGTTTTTGTGGGATATACTTTTAGGACCTGACAGCTTGACTCAGTAAACACTTAATAACGGTGTGCATCCCTTGTTTCTCCTGCCATGCCTAGATGAAAATATAAAGAAAGAGGGAGGCTTCTTGGTCTAAGGCACCACTAGCTCCTTTCCAAGCGGTGTTGCTCAGGGCTCCGCCTCCTCTTGCACCCCATCCTTGTGCCAACCCAACATTATCAGTCCTGTTTAGGTCATTTGTCTAAGGAACACTCAGTATTCCTGCTCTCACAATTGGTGTGCATTTGACACTCTCTATGACCTGATTATAGCTCAGTCCTTTGGGCTTTTAGTCCCTGTAAGCACCTTTACTTTAGTAGAGAGAACAAAAAAGTCCAAAGGGACACCCTTATTCAAGGGTTCTCGAGGAATATTCCCTTCCTGTCACAACCGACTCATGATTTTGCTTTCTTCTTCTCTTCAGCAGGGTGGCAAAGATCTCCTGATGCCCTGCCTGCCAGCCAATGAGCCTTCATCACCTGTTCGCCAGACTCCAGCAAATAAAGAGGCTCCTCTGAGTCTTATGGTGGAGGAACAGCTGCTGCTTTCCTCCACTACCCCCTGCCGGGGCAGGTTTGGATGGGAGTCGGCTTCTTGGCAGCTGTGCTCCATTCTCCAGGATTGCCTGTCCCCGGCTGGGATGGGGCACATCTTTATGATGTGTTCAGCAGTGCACTGGCCCAAGTGGAGCACTGCCAGCCGCAGTGCTGGGGTTTCCTTAGAATGTGCCAACGGTGCCTCTCCTGGTAAGTACCTGTGCTGAGGGGAGCCTCGTTCTTTCCTTCCCCGTGCTCCAGGTGTGTGTGGGTGAGGGACAGGGGGACAGCTACGGGGGCATCATACGCATCTTGTGGTTCAGCAGGGTGGGTCCCACTGCCACAGAGAAGCTGTTATAACAAAAAGCCCTGAGGCCCAAAAGCTTGTCTAACATCTCTTCCAACCATAAAGTTGGTTCAATAAAAGATATGACCATAGAAATCCTGCTTCTTGCATATTCCCTAGGTCAGGGGTCAGCAACCTACAGCCTACAGGCTGGATCCAATATGCCAAACCCAGATATCAGTGGTGGTTTGGCAGTGGAGGAGTTCTGTGGAGATATGGCAATGGTGGGGAAAAGTGACAGTCAGATTGGAAGCACTGGCTCACCTCACACAAAGCTGTGTAATTTTGGCCCACCACTTCTAAAAGGTTGCCAACCTCTTCCCTAGGCCATTTCAGCTACATCCACTCTTTATATGTCCTTATCTTATGCATCTTCTCCAGTTAATCTTCCAGTTAGACCCGATGCCATAGTTTACATTCCATGGGAGTCTGAAATTTTAAAAAAGGTCCAAATTGAATGAAAGGTAATTTTTCCACAGACAAAATTTAGAAAACAAAATCAATTCAGTACCATCTAAATGTTAGTTTAATAACATTGACATGTAATATAATGAACATGTAATAATTCTAAATGAAAAAAGCAATAGTCAACTGAACATTATGATGTTGCCACAACAATTTGTTTTTATTATTTCTTATTGAAAATGTCACTGTTTACTCCTTCTGGTGAAATACTTCCATTTCAAAGGAACTACATTTCCTAATGGGAAAAGTTTCCTGTAAAATGTTTTTACCAGCTCTGCTTCCAGCAGGTACAACTGTCGACATTGAAGTATAAGCATTACCTCCTTTCCTGACAAATGTTCCCAAGTACTTATTTATTCAGCACCACCACTTAAACTCCTCAGGGAGATTTTTCTGTAAATGACAGAGTGAACTAAAATACCCCACCTACCTTTCCATTCATTCACACAACTCTGGGTTCAAGTAGCTTGTTTAAAATCATAACTTTCATCCAGTTTATTATTCAATTACCAAGTGATTTATTTACCAAAAAGATATATATAAATGGAGAAATGCATTTTTTGTTTTAGCTCATCATATACAGTATTAAATCAAGAACCATAACAATGTTACTTATTTAAGTAAAATTTCTGTATACCTGGGCAAGTATTTTTATTTAACAACATAATTAAACAATTATAATGATCCATTCTCAAAAATGTTGAATAATCTTTTTTTTAAAATTCATTTTGCTCTACCAGTGCAATTAAAATTGCTACCATTTAAATAAATGTCAAAGTGTTCCTGGTTTTGTAGTGTGAAAATAACATAAGCATACATATAATGTATCTGATTATACAGAATCCATTTCCTCAAACCCACAACGCCTCTGTAAAATTATATGGTATACCAGGGCCAGATACTGTCTATGAAACCAGTGGCTCCAGCCTGCAGACTGCTTCAGCTGCACTCAGCAGTGGAAGGACTTTATCTGTGGGCACCCTCTCCATTTTGCTGCAGGGAGAAGCGCCACTGCAGACAAGTGGAGGTGGTGGCTACGTCTCAGTACCCACTCACCTGCCTAACTGGAGCTGGGTAATTCTGGCCCACAGCTAGAAAAGCTGTCTACTCCTGTTGTAGACTAATTGAAACCTGGAAGAATACTGACACTGACCTGCTTGCTCACTTATCTCAGGAAGAGTCGATTCGAAAGATATGTTGGGTGCAAACCAGAATGAGAAGAACGCTGTTTGCCACATTTTCCAATCTTAAACATTATACAATGTTGTTATATGAAAACTGTAAAAATACTGTCCTGCCACTCATACTGTGAAGTACAAGTCAATGACCTTGAATTTTGGAGTTAATGCCCTGTTACATTGGGTTCCTAAGTGTTCTATTACCTTACTTTTTTTGCATAATTTTCAGGAAGAGGATGGAGGTACAACTTCTTACATGAGCTACAGTCTCCAGATGTCTTGCAAAAAGCACTATTTTTTCCTAAACCCTGAGGACATTAGTCTGAAAGCCTTCTATTACCCAATAACAGATGCTTCAAGTAATAATGCAAATTAAATAAGGTAGTAAACGAATACTTAAATACCGTTAAACACACACATCCCTATTCACTAATGTTGATTTATTGCCCAACTTTATATACCCTTCATAGTACTATACTTCCCAGACAATTTCATTTTCTATCTGTGACTTACTTTCCATCCCTGAAAGAAATGTCATTGAAAATCATGCCTTCCTGATGCTAAAAAGACAGTGCAGAATGTAATATATGAATAAATACCACATCTCCCTATTCCACATTATACGAGTGTAGCTGAAAACAAAAGAAAGATGTTCCATTTTGCTTGAGGTGGGGAAAATATTGAGGGCTGGTTTATTAAAAGATTATTGAAAAAAGTAACAATTTATAGTTAGAAGGAAATGGCTTAAGAGACAGGTTACATAAACAAGGTACAACTTTAGGAAATGTGAGATAAGGTACAGAAGATGGGGGAATACCAAAGATTTTAACTTTTGCAGCTGACCACAATGTAATTGTATAGTAAGTCCGAGCATCCTCATACAATGTGCTAGATAACTATAGTAACTTGTCTTGCAGGAAATAGAAAAAATGGAGAAACTAATGTGAGAATATGGCGATTCATAATTCATTTGTATATATACCTTTCAGTACTGTCATTCCTTCATGTTTACACCCTCTTATTTCTGACTATATTTTACATTCTTTCCATCAGCTATTCCATACATGAAAATATTTTTTTCCAATTATCATTTGTAACAAAAGCAGAACAGAAATGGGCCTTCTTCTGTTTGGTTGGGCCAAGATTATGCTTAGCATTCTTGCTGGTAATGTCAATTAGGAATTATGTTTAATGACATTTTTATAAAATGTCTATTATTGCCACAAAAACTCCAGAAAAAAACCTGATTGTGTTGGTATAACTTTTGATTCAGAAAACTGGTGAGACCAGCAAAAGCACTTTATGCCAGCAGAAACTGCATCTGCGCTAGCAGACATAAAGAACTCTACTAACAATACTTTTCTAGTGTAGACAAGGCCTATGCCATATATTGTTTTAAATTCTGGTTGTTATTGGGGGCGGTTTCCTATAACTTCTCTTGCATCACTCATAATTTGTTAGTTGGCAAATTGTCATAGAAAGCTGGCTTACCCTTCCATCATCACACATGCCTGCTGCCTCAGCTTCCCCGTGGGTAGGTAATCTACTTCCACTGGCAATCCTCTGTAATCTCCAGGCCAAAACTAAGGTCTCCTCTAACATTAAGCAATGCTCCAGTGAAACAAAAATCTAACCCCCAAAACTTTCATGCAGATATTGGAATTGGCCCTAAATACCTGTGTATTACAAGCTACCAGCCCTTCAAAATCAGAACAATTCTGAACAACTACTTTGGCCCCTGAACCTCAAACAATATCTCTCCAATTCCAAAGCTGGGTCTTCACCTTTTTGGTCAGAGGAATCCATCCCTCTTCCTACACTGGTATCATCATGTAATGTGGTACTACTGAGGTTCAGAAGAAACTATGCTCCCCTCTTTCAAGTTCTCAGGATCTAAATGCAACATCTCCATTTTAATGACATTCTTGTAAAATTTCTACTGTAGCCACAAAAACTCCAGGAAAAAAAGGCCTACCCATTTTAAGTTTACCTCCCAGGGTTAATTCCTGTACTTGTGCCATGTCATGGGTGCCCTGGAGTTCTGTGGTTACCAACATTGATCCTTTCATAGCATCTAATGAAGTGAGCTATGGCTCAGTTAGTTGATAAGGTGCATCTCTACCTTGCCTTCAGCACTGGTCCATAAATAGTTCTTGGTAGATGATGTAGGTACCAACACATACGCACGCACTGTAAGTGCTTCAGCCTAAGACTGTGGCACCTCTAGGGAGTTCCAAATCTCACTATCAGCTTGCAAGGCCAAGAGCATTGTATAACTTTTGTTTTGGGAAAAGGAGACAACTTTGGGAAAAGCTTATGGATAGGCATTACTTTTGTACTAGGAAAACACCTTTTTCTGGCATAAAAAAGTAATGTGTAGGGATTAAATAGGCTTTTTGCTGAAGAAAACCAGTTTTTTCCCTGGAAAAGTGTTAGCACAGTTCCAATCAGAAATTTCTCCAGCGAAGTATTCTAGCACCACCTATACTATTTGTTTGACTCTCTTGGGTTCCCTAAGACACCCATTATCCCACAGTCCTCTGTTCTCCCTTTCCCACTACAAGGAGAATGGAGAGAGGGAAAGACTGGATCCCTGACAGCCCACTGGGTGATGAGGTGAGAAACAGGCTTGTAGGGACCCTGCTGCTGTGTGCCTGAGCAGTGCCAACCCCAGCATGGACTCCTGCCCAGGAAGCCCTGGTACTGTTCAAGCAGCAGCAGAAAACCATGCTGCCCTTGGAACAGTACCAGGCAGTCCCAGTGGGGTCCCAGGATTGTTTAGGGGATGTTGAGACTGCCTGGAGCTGGTGGGGGCAAGGAGAACAACCCAAGTGCATGTGAGGCAGGGGTAACAACCACAGCTGCTCCCTGCCTCAGAAATCCCAGGAACAGTTGCTTTTCCCACAGGGGATATGGCAGCTCTTCACACTGCCACAGTCCCTGATGGAAAGTGAGTTTACCTATGAGGTAAGGGGGTGTTGTAGGGGGGTGGACAGAATGTTTTTTCCCCACTGCAGGCAGCTGCGATAGCCCCAGCTGTTGCCCTAAAACCAGTCATGGACTGATCATGGTCCCAGGGCAGCAGCTGGGGCAAGCATCCACAGGAGACAGCCTCTGCCATGAGAGCAGAGGGAGCAAAGGACCAGCTCCCCATCACTCCCTGGCTGGAGAGCTCATCTTTGAGGTGACTCTGCTGCTTTCCAGCAAGGGGGATGGAGAATCTGTTTGCTCCAGATATTTGCAGCACTGGAACTGTCCAAAGCCTAGATAATCTTCTACTTCGATGGGTCTTCCCTGACAAGAATAGGCTCTCACCCCCTTCTGGACTGTTATTGGTATGTCTGGTTCTGTTTGTTATTGATATCATTTTGTGAATTAAACCCTTTGGGTTTAATTTCAAGAATACTGCAATTGCCACTTGAATCAAGTGTACTGTAGAGTCTTCACGAGGGCTTTGAAACAAAACCTTCCACTCCAAAATATATTTGTTTTTTAAACGGATTAATAGAAGATAAGGGTTATTAACACTTTAGCTGCTGACAGTTTACAGATGTGATGCCAAACAGTTTGTGGACTGGATGCTGCATGGGGCTGTCAAGTGAAGTTGGTCCATGTGTGCTAGATCCAGCCACATACCAGGCTGACCCCATGCACCCAGATACACCCACGTGATGGCCCAAACCTTCACAACCAGACCCACCTATGCACCAGCCCAAAAGACTATGTGCCAGCCTGATGCCACCACATGCTGCCTGATCCCATGTGACCAGATCCAGCTGTGTGCTTGCCTGATCCTATGCTTCCACATCTGGCTGTGTGCCGGCCCAAGCATGTACATCTGGATGTGGCCACATGCCAGCCTGACTCCACACATCAGAATCTGGCCATGGAGTGACCCTGTGCACTGGGACAGGGCCATTTTATCCAGCCTGCACAGCTCCCCAGGGCTCCAGAAATTTGGCAACAGGAGAGTGGCAATGAATTTTGTCACCATTCCCTCTCCAGCCCTGTGGGCCAGATGACCTGGTTCAATGGGCTGGATCTGGCCCACAGGCTGGAGGTTGAACACCACTGGTTTAGAGGGTTGATGACTTCTCCATTTTAAACAAAAATAGTTTGGTGAAGGCTATAATACAGTTTACTTGTTTCACACTTTGCTAACAACTAAAGTGAGAAATTCTAAGTGAGAATTTTTCTTTACTTGGGAAAACCAAGTCACAGTTCACATATCACGCACGCTTATATATTTGTGCACCTCCAGCTATCACAGTTTGATTTACTTGTTTTGGAAGACTGAACTTCTTTACATCCTTCATGGTTCAGCTTGCCATGAAACCTAATCTTAATTTAGAAAAACAAATAAAAAGGTTTCCAGACATTTTCCACAGAGACATAATTTTTGTGTTTGACATAAGCCCCCGGACTGATGTAGAGCAGGAAATGACACAGAAGCACACACATCTATACTATTCCATACTGTGGGTTTTACATGTTCTAAGAACATTAATTATACTAGTATGGCTTTAGGCAGTGCTGCTGTGCTAAGACATGCCATTCCTGATCTGCATACACTACCTCCTGAATTGGAAGTAGTTTGGAAGGTAGGTAGTACTGGTAAACTAGGGCTGCACTATGGCACTATCCTACTTCTGGTTTGGGCCAAGGAACAGGGCTGGCTTGTCTTAGCACTGTGCTGCCTGACATCTTATAGATGATACCATATAGATGTCCTGGCTGAGGGTTCCATTATTTAGGTAGCTTTTTTGTCTAATAATCCCAGGTGCGCATGTGAGTTAAATGGAAGAGAGTGAAGTCATGCTCTGCTTGCTCATAAGATATTTTTGTGGCAGGCCACCTAGGGCTCCTGCCACTTAAGGAGGTGAAGTAGCTGGTGAGGCAGTCTGCAGGTGGGGCTAGGGCTGATTGAGGAGTCATCTGATCCTGGAGGAGGGCTGGGCTTAAAGTGGTTATAAGCACAGGCCCTGAGCAGACCTGGCTGTAGTTCCGGAAGGTCAACATGGACAGTAATACAAGCCATCTGGAAGTTTGGGAAGGAACAAAGGGGTAAAGGAGCTTCCTGTGAACCCAGGGAAGGGTCTGGAGACTAGGGCGCCTACTGAGGGGTCCAGGTGAACCCAGGGAAAGGGGTCACATGTATGGGACCTAGTGAGGAGTCCAGAAGCCTAGAGACAGGCTGAGTGGGGGAACCCAGAAGGGGGCCGAATGGGAGCCCAGAGAGACCAGGGGCTGAGAGTGAGCCAGGGCCAGGGAGCCCAGAGGTAAGAGTGAGCCAGGGCCAGGGGACTGAGAGGTCTGTAGCCCAAGAGAAAAAAGAAATGGGGCTGGATGTCTGTGGCACAGGATGGATATGTGACATGAGTGGTAGGCCAAAGAGTCCTGTAGCTCAGGAGGGGCAAGGCTTGCCAAGGCAGAATAGCATGGAGGTTGGTCCTGGGTAAGACCTGAAACTGCACCCTACTGGGGCAGGTTAGTGTGGTGGGGCTGCCTATGGCTGGGTAGTCTTCATGAAATGCCACATGTTGCCACCCCAGGGAAAGGTGAGTATGGGGCATACTGCCTTGTAGGTAACCCCATGTAGGGAAAAGGCTAAGAGAAACAGAAAAGGAACAGAAAAGAGAATGACCAGAAGGGTCCAGAGACCCAGCGAGGGGCCGGGAAAGATTAGGACCCAAATCAGACCGAGGGGTCTGGTAGCCCAGAGAGGTGTTGGGTGAGAGACTGAGGGGTTTGGTAGCCCAGGGTCAGGCTGAGAACATAGAGAGAGAACAACAGAGAGTGATGACATTTGCGAGGCCTGGGGTGTGGTGTAGGGGTGGAACAGAGCCATGAAATTGGTCCATAAGGCTTTGACCATAGACACCTGATGGTCTTTATAGTAAGATCAGGCAGCTTCCTGCAATTCTAAATAATCATTTTACATGAAGGTGTGATGAGTGAGAAGGGCAGACTGCCCCTAGAGCAGAGTAGGAAAAAATCTACCATACCTTCTAATTACTTTGTTCCACACAGTTAAGGAAGGCAGACTGAAATAGGAACAAAGGAGTCACAAAAGCTAATCTAGGTAATTAAATAAGAATCCATAGTCCCAATTTAAACTATACATACCACAACCCAGTCTGAGGATGATTTCTTATTCCACAATTCCCTATTTAAATCAGATTTTAAAGCAGGGCACAACAGTGTTTTCGGGCAGAATGCCCCAAACACCCACAACCTCAACTTGTAAGTTGTTGGCATGCCAGGGGCAGATGGTGGGGGAGCTGCAAGGGGCCCAATCCTTGTTGTGACAGTTCAGCCCCAGTCCCTTCCCCGCCGTCCACCTTAAGGAGTGCCAAGCAAATTGCCAGAAGACAGGCCAAGAAGAGACCCCGAGTCCGGCAACACCTGAGGAAAGGGAAGATCTGCCTCGGTGAGTCAAGATCTTAAGGGGGGAGGTGTGTCACAGGGCACCTCAGTGCCTGCTCCTAGGGAGTAGAAAGCTGCCAGCGGAGAAGCTCTGACAGTACATAAGGAGCCCCAGCAGAGAGAATGAGCACAGCTGCAGGTTGCCAGGGCAACTGATAAGAATCAGCTGGCCAGAAGGGGGCAGGGCCTGGCCTTTATAAAGTCCAGGGCTGAGGCCAGGCTGGCAGTTCCCTGCCAGCAGCCAGAGGGGCAGGAGCCCCTGGAGCTAGTATGCGAACATCACAGGAACCGCTCTAGCTGGGTGGAGGATGGCAGCTCGTAGAGGTTGGTTTAGCCAGGTGGCTTGGAGTTAAGTTGTATGCCAGAGGGCATGTGTTTAAGTTATAGCCAAGAGGCTTGAGTTTATGTTTGGCTCTGTTATTACACCGGAGGTTTGGGTGAGGCTGTAGGGGTTGGAGGAGGCCTCATAGGGACCCCATAGGGGTGGGGTGCCCTAGAGCCAGTGGGGGCACAGTACTCATAGGGGGCTCGCAGAGTGTGAGAACCCCAGCGCCAGTGAAGGTGCGGCGCCAGTGCAGGCGCCGCTTGCGGCAAGGAGCGCAACCAGTGGGTTGCGGGCAGGGAACAGAGACCCCGGGTTGTGTGCGGAGTACGTAGACCCCAGCCCCAGAGAGGGGCAGCTTTGAGACGCCCCAGTGTGGGCATGATGAGCCCCAGGAAGGGGACGGTGGTATTAGGAAGACCAGGACGGGCACAGCAAGCCCTAGAGAGGGGGAAACATTATTAGGAGGCCCAGTGCGGGCGCGGTGAGCCTCTGGAGAACGGCTAGTGCTGCGACAAACCCTGGAGCAGGGTAGAGTGCTGCGGTTGCCCCCGGTGAGAGGGGGTAGCAGCACGGTGTGCCCTGAGAGAAAGGGGAGAGCAGCGCAGTGGGCCTGAGAGTCAGGGGGCCTTACCAGGAAGCCCTAGTGTGGGCGTGGCGAGCCCCAGAAAGGGGGAGCGCACTGTAGAGAAGCCCGAGAGGGGCGACACTGAGAACCCCGAGAGGGGTGACACGGGAGAGAAGGCCCGGGAGAGAGAACGGGCAAGTACACGGAGAAGGCCTGAGAGAGTGGGCATGTGTTTAGAGTGACAGTCCAACGTCTAGTACATCAGCGAGGCTTGGGGCATGGTATTAGGGATGGTAGGAGCCATGCGTAGCCCATAAGGCTAGGGTGCCCCAAGGCACCCAGGCGTGCAGGATAAAACCCACGAGGGGTCCAGGAGTTTACATGCCCAAGGAGACGCAAGGCAGCCTCCCGAACCTACTGAACATCAAAGATGTGGCAGGCAAGAAAAGAGGGTGCCCTTGGGCCGAATTGGCACGGAGAGAGGGCCTTAAGGAGATCACGGCCCTCCTATAGGACTTTCCGCCGTGACACAGTGGTATGCCCAGGGTGAAAGAGTAGCAGGGCAGATAGATTATCAGATTCGAAGCTGTGTCCTAGAAGGGGAACAGGGCACTGTGAGGTTTTAGCTGATCAGCCAGGCCTTGAAGATAAAGATTACAAAACTGCAGAATTCTCCATCATTTATATTGTCAGAAGATTTATTAAAGACAATGGTCTATATAGTTTTGCATAAACAGAAGTAGAGCCAGAGGTACAGTCAGCCTGGTTGTAGGATGTCACTCATCTACAATATTATAATCTGAGACATTTTGAGGCACTTGTCATCAGGCCTCGACCGAATTCAGCTCCATCAAAGACTGGAGTGGTAAGGGTGGGGTAAAGGGGAGGTTTATTTTCCAAAAGTGATTATCTTTGGAAGAAGACAGGGATTGGGACCAGTAAAATCGCCTACAGGGAACTGCCTCCCAAGAATTATTGCATCAAGTTGTGGTGGGTGAGAGGTAAAAGATCACCCTTTAGGCAGACAGGGCGATCTTTTCCCAGGGTCCACTCTGCCGCCACCTGTAGGATGGCGGTCTCTTGGCAGGAGTCTAAGGCCGTATAACACCTACAATCGGCAGTGTCCATTGCAAGGCCTGTAGCCTTGGTGAGGCTGGAAGTTAGGTAGCCTGTTGCTTCAGAGATGCCATTTGAGGTTGGGGGCAAAGTAATTGTCCAGAACTGTTCTCGTTTTGAAGGTCCAGGAGCTTGTAACACACAGGTATTTCAGCCCAATTCCAGTATCCACCTACATCAAATGGAATATATACATTATTTCTATGTATATTCGGTCAGCAAAATGTTGCAGCCAGTTTTATCACAAGTGGCTGATATATAACGATACACTATATAAATGGTTATTAATTGCAGACGTATTAAAATTAGGTAGCTATGGAGATATTTATTCCACATATAAATAAGACTGACCTCTTTACAGTTATCACAAGTAACTAAAATACCATTTGAGGATGTTGCTTTTGCTTTCTCATGTTACCAATAAGGTTGCTGTTCTTCATCTAGCATGGGCTATGACTATTCCAGAGACCATTTTTCTTTTGTAAATTAGGATGTCAGGGATATATTGCTGTTTTAATTAATACTCAGAATAATTGTACTCTCTCATAACTAAGAAAAGTTTACTGTGACTTTGGTTTTCCTTGATCTCTCTAAAAACAACAGTTATTATTTAGTAACACTTTTTAGTTATTTTGATTCCCTTAACAATTCCTTTTTAAAAATTATGACTAAACTCTGGCATTAAATTGCAGCTAGGTTTGGGGAGGCATTACAAAATCTGTTTCCCTCTCTGTGCATGCCAACAGGAGGAATACTGGGAAGCACTGCTAGGACAATAGTCACTTTCTATCTCGGCAGTTTTATTGATAATTATGAGCTGATCAAAGCTATGGTCCTACCTTTTCCACCTCTCTGTACTACATGTGTATATGAAGGCAGGGTAGAGTTGCAGATTATAGACTAATTCAGAGATGCATAAGCAACAGCTCACTCTGTCAGGTGCTATGAAAGGATTTGCAGGGAGACTGACATGGTAAACTACCTCTCTCTGCTTTTGTATACTGGCATGTTAGCACTTACTGTAATTCTAACTCTGCAGGGTTTTTACACATGAGTTTGTTTGCATTGGTGGAATGGTTGGAAAAAAGACTTCTGTGTCCTGCACTCAGAAAAACTGAGTATAATCTAGATCTGCTGTCTCACACTTTATCAACCAAACATACAATTTCTACATGGCATGGGTGCTTTTTAGTAAGAGAATGGGCTGTGCACCTATTGCTTTATTTTAAAAAGACATTTCACACATTTTTTTCAAAGTTAACTTGAGCGTATTAGAAATGTGCTTTTAATTAAAAAAATAGACCTCAACATCTACATTAAAATGGCTTATGTCCACTGCAGACATAATCACCTTCAGAAAATAAAGATTTTAACTTTTGTCCATTTTCTACTCTACAAAGTCTGATAGAGATAATATGTCTTTAGAAAAACATACTATGGATGTTGTAAAGACTGTGGTCTTGGTTTAATATTAGCAAACTTGAAAATGAGGAAACTACTTCATTTCCTTGGGGTTTTTTTGTTTTTGTTCTGGGGTTGTTGTTTTTTTTTTTAACACAAAGATGATAGCTTTAGCACTACTGTAATTGTCTAGAGTTAAATGACCTTTTAATTCAGATTGTTGAATGTTTTACCTAAGATGTTCTGAGCTCTTTCCAGCATGCACCAAGATTAAAAAAAAAAATTGGCGATTTATTTTGTAATATAAAATAGTTCTGACTTTGCCTTGAATGTTACCTTCATGTATAGGATTAAATGGATTTCAGTCTGTTCAATACTGTATTTTTCTTGTGTTTATAGAAGTCCATGCCAGCTGCAACATCTGGCATGTCCACTTACATTATGGTATGTGTGACAGGAGCAAGCTTTCATGCCCGGTGCAAGCACCAGCCTGGCTCCTGTCAGGTGGGCGGCTGGCCCATAGACTTGTCTGTCACACCTTAATGTAATAATATTGAGGTGTTAATTAGGTGTGAGCCTGCCCATTTTGAACCCCGATGTTTAAGGGGTGTCACAACACCCTGTAGGATGGCCGTGATCTCCCCAAGGTCCCCTTACTGTGCCAAGTTGGCCCAAAGGGCACCCTTGATTCTCGCCTGCCACGTCTTTGAAGGTAAAGATAATAGGGAGGCTGCCTTTACATCATCTTGGACATGGTTCTGCTGCACTCACTGACCCCGTGGATTCCTGAACCCCTTGTGGGTCCCGTTCTACAATGGGTGTTTCGGGGCACCCTAGCCTTATGGGCTATGCGTGACTCTAACCATCCCTTTACCATGACCCAAGCCTCGCAGATGAAACTAACGTTGTTCAGTTTGGGCCTTGTTATAATTTGGCCCCCTTGTCCTCTCTGGGTTCTCCGCAGCCCTGTCTCGCTCTGCGCCCTTACTGGCACTTGGGGTTGGTACACACCCAATGCTGCGGCCTCTCTGGCACTTGGGGCCGGTGCGCCCCAAAAAGTCGTGCCCTCTCTGGTGCTGGGGTCCCCCCACTGCCGTGGGTCCCCTGTGAGGCCTCCTCCATCCCCTAATAGCCTCACCCAAGCCACTGGTCTTAAACAGCAAACACAAAACACAAGCCCCTGGGCTATAACATAAATCCAAGCCACCCGGCTAAAACATCATTCAGGCCCTACCAGGGAATACTCCATCCCACAACAGCATCAGGATCTGCTCGTGCAGTCAGGCCTCTCCCCTTTGCTTGCTCCGGCAGAGTCCCTTCCCCCTTGGCTGCCAGCAGGGAACTGCCCCCCGCTGGCCTCAGCCCTGGGGTTTATATGGGAGCCAGGCCCTGCCCCCTCCAGTCAGCTGACCACTGACAGGTGTGCTTCACTAGCTAACTCTGGTTGCCCTGGTGACCAGCAGCTGGGGCTCCTTACTCACCGCTAGGGCTCTTTCCCTAGCAGTTTCCTCTCTTTATAGGAGCAGGGCACCTAAGTGCTCTGTGACAAGGGGGTATCTGCAGCTCTGTTCCACCCCTGCACTGCAGCCCAAGCCTCGCAGATGGCATCCCAGGCAGCTAAACTCAGCCGTTCCCTTCGCCCATTTTCAGTGGTCCCCTCTCTAGGAACTTTGGTTCCCCCTTAGGCCCTGGCCATGTCTCAGGCCAGTTGGGACCCCAAGCTTCTTTGCTCTGTGGACATTCCTGCAGTGGGCCCCTGGCCCTTTTGACCCCTCTCTGGGTCATGGCCCCAACATAGACCATTTGGGTCTCTTGGGTCAAATCTAAGCTGCTTGCCTGGCTTTCAGGGATCAGGGGCCCACCATTCCTCGCTCAGGTGCTTCGCAAAGCATGCCTGGCTATGTGGGATCACTCACCCCAGCAGGCTCAGGTGCTTCAGGAAGCCTACCTGGCCTTCCCTCCATTATATAACCCACCCAAAGGGGATGAGGTTAAGGCACCCTGACCTGCCTTACACTGGGGAGGTGTTCACCCCTGGCATTTACATGGGGACTGCCATGCCTCCAGCAGCCCTACCAGGCCTTCCTGCCCCAGCAGGGTGCAGTTTTAGGTCATGCCCAGGACCAATGAGGACTCCAACCCATCCCCATAGCCTCACCCTTACCTCCAAGGTGTTCCTGGCAGAGCTCAGCAGAGAGGTGTTTCTTCTTTGCTGGCTGAGCATGAACTGCCCTCAACTCAGGGAGCTGGGCCTTAAAATGGTTGCCTTAATCAGGCACCTGCCCCTTTCTGGCCCAGTCCTTAAAGTGGCAGGCACTACCAGTGCTCTGCCACAGTATGTCACTCAAGGGCAGGCTTCAGGCCTGCCATTTAGCCATAGGCCCTTTGAAAATGGCCAAGTCTGGCAGCAACATACCCATGGCTCATGTTACAAAGACTACATACATAGATTCATAGATTCATAGATGTTAGGGTCGGAAGGGACCTCAATAGATCATCGAGTCCAACCCCCTGCATAAGCAGGAAAGAGTGCTGGGTCTAGATGACCCCAGCTAGATACTCATCTAACCTCCTCTTGAAGACCCCCAGGGTAGGGGAGAGCACCACCTCCCTTGGGAGCCCGTTCCAGACCTTGGTCACTCGAACTGTGAAGAAGTTCTTCCTAATGTCCAATCTAAATCTGCTCTCTGCTAGCTTGTGGCCATTATTTCTTGTAAACCCCCGGGGGCGCCTTGGTGAATAAATACTCACCAATTCCCTTCTGTGCCCCCGTGATGAACTTATAGGCAGCCACAAGGTCGCCTCTCAACCTTCTCTTGCGGATGCTGAAAAGATCCAGTTTCTCTAGTCCCTCCTCGTAGGGCTTGGTCTGCAGGCCCTTGACCATACGAGTTGCCCTTCTCTGGACCCTCTCCAGGTTATCCGCATCCTTCTTGAAGTGTGGCGCCCAGAATTGCACGCAGTACTCCAACTGCGGTCTGACCAGCACCCGATAGAGGGGAAGTATCACCTCCTTGGACCTATTCGTCATGCATCTGCTGATGCACGATAAAGTGCCATTGGCTTTTCTGATGGCTTCGTCACACTGCCGGCTCACGTTCATCTTGGAGTCCACTAGGACTCCAAGATCCCTTTCCACCTCTGTGCCACCCAGCAGGTCATTCCCTAGGCTGTAGGTGTGCTGGACATTTTTCCTCCCTAGGTGCAGCACTTTGCATTTCTCCTTGTTGAACTGCATCCTGTTGTTTTCTGCCCACTTGTCCAACCTATCCAGGTCTGCCTGCAGCTGTTCCCTGCCCTCCGGCGTGTCCACTTCTCCCCATAGCTTTGTGTCATCTGCAAACTTGGACAGAGTACATTTGACTCCCTCGTCCAAGTCGCTGATGAAGACATTAAAGAGTATCGGTCCAAGGACCGAGCCCTGCGGGACCCCACTGCCCACACCCTTCCAGGTCGAGACCGACCCATCTACCACAACTCTTTGGGTGCGAACCTCTAGCCAATTCGCCACCCACCGGACTGTGCAGTCATCCATGTCACAGGCTCTTAACTTGTTCACCAGTATGGGGTGGGATACCGTATCGAAGGCCTTCCTGAAGTGTAAGTATACGACATCCACCCCTCCTCCTGTGTCCAGGCGTTTCGTAACCTGGTCATAGAAAGAGACTAGATTGGTCAGGCACGATCTGCCCACCACAAACTCGTGCTGGTTTCCCCTCAGCATAATCTGCCCTGCCGGGCTCTCACAAATGTGAGCCTTGATAATTTTTTCAAAGACTTTACCAAGGATGGAGGTGAGACTGACTGGCCTATAGTTGCCCGGGTCCTCCTTCCTCCCCTTCTTGAAAATGGGGACCACGTTAGCCCTTTTCCAGTCCTCTGGGACTTGGCCCATGCGCCACGAGCGTTCGAATATTCCTGCCAGTGGCTCTGCAATGATGTCGGCCAGTGCCTTCAGCACCCTCGGAAGGAGCCCATCCGGGCCTGCCGATTTAAAGGCATCCAGTTCCTCCAAATGACTCTGCACCACCTCAGGATCTAAGTATGGAAGTCTGGCGCCTTGCTGCTGCCTCTCTACAACCCCAGTGAGAGACTTGTCGTGCCCCTCACTTAGGAAGTCTGAGGCAAAGAACTCGTTGAGGAGTTCAGCCTTGTCCCCCCTATCTGTCACCAATTGTTTCTGCCCATTTAGCAGGGGTCCTATTCCTCCCTGGGCCTTCCTTTTACTCCCAACATATCTAAAAAACAATTTCTTGTTTTCCTTTACTTGGGTTGCCATCCTCAGCTCCATGGTAGCTTTGGCCCGCCTAACTGCCTCCCTACAAGCATGAGCAGAGGAGGCATATTCATCTTTAGTGATCTCACCCTGTTTCCACTTTTTATGTGCTCCCCTTTTGGCCCTTAGGCTGCCCTGGATTTCTCTGGTCAGCCATGGAAGCCTTCTGGCCCTTTTCCCTTTTTTGTCTCGCTCGGGGATCGTCTTGCTTTGTGCCCGAAGGATCGTTTCCTTTAGGCACAGCCACCCTTCTTGGGCTCCCATCCCTTCAAAACTCCTACTCTGCAGTGCTTCCTTGACTAATCGCCTGAGTGCATTGAGATCAGCTTTCCTAAAGTCTAGCACTTTCACCCTACTAGTTACCTTACCCACTCACCATCTTATGTTGAATTCTATTATAAGGTGATCACTGTCTCCCAAATGGCTACCGATCTGGAGGTCCCCTATCATGTCATCTCCTGTTGCCAATACCAGATCCAGTATGGCATTCCCCCTAGTGGGACCGTGCACCTCCTGTGTCAGGTGGAGGTCCTGTACACAGGTTAGAAACCTGCGTGAGCGATGGGACCTTGCTGTCTGCGTCTCCCAGCAGATGTCTGGGTAGTTTAGGTCCCCCATAACTACCGCCTCTTTAGCTTTTATGGTCTCCGAGAGTTGCCTCAGGAGCCCCGCATCTATTTCTTCCCCTTGGTGTGGGGGTCTGTAGCAGACCCCTACCACCAAATCCCTTTCTCCTTGCCCCCCATGTAGCCTAACCCACAATCCTTCTACTTCCTCAACCTCGGATTCTGTCTTGATGAGGGTTGATGTATATTGCTCACTGACATAAAGTGCAACCCCCCCCACTTTCTTCCCCGACCTGCCCTTTCTATACAATCTATAGCCCTCAATATGTACCGCCCAGTCATGGGATGAATCCCACCAGGTCTCTGTTAGCCCCACTAAGTCATAGGTGTTTAGTGCAAGCAGGAGCGCTAGTTCATCCTGCTTGTTCCCCATGCTCCTAGCATTAGTATATAGGCATTTGAGCCCTGCGACTGGTGCCTTTGCTGCCCCCCCGCTCCGAGTCCCAACGGCCTTGTAGAAGCCCCTCTGGTGCTGCTAATAGATCAGTCACTACCCATCTTCCTCATATACTCTCCTTCCTCACTTGCCCACCACACCTTTAATGTTAACAAAAACAAAGGAAGAAAAATAGGTATTGGGAGGTGAGATCTTCTTCTACTTGATTAATATCTGGGTAATGACCTTGGGCCTTGTCTCAGGGCTCTTCCATCCCTGCACCCTGTCCTTACCACACCACAGATGTTTCTGTTATGTGATCTCTCCAGCCACACTCACATAACACACGGGATTCAGTGATGGGAAGTATTCCAGTTCCCTCCCCTAGATTCACTTATTCAACAATCTTGATTCATCAACTTTACTCAAACTCAATCTCTAGAGACTCACATTAGTTTCTCTATTTGCTTCTGCTTGTCTTTCCCAAATTCAGCTTGGCCCAGGATTAGGACTTACTTGCATTTTCCCACAATCAATCTCTATTACAGTGACTCATCCAACTGTGCCCGCTTTCCATCAATCCTTGTCACCAGCCCTTATCTCAGGGGTACCCAGCTTACCAGTCAACACTCCATGAGAGCTATGACCCACTGTTGCCTTTTACTTGAGTCCCTTGGGCTCCCTTTCCCCAGTGCACCTCACCAGGGAAGGGGATGTGTATCGAGGAGTCACTCAGTCTGACAATCCCTTTTCTTCTTTTTTTTGCTTAGGTAGGGTAAACAACATGGATTGCAGTCACCAGGTTGCAGCTCTCACCACAACCTAGAGACTACCATGTCAACTCCTCATCAAAGGTAAGCAGTGTTTTTCTCTCCTCTTGATTAGATCAATTTCCCAAATAGCTTGGGTTCCAGGGTAAATTCCCGCACCTCTGTATGGTGTGCACACAAGCAATCACTCTTATGTGCTTCTCCTCTCTGGGGCATCTGACCCTCTGGTTTAACTCAGGTTTTAACTTCCGGGTTCCTCCTGGCACCAATGAGAGCTCGGTCCACTCCCATGTGTTTCCTGCTGCCAGTTGAGCAGGAGGCAAAGACACCTGGGATCCTAGCAACATATGTGGCTAGTTCCTTTAATTTGTTTTTCAGATACAGGTAAGTTCTTTTCTGTCACAACCCAAAGTTGTGATTTTTGTGTGTGTGTGCTTCGGCATTGCTAAATTATGTTCTCGCTAAATTACAGCTTCCTTGCACGGTGGAGTTCTCTGCCGCAGGAGAGAACTCCGGTGCAATAGGGATTTTCCTGCCAGATTTGTAGCTTTCTTTGCATGGTGCATTTCTTTTGCATCTTAGAAATGCTCGGTGCAAAGGAGTTCCCGCCATTTGTATTTGGATTCGCGCCACATTATTGGCCAGTTCTAAATGTAGGCACACGTGGCGGCTAGCTATTGGCTTGCTAGCCGTACAAAAGGCTTGGGTAGTTTCCACCCAAGTCGGAGAGGGAGCCAGAGAGAGAGAAAGAAAGAAAAACTGGAGGACTCCACGAACACCAGGAGGAGGAGACTTCACCCTGTGTGAAGATCTCTAAGCGCTGCGGATCCTTGCGGACCCAGCGTGCCTTTCTCGAGCAGACAACAGAGGTCTAAACCGCCTCTGGCCTCTTCCCGTCGCCGAGCGCAATCCCAGACATAACCCTATCCTAGATACCCAATTTTCAAACCCACGGAGTCTAGACAACTCCGGGGACCTGGGAACCGAGTCCAATTTTCGAACCCATGGAGTCTTAACAGCTCTGGGTGACCTGGGAACCGAACAAAGCCCACGGAGATTCAGCTACTCCGTGAGGAAAGAATTGCCGAACCCACGGAGCCTAAACCACTCTGGGGACAAAGAACCGAGTTTGTCAGAGTCCTCCAACGAGGTCTCAAGCGGAGCTGCACCAGGAAAATTGTCCAGCCTACACTGCGACCATCTTGGGTGTAAGTAAATAATCTTTTCAATCAACCACTATGCCTCCGTGCCTAATTCTAGCTCGCGTGTACCTAACCGCCCCGCGGTTTTCTCCGACCCCGCGTGCCCGGGCTGCTGGCCACAGCCCGCGTGCACAAAGACGGGCCCGGCTCGCCCCCGGCCTGCACATTTTCCACCTCCGACAAGTATCAGGTATCTCTCCTAGTTGTAACTGGTGCCACAATGTATGCCCTGTTAACAGCATCATTAGTGATACCTCCCCAGGCTCTTGAGATGACCACAGCAGGTCACCTATGTTTCACATCTGTAGAGGAGAGCAGGGATGATGACTACATTGTAGACCGAGATCTTGGTGCCTTTCCAGAGATCACAATGAGTAAAGACATGCCAAAACATTCAAGGATGTACTTGCAGGCCAGGATCCTGTGCTAGATATTCTCATCTATGTTCACTCTTAGAGAGAGGTGGCTACCAAGGTAAGGGAACTGCTTGACTACCCCCAGGGTTTTTCCTTCAAGAGTAATTTGGGAAGGGAGGTGACATTCATGGTCTGGGACAGGCTGATGTTGAGAGAGAGGCCCAAAATTTGGTGGGCTTCTCTAAAAAGATCCAGTGTGTTCTGGAGGTTTTCTTCAGCGTGCACAAGGATGGTGCAGTCATTGCCACATTGAAGGTCAAAGATGGCCATTTTAAATACTTTGGTCTTCAATCTAAAATGTCCCAGATTGAAGAGCCCTCCATCCATTTGGTATTCTGTGTCAATTCCCAAAGAAGGTGGTCCTTAATGAGAAGCAAGATGGCTGTCAAAAAATGGAGAACATAGTTGGGGCCAGTCACAGACATCTGGTCATGAAAAAGCCTCAAGACCTTGATGTACTTTTCAGGACATCCAAATCTGGCTATTACTTTCCACAAGGCTTCATGATTGATGGAATCAAAGGCCTTAGTGAGTTCATTGAAGGCCATGTACAGATCCAGGCACTTTTCTTGGACCTGATGAGCAACAAAGATCACGTTAGTTGCCCCATGAGATGGCCTGAAACTGTAGCAAAACCCCCAGTTTTTCTTTTTTTTTTAATGCATTCACTCCCCTTCCCCAACCATTTCTGACTTTTTCTCTCCCTCTCTATTCCCTACAGATAAGTATAAGTGAGGTAAGACATAGGATAAGCTTCAGCATTTTATTTTGGTAGCAAGTTGTATTTGTTTTGTTTTTTCCTCCTTTATATTGTATAATTATTATGTTTATATTGATTTTTACTGTCCTATATTACTGTTTTACTGATACTATACGATTTAGGCCTACATATGGAAGTTAACATAAGCCATGTCAAGTTTCCATTTTGTGTCCCCTGATGTTGTAACCTATGACTCATACCTACCCCTCCTATGTAAATTGGTTCCTGGATGAATAGGGATGAATGAGGGTGCTTGAGAGACAATGGTAGTCAAACCAATACCTGGACCAATGACCCAGCCATTGGAACCACCCTCAGCATTCAAAGAAACAAAAGATGAGGCAACCCACCACTGTGCCAAGGCTGCACATGCTCAGTAAGAACCCCTGGAACCCCCTGGAACAGGACTGACATTGCCTGGACATGCCCTCCCCATAGGAGATCATAGGTAGTCTGCCCCATAAAAAGGGGTAGTGAAGACTGACTCTTTGGGACACCCTCTCCATCTGCACCAGCACCACGCAACACCACCTATCCACTCAGAGGCGCTACCGGCGACCCCCCTCTGGACAACACCTACTGGACAAGGACCCCTTTCCAGCCTGGACAGGTAGCTATCACCCCCACCCTCTCTTCAACCAAGGACTTGGACTCTATTTCTCTTCCCTACTTGGACTCCAACCCTTCCACTGAGTCTCTTTCTCCTACTGCCATTGTGAGTGCTTGTGTGTGTGTGTGTGTGTGTGTGTGTGTGTGTGAACCAATAACTTCATCGGGCTGTGTAGTGTGTTGTCTGTTTAATAAAACTGTTATTTCGACCCCTGAGTTGGGTTTTGCTTTACTACGGTTCTGGCCCTACTCCAATCTCTGCTCCTCACCCCTCTAACTTCTGTCTCATTTCTCCCTCTCCTGCTTCTGGCTCACCGCCACCTCCAATATCTGTCCTGAGCTCCTCTCTGCCTGCAAACCCCCTGTTTCTTTGCCACTGTCTTATCCCTGGATCTCTGCCACTGCTATTGCTTTGTCTCCACTGCCTTTTCTCCTGAGCTCCCAGGTTTCTGCCTCTGTTTCTTTCCTGGCTGTCTCCTCCTTGCCACCAGGCTTTTTCCCTTGCACCAGTGACCTCGAGTAACCCTGGGGCTACTTGACCTTAAGTAACCCCAAGCCTCAGTTCCTCAGCCCAGCTTCTCTCTAGTCTACCAGTTCTAATCCCAGTTCTGGCAACTTTCACTCCTTACACTTTCTCTCTCACCTTAACCTTCCCCCTTTCCACATATGTATATGGAGTGTGTAGGTGTTGACAACTGATTGTTGTCTAATTTCTGGTGTGTGTAGTGTGTATGTGCTTGAATTGGTGATAGGTATGCATGTACCTAGGCTGGTTTGGATGTGTATGTGCCTGAGTTGGTAGTGTGTGTGTGTGTGTGTATGTATGCACCTAATTGATTTGTGTGTTTGTAGATGTGCAATTGTGTCACTCCCTCCCACCTAACAGCGCAATATTGAGATCCTGAGATTTGGCCTGATCCCACAGGGCAACAAAACCACACCAAGATTCTGGCATAACTTCCTCAGCAAGAGGTAGAAGACTGTTCAGGAGGATGTGGGCAAAGATTTTCCCAGCTATGGAAAGGAGGGCAATACCTCTATAGTTCCCACAGATAGATTTAATTCCTTTCTTGAAAATAGTCATGATGTTGGCAGTTTTCAGGTACCCAGGGACATCTTTGTTGTTCTAAATTCATAGAATAAATTTATTGAATCTCAGTATCAGTTCCTTACCACCTGCCTTGTAGATTTCAGCAGGTATGTCATCCTGTCCAGTAGCCTATGGCATGGAAGAATCACCCAGTGCTAAACACCACTGAAGCCCCACATCCATGGGCCAGATTCAGTGGATCTGTAGGTTTCCAACCCCTAGCCTATAGTCTGTAATATCAACTGCAGAACTATCCCATGTCCTTAAATATAAATTACATACATGAGAATTTAGAAGGCTTAGTGTAGAGGGGCAGTTTCAATTTCGCTTTAGTGTTATACACTTGCACAACAGCACATGGAGCTGATTTCATGGCCTTTTCACAATGAGCCCACTCCTTGCCACTGATTGGCAAATGGGCCCCAGTGGCCCCACCTCTTACTGCTGATTGGCTAAGAGGACTATCCATTATGTGGCTTCACCCCTTGCTGCTGACTGGCAAAGATGGGTGGGGTGGTACAATAAGTCGCCCTCTCAGTCAATCAGTGGTGAAGTACAGGGGAGGTTGGCTGCCATCTTGGCTGTTCCTTTTTATGCCAGCAGCTCCCTCTTTGCTCCCCACAGCAGGCTGTGAGGCCAAGCCTCAGCAGCCATGAGGACCACTCATTTTCCTCCAGCAGCCATGAGGAGTCAGCATTTTATTTTAATAAGTTTTTTTTTTAATTTAGCTGATTTAGTGTATAATGCCTAATTTTGTGATTTTTGCAGAATCTGCAAAATTGTGAATTAAGTAGGTCCCTAGTAATAAATCACTATAAGTTCCAAGGACCCCAAACCATTATTAATCCTTGTGCACAGCTCGTATGCACTTAAAGTGATATTTTTATCCCACTAAAGTCAGTAGCAAAACAATTGACATCACTGGTTCTCACACGTGGAATGGGTGAAGGATTGAGATTAATGACACTTATACAATTAAAAGTATTAAAATACATCATGGTCTTTTAAAATATAGGATACAAGTAACAATATAGTTTATCATTTGTATAAAGGAGATGACTTGTAGTCACATGATCTAAACACAAGTCTGATTTGTATGCCGCCCACAGAGATTGGTATGGTATACCTGAATTTAGGAACCTCTTTCTACTAGCTCCCCTGATCCCCTCTGGTTCTCCCCTCCAATACTCCCTCCTGCAACGTCTTGATGGAACAAACCAACAGGGAAGGCTGCCCACAGGTGAGGAGACCTTTGGGAGTTAGATCCTTGTCTGGGCTGGGGCCCTCCAGGCCTCATCCCATTTTTACTTTAGCTGTGCCCTCTAGCTTAGAGCCCGCTATTCAGGACTGCAAGCTTTGGGCACAGTGGATAACTCCTCAGGCTCAAGAACCTGTTTTCCCAAGTCTTGCCACCACCTTTCAGTCTCAGGCAGGCTTCACCCTTCTGGGCTTGGTACTTATCCCTCAGTCTCTATCTTCTGTCTTCTCAATCATGTTTGAAATTCAGGAGGTTTCCCACCCCTCTCGGTGGCTTCTGCTTCCCCTACACCCACAGTCCAAACTACTAGGAACAAAAATCACCAAAACCAGAAGCACCTGCTTGGCACAAAACAAAAACATCTTGCCCAGGGTTTGCCTAGCTGTGTCCTCCAACCACAAACTAAGATAGACAAGGTTTTGGAATCTATTTGATTCCCGATGCAGGTTCTTCGGTCTGCTTCACTCCAGCTGCCACTCTGAGTCCTGTCTTTCCAGCCTGGAGTCCAGTCCCTTTGCCCTTCCATAAGAAGCTCCTTCTTCCTGTAGCTCCTACGGTTTGACTGGCTCTCAGGCTTGAGGCTTGGGTTTATAAAGGGTGCTCTGGGTCATCTGACGCTTCTACTTCCACCCTTGGGCCATCAGGGACAGCGTGCACCTTGATGCAGTGACCATCTTGTTTCAGGTTCCTCCTCTTGTTAGTTAACTCCAACCGTATAATAAAGGATAAGTAACAAGAAAACAAACAACAGCAAAGCTAGAGGGAGAAAGGGAGAGTGTACAACAAAAGAAACAGGCAAAGGAACTCCATAAAGGGAAGGTTTGAACTGGCAGATCACGAAGGAGTGTCGGTGTGAGAGAGTAAAGGATGGGGGAGAGGCCTAGGCATCTCTAACCCCCTTCTCCCTCTAGAAATGGGGAAGGGGCCCCATGACAAGGTAACTAGGAATATAAATTTTAATGCCTTTCCCATGGACCTACTCTGTGGCTCTGGATAAAGCACTTGAAGTGCATGTGCACACATAGATGTTTATGTGTGTGCAACATGGTTTGACAAAGCTATGGTCTAACTCTTGTTAATTTATACTACCTTTGAAGGATAAATGTTTGAGGATAATAAGAAAAATGACATTCTGAAAATACATTAAAATATCTGAATTAAGAACATAAAGGAGACTATAAGAAGAATACAGAAAAACTACAAGTTTAGGCTCATATTATACTTAGCAAAGATATGGATGTTTACAGGAAGGGAAAAGGAAGGTTAGAAGACTGTAAAATGTGGAATTATAACCTGAGATACAGACATTATTTGTTATTTAATGATGCCATGTGAATACGTTTGTTCACGTACCATACACAGTTTTGAAGGAGTTCAAACATTAACGAAAACAAAAGGAAACTAGTGAATACAAGTCAGTGCCATTTTTACATTTTAATCTTGTCAGTGTACATTCTCGAAGATACTTAGGCAATTCTAATTGACTGGGTCCTAGTTCAGTAAAATGTAGGGAAATTTTGCAATCAGGCCACTGAATGCATGGTTTAATTATGTTGGTGTGCACTTCTATTTGTTTCTAATGTGGAGGATCTATTGGTAAAATGAATGCCCATTTTGTGGTCTGTTATGCAGAAAATGTTTAATCCAGTGTTTGATTTACTCTGTTAAATCTTCTTTATTGAATGTGCTTATTCATCCATGCAGAATTGGGTATGCTGCTTTCTGTTACTATGACATTGCAATTAAATAGCTAAAGAGAATAACATGCTAAGACATTTTCTAAAGGGTCCACAAAATTCCATAAAATAATAATATTCTAATATTTATTTACATTTGTTGAAATGTAAAATTGTACAGTACAGAAAAATATTTCTGCATTGCAAGGGTTGATTAATCTAGCACTTAAGAAACATAGATAATCATTTCTGTCAAATAAACTAGTACCGAGAAGAATTTCTGGTCCGGTGGATAATGACTGTCATCATGAAATAGGATTGCACTCATTGTCATCTTATGAATGAAGCTAACAGGAGCTTGCAGCACAAAACAACAGCATTTTGTGGTGGGATAAATACTTGCACACTGGAAATAGTAAGAAGTTTACAGTGAAAATATCTTAGTGCAATTTTAGAATTATGTTAAATAATAAAAGATATTCTAAATTTAAAATATTTGAAACAATGTCATTCCCATACATCTCTCTCACTAAGCAAAAGGTCTGGAAGAAAAACGTATAATCTCCTTCTGATTCCATAACAATTTACCTTAAATTTTACCTTAAAATTATGAGATTTTTAGTTATATGAAGAGCTGCTCCTGTTCAAAACATTTAGGTTGGAGATGATGAACACTGTAAGTATTTAGGGTTGTATATGTTTTTGTCAAAACAGAGGGTATAAACCACCCCCCCTGCCTCTTCCATAGGAGAAGGCTGCAAGGGCTGCAATACATGAAAAATACAAAATAAACTCATGCAAGCCATCTGTTATCACAAACAGTTTAAAATCTGATTTCACTAATTTTATGTCATCTGACATAAATTTATTTCTGAGTCTATTGAGAAGTACTAATGTTAAAGCATGGGTTCAAAACAACATATTGGTTTTTAATGCTGTTTGAAGGTTTTTCTCTACAATAGCTTGCTTCCTAAGCTTTTCTGGCTTCTGTTGTAATTACAAGGGTTCTCTTGTAAAGAACTTTTACCATGACTGGTGGTACACATTAGGACTGAAGCGATCCCTGGCTTCCATTAGTTGCTTTTCACTATTTCCGTCTCCTCCCCCATCATTCTTTTCAGTGTGAGCAAGGGGCTTGTAATAAGGTGTTAATGAGGTGCTGGTTGGATTATTGTTGCTTATGATTTAAGGTGTTAAGACTTAATATATTCACGCACATTCTAACAACATTAACAGGTTAGCTTAAAGACACGGAAAGCACTAAATGCAAAGTTGAAAAGAAAGCTGTTTAAATATTGTGCATTTGTACTCAGTGCAGTTATTTCTAACTGGAGGATACGGGATCCCCTTTAAGTTATTCAGCTACTCTAGCTGTTTTTATTGACTTTTGTGGGGAACTCTAGGTCAGTCAAAACTTGCAGGGAAAAATAAAATGGCAGAAACAAATAGAATCATAGGAAAGTAGGGCTGAAAGAGACCTCTGGAGGTCATCTAGTCCAACCCCCAACTCGAGGCAGGATCATTCCCATCCAAACTATCCCATACAAGTCCTTGTCTGACCTATTCCACACAATCAACCTCTTGCACAGCTACAAGGCATGTTGCCCAAAGAAACTGAACCTGTCACAGGTAAAGCAGGAGGATGAGGAGTTAGTGCTAGAAAAAAAGGGTTGAGGAAGAGAAGAGATTTTTAATACCAGAGAACAGAGAAGTGTCTGTAATTTTACGGAAAAAGAGAGGACAACTTCTTGTCTAAGTAGATTTTGAAAACAAGTTGAGCATCTCAGTCATTTCTGAGCAACTAAAATCTTACCTTTCCTCACTGGGAAAATCATCCCTTTGCTCACTCCCCCCCCCCCCCAAAAAAAATGTTGCAAAACACAAGACATATTAATGGGATCATAATTTAATTTAACACTAAACTTTACAGCAAAATAAGCAATAGGCAGCATGGATTAAGCAGCATACATTCTGCCAAGAAAATCTGATGGTTTTTTTGCCAAAATTTCTAGGTCAGTGGGTAAAGTAGTAAGGTTCCAGATACATAGTATATTTACATTTTAGAAAAACATTTAGTAGATTGGCCCACCAAACCTTACTTTCAACATTAAATAAAATCTGCTTGAATATAAACATCATCACAGAATTTAAACATGCCAAAGGTTCAGAAACAAAGATGTTAGAAAGATGACATAGCATAAGATAAGCCACAGAGAATGAATAGGGGGGAAATGAGCTAGAAAGACCAATTAGTTGCAAAGAGGAGGACTGCTTACCCACTTGTTGATCACAGTGCCATGACTCATAGATGATGTGTTGTGGGGTGGGGTTATGGAGGGCATGTATCACCCCCAGATTTTTGCACCAACAGTAGGGCGTGGGGCTGCAGCTTGGCCAGAGCCAGAGCCTGGCAGTAGTGGCAATAGTAGCAGCAGCATGATTTCTGTGCCAACGGCAGGGCATGGGGCTGCAGACCAGCTGGACCCAGCAGCAGCAGTGGTGGTGGTGGTGACAGTGGCACTGTGGTGGTGGTGCAGAGTTGTGCTCCCCCAGTGTCAGCACTTACACATTGCTTATGCTGTGACTTGATATTTTCTGTCTCTGGAGAGATTGCTAGTTACCAATATAATCATTGTTTGGGGCTGCCTCGCTACTTCAACCACAGACCTGCCTAATAGCATATGCAAGCTGCACTCAGTGCTTGTGCTCACTGTACACCTCCAACTTTTTACTTCAGCCCAAGCAAACACTGCTTCCCAACTCTTTGTACAACTACTCCATATAGCTGGGACCTACCTGAGCCACCTTTCCTCTAATCCAACGGCCCAACCCAGAGCCCTCAGCCCTCATCTACCCAAGTCACAAGCAAGATGCACCTCACATGTTTGTCACAAAAGTTCTTTAATATCTGCAGTCCCTTCCAAGGCTCAGTTTCTTCAGTTTGGACCAGTTATCTCCTCCTGGCACCCAGGGCCAAGAGGTAGTAAGGGCCACCTGACTCTTATTAGACCCCACTCTGTGGCCTCAGGTGACTACACCATTCTACCAGACAATGGTGAGTACAAACTCCCCCAGCAAGGGGTTGGCAACCTCTTGGAACAGCTGGCTGGCTGCTTGTGATCCAGCTGCTGCTGCAGGCCATTGCTCCACTGAGAGCCAACACTCCCTTCCCAGCACCCAAGCTACTTGCTGCACCTCTGCCATACACTGCTGCCTTGCCGCACACACCATGTGCTGCCAGCTCCCAGCCCCAACAGCAGTGGGGAAGGCTGAATTGGCAACAATGGTAAGCAGCACCTGCTGTATGGGGAGACAGCTGAGGGCTACAGAGATCAGTGGCACTATGGAGGGAAGAGGTGGGGGACATGCCAGGGTCAGCTATGTGCTGCTGCTCCCCAGTGACACTGTGGGCCAGATTTGGCTTGTGGACAATAGACTGTGCCCTGGCTTAGACCACTTACTTATTTGTCACTCACCAACATGGACGTTTCCCATTATGAGATGAGACCAGCATCTATTAATGTCTACCTTAATGTGCCAGCCCCGGTCCCTAGGGTGCAATCCTCACCCTTAGTGACAGGGAAAACAGGGCAGTTGAGAATAGCTGATCAAACAGTGCTTACAGAATATACAATCCAATGAATTTTGACTTATAAAATTGTTTTCAAACATCCCCAGACTGGTTCCAATATCTGAGAACCTATTTGGCCCACAAGAGAGGAGGGCAGATTGAATATTCATTTTTCAAATGTTGATATTTAATATTCAGGGTTTAGTATTGATTGCCCCAGTATTCTAGAAAGCAGAATGCATTACTTATACATATAATACAAGTATTTGTAAATTATTGCTTGTGATTTTAATATGCGTATGATTTAATCATATCAACCAGTTTCAAGGATTCACAGATTTGTTGATACTAAACAGCTTGAATGCAACACCTCTGCACCAAAGCCCTAACATTTAGGAAATATTAGTATTTTCCCCATTATTCAACTAACTTTTGGGTATCATTGATTTGTCATGTTTTATTTAGTATCTTTGTAAATGATCTAGAAAGTTGATTTAACAACATAACAACTATATTTGCAATTTATACTTGATCTGAGCCCACAACTCAATTGGAAGGAATTCCAAAGATAAGGGAAAGTAGAGAAATAAAAATAAACTTACAAAGACTGGATACATAAGAAAAAAATAACAAATGAAATAGTTTGGAAAAAAATAATCCAAGAAATAGTAACGTGTAAACATGTAAAAAATTGTGTTTTACTTGGCTGATGTCAAAGGAGGGTAAGTTATGATAATAAATACTAAAATGGATGGGGTATACCACTGTAACTATTAATTTAATGTAAACAGAATAGCCCATGGATTGTCCCTGGCTGTGTAATATGGACAGTTTGCAAAGTTGGGACCTTAGGCTGTGTAGAAGAGACATGTTAGTTAGAAAATGGAATTTAATAGGTTTTTACTCTCCCTGAAGATTCATTGCTTCCCTTCCTCCAAAGGTTAAAAATATTTAGGGATGTCTGAGTATTTGACAGCTTTTAAGAGGCAGACAAAACTCTTGGGTTAAAGGTGGTATCTTTTATTAGACCAACTAAATAATAGCAAAAATAATTTTCTTTGCAAGCTTTTGAGTCCAAAACACCCTTCATCAGGCAGAGAGTTCAAAGACTGTAAAAGTTCTCGCAGGTAAAAAAGAAACTTCATCTTGCACGGGGGAGGCAAAGGATGGTAGGGTTCGCCTTTGTTTCAAAGTCCATTTGTGAAAAAGTTGCCCTGTGAATATGCATATTAGGCAGGGACAAAGCTCCAGCAGGTTTCTTCCCTAAAGGTGTCAGTATATTTAATACAAATAGCAAATTAACTGTGAATCATCTGTACTGAGAGATTAATGAAACTAAATGTTAGCCTGTACATGGTAGATCTTAGTGGCTCCAGAAAGGCTGTTGTTAACAGTGTTGGGGATGTGTGTGTGCATGTGTGCTATATGTTCAACAGCTGACTCATCTAAAGGATTTAACATCTTAAAAACTTTTAATGACATTTCCAAATAAGAAATTAATATATGCTTAAAATAAACTGTTTTTATACACAAAAGATTGTGGTTGTATTTATTTGCATCTTGAAAAAGTATTTAAGGGCTCTGGCCAATAGCGCAGACTAGTTGCTTGCAAAATCTTAGTTTAATGAAAGTCAATTTTAAATGCCATATATGGGTATAAAATACACTACATGAAACTAAGGGCATCTTTTTCCCCTGTTTTATTCTCTAATACAATAAAGCAATCAGATTTTAAAAAACCCACCACCTAAACTTCAGCCTAGCATATACTTTATTCAGTTAAAACATAATACACCACTGAAAAGAATTTATAATGGACTCAGAAGCAGCAGCATTGACTGTTTTGCAACATTCTGGAGTTCAGCACGTTTGTTCAGTACACAAGCCAGGGGAAAAAGACTGTGTGCCTACAACTGGCCTATTCACAGGCATAGCAGGCCTTTTCTACACTTGAGCAGGTAAAGGAAGTCTGTAGGGCACACATGGCAAATCAAAGGAGTAAAGCAATGTCCCTGAAGTTATTCCTCCATACTGGGCCCATGCAAAGAAATGAAACAAGCAGACTGTAAAAGGCGACTGGCTGCAGCTCATCTGTGTACTTGAAGTGAGCACGTTCCTGTACCTGGGTACTTGGCTCTTGCAGTGGGGAAGAGAAGTCTGTTGTCCTTAGTGCAGTCCTGTCCTCACACATGGAGCCTGGACTGGGCAATTCTCAGCTCCCTCTCTCAGTTCAAGTGTACTTCCTGGCTTGGGAAATACCATGACAACTAATGTGGTTTTCCTAGTTGCAGGGGGTAGTACCCTGACTGAGATAATGATAGCCTCCCACTTTCACTTCCAATGGGAAGATCTCAGCTATATGCCAACTTTATGGAAATGGGAGACTCCTCCTTAGCTTGCTTCTGTGGCCATACAGTTGAAGGCAAGCAAAACTTGTGGGCATCTAAACCCCAAGCCTCCAGGCTTGGGCTTACATGTAGGATTCCCCCCAAAAGATGTGGAAGCATCTGAAGCTCCAGGTGGGGGTGGAGGATGCTTGCTGGTAGTAGGGCCACATATGGTTCTTGAATGACTCAGATTTTAAATGGATTTGGCTGATTTGGCTTGGAACCCCAAAAAAATTCCTTAAAAAAAAAAACAAAGGAAAAAAAAAAAGAGTGAAGTTTCCAGGTATAGGCAGATTAATGAACAGGCAAGCTGGGCATGAGCCCAGGGGCTTCTACCAATTTGGGATACCAGGATCCTTATCAGCAGGGAAATGAAAGCCTGAGTTTTAAACATGGCGCCCTTTCTTGGCGCCAAGTTTAAAATGGCAGCTTTCACATTTGCTTCCCTGGGAGCTGGAAGAGGGACCCCTCCACAAATGGGGCTGGAGGGAGGGGGGGCAGGGCTGGGGATGGGCCACAAGAGCTGTGCTGTGCCTGGGGGAGTGAGGGCAGACTGGGTGGCAGGGTGTCTGGGGGGGAGGGCGCAAAGCAGGACTGGGAGAGCTGTGCTCCACCTAGCAGGGGGGCAGTTGGGACAGGGCTGTGCCATGCTGCGCTTTTGTGGGCAGCACAGTGCTGCTGCCTGCCCATGGAGACATGGCGTGGTGCTCCCCACCCAGCCCAGCCCAGCCTAGCCCTCCGCATCTGCATGGCTGCACGGGACAGCTGGGCAGCAGCTCCCTGAAAGTAAATGTAACAGAGGCCAGGGATAGGGAGCAAGACAGCCACAGGTGGCTCGTGCAGGGTGGGGGCAACGGGTGGAGCGTTGCCTCCATGTGATCGAGTGTGTGTGTGTGTGTCCATGTACAGAGTGTAGAGAGTAAGTACCTGTATCTGTGTGCACCCGTGTGTACACTCGACTGTAGCAGGGAGAAGTGGTGGGCATGCTCCCCCCCAGCCCAGCGGGGTCCACCCAGCCTCCCCCGCAGCCCAGCTCCCACGGGGTGAGGGGGCCTCCAATTTTGTGCCTGCCCAGGGCCCCAGTGCACCTTAATCCGCCTCTTCCCAGAATAAAAGCAGTGAGGGGACCCCCAACAGCCATCGCCCGCGCTGAGGCCGTCAGGCTTCCACGCGGACACGGGCTAGGGGCGGCCCCGGAGTGACGGGCTCGGAGGCAGGGGCTGCGGGAGGCGACGGGCACCT
Organism: Alligator mississippiensis; assembly: GCF_030867095.1. Lineage (NCBI taxonomy): Eukaryota > Metazoa > Chordata > Crocodylia > Alligatoridae > Alligator > Alligator mississippiensis. The sequence goes on from NC_081831.1 coordinate 55,702,834, forward strand.
CGGGCTCCTGCCCCGCGGCACGAGTCGGTCTGTAAGAGGCCGCCCCGGAGGCCATCAGTGCAACACAGAGTGATGCTCCGGGGAGGTCCCCGCCGCGTCACCCGGAGCCAGATCCGCCGGGTCAGTGATCTGGTGGCATCAACTGGTGCAACCTCACACGGCCACACAGCAGCCCTCAATGTCTCCCCCGCGAAGCGGAGCACAGCGCCCGAGCACCCCCATAATGCACCGGGACCCAGCTTCCGCCAGGAGCCGGCACAGGAGCAGACGGCTCACTTCCGCCAGCAGCAGTCACATGACTCCCCCCTCAAGATGGCGGACAACCTGCCCTCCGAGTTTGACGTGGCGGTGATAGGAACCGGTACGGGAGGCACCCCCTCGGGGCCGGGCCGCGGCTTCCGCCTGCGCCGCGGGGCACGAGGGGGGGAGCGCGCCGGGTGCCGGGGCTGGGGGCGAGCGCGGGGCTGCAGGAGCGGGGCCGGACCCGTGCCCACAGGGCCAGACAGATCGCTCCAGGGTCCGGCAGAGCCGCTGTTTTGGGAATGGCTGTTTGGAGGGAGGCTGCGACCTGCCGGGGGTTGGGCTTGTAACGCTGAGCAACCCCCAGCAAGCCGAGAGCTGGCGGACTGTGTAAGGCAACTGCTGCCGCCGTCTCGCTCTGACGCATCTGCTCCTCCTACGCGCATTCAGATGTTGCCCTGGCGCCTTACCAGTGGGTTTTAGAATGAGGTTTTAGTTAACAAGAGTTTCTTCAGGACACCTAGTAAATGTTGGTAACTGCCCTTCCCCTTCCCCCTCACCCACTTGAGATTTCACTCGGAGACAGGAAATGCCTTCAGTTTGGGGAGGACAGGACGGCAGGGTGGAGTATCATATTCCGTATTTTATTGGAACACACTGCAACATAGAGACTGAACGGACAGCCTGAACACTCCTTACAAATGAGGCTGTTTCTTGTCCAATTGTCTGACCTCAGTAGACTTGTTTAAGTTGATTTTTGCTTCACAGATCTTTGTGGTGAGAGCAGCTTTGTTGAAGCTGCTCTTACAGATGATCCCAGGGAAATGTTTGTAGTTATTACTTAATCCTTTTTTTGCCACAAAATGTCTGTCTCTTGAAGGCTTGGATCAAATGTAGTGGCTTCTTAACCTGGCAGGGGAAATACCACGTATCGGTGTCCAAAAAGGCAGTCTTCCTGAACCGCTTCACAGGAGAACTGCCCTTCTGGCATGGTTCAGTACCTCTGAGGTGCAGTGGCTTTAAGCCTAGTTTATGGAAATGGGAGTCTCCTCCCTTGCTTGCTCCAAGGGCCTTATGGCTAAGGGCAGGCAAAACTCGGGAGCATCTGAGCCCCAAGCCTCCGGGCTTGAGCCTGCAAGTAGGATGCCCACCAAAGGTTTTGGAAACATCTGAAGCCCCAGGTGCTGGTGGAGGATGTTTGCCGGTAGTAGGGCCACTTATGGTTCTGGACTCTTGGATTTGGAATTAGTTTTGGCTAATTTGGCCTCAGACACAAATTATATTTTTTAAAAAATGTCTGTCTGTCACATCAGTGCACTTTGTGACATTCATTAATTTGCATTTTCCACATTGGGCCCCAGTCGGAGGCTGGAGACTGCCCCAGGGCCCAGCAAAGCAGCTGTTTTGGGAATGACAGTTTGGAGGGAGGCTGCCACCTGGCACCTTTGAGGACCTCCCTGGATCTGCACAGAGTATTTGATTGCAGAATGATGACTTTCTTGTGTAGTTTTCATTTTCTTTATGAAATATGCAGTTATAGTTGTCTGTGTTAACTTGCTAACTTGATTTGCATGCATAAAATAGATTTGAATCAGTGGAATATATGACTTAGCATATATGCTGTTGAAAAAGTTTAGTGAAAAAACACTGTCCTGTTGCACTGGACAGATATTATTGTTCAGAAGTTTCTTGATTTATTCTGGGACTTGCAAAAATAGTAAAATCTGGACATGCTTCCCCACTGGTGACCATCAATGCTGTTTTACTAACTTAACATCTTTGGGTAAATTAAGAGACCTCTAGTATTTTTCCATACCCTGCCATGCAGGATAGAAACCTAATAACGGAGCTGTAATTGTTTCCGTGCCCATTCAGTTACCAGTGAGGGCACTATTGCTCAAGAGAGGGAGTGAGAGGAGATCATAGGAGTTTATATCAAAAGCATATTCATTTCTTGCTGAATATTTATTTATCGTCCAGGAATGCATCAAAACATTTCCTTTAGTTCAGAAACTTTTTCACATACTTTGAATAAACTGTCATAGTGGTGCTCAACCTCTGGACTGAGAGGCCTTTTCATCCAGCCTGCCAGAACCCTCCATAAATCTGAAAATTTAGTTTGAGGGAGAAGTGGTCATGTCAGTTGCTGTGGCTTCCAGAGTTGTGGCAATTAATTCTGCCACCGTTCTTCCTCCTTCACATTTGCAGACCTGTAGGCTGGCTGACATGGCTCCAGATATCAGATCACATGGGTGAACAGGGTTACTCCATGGTTGGGTCTGGTGGATGGGTGCACAGAATCATGCCTGTGGACTGACCCCATGCACTGACGGCACATGGGCTCTGGCCATGTTCCCGCCATCTGGCCTGTGAGGCTAGAATATTGAGCACCACTAAACTATCACATTTACATATCTGAAGTATAAAATAAAGCAAAAAAATAATTTTTGAAGTCATATCAATGTTAGACAGGGGGATGGGTTAAATTGGGAATGTATGTATTGATTTAACCCCAGTAAAACATTATAAACCTGTGTAATTTAAATGGAGTTTTATCTTTTCATGATTACATGCATATAGACAAGGGGAGGAAACAAACTGCATAGCTATTAGTTTTCCCTTCAAGCTGACCATTTTTGTTAGATTGAACTAGTCAGAAAAGTTTTAAAAAATTCTAGAATTGAGTCTGTAGGTTTTAGACATAATATATCTGGCTATTAACTACCAACTACTTTCAAGTTCTTACTAGATTTTCTTTAATTTCAGAGAAAAAAAAGTGTTATAATATATACTGCCTAGCAAAAATAAGCAGAGAATTCAAATGTTGAACAAATACAGACAGTGTAACTTCCAGGTTAGAGCTGTGCAGTTTCATTGAGGCATAACAAAGCAGCCAGGTGGCTGGGGCAGCAGCAATTTCCGGCTGCCACTGGTGCTCCTGTGACTGTGTGGCTGCAACAAAAGTTGATATTCCCCTTCATTCTCCCTGCCAAAACAGTGCTTAGGGCATCTTCTCAGTTTACCCTGCCCTAGTTACACTGTTGAGTAGTCTATATATTTAATGAGCTTACCCTCTTAAAGGAAAATTCAACTAATCAATCAATACACCTACCTTAAGTTATAAAAATATTTCAGAAGTAAAATGTTGAAAATATTTGTGAGTTTAGTGCTGTTGACAAACCTAAAACAGATTCAAGTCTCTTATATACAGGGAGGGTGTTTATGTCGTCAGTTCATACCTGTTTTCTGTTGAAATCAACATCCTGTTTCTGACAGTGATTGCTACTGGATGCATCTTACACAGTGGGTGCATCTACATGTTCATAAATGAGCCTTAAATACTGCACATTTAACTTAGTACTACATTTAATGAAGTATTAACTGAATGTGCAGTAACTAAAGTTACTGCGCACTAACACTGGTACAGTTATTTAGTGATGCTTACTGTGCATTATCCTAATAACACTGCACATGATAGCATGGTTTTTTGCCGTGATGCTACTGTGCAGAGTTATTAGGTTAATGTGCAGCAAGCATCTCGTGCAGATGTACCCAGTGATTCTGAACCAGGGTGCCTTGAGATCCTTTTAATGGTTCTTCAGGGCGCCACACAATGTTAGAGCTCTGAGGTGTGCCAGTGTGATGATTCACAAGAAAAACCCAGAGATTTCAGATATGAATCCATAGATGTGGGCTCTCTGAGTTCTTTGCAACAGAAAAACTGTTCTATTATTTTTCTGTAGGCAAAAAATAGTGGAAGGTAAGAGCTGACATTTTTCCAGGGGTTCTGGGAGTCTAAAATGGTTGAGAACCACTGTTCTAACATAAGGTGCAAAAAAATAATTTGCCCCCCCCCGTTACCCCACTGCTCTCCAGCTAGCTCCTTTTGTTAACTTTTCTATAAAAGTTTATGCTTTGAAACCTAAGGATTGACAGCTCATAATTTTTCTCATTCTATGGCAACTAATGCATGTAGATATATAAAGTATATAGGGGAAATAGCCAGTTGGATGATGCTTACTTTAGCTAGCTTCCCTTTCACTTAGATTGGATACCTGCAAATATATGTGCAGCAGATGCTTTGACTTTGAAAATCTTTTCTGCTATACACATATAAAAGCAGAAAAGTTAACCGGTTTTGTTTAAAGGAATGCATACAGTTTCTATCTGACTAATGTAGTCAGGAAGAGATGGGTACATTAGTAAAATTAAATCCATCATCTTGAGGCATCATGAATAAGTTATTATACAGATAATCAATATTCCTATGTATACTTGTATCTCTGCACCCATCATTTCCCTGATGTCTTCCCATGGAGAATCGTGCTGTTGTAGAATTACTATGTCATGGTTAGATTCAGCTTTGCTTATTTCCTTTTTTTAAGGAAGAGTTTTGCTGTCAGGATTTAACCTGTTAACTTTTCTGATTTTTAGCCCAAAGTAACAAGATCTCTCCCTTTTTCAGTCTGAGATGTGGTAGAAATTTTTTTTAAAAATCTGAATGACTGATAAGTATGACCAGTGCTTTCTAATGCCCAAGTTTGATAGTGAAGGAAAGTCTGACTCTCTTATGCTCGATCTCCAGAGAAGGAAAATTACCACTTTAGAAGAAGAGTTTCAGAAAGATGCTAGCACCTGCATGTAAATCAAGCACCAGCCAATCTCTCTACAGGTCCTCCTATGTTATCATGCTAAATTCTTGAGCTTTAGGAGATATCTCCTGAAGTTTAACAATACTTCAACAAATCTGGATTTAATAATAATTAATTCAAATCAATTATGTTTGCTCCCCATCGTATTCTAATGCTTACTATAAAACCCCAATACACAGGAGCAACTATTAACCTTCTACACATGGCAAATAATTTGTTTTACATTTTTCTGTGTCTAAGGTGATGTGTTTAGATGTTTCTATTTCCTTTTGGTTGTAAAAAGGCATTTCTCCTAAATAGAAATGATTAGACTGTTTGAAAACAGGCTCTGACAGTACATAGATGAGTAAGTAGGGAATTTTGTAGCACTTTTTTCCAAGGGTTATGGGTTTTTTGTAAGTGAATTAGAATTTGATGTAGTTTTTAGGCAAAGGCTATGTTTTCAGTGATATGCTGACCTGCCATTAAGGAGAAGGTAGTCCCTGCTTAATTTCTAAACTCTGTTTAGTTGTTTCTACAAAAATGTAAAAGTACAATCAAATACAAAAAAAATCTCCCTTTGTATCTCTTCAGATAAAAATAAAACAAGATCTTATTAATTGCTATTTTTTCCAGAAGAACTACAAGAAACAATTGCAAAACAGGGAGGACAATAGTAAGGAAAAATCTATTTAAGTTAGCTTTGTGTTGAACCAAAGAGGTTCTAAACTCTGCAAGTATTTCCTTAAACAAAAATCAGCTAGCCCCAAATGTTCCACAGTATTCATCATGAGTGGGTTGGCTTGTACAAAAGGTATATTGAAAAAGAGGGAGAGTATACTGCTCTCTGTTTAGTGTTTGTATGGAAATGTGGACTGAAGGAGGTATACAGATTGTTGAGTGAGTGAGATCAGCGTTTGCCCTGCTTTGGAAGATGTATAAAACAAAGATTCCAAGAAGTTGTAAAAGTTTTGAAAGGCCTTAAAGAGTGCAGCCTGATGTGGAAAGCAGGGGGAAGAGTCATAGGTAGGATTCAAGTGAACAAGGTAGTATACTCAACAGAATTTCAGGAAGACCTTAGTAGATGTGTTCTTTAAATGCCTCGAAGGGGTATGATATAGATTTGTAGAGGAGTGAAAATAATCAAGATCTGAGTTAATGAAGGTCTGAGAGTTTTCACTGAGATGTAAAGTTTTTTGGAGAAAATAGTCTCAGTTTCAGTTGACTTTGAGAATTCTGTTTGCTTTGATAGCTCTTGCATCAAAAATTGAATTTGTCATATCCTCTGTCTCATCTCTACAATGTTTACTGATGTAGTTTTCTTTTTGGTTTTAAACATTCCTTCTAAATCAATCTCTTCTCACACAATTTATAATCAATCTCTTTTATGTAGTATTTTTGTTCATGTGACCATTTGGAGCAGGGAAGGAGATCATTTTAATGGGGTTATTTAATATTGGAACAGTTTAAGAGGAGTGTGGCAAATTCTCTGTCATTTTACACTTTAAATCAAGGTTGGATCTCTGTCTGAAACAGGCTTTTGTTTCTCATAAGTTATTGGGCTTCATGTAGAAATGACATGATACACCTGTGTAACCAATGTTAGGCAAAAGGTTGTACTGTATTAGGTAACTTTGTAGTCTCTCTAACCTTAAATCATATGATTGAAGTTTTAGCATAAAGTAATTATCAAACTTGTGTGCTTGTATGTGAATGCTACGAGGGGATTAGCACTTCAAATACTAAAAGGATTCTATAGTTAGTTGTTTTTTAGATTCAACTAATATTTTAAATAATTGTATAAACTAAATTATAAGCTGTTGTGATTTCATTTTTATAGATTAGGCCTGTGAAACAAGAGTATAGAAGTTTAGTTGGCTTAAAGATTGCATTTTTTTTGTCTTTGCACCTGCATTTCAAAGCACTGTAATGTAACAGATGTGAAAATATTTTTTATTTAAAACATTACATGGAAAATATTATTTTTTCATATTTTCATATTTGCTAATATATAACATATGGATGTCAGCATACATGCATGCATACATACATACTACATACATAGGTATGAAAACATATCTAGCAGCTGAACTTTTATGCCAGTCTCTTTCTGCAATGTCCCTCTAAAAGAGGGCATTGCAAAAGATGTATTATAAGATACAGGCAGTCCATGACTTACAACATTTTGAGTTACAATGTTTCGCACTTGCAGCGTTTATAAATTGACACCCTGTTTCAACTTTCTGATATCAGTTTTGACTTTACAACGCTTGATCTGACACCATGCCATGCCAAAGAACAAGTTTGCTGCGTCGCTCGTCTCCCTGGAGAACATCTGTCCAAACTTCCTTGGAGACTGCCTTTAAGAAAGCAGACAAGACTCCGGAAAAACCTGCAGCCAAGACTCCTGAGAAGACTCCAGCTAAGAATCCTTCAAAAAGTCCAGCAAAGTCACCTCAAAGAAGTCTTTCCAAATTAATATGATTGTTATTGTGTTGTAAGTCTCAGGACTGCCTGTATTGTTTTAGCTTTATTTTTGGACTTTTCTTTCTGTCTTGTAACCAGTATTTAATGAAGCCATTGCTGTGTAATTATCAAAAATATGGATATGTAAGAACTTTTTAACATATTGCTGAAAACATGAATTAAAAGTCAGTTGTTAAGTCCTTCTATTATTTCATGGTCTTCTGTTTTTGATTTATACGTAGTGTACATCTGTTGATTTTAGTTATCAGGTTAAGTGGTAAGCCTGAATTTAGGCTCATTTAACCTATTTGTCCTGGTGAGTGTAGGGAAAATGGAACCTTGTGGTAAATTTGGTCATCAGTGCTTCATCTTATACCTCTTTTTTTTTTTATCTTTCACATAGCTTCAAAAATAATGTTTTCATATTTGCCTGGTAACATAGAAATTTGTGTTTATGTTTTCTGAAGGAATTGGCTTCTATTACCTTAGTTTACATATGCATTTTTTAAAACAGAGGCTCTATTAAACTAGCTCTGTTAGCACAGGAATGCCAGGGCTACTTATTGACTGTATGCTAGGTCTAAATAACCAACAAAGCTTTTAGTACCAGAGTGAGAGTAAATATAACCCCCATTTCCTTATAACTGCAGGTATAACAGGATACAAAACTGCTAACTGTATATTGAATTTTGAGTTTTTGAAATGAAGATACAAGAAGTATTTTTTGGAGTTCCATTTTTGTCGTAGCTCTTTTACCTTTTCATGAGCTTTCACATCTTGCAGTTTGAAAATGGTATATGGCTTTATTTTGGCTGAGTTACCCAGTAACAACCTTCCCCTCCTCCCCCTCAAACCCCGATATACTGATGCCATACATATCAGTAATCCATATGCTAGTACTGACATTTGATCAAATTTTCTCTTTAAAAAAGAGATATGTAGTAAGCTCTAATAGAATGTAATGTCCAATTTTGGAGGGCATCCTATTGCAAACACTTTACTTGTACTCTTGACATTCAGAAGTGCTTGCAGGCTTAGCCTTTAAGCATTATAATAGTAGCTCTGCTTATTATAGGGGGATGTGTGGCATTGTAATTGCTGAGTTAAAGAGTACCTTCTAAACAACAGCATACAACTGTTTTCTTGAAAGCATTTATATGAGAATGGCACTGTCAAGTATCCAGATTTTACGCTTAATGACAGCGCTTTGTCTTCAAACCGTGATTAAAAAGGAAAATTCATAGACGGAACATTTTAATAAGGTTGAATTTATGGCAGGAATCATTGCAAGTGCAAAGGAGTCTAACATTGTTGTGCATTTTATTGCAAAAGCATAAGTTAAGAATGCGGTGTCATCCTTAACTTTGAATGTCTTTAGTTGGTTGGATTATACCTCAATTTTTAGCATTGCTTAAGTGTATCTAGGATATTGCAGAAGGCCTGTGTTAGCTGCTGTTTAAGTTATAAAATAAAGGATGTTGCTCTCTAAAAGGTAGTTGTATTCACAAGTCTGCCAGTAATTCTCATTTTTTTTTCCTAAAAAGAAGTTATTCTTTATAAAAGCAGTCACAGTAAATTTTCTAGTTCTATGCAATTTTCTTTCCATTCGGGTCTTCTCTGGTTATAAATAACACATGAAATGACTTTCAAGGTAGAAAGCAGGAATCCATTTTGAAATATTCTATAAAATAAAGAGTGATTTATGGTTTCATATGATTTTGGCTGAAAGCATTCGGGCTTTGCCAGGTCATCAAAGTCCTGTCAGGAGAATCTATTATTTATTGTTCGATATGCCGGGAGTGGTGTAAGTACTTTATTTTATGTTTATCTTATGTAAGTATAGTGTTAGGAAAAATCAATTCCAGATACTAATACAGTTTTTAAAATATATCATGGAAAACTAACCTGAATATTATAGATGTGAATTATGAAGTTGCACATCAGAGATCAGATTAAAAAGAGAATTAAAAAAATCAATAACTCCTAATTTTTTTATTGTTCCCTGGAATTTTTAATATGCGCCTGAAATCTTTTTCTGGTATTTCAAATTATATTTTCTCTGCTGATGTTTTGGTTACCCTACTTTACATAAATAAACAGTCTCCAATTTAGACAACCAGATATTTAGATACATGATACGCGGGGGGGGGGGACTGGATAGGTCTAGGCTGTTGTAAGATCATATGACAGTCCTATAAGTTTGAAATAAGTTTTGTAATGCAATCTCTGTAAGGAAATGGTAATTTAAAATAAGGTATTGGTTTGACCCCAGGATACACTCATTACAATCTAGTAGAATGTCAGTGATTTGTACTGTACCCAGTTTAAGTATGTAGCATGGAGACTGAAAAAGTTATGTATTTATCCAACACAATAAAAACAATGCTCATTAATTACAGCAATAGCAAGGATAAGGTTTTTTGCACTTCTTTAAGGCTTGTTATCTTGTTTCTCAGAGTGTCTTAGGCCTCTAATATTAGCCTTGACATTGATAGGACCTAGTGAGGTGAAGGCTGCTTCAGAAGACCTGGAATGGGCTCTAGTCAGTTTCATCAGCTATGCAGTTCATAGAGTAAAATTAGGCTATAAAATAGACTGGGAAGGAAAGTTCTTGTATACTTATGTTTATATACTTAAGTTATATGCAGATCACTATAATTAATTAAGATTGGGACCTGTGTTGTGCATAACTTGTTTAACTACATTTTTCCGGTATGCATATAAGTAAAATATATTGTTGTATTAATTTTTATAAGGGAGGAATAGCTACATTATCTTTACAAATAGGTAAAATGGGTAACTACCTATCTATTTACACATCATGAGCAAAGCTCATCACATTCACAACCATACTTGTTTTTAGCATCTCTAGTAAATAACCATACCATTGCCTTCTCAGTGAATTTTTCTCATGACTGATACTGATCAGTCACTCTGTGCTTTTCAGATACCCTCTATTGTATAAGTGCCGGTTGCCACTGATTGTTCCTTGCTTGCTTTGACGTTAAATCCCAAAGGCTTTCCCACAATGGGACTACTGTGGAGAACTTGAGCCCATGGCTTTCCATTATGGTTCTCCTGTTCATGTTTTCTCACTTAAGATTCTGGTGCTAACAGGGCTGAAGTGGTGGCACAGTAGAGGGTTTAGGATTATTATAGCCTTGTGTGCAGTCCTACAACATCCCAATTCATTGAAGATTTTAAGATAACTGAACAAAGTTCTCTTAGTACTTTGAATAGTTTAGTTATTCTCTCGGGGAACCTTCCCCTCTCAAGCTCATGTATTGGACATTTATCCAGCATAATGGAGAATCTATCCTTATTTTAATTACACTGATTTGCCTTTTGTTTAAAATCTATTTTGAGCACTTTAAAACAAATTATGGAAGGGTATTTGAAAACCTCAGTCTGAATTAGTCTAATCTGAAAGACACGTTTGTCTAGATTTTGAGTAGAAAAGTTGAGACCATTAAGAAGAGGATGGACTCAAAAGTTGGAAGAGAACAGAATACCAACAACTTGTCTGTTTTAAAGTCTTTGTTGCATTGGATGTGCTCCTGAAAGTGTCCTGAGCAGAAACCTCAGTAATGGAGTTGGCAGCACCAGATACGTGCTGTGGATAGACGTTATATTTGTGCTGGGAGAAAAGCCTTTCTCCTAGCACAAACAGAGCACGTACATCCATTCATTTTTGTAAAAGAGACCTGGCTCTTTCATGCAAAAATGAGGGCATTTTTAAATGAGGAACATCTCTTTTCTTGCACACCAGCCTGAAAGGCTGTATATTTTTCCCAATAATGGGATATCCACTGTATCCTACAATCCTCCATTCTCCAGGAGAGTACTGGCTCCCTGTTAGCCTGCACAAGCGTAGCTGTCAGGGAACCCTGGAGGAACCCTGTTGCTGCTGAACAGATCTGTGTTACCTTGAGTCTGTGCACTGAGTATGGAGGCATTCTCCTATAGCTCCATGCTCAAGTTGTGGGGGAATGGCTCATCCTGCCAATCATCTGATTTATGGGATGTGATTAGGGGCATTCTCCCACAGCTAGACCTGTCTTGCAATTCCTGGATGGTTCCAGCCATGGGCACATCTCCCTGCCACTCCGTGCACGGCTGCAGAGTGACCATCAGCTTCACCTCAGAGTCAGCCTCACCTCAGTCCCTGGAAAAATCATGGAGCCAGGTCCTCAAATAATCCATATTTATGCACTTTGAGAAGTTGATTAGGAACAGTCAGCATGGAGGCAAGTCATGCCTCACCAACCTGGTTGCTTTCTATGGTGAGATAACTAGCTCTGTGGAAAGCAGTGGATATAGTATACCTTGGCTTTAGCAAGGCTTTTGATATCAACTCCCACAGCATTCTTGCAAGCAAGCTGAGGAAGTATGGTTTGGATGAACTGGCTGGATTGTTGGTCTCAATGGGTAGTAATCAATGGCTCAATGTCTAGCTTGCAGCAGGTATTAAGTGAAGCACCCCAGGGGCCAGTTGTGGGGCTGCTTTTGTTCAATAGCTTCATTAACAATCTGGAAGATGGGATGGATTGCATCCCTTGCAAGTTCATAGATGACACCAAACCGGGGGGGGGGCAGGGGGGAGGGAGGGTGTGGTAGATGCACTGGAGGGTAGGGCTAGGATTCTAGGGCTAGTGACCTAGACAAATTGGAGGATTGGGTCCAAAGAAATCTCATTAGGTTCAGCAAGCACAAGTGCAAAGTCCTGCACTCAGGACGGAAGAATCTACAGCCTGGGGATTGACTGGCTAAGCAGCAGCTCTGCAGAAAAGGACCTGGGGGTTGCTGTGGACAATAAACTGGATGTGAGTGAGTCAGTCGTGTGCCCTTGTTGCAAGAAGGCCAACGGCATACTGGGCTGCATAAATTGGAGCATTCCCAGCAGATTGAGGAAAGTGATTATTCCACTCTATTCTCATTGGTGAGGCCACATCTAGAGTACCATGTCCAGTTTTGGGGCCCCCCACTATAGAAAGCATGTGATCAAGTTTGATAGAGTCCGGCAGAGAACAATGAATATGGTTTGAGTGCTGGGGCACGTGACTTCTGAAAAGAGGCTTTAGGAACTGGGTTTATTTAGTCTGCAGAAGAGAAGCCTGAGAGGGGATTTAATAGCAGCCTTTAACTACCAGAAGGGTGGTTCCAAAGAGGATAGAGCTGGACTGTTCTCAGTGGTGGCAGGTAGCAGAATAAGGAGCAATGGTCTCAAGTTGCAGCAGGGAAAGTTTAGGTTGGATATTAGGAAAAAACGTTCTCACTAGGAGGGTGGGGAAGCACTGGAACAATCCACCTAGAGAGGTAGTGGATTCTTCATCCTTAGAGGTTTTTAAGGCCAAATTTGACAAACCCTGACTGGAATGAGCTAGTTGGGGATGGTCCTTCTTTGAGCAGGGGGTTGGGTTTTATGGTGTCCTGAGGTCCCTTTCAATCCTAATTTTCTATGATTCCATGACCCTGGTCTGTGCAGAGGTCAGGAGGAATTTCCCTATTGTTTAACCCATCACTAGTATCTCAGGAAGGAGTAGAACTGTACTGCTCCCTGCCCTGCACAGGAGTTACCTCAACCTGTGCAGTGGGATGGGGACTGGAAGTAGCAAGGATAGTTCTTGCCCCTTCCAGCCCTGTAGGGTGCAGGGCTGTCCATGGCAGCTGCCATTTTTCAGCAGTTGCTAACTGCTCATTGACAGTGTGGTGCTTCCCCTAGCAGGGGAGAGCACAGGCTGTCAATCCCTTAAAGGCAGGGGTGACCCAAGGAGCAGCACTCTTGTAGGGCTGGGGTTTCTGTTCCAGTCCCCTGGCTGGAGAGCTTTTCTGTGGGGCCCTCAGGCCAGGGGGCTGAAGCAGAAATTCTTAGTGCTGGAAATGAGTGCCTGTCCATATCCAGAGTTAAACAGCTAAGTTCTAGTTGTGATTGAAGCATGTACATATGTAGCAATAAGCAGCAAGATCATGCCACCTTTCTGCTTCCTATCAGAAAAAATGTAGAAGTAGGTTTTGGAAGAGTTGGGTCCAGTCAAAAACCAAATAAAGTGTTTCGTACTTTTATCTGTCTCCTAAGATGTTTGCTTAATGGATGTTGTCAGATATGATTTCTAAATGTAAAGTTGTTGGACATGAATATATTTTTATCTTGGAAAAATAGTTGTTTCAGTATCTTCCTCCTTATGCTTTTACCGTTTTATATACGGAGTCCCTTCAGATCTGATCCCTAGGATACTTTTTGTCCTAATCAGCTCCCTGATGTTTGAAGGATAAATAGATATCTCATAACTGTAAATACTTGGAAGATAATTGGGATAGTTTTCTTTTTTTTTTTTTTTTAAACCCCTTCATTTGCTTTTGTTCTGAGTAGATGTGATGCAGAATTACTGACATGGGCGATTCTTGTTAACAGGCATCCTTAACTTTTGTTTGGAACTTGGTCTCTTTGTGTAAGGTGAACATAACTAGATGATTTAACTACTTGTGAAAAATAAGTATCTGACTTCTTTCAAACAGAATTGTGTTTAAATCAAAGGTAATCTGTTTTTGCCAATAGCTGGAAAATGGCCTGCTGAAAATAGGCAACTGTCTGTTTTTATGCGTCTTACCTTGATGAAGTTTTCTTCAAGCCACCTGAGTTTCATAAACAGCTTACAAGTGTGTTTTGTATGGGTAATAACACAACTCAAAAATTGTTTCATCTATGATTGATTTATTCATCATGATTCATCTATTTAATGTCAAATGATTTAATATATTAATATTTAATGTATTAAAATGTGTGTATGCATACACATAAGTTTTTCTCCCTTATTTCTTTGAAACTGCTCTTGTGAGGTATTTCACCAAAAAATACTGTGAACTGAAAGAGAACCATTTTTGGTACAGTCAGAAGATCTAAAGATGCACTGAGAAGAGACTTTAGGAATATTTATAAACTGTTAGTTACTTTATAAAGGTGATCTTGTTAAACGAGGTAGTTTGTTTATCTAGCTATGAACCATATTGGGAAGAATTATTTTTATTTTCTGTATTTTTTTTATATTTAATTACAGCTATTTCTTGAGTAATAGCAGAACTGAATCATGCTGATTGCTACTCTAGTGCTAATGCGGGTCAGCAAAGTTTTGTCCATGGGCCAGATTGGGCTCACAGTAGACTACATATCTCAGCAGCCCTTGCCCATGTGGCTCTGGCTGGTTTCTGTGGCGGCCCTAGTAGTGGTGGGGCTTTGACAGCATTGGGCCAGGGTCTCCATTGAGCAGTGTTGGCTGGATCTGCCATTTTGCCCACCCCTGTGCTTTACAACTCAGGAAAACTTTCTAAAAGAACAATAAAATGGACAAATGCTTAACTGTGATAGTTCTACCAAATATAAAGAAGCTTGCTGGACAGCTGTGATGCTGCCTTACAAATGCTATTGTGTTGGGTTTGTGATTTCATTAATTTCTGCTGCTTTTTTTTTGGTGAGAGATGATGAATGTATATGCTTGCACTCTTTGTGCTACCAGTTTTAAAATTGATTTTTTTTTCTACACCGAGCACAAAAGTACAAAGTAGTATTTAAGTTACCCTGTCAGGTTATTTCAACCATGAACTAAAGTTTTGTGAAAGGCTTTTTTAAAAAACCAAACAAACCAAAAACATCCCCACCCTTATATATTAACTAATCCAACTTGCCAAATAAAAATATGTGTCTGAAGATGTATCTACTTCTCTAAAATATACATCAAGACAAGTATTTATTTTCCATCAACAGTGCTACCTTAACCCAAGTCATGATCCATGCAGAAGAGCGTCGTGTTCCTTCAGTCTCTGACAGGTCCTTTATGTTTCAGTCATTAAGCTTTTGTATTTTTTCATCTCTGTATGTTACCTTCTCAATAATTCAACCCTTCTTTTCCCTCAGAATGCTGTGTAATACATATCTCACTATCTTCTATTTAGCTTTGCTTTTAGATTTCAAATTTATTCTAAGTGTGATCTTTACTGTTAGCTCATAGAACTTGCACTTTGCTCAGTATTCCAATAAGTTTCTCAAACTTTATGGTTTGGAAGCACTAAATTCCAAGGATCTCCACCAAGTTTCTAAATAAGTATCTTTTTTCCTTCTTTCCTGTAGAATATTGACTTGGTACAGTTTTTCCATTACTAAAACTTCCTAGACTGTTTGGAACTAGTCACTGATTTGAGGAGTGTCACTTTTTTCAGGCTTTTGCAATTATAATTCTTTCAGTCATTAGAAAATGAGTGATTAATTCCTTATGACTCTCATATGTTGTAGAATTCTCAGGAAGATTCAGTAAGAACTAGGGCTGTCAAACGATTAAAAAAATTGATCACAATTAGTTGCATGATTAAAAAAATTAATCGCAATTAATCACGATTTTAATTGCACAGCTAAAAATTCAAAATGATGTGCAGAAAAAATTATGCAAAATTATGCAGGTACTTTGTATGGTTGTGGAGTGGGTGTGGGGTGTATGTAGGAATTTGTAAAGATGTGGGGGGCTTTGGGTGTGTGTGCATGGGGTTTGGAGCCCAGGGATTGGGGTACTGTGGGTCAGGAGTGGGGGGCAACATCAAGGGTGGGGTGGCTGTGGCTTGGGAGTGAGGGGCAGACACAGACAGATGATGGACAGGGATAGGCTCAGCAGGTAAGTCTGTGGAGGCGAAGGGGTGGATTGAGGCCCCCATGGTGAGGGAGGGAGTGGGGCAGAGGCTGGGATGAGTGGGGCCCCAGGGCTGGGGTGGGTTGTGGGATGGAACTGTGGTCCAGGCTTGGGGGGAGGGGTGGCTCCTGCCTTTGCACCCCCTCCCCCCCCCCCCCCCCCCGGGCAGGCACAAGGGACATGTGCCCTGCCCCCCCGATTTGTGAGCAGGGCAGAGGCAGGCTGTACACTGTGGGCTTGGGGCTCTGCGCCCTGCTGTCATTGCCCTGGAAGCCATGTGATGCCATGCCTTGCCTCCCACCGCTGGGTGAGCAGGGGCTGCGTGGCACAGACAGTGTATGGCTCCCAGGGCAAAGGCAGCAGGGTGCAGAGAGGCCCAGCCCACAGCCCGTAGTCATCTTAGGTTTCTTTTGAAGGTGACTGTCAGTGCCTGTATTCTTCCTCTGTTGTGTCCCTTCAGCAACAGTTTCACACAGTTCTGTTTAGTTGTGCAAAAGCTTGAGAGATCTTGGCCAGGTACAGACATTACACTTTTACTGGTATAAGTGATGGAAACTGGTCCATACTTGTAACAGAACAGAAGTTCAGTGCCCAAAACCAGTCTATACCCATAACAGAACAGAAGTACAGCACACAGACTCATTTAAAATGGTGGAACCTGGTCTAGGATTTGCACTCCCACCAAAGGGTGAATATGTGTTCTGTTCTCTACCAATCTAAACTATGTTGCTTATAAAAAACTGCATAACTTGGATTGATTCTGCCTCAGTCTTTCTGAATGTCCATATCTGCACCTAGCCCTTAAGTTTTTTTCTATTCCAACACACTTTCATTTTGGGGCTGCTATATAGTACCATAAATGGTTTTCATAGTCATCTGTAATGTAGGCAGATGTCTGTCTGCACTTCTTAAAACAAACAAACCTCTTTGAGTCATTCTGATTAGTGGGTATAACAGAAAATATATACACTAATCAAGTTTAG
Source organism: Alligator mississippiensis (assembly GCF_030867095.1). Classification (NCBI taxonomy): domain Eukaryota; kingdom Metazoa; phylum Chordata; order Crocodylia; family Alligatoridae; genus Alligator; species Alligator mississippiensis. The sequence continues at coordinate 55,719,826 of NC_081831.1, forward strand.
GGCATTTAGACATCTCCTGTCACTGTACTCTGAGTGCCTTACAAGATCTAAATATTACAAGAAACTTGCTACTAGAATTATCCAGTGAGCTACCCCAGAAATTAGCTGCTACGATGTCAGAAGTTCACATACCAGCAAAATTTATTGCAGTAGGTTAGTTGCGTAATCAGAAGATTGCAGTGTGGAGTGTCCTGGTCTTAACATTTCTTCACTGAGAATAAATTTCCCTTCAATCCTTTATATAACGAAGGGGCCACTAGTGATTTATTTAATAGATATAGTGGAATAAATTAAACATTTAAACCTCTTGCTACAAAAGGCTTATATAGTTTGGTACAAGCATATATCAGTTACACAATTGAAAAATCCAATTTATTTTGAGAAATACACTTCAGCACTTATAGAGTTTTATTTATGTAGCCTGCTTCGGGCTTGGAAATTGTTAATTTTAATTACTGTAAAGAGCAATATGTATCTGTAATATTAATGTACTATATGGCAACTAATCAAAATAAATGTAATGCATGGAAGCCTGAGCATAAACTTAAATTAGGCAAATTGTATAATTTTTGCTTTAGAAAGTTTCTTCCTTTTAAAAAAAAAAAGTGCAGATATTTGACTGGACAGAACTGAAAACAAGACAGGAGAGCTTGAAATATGAAGAGGCATCTCATTTTTATTTCTTTCTGTGTAGCTGGAACTAGAATTGGAACTGGCACCTTGATGAGGGGCCCATGTAGTCTATATTTTTGAGATTCATAGATTCATAGATGTTAGGGTCGGAAGGGACCTCAATAGATCATCAAGTCTGACCCCCTGCATAAGCAGGAAAGAGTGCTGGGTCTAGATGACCCCAGCTAGATACTCATCTAACCTCCTCTTGAAGACCCCCAGGGTAGGGGAGAGCACCACCTCCCTTGGGAGCCCGTTCCAGACCTTGGCCACTCGAACTGTGAAGAAGTTCTTCCTAATGTCCAATCTAAATCTGCTCTCTGCTAGCTTGTGGCCATTATTTCTTGTAAACCCCCGGGGGCGCCTTGGTGAATAAATACTCACCAATTCCCTTCTGTGCCCCCGTGATGAACTTATAGGCAGCCACAAGGTCGCGCCTCAACCTTCTCTTGCGGAGGCTGAAAAGATCCAGTTTCTCTAGACTCTCCTCGTAGGGCTTGGTCTGCAGGCCCTTGACCATATGAGATGCCCTTCTCTGGACCCTCTCCAGGTTATCCGCATCCTTCTTGAAGTGTGGCGACCAGAATTGCACGCAGTACTCCAACTGCGGTCTGACCAGCGCCTGATAGAGGGGAAGTATCACCTCCCTGGACCTATTCGTCATGCATCTGCTGATGCACGATAAAGTGCCATTGGCTTTTCTGATGGCTTCGTCACACTGCCGACTCATGTTCATCTTGGAGTCCACTAGGACTCCAAGATCCCTTTCCACCTCTGTGCCACCCAGCAGGTCATTCCCTAGGCTGTAGGTGTGCTGGACATTTTTCCTCCCTAGGTGCAGCACTTTGCATTTCTCCTTGTTGAACTGCATCCTGTTGTTTTCTGCCCACTTGTCCAACCTATCCAGGTCTGCTTGCAGCTGTTCCCTGCCCTCCGGCGTGTCCACTTCTCCCCATAGCTTTGTGTCATCTGCAAACTTGGACAGAGTACATTTGACTCCCTCGTCCAAGTCGCTGATGAAGACATTAAAGAGTATCGGTCCAAGGACCGAGCCCTGCGGGACCCCACTGCCCACACCCTTCCAGGTCGAGACCGACCCATCCACCACGACTCTCTGGGTGCGAACCTCTAGCCAATTCGCCACCCACCGGACTGTGTAGTCATCCACATCACAGCCTCTTAGGTTGTTCACCAGTATGGGGTGGGATACCGTATCGAAGGCCTTCCTGAAGTCTAAGTATACGACATCCACCCCTCCTCCTGTGTCCAGGCGTTTCGTAACCTGGTCATAGGAAGAGACTAGATTGGTCAGGCACGATCTGCCCGCCACAAACCCGTGCTGGCTTCCCCTCAGCATAATTTGCCCTGCCGGGCTCTTACAAATGTGAGCCTTGATAATTTTTTCAAAGACTTTACCAAGGATGGAGGTGAGACTGACGGGCCTATAGTTGCCTGGGTCCTCCTTCCTCCCCTTTTTGAAAATGGGGACCACGTTAGCCCTTTTCCAGTCCTCCGGGACTTGGCCCGTGCGCCAGGAGCATTCGAATATTCCCGCCAGTGGCTCTGCAATGATGTCGGCCAGTGCCTTCATCACCCTCGGATGGAGCCCATCCGGGCCTGCTGACTTAAAGGCATCCAGTTCATCCAAATGACTCTGCACCACCTCAGGATTTACGTATGGAAGTCTGGCGCCTTGCTGCTGCCTCTCTACAACCCCAGTGAGAGACTTGTCGTGCCCCTCACTTAGGAAGACTGAGGCAAAGAACTCGTTGAGGAGTTCAGCCTTGTCCCCCCTGTCTGTCACCAATTGTTTCTGCCCATTTAGCAGGGGTCCTATTCCTCCCTGGGCCTTCCTTTTACTCCCAATATATCTAAAAAACAATTTCTTGTTGTCTTTTACTTGGGTTGCCATCCTTAGCTCCATGGTAGCTTTGGCCCACCTAACTGCCTCCCTACAAGCACGAGCAGAGGAGGTATATTCATCTTTAGTGATCTCACCCTGTTTCTACTTTTTATGTGTTCCCCTTTTGGCCCTTAGGCTGCCCTGGATTTCTCTGGTCAGCCATGGAAGCCTCCTGGCCCCTTTCCCTTTTTTGCCTCGCTCGGGGATCGTCTTGTTTTGTGCCCGAAGGATCGTTTCCTTTAGGCACAGCCACCCTTCTTGGGCTCCCATCCCTTCAAAACTCCTACTCTGCAGTGCTTCTTTGACTAATCGCCTGAGTGCATTGAGATCAGCTTTCCTAAAGTCTAGCACTTTCACCCTACTAGTTACCTTACCCACTCGCCGTCTTATGTTGAATTCTATTATAAGGTGATCATTGTCCCCCAAATGGCTACCGATCTGGAGGTCCCCTATCATGTCATCCCCTGTTGCCAATACCAGATCCAGTATGGTATTCCCCCTAGTGGGACCATGCACCTCCTGTGTCAGGTGGAGGTCCTGTACACAAGTTAGAAACCTGTGTGAGCGATGGGACCTTGCTGTCTGCGTCTCCCAGCAGATGTCCGGGTAGTTTAGGTCCCCCATGACTACCGCCTCTTTAGCTTTTATGGTCTCCGAGAGTTGCCTCAGGAGCCCCGCATCTATTTCTTCCCCTTGGTGTGGGGGTCTGTAGCAGACCCCTACCACCAAATCCCTTTCTCCTTGCCCCCCATGTAGCCTAACCCACAATCCTTCTACTTCCTCATCCTTGTATGCTGTCTTGATGAGGGTTGATGTATATTGCTCACTGACATAAAGTGCAACCCCCCCCCTTTCTTCCCCGACCTGTCCTTTCTATACAAGCTATAGCCCTCCAATATGTACCGCCCAGTCATGGAATGAATCCCACCAGGTCTCTGTTAGCCCCACTAAGTCATAGGTGTTTAGTGCAAGCAGGAACGCTAATTCATCCTGCTTGTTCCCCATGCTCCTAGCATTAGTATATAGGCACTTGAGCCCTGCGACTGGTGGCTTTGCTGCCCCACCGCTCCGAGTCCCAAGGGGCTGAAGCTGAGGCCAGTGTGACTTGAGGGAGCTGTTTAGATTGTGTCCATTTTTTCCTGTATTTTTACTTATGAAACACAGTATTTTTAGTGAAATTGCAATTAAAGCTAAATCTCTTTTGTAAGAGAATCCAGAAATCCAATAAAATGTGTGTGACCCTACTTGCAGCTCATTTTTATGGGTCTGGGTTGGCTGAGAGTCGTCACACCCCTAAACACACATTGAGATTAATTTGCCTCCTGCAGCTGCAGAAAGATTGTGACTGGATTTGCTGCTTAGAACAAGAAGAAAAGAAAAAGGAACCAAAACCTGTATTATTCTTATTCTTGACTTATTAGATTCTGAGCTTATACTTGGCCTCTTTCACTAGAAATGTCCTGTTCTGACGATGCTGCATCAACCTCCTATGTAGTTTGTCTGAACAGGTGCCTCCTGCAGTGCCAATTGAGGTTAGAAAATTCTCTGGATTCAGAGTTGTTTTTGAGAGAGATTTTCCTAACAGTAGCTGCTGGGGGGCAAAGTCCCTTCATGCATCCCAAATTGCCTGAGATGTAAGAAAAGAGCAGTGAGTTATATATATCACTGTGACACAACTGCAGCTCTCCCTAAAACTATGGAAAGAAGGAACTGGTTACTATAAAAATCTTGGGGAGCATGCTTCTTCATGAGTTAATACTTTGCTTAAAGGTTTCCATGGTTGCACATACAAACAAGGGAAAAAAAATAGCCCCAGTCCTGAGGGAGTCTATTAGCATAAAGCAGAGCTGTCCAGGTAGCAGTGGGTCACATGCAGTGCATAAGGGGTTAAGTTGCAACTCCTGGGTTCCTGTCTGGTTGCTGCCCCCCCTGCCCACCCACAGCTTACTCCAACTGCAACAGCAGCCAGAGTTTCTAGGATCCCCTCCCTTCTCTGACTTCTGCTTTTTGTGCCTGCCCTCGGGGTGGGTGGCAGGGAGCTGAAGCTGAGGCCAGTGTGACTTGAGTGCATGGTGAGAGGTTGCAGGGGGGTCTGTATTGTGTGCAGCCTGTGGCCGCCGTTAATGTGGCCTTTTACTCCCACTGGTTAGGTCCGTGGGATGTGTGGTCCCCAGCAGCTTAGAAATCATATAGCCCTGGCATAAAGGAAAATCTAGAGTATACTATGCTCGTGATGTTATTTTGACCTGATCACCAGGAATCCTGGTTTTCCCTGAAAAAAACTGCAAATTCTCTGATAAAAACCCAAAATCCATTATTAAAATGAAAGGCCCCTCACTACCCCCCACAACCCCCTTGCCCTGCTGGTGCCCCTTACCCCTCCCCATAGCACCCTGGCCCTGCTGATGTTCCTTGCCCCCTCACAGATGCCCCTGCCTCTCCCGGCCATGCTGGAGGGGGTCTCCAGCTGCCTGGGCTGTGGGGCCAGGGACCTGGGTCCACAGCCCCCTGTCCCTGACAGAAGGCAGAGGCTGCTGCAGCGGAATGGAGCCTGGCTCCCTCCCTGCTGCCTGTTGTGGGCTTGGGCTTGGAGTAGGGCAGGCTCCCCACTGCTGTGCTCACTCTGGGGGGATGGGAAACCTGTGCTCCCCAAATCTGTGCGCAGGGGTGCCTGCTGCAGACTTGGGCTCCCACCCTGCTACCCTTTCCTGGGGCTGGTGTAGGCCAACAAGTGCAACCGAGTACTTCAGGGTATAGTGGGGCTGCACAGGAAAGTTGCTTGCTGCTGCAAACTCTGTGCTGCCATGGTGATGTGGCCCCTGCACAAGGGGCAGCAGCGGGGGTGGCGGTGCGGAGTTGTGCCCCTCGCTGCTGCCTCGTGCACAGGGGATGTTTTGCCAGGGCATTACGGAGCTCACAGCTGGCCAGCAGCTTTCCTTTGTGGCCCTGCTGTGTCCTGCAGCGCCGGGTCACACCCTCTAGGCTGTGGAGGCCCTGGGGGTGGGCAGCAGGGCAGGAGCCCAAGCCCACAGTGGGCAGCCTGCCTCCCACCCCACACAGATCTGGGGGGCATAGGTCCCCCTTTTCCCCCCCCAGGAGTGCACGCAGCAACAGAGAGCCAACCCTGCCCCCTGGATGAACTGCCTGCAGCCCCATCCCACTCACCGCTGGGGCCCTAAGCCCCACACACTGCCTGGCTAGCAGCAGCCCCAGCCACACCCGGCCTAACTCCCTCGCTCCTTATGGGGACCTCAGTCTCTCCCACCTCACTTACCTGTAGGAGCTGCTGTCTAGGTTGCCTGGCATATACATCCGCCACCTGCCTGACTGCTCTCTTCCCACTCCCTCCTAGCTTCCTGCAGGATAGACCTCTGCCAACCTGCAGAGAGCTCTTTGCAAAACTGCAAAATCCATGGGTTTCTCCACTAAAATGAAAAATCCACATTTTCCGCTGACAAAAGGGGGAGTCCGTATCTTCCTCTGTTTTTCTGTGGGAAACAGAAAACCTGGATCGCTGCTGATCACATATGTTTAGTGGTGTGAAAAACAGGGAATTTGTAGGGAACCCATCTCCATCCTTCAAGTAAGCATGGTTACAGACACACTGATATGGTTCCTCTGATTAGGGGACAAAGTGGCATGAAATTTCAGTGTTGGATCTGTTTCATCAGAAAAACGAATCTTAAGCAGACTTAGCAGGTCTTGCCTGCTCATTCATTAGACTGAGATGCCAGGCCAAAATCAAGGTTATTGACATCACATTCTCCAACTATTTGAATTCCCAAAGTATGAACACTGCAATATATCACTTTCAAACTGCAGTAATTGATCTCCCAGGGAACAAGAGGGTGTAAGGACTCGACTCTGCTCCGTTTCTCATACCAAAGCATGCCGAAGACAGAACTCTACCTGGAGTTCTTGAAGAGGCTTCTTCCAGGAGCCAGAGTTCAGGGTGGAAATGAAAAAATTTATCATAGCAATTTTCAAAAATGATTTTTTTTCTCTCTTGATAATCCAAAGAATATCTGTTTATGTAATATTATATGAACCTCAGATAGGAAATATTTTTAGCTCCACATGCAACAGATATTTCTTGCATGCTTTTACTTTTTGGTCTATTTGCCTAATGTTGCTTTCCAAAATATTAGCTAGCAGTAATTTCTTTGGTAGAATGGCTGCTTTGTAAATCCATTTTAAAACAATCTGTTTTTCAGAGTATCCTCTGCTCAAGGCTAACAGAGCAAGCATTGCACTGTCCAGATTTTATTTCAAAATAATTAGGATTGTCACCATCACCTATAGCAAAATGACTCTTTGGTAGTCCTGCTTATGATACTTGGCCTCCAAGAATAATAAAGTTCTGTAGAGACTGATTTCTCAGAAAAGATTTAGAAGCTGGGGGCCACAAGGCATAGCATCACTTGTTTTCCAGTTATATCTGTCAGACTGCACACTCTTTGTGATTTGAATAATGTCTCTGATACCAATAAGCTAGAGGACATAGGGCCTCTCCATAGGTTTGAGCTCATGGGACTTGTTATTCTATAATCCCTTGCCCTGTTGCCATTATGTACTTGGAGGGCTACAGTATGTCAGAAACACAGGTTGGGGATAAATTTAATGTCAGCTTTCAACATCCAAGGTTAATGGAAAACAGACCTCCAACACAGTATCAACTGGATCAAGTACTGAACAATTAGTTATACTCTTGTTACTATAGTTCTGGTCCTGATCAGGTGTGCTGTTTTAATAATGATGAACACTTTCTCAGTGGCTTATATCAACAAGAAAGGTGGCACCAGATGTGCAGTACAATTCTGGGTGTCTAAAAGTCTCTTTCCTGGGTGAAGAGAAGAGAATTTAAGAGTTACATACAAATATTTTTAGGCTACTGTAAATAATCTATTGGTGGTATTTCAGACTTTTAAGAGCTCTTATTTTTTTTTCCTCTTTGTTTCTCTGCTTTGACTGTTTGACTAAAATCCACCCATTCCATCAAGAGAATATTAAAAAAAATCTAAACAAGGAATACCTACATTTTAACCAAGTAAATATTAAACAGATTAATTTTTGTCTCCCTTACAGCTTGATTTCTGAGTTACCATGGTCTGTAGATGACTGCTCACTCTTCCCTGCAATTAGGTCCTGATTGTTTGTTTGATCTTTGCTCTTGAAGCAAAACACATAGCTGCGTTGTATCTTGGTCATCAGTCATGATTAGTGTACAGTAATAGTTGGAGGAAAAGATTGGCCCCTTAACTGCTAGTGTCTGGCTACAAACAGACATTGCATTTGTCCCTCAAGAAACCATTTTGTCCCAGGATGAACTGTAATAGAAAACTGAGCTGTCCCTGGGCTGGGCAGGGTGGTAGTTAATACACAAGCTAACTGCTTGTAAACCAGATGCCAACTAGCAGGCAGACCTGTAGCTACATGGGTTAGTGGCTGCCCTGGGTGAGGAGTAACCTTCCCAAGGAGGTAGTCACAGAGCAGTAAGCTGCAAACAGGGCAGGTCTATAGGCATCTCAGAAGCCCCAAGCTGCAGTCAGATAGAATCATCTAGTCCAACCTCCTGCTCAAAGCATGATCATCCCAGCTAAAAGTTTGTCTAGCCATGTCTTGAAAAACCTCCAAGGATGGAGATTCCATAACCTCTGGTAACCTGTTCCAGTGCTTTATTACCCTCCTAGTGAGAAAATTCTTCCTAATACCTAACCTAAACTTCCCTTGCTGCAACTTGTGACTGTTGCTTCTTGTTCTGTCATATGCCCCTCTCCAGTTTGTCCACATCTTTTCTGCCCCAAAACTGGACACAGTACTCCAGATGTGGCCTCACCAGTGCTGAATAGAGGGGAATAATCACTTCTCTTGACCTATCAATTCAGGCAACACACCTACCAATTCAGCCCAGTATGCTGTTAGCCTTCTTTGCAACAAGGGCACACTGTTGACTCATATTCAGCTTATTGTCCACTGTAACTCCCACATCCTTTTCTGCAGAGCTGCTGCCCAGCCAGTCAGCCCCCAGCCTGTACTGGTGCATGGGATTGTTCTGTCCTAAGTGCAGGACTGACTTGACACTTGTCCTTGTTGACCTCATAAGATTTCTTTTGGCCCAATCCTCCAATTTCTCTAGGTCACTTCGAATCCTAGCCCTACCGTCCAGTGTATCCATTGCTCCCCCCAGCTTTGTGTCATCTGCAAATGACAGGTGAACCAAGCCCTAAAAGAGAAAATAGACTGGTTATCAGGCACAGAAGGGGGAACACCTGTGAGTGTCTGCAGAGTCACATGACTGGATAGTGTTGGACTCAAGGCACATGAAGCCAGTGCCTGAGCCCAGTCAGTCAGTCTGTCCCTGGGAGCTGCAGGTGAAAGCTCTTCAGTAGAGCTAATGCTGGAGCTAATGGCAGAGCTAATGCTAGAGACCCTGCTATTCTTGGGAGCTATATGCATTCAGTTGCTCATCAAACCCTGGTTGGTAGTGCGTACATGTGTGTACAGGCCAATCTCAGGACATTTCTGTTCTAGGGTAAACACAGGCACAACTTGTCATCGTACTAATGCAACATCTGTTCTTAGCCTCTGAACTAGATACGAGGATGAGAAACCTATGTGAACATTTTCATTTCTTTGTTTATTGTTGTCAGATTCATATGCGACTATATGCACAACTGACATAAACGTATATAAAGTAGAGGTGCATTGATACATTGGTCCGATATCAGATCAGTGCTGGTATAAAGAAAATTGACTGTATCAGATATCGGCCTGGTGAGGTCAGTAATTTGGCTGATAAATGCCCGTTTTGCGCACAGCCTTAGCGCAGCACTCAGGCAGTGAGGAACACAGCTCAGCAGTGTGGAGAGCTGCCTGCAACTAGTAAGTCCAGTGTAGTGGAAGGGGAGGGAAGGGGTGTGGGTGGGGCAGATCAATGCTCCATGCAGGAGGGAGGGGGTAGAGGCAGGGGGTGCTGCTGCCTGGGGGGGGCAGAGTTGTGGCTCATGGGTGGGAGGTGGCTCCTGCTGTTGCTTGCACCCTGGTAGGGCATGGGAGGGGGCATGGGCCCCGCAGATCTGTGTGGGTTAGGGCAGGCTGCAGCTGGGGCTGCGTGGGGTTCTTCTCGGAGGGGGCTGGACTCGGAGTGGGCACTGGCAGTGCTGGGAGGATGCTGTAGCCACCCCGGATTTCACCACCACTCTGCTCCCAGCGCCACCACCACCAGCTGCCCGGTTCAGCCCCAGCTCAACACCCTGCCTCCACCCATGTGCCAGGAAGAGTTGGGGCTGTGCCAAGCAGCTGGTGGGAGTGCTGGGAGTGGAGCGGCGGCAAAATTAGGGGTGGTTGCAGCATCCTAGTGCTGCTGGTGCCTGTTCTGAGCCCAGCCCCCACCAAGAAGAGCCCTGTGCAGCCTGCCGTGCCCTTCTCCACACAAATCCAGGGAGCACACCCCCCCGTGCCTTCTTGGGGTGCAAACAGCAGTGGGAGCCGCCTCCCTCCATGCCACGAGCTGTGGCTCTGGCTCTCCCCCACCCTGCCTGTGCAGTGCCTGCCCCTGCCCTCTCCCTCCCTCACCATGGGGGGTGTTGATCTGGGCCCCCCGACACCCCTTCCCTCCCCCCTCCCCTTCCACCACACCGGACTTACTAGCTGGAGGCAGCTGTATCGGTAATCAGATCGGTATCAGCTGATATGCCTCCATAAATATTGGCTATCAGTATCAGCCCCAAAAAATCTCTATTGGTGCACTCCTAATATAAACTATATATTGAAATGAAATGTTGACACACTCTGTACAGACTAAAGTATTTAAGAAAGATTTAAACCTATGTCGCAGGGAATGTCTTAGGAAAATGAAGCTATTTAAAAAGAGAAAGGAGGAACTTTCTTTTACGTTAGCTAAACACTGTAGTAAAAAATCTTCATTACAAAACTGACAGTAGAGAAATATGATTTCTGTAATTTATGAAACAAAGTTCAATGATTGTTTGTTCTGGGACGACAAGGTGGAGCTTTTAATTAACTTACCTAGACAACACAAGCTGACTGAGAGAGAGAGCAATTGAGTTCACATTCCTTAGGACCTAATCCATTGATTTGGGCCTTACTTCAATGGAAGTTTGCCTAAATAAAGAGTGACTAAGAATTCTTGGTTGGCATTTACACTGGGATCTTACTGTTAACTACAGCTAGATTAAATTTCTCAACTAATGAGTTTCTGTCTACACAAGTGCTAAATAATACTTAGAAGCCCTGGCCATCAACTGGGTAAGGACTTATATTTTGTAAGTTAGAAAATAATTACCTTGTACCCTTGACATGCTATGGTATGCATGTGTAACAGATAATCAGATTGTAAAGATTCCAGAAACCTTATCTGGTCATATTACAAGAGGAAACTGATGATATAGGACCTAGGGTTCTTTTCAATCTTCATCACTAGTTGAGCATGTAGTTGAGGCAACTCCTAATAAAATGTTGACTTGTTCCTGTGATGGGTCTTACAAAGCTTATTGGGTCCATGTTAAACTCAAATGTTCTTGACTGCTTAAAGTGAAGCAAGTATGTGGTTGTGTTCTAGTGCTATAATAATCTGTAGCTATTATGGCTGAGATTATTTTTTAGGTTAACTGCTGTGGTTACATCTTCCTGTGTTTTGCAGAACCTGAAACATTATTTCTGCAAGGTTTGCCCCACTCATTTAAGCTGAAGCTAATTCAGCTGCCCAAAGGATCCTCAGTGTGTGCTCAGTGAGTGGGAGAAGAAGCTAGAGAATGTGCATGACTTATTTTGAACGCAGTCAATGAGTGGCACCTCATAGGGGCAGAGTAATTGGTGGAAGATTGCCACTACCTCTTTTCTAGTTTGATCCCTCATCTGAAGTAAAAATATTTGAGTTTTGAGATGACTTGGGGGTTTGTGTTGCTGAGAGTGCAATTTCTGCATATCACATTAAGCTTTAGGCAGTGTTGTGCAAGTGCTGAATAAATATATGCTATCAAAGCATCTAGGAGAGAAATTGGTGATACATTTGCACCAATAACACTTTTTAAAAATTATTATTATTTATTTGTTGTTATTACCACCATATTTGTTAACATACATTGTGCCCTGGAGTATAATACGCACCCTGTTGTTGGAAGCCAAAATGAAGAAAAAATGTTTTTTCCAGATATTTAGCTGTATAGATCAGAGACAGAGGCCTAATTTTCAGGTGACTTATCCTCTTTTTCTGCTAAACTAAAGCTGAAACTCTAGCTGTTGAAGACCAGTTTTTATGGATGGATCTATGATTTTGAAAAGAGCTAAAAATAGTTCCAAGCCTATGAAATATGCGTAGAGAGACCAGGAGCAGCTAGCAGACAGGAAAAATTGCCCTAAGAAATGTTAGTGGAATATCAAGACCATTGTTAACTGCTGCAGAGTGCAGATCAGTGAGTCATTAAATCAGCTGACTCCCTGAGCTACTTGTATATTAACACTTGTTCACCAGAGTGCCCAAAGGGATGACAAGGTGGAACGGTTATAAACTCCTGCAAGACCGTTTAAGGAAGAATTTCTTTACTGTCCGAGCCCCCAAGGTCTGGAATAGCCTGCCGTCAGAGGTGGTTCAAGCACCCACATTGAACACCTTCAAGAGAAATTTGGATACTTATCTTGCTGGGATCCTGTGACCCCCGCTGACTTCCTGCCCCTGGGTCAGGGGGCTGGACTTGATGATCTTCCGAGGTCCCTTCCAGCCCTAATGTCTATGAATCTATGAAAAAAAACTAGAGTTCTTCTATTCCAGGCAGAAAATCACTTACTTGCTTAATGCACGCACCTACATTTTGAGGGGCTGAGTTTTGGGAGAAGAAAGGTGTGTGTTTTATACAAGAAAATATAAGTTCAACAGGCAATACTGAAGGATCTCTTACTGATACTGACATTTTGTTTGCTTTTTTAGTATCGTGAAATTATGATGATTATAATGGTCCAAAATGTGTTGTGAGTCATTTTAGTTAACTCACATGGCAATGACATGCTAGTTATTTCTTATTAAGACATGCTTTAAACTCTTGTTCTAAAAAAAAAATATGTATTTTTATAGGTTTGCCTGAATCTATCATTGCAGCTGCGTGTTCGAGAAGTGGCCAGAGAGTTCTGCACGTTGATTCGTAAGTTATCCCAATTCTATACTTTATTGAGCATTTAAGCATTTGCAGAAATTTTAAAATACCATCAGCCTGAATTTGAAAAAAAGTCTAGAATTGATTTTAAAACTTGCTAGAAGATGGCAGTCAAAGGACTGCTGTAAACACAACTCTTGGGGGGGTTTGCAAGGAATCAGGGTCCTTTAAGAACATCGTTTTATACCATAATTGTGTGTTAACTGCCTGGGGCAGGGGGTGGCAGGGAAACATTTACTGGTCTCAAGTTCAAGTGCCTGTAGCATGTGCAAAAATGCCAGCACTTCCTAACGTAGGTGCTTTTAACTTAGTTACTTAATTTAATTTGGTTTTCAGAGGTGCTCAGCAAGCACTTATAGCCATTGACTTCAATGGGAATTCATCTCCTCAACACCTCCAATACTTCCAGATCACATTTTTAGCTGGTTAGCTTTAGCTCGCCTAATTAGAAAATTTTGGCCAGATTGATTAGTCCTCAGAATAGCAGGCTAAGTGGACATCCTTTACAAATCTACTATTTTTTTGTCCTCATAGTTTCATAGTTGATAGGGTAGGAAGGGACCTGAACAGATCATCAAGTCCGACCCCCTGCCACGGGCAGGAAAGAATGCTGGGGTCAAACGACCCCGGCTAGGTGATTATCTAGCCTCCTTTTGAAGACCCCCAAGGTAGGAGCGAGCACCACTTCCCTTGGAAGTTGGTTCCAGATCCTAGCCGCCCTGACTGTGAAGTAGTGCCTCCTGATGTCTAGCCTGAACCTACTCTCAACCAACTTGTGGCCGTTCTTTCTCCCTAGGTGCTGGTTCTTTCTCTCTAGGTGCAGTACCTTGCACTTGTCAGTATTGAATCCCATCCTATTCTCATCCGCCCGCCCCTGTAACCTGTCCAAATCTAGTTATAGCCTGTCCCTCCTTTCTACTGTGCCCACCTCTCCCCACATCTTAGTGTCATCTGCGAATTTGAGCAAGGTGCTTTTCACCTCTTTGTCCAAGTCGCTGAACAGTACGGGCCTGAGGACCGAGCCCTGTGGGACCCCACTGCCCACATCCCTCCAGGTCTTTAATCTGCTCTTAATCAGTATCCAGACTCCAGTCTATTTTTTGCTTTACTCGTGTCGCTTAACACCTGCCGAATGTCAACCACTTTGAGGGACATTCATTGGTCTTTTTTGCAGTTCAGCCTGTCCAGCTGCAAAGCTACAGTTCTTTTTGTAGTATTTAAAAGACTTATTTTAGATTTCATAGATTTCATAGACATTAGGGCTGGAAGGGACCTCAGAAGATCATCGAGTCCAGCCCCCTGCCCAAAGGGCAGGAAGTCAGCTGGGGTCATAGGATCCCAGCAAGATAAGCATCCAGTTTCCTCTTGAAGGTGTTCAATGAAGGCGCTTGAACCACCTCCGGTGGCAGGTTGTTCCAGACCTTGGGGGCTCGGACAGTAAAGAAATTCTTCCTTATGTCCAGCCTGAAACGGTCTTGTAGTAGTTTATGACCATTTGACCTCGTCATCCCTTGGGGCGCTCTGGTGAACAAACGTTCCCCCATATACTGGTGGTCACCCTTGATAAACTTATAGGTGGCCATCAGATCACCCCTGAGCCTGCGTTTTTCCAGGCTAAAGAGCCCCAGGGCTCTCAGCCTGTCATCATAGGGTCTGCTTCCCTGACCTCTGATCATGCGCGTGGCTCTTCTCTGGACTCTCTCAAGCTTCTCCACGTCCTTTTTGAATTGTGGAGCCCAAAACTGGACGTAGTACTCCAGCTGCGGCCTCACTAAGGCCGAGTACAAGGGGAGAATGATATCCCGGGATTTGCTTGAGAAGCATCTATGGATGCAAGCCAGTGTTTTGGTCGCTTTACTAGCCGCAGCATCGCACTGCAGGCTCATGTTCATTTTGTGGTCAATGATGACCCCCAAGTCGCTTTCTTCCATAGTGCTAGCCAGCATAGCACTGCCGAGCCTATAAGGATGCTGAGGGTTTTTCTTCCCAAGGTGGAGAACCTTGCATTTATTGGCGTTGAACACCATCAGATTCTCATCCGCCCACTTGCTGAGCCTGTCCAGGTCAGCCTGGATCACCCGCCTGTCTTCTGGTGTGGATGCTTTGCCCCAAAGTTTGGTGTCATCAGCAAACTTGGCCAGTCCGCTTCTGACTCCAGTGTCCACATCATTAATGAAGATGTTGAACAGTATGGGTCCAAGGACAGAGCCTTGGGGGACCCCACTGGTCACAGGACACCATGATGAGTGACTTCCATCAATTACTACCCTCTGGGTCCGACCCCGGAGCCAATTTCCTACCCAGTGGATTGTGGAGGACCCAAGGCGACAATTGGCCAGTTTCTCCAAGAGGTGATCATGGGAAACCAGACTGAAGGCTTTTTTGAAGTCTAGATATATGACATCAATCTCTTCTCCCTTGTCCAGGTGATAGGTCACCTGGTCATAGAAGGAAATGAGATTGGTCAAGCAAGACCTGCCCACAACAAACCCGTACTGGCTATCTCTTAAGATGTTGGCGTCGGCCAGTCCATTAAGGATGGCCTCTTTAATAAACTTTTCTAAGATCTTCCCCAGGATAGAAGTCAGGCTAATGGGCCTATAGTTAGCCAGATCCACTTTCCTCCCTTTCTTGAAGATAGGCACCACATTGGCCTTCTTCCAGTCTTCGGGCACTACACCAGAGCGCCAAGAGTTTTCAAAGATCTGCGCTAGAGGCTGGGCTATGATGCTCGCCAGCTCCATGATTACCCTGGGGTGAAGATTGTCAGGGCTGGCTGACTTGAAGGTATCCAGCTTCTCAAGATGTTTCTTCATGAAGTCAGCATTAATGGAGGGCAGGGGATCACCCTTACCCGGACTTCCCTGTCCCGTCGCGGGCATGGGTGTCCCATGGGACTGATGAAAGACCGGCGCAAAGTACCTATTTAGTAGGTTGGCTTTTTCCTGGGTGTCAGTTGTCAGTTGCCCCATCTGGTTCAGCAGGGGTCCAATGTTGCCCCTGCTTTTCCTCTGGCTCCCCACATATCTGAAAAAGGACTTTTTATTGTCCTTGATGCTCAAAGCTAGTTGGAGTTCAGTTGCAGCCTTGGCTTTCCTGGTATGCTCCCTACAGGACCAGACCAGTGCAGAATAATCCTCCTTGGAGGCGACTCCCATCCTCCATCCTTTGTAGGCCTTTCTTTTTAGCCTCAGGAGGTCTGCTAGGTTCCTGGAGAGCCAGGGGGGGTGCTGTGCCCTCTTGCTGCCTTTCCTCCGAGATGGAATAGACTTAGTTTGTGCATTGAGGATCGCTCCCTTGAGGAGCAACCACTCTTCTTGAACTCCCCTCTCCCCGTGGTCATGGTCCCTTAGGGCCTCACTGACAAGCCTCCTGAGCTTGTCAAAGTCGGCTTTCCTGAAGTCAAGGACTTCCGTGTTGCTGACTGACTTGCCAGCTTTTCGGCGGATGGTGAAGGTGATCAGCTCGTGGTCGCTGTCACCCAGCTTCCCATCGATCACTAGGTCGCTGACTAGGTCATCCCCAGTAGCCAGTACCAGGTTGAGCAGCGCTTTGCCTCTCGTTGGCCCATAGACTTCTTGAGTCAGGTAGAGGTCATCCACGCACGAGAGGAAGCTTTGTGACCGCTCAGATTTTGCTGAGCGATCCTCCCATGAGATGTCTGGGTAATTGAAGTCACCCATGACAACCACGGTCCTGGAGCATGCTGCCTCAGCCAGTTCCCGGGCAAACTCCTGGTCAAGCTCAGGACTTTGGGTGGGAGGTGTGTAATAGACTCCCACCATTGTGTCCCCTGTGCCGTGTTCCCCACAGATTTTAACCCAGAGGGTCTGCAGTCGTCCACCCTGGTCGCCAATATCGGCTTGCAGGGACATGTAGCTTTCCTTAACATAGAGAGCTACACCCCCGCCCCTTTTATCTACACGATCCCTCCTGTACAGGGTATAGCCATCTATCCCCGTGGTCCAGTCATGGGTGGAGTCCCACCAGGTCTCTGTTATCCCTATGACATCATAATTGTTTGCACTCAGCAGGAGGATGAGCTCCTCCTGCTTATTCCCCAAGCTCCTGGCATTTGTTTACAGATTCCCCAAGCTCCTGGCATTTGTGTACAGAACTCCTGGCATTTGTGTACAGATGTATTGTGTCTGCTTCTTTCCTGGTGGATACAAGAAATGAGGAAACAGCTACCAGTGAGAGGTAGAGAAGCCAACTGCAAACATTCAGATCTTTTAAAAAATTACAGAATTGGCTTAAAGATGATGATTTTTAAATATGAAGTATTTAAATTGAAAATATCCAGTTTTAGAGCTTTTTAAGTGAACTGGTTTTACATTTTCAAACTCTTTTCTGTAACTGCAACAGATAGAATCTTTATCTTTTAACATGGATGCTGAGATTGTCATACAATACAGTTCTAGCTGGAGTTTAAACTACTGAAAAAAATCATTCACAAGAATTGACAACACACGTGTAATAAGCTGGTGGGGTTATAAGGTGGTGGTGGAGTTGGAGAGGAAGGGACGTTTCAGTACTAACCTAAAGGACCCTGGACCAGTGCTCTGCATCTCAACTTCTAGTGAGATGCTTTGAATGCCTGGTCAGACCCTGACACCTTCCCCTCTCCTGCCTTTCAACAAGACTTCCTATATCACAGTCAGATTCCCAATCCCTTTCCAGAGGGACAGCAGCCACCAGTTCCTTATTATCAATTTATGGATAATAAGTGCATAATAACCTAATGAAAATACCCAGTTGAATATTGTAGTGCCCTAGATACCTCAGTATATAGTAGGGGTGGGCAAAATACAGCTCACAGTCCATATCCTGCCTGCCAGTTGATCCTATCTGGCCCACCAGCAACCACTGGGAGCCCGAGGAAGGAGGGCTGTGTCCTGTGCTGCTCTACACTAGCACAACCAAGGCCAGGCCAGGCCCTGTAGTGCACAGACTCCTTCAGCCCCCACTCCTGGTTTCCTGTTAGCACTGAAGCTGTGCAGCCCTGGGACTGTGGCCACTGCCAACCTGCTTGCCTACCTGCTGCACTGAGCTGCTGCCACTGCTGCACCACTAGTCCTTGCTGGTGGGCGGCGGGTGCGGTTTGCCCAGAACAGCCACTCCCAACTTTCCTGGTATGATGCAGGGGCGGCAGTGGCTTGTCACAGTGGGCAAGTGGGACAGCTACTCAGGTTGCTGCATTGCGCCTCATCCTGTGCAGGTGCAGCTGCCAGCAGCCACAGCGCCAGAACTGCATAGCACCAACAGATAGCTGGGCAGAAGGAGGGGATCAATGCGGAGGGGTGGAGGAGTCTGCATGTTTTGTGGCCTAGCCCTGGCTGCAGCGTAGTGGTGCAGGATGCAGCCCTCCCTCTTCAGGCTCATGACTGCGGCTAGCAGCCCAGATGGGATCTGCTCCCCACTCCATTCCTCAACAGCTCACCAAAACTCCTTAAGTGACCCTTCAGCCCAAATAATTACCCACCCCGGTATATAGCTACCTGTTAGCCAACATCCTGATACCAAATGCTCCCATTGTTTTAACGCCTTACACCCAACTTGTTTTTTTTAACTGTTTCATTTAGAAACCCTGCCCACTACCTGGGTTAGTGTATCTGCCTTTCTCCCTCCATGCTCTAGACACATAGCAGCCAAGTCATGTGTACATCTTTGTTCTCTACTTTCCTTGCCTTTAGTTAGTATGACAAAAGGTGTTCTGCATACTCTTTCAAAATAATACTGAATTAAAGTATTAACCATTTTAAATTAATAAGATGCATAAAATGTAATATGTTCTTACTTGGAACTTGGCAGTTTTGTTGTCCATCCTCTTACCTGCAGTTTCCTGAACTGGCAAAGAGGAATGTAATGTACTGGGGGGAGGGCGGGAGTTGGTTGGTTGGTTGTTTTATAAACAAGCATATTAGCAGGATGAATCATATCTTATTCTGATTGGATTTAATTTAATTTTGAGTTCTAGCCTGGCCCTTCTATGGTGACAATCCCTCAGAAACTCCAAGGACTGGTTGGTCCTTAAACTGCTTCATCTTGTAGTGTTTTACATCTTGAGAGTTAATTTAAACTGAATAGAAGCTGTCCTCTAAATTAAAAACATGGTTTCAGAATCTTTAATTCCATCACAAAAAGTTCCATATAGTACACACACTTGAACAGCAAGGAGGTTCAGAATCCTTGAAATCTCATTAAAGGTAATGTGGATGCCTCATTTACAGTATTTCTGGCAGCATTTGAATTTGATAAAATGCAGTTTTGCAGAAGAATAAAATGCTATATTAGTAGGGAAAATATTAAATACTTAAAGTAAGCAGGCAGTTTTTGAGACTTAGAATTAATACATTCTGGCTGGTTAAACTTAGCTTCAATGGTAACGACATTTTTCAGAATCACAAAACATTATGCATTGACTGTTTTTGGTCAAATAGTTTTTTTCCACCTTGCTTCTCCAGTTTTAATATCAGAGGTTTATTAATGGTCTGTAGTAATAGCTATGCACTAATACCTTTGATCTGAAGCATCAGTGTCTTTTCTGCTGGTGGTGGAGAGAGCCCACCAAATGACTGTCTTATCTCTCAAAAGTAGAGAGTAACTACAACTGTGGAGTGCTGATTTTGTTTGTTACTGGTTTCACTTGAATGTGTTTGGTTATATTCATGCATGCTTCCTCTTTCATTTTTATGATGAAAACAAAGTGTTCTAATTTCTCCCCTCGTCCTGCTGTGAGTTAATTTTTCCAAATCTTGGGCAAGATTAGAATTGGTAGGTCCAAGGAAGGTATGCTCAGTGGAGGCTTTTTAAATTCATGTTAATAGTTTGCTGCTTTAACTAGTGTATGTTCTCAGTAAAATATGATCTAGAATCCATATTTTGGTAAAACCTGAGATATTTACACTATAAAAAAACCAATAGGCAAACATTACAAAAGCCATCTGGTTTTTAAAATCTAAAACAATTTAATGCTGTCTTCCAGAATGCTATTGCTGGCTTTGTATTTTAAGTGAGAAGAGCCCCACTGTTAAACCTTTAAAGTTTGTGACTGATTTGAAACTCTAAACGTATTTTTATTTTATTTGGTGAACTAATATATAAATGTAATCATTAGATAAATTCACAAATTATCTTCTCATTTTATTAATTGAACATTTGTTAGCAGAAAATAGTATGCTTGCTGAAAACATTTCTGTTCAAACTATTGTATTCTGTTACGTCTAAATTTTTACATTTTGTAAAGATTATCTGATCTATAAAATCCTTTTTAAGATCATAGTTTAGATTGCTAATTTCCCATTCCCTAGAACAAAAATTTAGTCCATTGAAATATGTACGTTAGCTACATTATTTTATTTCTTCATTTCTCTATAAACGTCAGAAAAAGTTCAATATAAAATATTGAATAGGTGCAACTAAAAATAAAACTGTTTGTTCTTGTATATATTGCTTGCATTCATTGTGTTGTATAGATTATCTTGTTATTTTTAATCTCCAATCTTTGTTTGTATTTACCAGAATATGCTGCATAGGTAATGGTGCTAGATAATTCTGAAGCAGCCCATTATAAAATACTAAGTTCAAGCCTCTGATTTATAAACCAACAACAGCTAATCTTATTCAAAATAGTCTCTTCATTGCAGTGTTGCCATAAATTTCTGTAGACAGATTTTAAACTAAAGTTAGCTTCTGCCAAATTGTAATTGAAGGGGCTCTATTTCTGCGTGCCAGCTATCTGTCTCAATAAATGTAAAATCTGTGGTTCTTTTCAGAGAGCTACATTTACTGTAGATATTAATGAGCTGTTGACATGTGAAATTTCAAGGATAGATGTTAAGTGATTTAGAAAAGTAATTTGCAATTCAAAATGTGGAGAATCGGCACTTATTTTAAACTTGAAGTTGCTAAAGGGAAGTATGTGAAGTCTAAAGTTGATTACTTTGTGAAGTGACTGTAGCTCCTCTAGTAATACAGGACTTTCCTCTTAGTCATTCTCTGTCCTATTTTTCTTTACCCCTCCTTATATTCTGTTTTGCAGTTTCTTTATATGCAAGGGAAGCTTTTCTTCAAATTAGCACTGTTTCTAGAATGAAGTTTTCATTTGAATTGTAGCTTCCTCCCTTGTCTTTAATAGAAAGTGTATTATATAAAATCACAGGGTTTTTTAAAAAAAAAGTTACCTTGCACCATTTACCTCACTCTGGAGATGCTGTCTTTTTTCCTTCTGGGACTGAAAAATAATTTTGGAGGTGTCAGTCAAGGGGCACAGAGTGGAAAATTCCATGTTTTGCCTTTGAAAAGGTTATATCAAATGCTCATAGTTTTGTTTGTTTCAGTAACTATTGGGGGTATATGGGCAGTGTCTTAATTTCTTAGGAAGCCTTAATATTTTCCTCTGTCTTACAGAGCAAAGAAAGCTGTCAGCCTGTATACTAAATACTTTTCTATTCCCACCCAAATAAAAGACAGTCAAGCACATACAGTGACAATACCTTCCCAGTGTACTGTTAGAGGGTTCTTCTCTGTTGGGACAGTAAAATAAGGTAAAACTGATTTAAGAAAATGGGAGTAAGATAATTTTTACTGGTGAGTGTTTCTAAAAATCTAGCTCCCACTGTGTCTATGGCTGCTTTTAAATTGTTTTTATCTCTGGCCAGTCTTGGATCTTACTGTGTCTGAATCTTTTTTAAATTAAACAAGAAAAAACACATTTTTTTTTTCCTTCTCCCACTTTTACCAGAACCTTTAGACAATCATTATAACCTTTTTCTCAGGTTCAGAACTTGAGAACTGTCTGATTTTTCACATCTCAGCTCACACGTGATCTTTTGCCACAAACAGGCGTTTTTTTCCACTGCGAGAAATGTTTCTGGGCAGTGGAGCAGTCCAGGTGTTCAGCCTGCAACTGCCCCCTCTCCTGTTCCTTGCACCTTCCTGACACCGAGATAATCCTAGTCTGGGGAAGGTACAGGAAGCAGCGCTGCTCCATTTCTTCCATTCCTGGGGTGGAGTGAAATGGTGGAGAAAGACTCACTGTTCCTCACTAGGTCTGGAGAACAGGCAGGGAGTCTTTCCTTGATGCTCTGCTCTCTTCCTGTAGACTGGCTTGGGAGGGGAGTAGAGCAGCAGGGCAAAGCCTCCACTCCATTTCCCAGTCCCTGGTCTGGGCAACTGTGGGGAGCATTACGCCTCTGCCCCAGCGAAAACTTCTTCACCTCCAGTTCCTGACCCATAAACTTTCAAATTATCATGTGTGCTGCTGGGCAGTGCACATGGAATTTAAAGCTTGTGGAACCAGGAACTTGTGGCGGGAAAAGCATTCCCTGACCCCACTTCCCTTTTCCACTGGCTTTTAAATGATTCCCCCACCATGCAGGTGGGCTGCAGGAGTGGCAAACAGAAACCAGTTGTGCTGGGAACTGAGTTTGGGGAGAGTATCCCAGAGCCTAGTTTCCAGCTCTGCTGGTTTTGGGTGACAAGGGGATGCTTGTACACTTGTTTTTACTGGAAGAGCTGCAGTTCTCCCAGCAGAAATGTAGTGCCTCTACATGGCTTTTATTACATCTCTAAAATCTACCCTTTCCCTTGTCCCTGATGCTTACACTCCTTCATATCCTCATTCTTTGACCCAGAACTTTCTCCTTTTGGCATACAGGACTCTTTTCTTTTTCTTTTTCTTTCTAGCAGCTACAGTTTTGTACTTCTTTGCCATGTCAATCCTATCCTCCACCTTCTACTCTTACTCACAGACTTCCTATACATTTCTACATAGAGTTCAGATCCCTTACCTGTGACTTTAATGCTCTTCTTGTTTAATTACTTGTTGTCTCCCATCATGCCTCGGTTTCCTTTATCTACTTTTCATGTCTGGTTGCTCTTCTTTTCTGTACTTCTTTCTTTGCTTCTCATACCTTTACACTAGTTTTAAGTGTCGTCTGTCTTTAAAATTCCACTTTTCTTTTATAGGAGCATCCCAAATTTCTAAGGTGCCTACCAGTTTCCAACATCTGATATTTTGCAATCTGTTCTCTAATTCTTTTTACACCTTGCTGAATATATTGGAGCTTGTCAGTTATAATACAACTTGCCACAAAATTTAACTCAGGTTATTCCTTTCAAAGCAATATGAACAGTGTAAGAAGAGAGGGGAAATAATGCTTCAAAAGAAGTCTTGGATTACTTCCAAGACAAGTTTAAGAACTGTTTTAACTCTAGGTTAGAAGCCTTGGGCAGAACATTTTCAGTAGATGCCTTTTAACCTTGGAAAAGAAAGCCATCTAGTTGTGTAGTTTCAACCAAAAGACTGTAGAAAGAATACTTCTGGTTAAAATCTTTCTCTTGGGAACCAAGGAGCCTGTCATTCCATTTAACCGTGTCTTGGAGCATGTAACTAAGGCAGAGTGGAAATTTTCTAATAAATGTGAGAAATTCAGTAAGTAAAGCATTACAGTTTATGGGTTTGAAACTGTAGTCATGTTGTCTCCAGATCCTTAAAATCGATGTGGCAGTAACTTCCCTTGCAAAAGACAGCTATTCTGATGGTAGGAGACTCTTTTCCGAGAGATCAAATGCAGGATAGACACATACAGGCAGCTCTCAGGAGAAATCATGAAGCATCAGCAGCTTCTCTTCAGACATCTGCAGCTTTGACTTGTTTTACCATGGCTATTATGACATGGCATTCAGAAACCCAGTCTTCCTAACAGACATCTTCTACAAAAGGCTTTATCTGCTGCTGCTTTTGTATTACATGCTATCACAGTTGTTCCATCTCTCTCAACTTGATGCATCTCTTCAAATGAAAATGCTACATGCTACCTTTGATTGAGTCTCAGGAAGAGCTGATCAGCAAGAAATAATTGCACTCTCAACAAAAGTGTTTTAGGCTGGGATATTTTTTGAATGTTCAGGAACCTAGAAAAAGTAGTTAAATTATTTAGCAAATGGGGAAAAGTAGGATCTGGATCATACAACATTCACAGAAATGATTCCAGGTTCCTCTTAAGGGCTTTAGATACAAACTTAAAAAATCTGAACAGAAGCCTGGTCCTCAGTTAATCGCAAACAATAGAGTTTCATTTGACTAACTGAACATTTTACATAATACAAGTTTTGAATAAACTGCACTTGGACAGGTATGTATTACAGAAGGAAAAAAATACTCTGGTCTTCAGTTTCTATGAGAAAATACAGTAATTTATCTGAAGTAATTTAGATCCTTACCGATTTAGATAATTGAACCTGTTCTAGGGTTTTCCATTATTAATCCATTTTTCTGTAGTCAGCTAAAAGGGAGGATTATAAGCCTTAAGAATTATAAGGACATGTGCAATATAGAATTGGACTATTGGCATTGATACCATCAGCACTATTTGCAGAAGATCTCGATTTGAAGTTCTTTGATCAATCTTAAAAATAGTAAATGCCTATCTACTCTGAGATGACTCCTTAAATTAAACTATCAGAGTTGTTTTAGTAAGTCTTTTTTCCCTTTTAGATTTGCTTCCTCTTTAAGGATCCTTACCAAGGACTTAGCTTGTATTTGTGAGAGCTAGAAAATCCATCAATACTTGTACAGCATCATTTTTGGAGTATTTAGGAATCATTGACAGATTATGATGATTCATCGCATAATGCAGGGCAACAGCCAGTTCATTAAAAAACATGGAAAAAACATGTTGTTTTCTTTACAAAAGAATTCTTTAGAAGGCTGTGACATTAACTTGGGGAAAAAGTTTAATTCAGAGGAAAAGACGAACACGGTTTATTTTGCAGTAGTAACATTCATAATTGAAGAAATCATATCCTTGACTAAATATTGTTCAAGACTTTATTTGAAAAAAACTAATCGCCACACTTAAGTAAGAAGACAAAAGATGTCTCAAAGGGCACTCTAATGACAAACATAAGAGAGAGCTTTTAAATTATTGTAGCTCGATTTTTTTTCCTCCCCCACAGAATGTTTCATCCTTTATGATAGCATATTGATAATACTTGTTTCTTTTGCTGCAGATGTGCGCATTTCAGGTACTCCACATAAAGGAAACATAAAGCTCAACAAGATTTAAATTTTGGAAGGCCTGTCTTTGTTTTATGCTGATGTTTTCTGTGATTGATGCCCTTGCTTGTTGTGACAGCCAGATTATATTCCTTTCAAGGAAACTGGTATTTAAAGCAGAAGATTCTCTTGTCATTCTCTACGCTTTTTTCTTTTTAATTCCCAGAAGTGATAGATTATATAATTTATGAATATTGGATTTGTTTTGATAATATCTCACAACAGAAAGAAACAAAATTAACCTAATTTCCACCGTTGGAAATGAGGGCATTTTTGACTGATCTTTATAGAGAACTGAAAGGGTACCAGGCTATTTTTTAGTGGGATTCATTCTGAGGAAGTCTGGGAATCATTAAGTATGTTTGATTCTCATTGGATCGTATTGATTCCAGATGAGAATCATGTAAATGTTTCCTAGTTTTTTGTTAAAGTCCTTAACAAATACTCATTTTCCTAATAGCCCAATAAGGCAAACAAATATTTGCTCCATTTTACAGTTATTCTGGGTTTCCTGATTAGTTACAGCTTTGCAGTGGCTTTGTCTGTTTAAAATGAAAGACTGGAGGAGAATTTACATTAACATAGGACCTCTGAGAGAATCAGCTCTAATCGTAAAGTCTTAAACTATAGATTCTGTTATTAAGCTCAACTTTTTAATTCAGTGATTAGTGAATTTTCTCTTCTCTTCAGGGAAAACGTCCTATTTATGTTCCTTACCATTTCCCTTCAGGAGCTGAAGGACTTTTTTAGGTCAGTTTCTAGTCATGAACAATTAGACATTGTTTAGTAGACATCTGTCTTTCTTGTGCTAACTAAGCAAGATATGGTAGAGCATCACCCTCTGGTACTATAAAGGGACTGACACCCTTAATGAAGTCTTTGTCAGTGCATATAACTCTTTTGGAAAACATCCTCTTTTAAATAACAGAACTGAACTTGAAGACTCTTTTTAAACTTTTATTTTTTCTAATTTTTGGAAACAATGTGATAAAGACTTCTGTTTTTTGAGGATAACTGTTAAATCACACAGAGGGACAGTGCAAACTATCTTTGCATTATTTCGTAGGGTAAAAACCCCTTTGTTCTTCCCAAACATTAGTCTTTAATTCATTCAGTAATTTTTAACATTCAATAAAGGTGACTTTCAGTGTGACATCTTCAAGGAGGGGGAGAGTAAATATTTCTTGGCGTGCATTCAGTGAAGCAGAACAAATTAAAAGAAAGTAGTTATTTTGGCATCCCCAAAAGTATGTGTAATTCTAGAACTTTTTCACAGCTCTATAAATAGAGCTATGTACCCCCAATAGTTCATTTGATAACATATAAATACTGCTGAGTGGAAAATAGACTTCCTTGTTTTGTAATAAACTTTTTACAGTTTATATAGATAGCTACAGTTCTGCACTTGTAAACGCCTTGTTGCTACCCTGTGTGAAGCAGCTAGTATTCGCTTTGGATACAAATTTGGCCGATTCGAGGGACAGTGATTCAATTTGATGATTTGAATCACTGTCCCAAATCGATTTGGCCGAATCTGATTAGGAGATTCGGCTGCTGCCAAATTGGCCGAATCTCCAAATCAAACAGGCCCCATCCCCCACCCGGCCCCAGCATCCCGGCTCATTTGAAAAAAAAAAAACCCCAAAAAACAAGCCCTGCACGCACTGGCTACTGCCAAGTGGAGGGGCGATTCCCACTGCCACGCATTGCATGGGGAGGCTCTCCCATGAGCCCCCCGATCCCTGCCTGCTCTCCCAGCCCCCCCCCCATGGCTGCCCCATCTGGCCCCAGTTCCTAGCTCTTTAAAAAAAACACAACCCCCCCCCCCGATTCAGTGGCTCCTGCTGGAGGGGGAGGGGGGGCAATCCCCACTGCCCTGTGCTGCATGGAGAGCTCTGCCACGAGCCCCCAGAAGCCCCGATGGCCACTGCAGCAGCCAGTGAGTGTGGGGCTTTAAAAAGGCAAAGGAAAAAAAAAAGCTGGGACGCTGGGACCAGGCAGGGCAGTCATTGACAGGGCTGGGAGAGCAGGTGGGGGTCGGGCGCTCGTGCCAGAGCCCCCCACCGAGCACGGGGCAGTGGGGGGCAGCGGAGATCAGCCCCTTCCTGGCAGCAGCTGGTGAGCATAGGGTTTTTTTGTTTTGTTTTTTTAAAGAGCTGGGATGCTGGGGCTGGGCAGGGCAGCCATTGACAGGGCTGGGGAGCGGGAAGGGGTTGGGGGATGCTCAGGAGGCTGGGGAAGCAGGCAGGGGATGGGCCTGGTGGGGTCCCCTCCATGGTCTCCTCCCCGTGCTGCCAGTCCCCCTCCCCGCCCCCCTACTTAATGGCATGGAGTCTGGGTCCAAGTCCCTGTGGCGGCGAATGGGGACTGCCTGAATCTCTGAACTGTCTGAAGCTCTCTGAATCTTTTCAGAATCAATTCAGAGAGCTTTGAATTGATTCACACCTTTTTATTCATCTCCCAATTCAATTCAGATTCGAAGATTCTGCTGCCGAATCAGGCTGAATCTCCTTCAAATCGAATCAGCACCTGAAGTTTCACACAGCCCTACTTGTTATGTTTTGAGCTTTTTTTTGCTTAGATCAATGGTTTTCAAACTTCCTAAAGTTAGGGGCTTTCATAACACTTTTTTTTTCTGCCATGGAACCTTTACCCCTGGCTCCACAGGCTGCGTGAATCAATATGGAGCCAAGCAACCTGGCCCAGCACAGGCGGTGTGCTGCCTCCTGGGCCCCTCCAGCATTACCCCGAGTCTCTTTGTGAAATCCCTGTGGCCTATCATGGAACCCCAGGGTTACACAGAACTCAGTTTGGAAACCACTGCTTTACATGGTGAATGAACACTAAAAGTGCTATGTTTTTAGTTTTCTTTCCACCGAGTTAAATTATGTTTATTTTTTAATTTTTTAATCATTTTTTTCTTTTGCAGGAGAAGTTATTATGGAGGAAACTGGGCAAGCTTTAGCTTTTCAGGATTATTGTCTTGGATTAAGGAAAAACAGGTAAGGAACCAGAACTAACTTGCTAGCATCTTATTTTCATGAAAACATACTTAAAAACATAATAGAATAAGTAACTAATATTTTTTAGACACAATACATATAAGAAGAAGTCTTCTGTATTCCATTTTTTACACATAGTAAAAGAATCTGATATTCATTTTAACTCTTAAACTAAATTATTATGACTATTAATTAACTTCATACTCAGATTATCCAAAGAGCATTTGAGGCATATTTTGATAAGATGTTTTCTATTTAATATGCCACTAACTTAATGCTTAGTATTAGGAGTGCAAATAAGGCCATGTTGCCGTTTATCAAGTGTTATAATGTTTGTTAATTCACTGGATAATATAATATGTATATATATGTACATTTGCTCATATGTGTCTACTAATTGATTATGTACATTTGCTCATATGTGTCTACTAATTGATTATGCCAAAAAGCAGCTGTATGTTATAGGGTTGTTCAATGACAGAAATGTTGAATTGATACCATTTCCTACAAAATACATCCATTTTTTTTCTTTCTTAATATTGTTGCTCTTTTTGACCCAAGTGGTCTTGTGAGTGTGTTCTCCACTGGAAAAAATGGAGGGAGTGAAGTTTTTTTTTATATGCAATCCCATTTATTTGCCAAGAATAGATAAAATATCCTGTTTTGGTGAACATGGGAGGAAGTCTCTTTATAGACAGTATTCTTCCTTCTGTGGAATTTTCTGCTACTATTTTCTCTAGGCATATCTCTTCATTCAGAAATAACCAAGGGAGTTGACAGATGTTAGCCAAGTCCTTTTGTGATAACAAGACAAGCTAAGGAAAAACAGACTACATGAAACTACTATAAGGTGGATACATAACTGGTTAGATCATTGTACTCGGCGAGTAGTCCTCCATGACTCAATGTCTAGTTGTGGGGAGGTCACCAGGGGTCTGTCCTGGGTCTGATGTTGTTCAACACTTTCATTAACGATTTGGATGATGGGATAGAGTGAATGCGTAGCTAATTTGTGGATGACACCAAGTTGGTGGAATTGTGGGCACTCCAGAGGGTAAGGGTGGGTTCCAGAATGACTTTGATAGACTGGAAAAATGGTTCACAGACAATTAGTTGAGATTCAACAAGGACAGAATAACTGCATGCTCAAATACAGATGGGAATGATTGGCTAGGTTGGAGTACTGGAGAGAAGGAACTGGGGGTTGTGGTGATGGACCATAAGTTGCATATGAGCTAATAGTGTGCTCTTTGTTTCCAAAAAAAGCCAACAGCATCCTTTGTTGTATCAACAGGAGCATCACTTGCAAATCAAAGGAAGTGATTCTTCAGCTGTATTCAGCACCGGTGAGGCCTCACTTAAAATACTGTGTTCAGTTTTGGGCCTCACACTTCAAGAAGGACAGTTGTCCAGCGCTGGGCAACAAAAATGATTAGGGGCCTCAGTGACAAGACTTATGAGGAAAGGTTTTTTAGTCTGAAGAAGAGAAGACTAAGGGAGGATTTGATAAGTCTTCAAATACTTGAATGGTGATTAGAGAGAGGATGGAGATGGGTTTTTCTCTGTGGGTGAAGGGGGCAGGACTAGAAAAAATGGCCTCAAGCTTCAGCAAGGGAAATTTTCAGGAACTTTGACTGTGAGGGTGGTCAGGCATTGGAACAGCCTGCCTAGAGAAGTTGTGGAATCTCCATGCTTGGAAACTTTTAAGAGCATGTTAGACACTTGGCTAGGATGGTTTAGTCAAGGATGATCCTGCCTTGAACAAGGGCATGGACTTCGTGAGGTCCCTTCCAGCCCTACTTTTCTGTGATCCTATGAAATATTTTGTATGCTTCTGTGCTACTTTTCATAGTTTTGTGGAGAGATACAGGACTGCTCTTTAGATGTACAATTTCATTTTTAAGATGTCCAGATATGAAAATTCTCCCTTGTATTCTTATTCTTGGTAGGTTGCACTGCTTTGCCAGTGACACATTTGATAAATGTTCTTTATTTTGGAAGAGCACATTAAACAACGTAACAGCACTTATACATAAATGAACAGTATGGCATTGAGAGGGAAAATACTACTCATGTTCTTATCAGAGAGATGTTTCTTCCTAATTTCATCACATGATTTATGGTACATTTCTAAAGTGGTTACACAATTCTCAAATCGTTTCATTCCTAAATCCCTCTGAATTCAAGGTTTCTGAGCCAAAATATAGGGACCAAATATTTAGCCAAAACATGAATTGTGAAGAGGAAAAGCCTCTTATAAGTTTTTAGTATTTACATTCATGAGAATATATATGCATTTTGTTTTAGTGTTGTAACGTCAATATTTTCTTTTCAAATTTGAAAAAAAATGCAAAAAGTTAAGGTATAGTTTAAGGCAGGGCAGGGAAGGTATCAACTATAACATTGGTAGAAAGCGGTGTTATGGCACTTAGAACACTTTTTTACCACAAGCAATTATAACTGCCAGCTCATGTATTAAATACATCTATCATGAACAGAGGAACGTGCTGTCTAGATGAATTAAAATCTGCCTTTATTTGTGGGAAACTGCATTTTTAAACTATAAAATTGCATATCATTTGTTTTCATCATATACTGCAATCAGTGCAATTAAAACATTCAGGTTAGGTTATTTAATAGCCATTGGTAACATTATTAAAAAATTTAGGGCACTCTTCCAAAATCCTATCATTCTATATTTGTTTGTAAGGAAAAGACTGAGGTCAGTGAAGAAAGCGAAGACTGGAGAAAATTGATCCTTGAAACGGAAGAAGCTATTTCTCTTAGCAAGAAGGATACAACCATTCAGCATGTAGAAGATGTCTGTTATATCAGGTAATTATAAATATGGAAGTTATAAACACAATGTTCTTAATAGATGTATGTACTGTGGATGAATTATTATGATTTTAGTTGTAAGTAATTATTTTTCCTTTATTTCCTTTTGAGTTATGAGAGAGCCAAGAATTGCAAAATGCTCTGCTAAAGAACCCTATCAAATCCCTTGAACTTTAGCAGAGTTGAATGACACTTTTAAAGATTTCTTGCAAAAATGATATTATAAAAGTTGTTGGACAGTTTAATTTTGGGATAATAGTCAAAACATTTCTCATAAGAAAAGTGTGTTTGGAATTGCTCACTAGTTATAAACTTTCCTGTCTATTTGACTGTATTTTCTCATTCTGCACTCATGTACTAGGAAATAATTTTTACAAAAAAATGGAGCCCAAACATGGCTCTTCAAAAGTATAATAACTGAAGAAAAGGCTAAATAGGAAAACATATTTCTTAAAAAAAAAGTTGTATGTAAGATCAGTATAATGTTTTTAGATTAAAATATCTAAAAAGGGACCTGGGGGACCTTATTGCTATGGCTAGGGAGCCTTTTTACTGTAGGGTAAAGTCAGCTATTATTCGTATCTATGTCTACTTTGTGAATCAAAATAATTTTGTTTTCATTTGACTTTCAACAAATAGATACTTATCTTGTGTTCCTCAAATAACTTGTGTTGCAATAAAATGGATTAGGATGCAGTAGTACCTGGTATGTGTCTAAAACATGTTTGTTGCATATATCTGTGTGCACATATATGTACGAAGACCACAGAACTAATCTATTAAATCTTGTAATTTGTTACAGTGCAAACAGTATATCATTTATCAGCCAGTTTAGGAATCAAATATGTGTTTAAAACAATTTTATTTTTATTTTCTGATGCTAGTTTGACATCTAAACGTAATTAATGATTACATGGCTAAAGGTTTTGTTTAAAACGAAGGAAATTTAAAATCAGCATCTTGTATAATACTGATTAAAAACAAATCAGACAGTTTAAAAGTTAAACTTTTTGTCAGTTAAAATACTGGCATAACAAAATCTAAATTTAATACATAAGCATAATAATGTTGAGTGCATATAGTGTGAACCTCAGTTTCAGAATTGGATAATCCTGTGCATTTAATTTTGTTTTATACTTCTTGCATTGAATTATACTTTTGTTCTTAAGAGGTTTTAGTAGATATCTTGTCAGTTTCTGCTGAATCATTTCACACTGAACTGGGTGAAGCATTGAATGATTTTCATAAGGTGACACATTTTATATTTTAAACCTAAAAGGTAGGAAGAGAGAGTTGAATGCCGAAAGGTAAGTAATGCAAGCTGAAAAAATCAAGGTGTGCAAAGTTGACATTCACATTATAAGAGAAACTTGATCAGATTCCAGATTTTAAAAAATTGTTTACATTTGTGTAAAAATCCTTCTAAAATGTCTGATTCTCGCTTTAACTATTTCTACCTTAATGTCACCATAAATATTCTTAATACTATTCCAATACTGGTTTTAAGTGTTTTATATATTACTAATTGCCTAGGTATGGTGAAATAAGAAAGTTAATCACAGCTGCTTCAAAAATAAGATGACTAAAATTTTCAACTGCTTCGCAGTTTGTGAGTGTTACATCTGAACTTTCACATTAGTTCGAGATTTTTTGTTAAACGCACAATTCAGTCTAATGCATCGAACAGCACACTGCTAGAAAGAACTGGTGTTGGATAAAAGAAGCAGTTTACAAACCAACTTTAAACTTAGTGGAGAGAGTTGATCAAGGCACTCCAGACAGCTTACATGTTCTGGGTAGATTTTTGTTGTTGTTGCTTAACTTTTATAACTCGTATGAAGTAACCATTAAACATTTATTCTGAAAGAATAAACAGCTGGGTAGCAGTATAATATATACTGTGTGAAACTGAAATGAATGGCCTCTGAACAAAGTGCATCCATCAAAGGAAAAGAATACTGTCTCTACAACAAGCTGTATTGAAAAAAGGCAAATGGCTGAAAAATAAATAGTGAACACCTGTGCTGAATAAATTAACCAGCTGGTTGGCAATTTTTCATTTGACCTATCTGAAGGGGTGGCTGTTACACAGTATTAATAAGGCACATTCATTTTAAGATATTCCTTTGTTACTACCATTAATTGATGAATAGTAGTAGATAATAATCAGAATTTACACAACAGTTTTCCTGCAGGCACATCCTTTTTTATGAATTAGTGAGAAAAAATGTCTGTACAAAAGTTTAATTTGAGTGATTCTCTTTTTTATAGACAGTTGTTACATTATTCAGGGGAAGTTATTTCTGTAGGAAAGATGTCATGAGTTTACTTTTTGTGAAAGGTTTGGCTTTTACTGTAAAATTAGAAGGCCTGCACATTGTTCAGATATTAATTTGGAGAAATTGAATAGAATTTAAAAATATGTTAGCATAATGAATCTACCTTCATGAACTTTGGTGTATCAAAGGGTCCTGCCACACATTAAAATTAAAACTGGATAGAAACCAGCTGTAGAGTTGGTATAAATTTTCAAGCACTAACTTTGTAGGTGGTTAGATCTTTTTATAGTTGGATAGTAATTTTTATAGTGTGATAATTACTTTGCATGTGTGGCTGGTCTAAATTTATTGCACAGTTAACCAGTTAATTACATAATATATGTAATGTGTAGCAGGGTCCAACATTTCTGGTTAACTATGATTTCTGCTTAAAGTAGGGTTGACTTATGAAAGGTTGAGGGAAGGGCAGAAAAATTGGATCCAGTTAGATTTACACTTTCACTAAACCTGTATTTTGATTATGCAGAAATTTATAGATGGAAAATGCTGCCAAAATGAAGTAAAACTTGTGGCTTCTATACTGGCTTTTGTATCATGTTTACACAAATGTGTAAACATAATATTGAATTATGGAGATGAATTTCAGAACAATATTAAATTGATGGTCACTAATATAATCCTCAAGTAGGAGACATTACATTTTAAAACATTTTAAGGGGCAAAATCATACTGTTCTTATATTTTTTATAGATGATTCATAGATTGTAAGGTGCTAGAAGAGACTTCGCAAGATCATTGGGTCCAGCCCTCCTGTACTAGGCAGGAAAGACAACTGGGATCAGGTGCCCACACTGAGGAGACCGTCCAGTCTCACTTCCTTGGTTTTGCTTGAGATGCATCGGTTGATTCATGCCAGAATATTGTTTGCCCTGATAGCTACAGCATCTCACTGATAGCTCATGTTCATACTATGGTCTGTTATTATCCCTAGGTCCCTTTCAGTCATGGTGCTAGTCAGTTCAGTGCCACCAAGCCTGTAAGTATGTTGGTGATTGTTTGTCCCCAGATGGAGCACTTCACACTTCTCAATATTGAACTTCATCTGATTCTGATCTGCCCATCTTGCCAGCCTACCTAGGTCTGCCTATATCTGCAGCCTAGCTTCAAGTATGACCACACTCCCCCATAACTTGGTGTCATATGCGAACTTGGCCAGTGACCTCTTCACCCCCACATCCAAATCATTGATAAAGATATTGAAAAGCACTGGACCAAGCACAGACCCCTGAGGTACACCACTGGCCACTTTTCACAGCACAGATCTGTTCATCAGGACTCTCTGGGTCCTACCCCACAGCCAGCTTCCTACCCACCTAACTGTTGAGCAGTTAAGCCTGCAATCCTCCAATTTTCCCATGAGAACATCATGGGATACCAGATCAAAGGCCTTTTAGAAGTCTAGGTATACAGTGTCGACCTCCTCTCTCTTAGCCAGGTGGTGAGTTACCTGGCCGTAGGAGTTGAGATTGGTAAGACAAGACTTGCCTGCGATGGAGCCATGCTGGCTGTCATTCAGAATCCTATATTCTGCAAGCCTATTGCACATAGACTGCTTGATGAATTTTTCCAGGATTTTCCCTCAGCTAGAAGTTAGGCTAATTGGCCTATAGTTGCCCAGGTCCTCTCCTCCCCTTCTTGAAGATGGGCACAACATTGGCCCTTTTCCAGTCTTCAGGGACTTCCCCCGAGCGCCACGAGTTTTGAGAGAGTTTTGTCAGAGGTCCCGTGATGACTTTGGCCAGCTTCTTCAGCACTCTCGGATGAAGTTCATCCGGTCCTGCTGACTTTTAAATGTCTGACTTTTCTAACTGATCATGCACCAGCTCAATGTCAACAGTAGGAAGGCAGTCATTCCCACCATGCCCATTCTGAACCATATCTAGTATGATTTTGCCCCTAGTCCAGTGAAATACTGAAGCAAAATAGTCATTTGGGTGTTCAGTTTTCTCCTGAGTGTCAGTAACCAGCTGTCCTGAGTTGTTAAGCAATGGCCCCACATTTCTATTTGTTTTCCTCTTGTTCCCTACATGCCTAAAGAAAATTTAAATTCAGTCGCTGCCTTAGCCTTTCTAATCTGCTCCCTACAAGTGCAAGCTGATGTTGTATAGTCCTCCTTGGGGACTGTCCCAAGCTTCCATTGTTTGTATGCCTCTCTTTTCTTTTTCAAGAGGATGATGTTACTGATATTAAGCCAAGAGGGCTTACCAGCCCTTCTGCTACCTTTCCTCCTCATGGGAATGGGTTTCTTTTGTGCTTCGAGGATTGTGTCCTTGAGAAACGACCACTCCTCATGCACTCCTTCCACCTTCAGTCCCTGGTCCTGCTCCCCCTACTATTGCCCTGACCCTGTTGAAATTGGCTTTTTGAAGTCCAAAACTTCAACCCTGCTATCCAGTTTGACTGCCTTGTGATGGACAGTGAACATGATGGTTTCATGGTCACTGTTGCCCAGGCTACCCTCTATATTCAAGTCGCTCACCAGATCGTCTCATTTGGCCAAGACCAAATCTAGGAGAGCATTGCCTCTGGTTGGCCCATGCACTTCCTGAGTCAGGTAGAGCTCTTCAGTACAGGTCAGGAAGCAACGTGACTGATCTGACTTAGCTGTGTTCCTCCCAAGAGATGTCTGGGTAATTGAAGTTGCCTGTGATGACCATGTCCCATGCACATGCAGCCTCTGCTAGTTCTCGAGAGAACTCCACCCCGAGTTTGGTGGTTTGTAGTATACAGTTAGGTCTCTCTCACCTCACTCTGCTCTGTAGTTTGACCAAGAGGGTTTCAAGCCACTCTTCTTTGGAGCCATTGTTGGCCTTGAAGGAGGTGTAGTGCTCCGTCACATAGAGAGCTACATTTCCACCTTTCTCCCCTACTCGCTCCCTTCTGTACAGGGTGTAGCCCTCTATGGCAGGGGTGAGCAATTATTTTGGGCGGAGGGCCGCTTACCAAGTTTTGGGGAACTGTCGAGGGCCTCGTGGGTAGCCCTGCCCCTTGACAGTTGCCTCACTTCCCGGTCGCCATGTTGGAACTGGAAGTCCTGCCCCTGACCTGTGACCTTTGCCACCAGGAGTCCCTCCCCTTGCCTTTTGGGAGGAAGAGTGCTGCAATCTTGAAACCAGAAAACCCCCCAAATCATATTCAAAATAATAAAACATCTAGTATAACTTATTTTAATTTTATTTTAAAATATTTTTGTATAGATTTCTGTGTTTATGATGTGTATCTAGAGGAGACTGCATACTAGCTCAAAAAACAGTCCTACTACATGCTGTGTGTGGGTGGTAAGGGGTTGTATGAGGCAGGGTGTGGTTGGAGAGCGTGTGTGTGTGTGTGTGTGTGTGTGTGTGTGTGGTGGGGTGTGGGTATGGTGGGTGGGCTGAGAGAGAGAGCTACTGGGCCAGGCTACTGGCTCCATTGCTTAAGGCTCTTGCGGACTGCATGTGAGCCTCACGAAATGCAGCCAGGCAGACCCCGCGCCCAGGCTCCACACTCCTGCCGTCCCAGCCTGGGTCCCTGCCAGCCCCAGGGCACCTGCACAGGCTCTGCACCCACTTGCTGCCACCGTTTCCCTGCTTTCCCTCCTGCACGCTTGCTCACCACTTCCCCCACCACCGCCAATTCCCTACAGCTGCAGTCACTTCCTGTGCTGCTCCCTGCTGCTGCAACCCCCACCCCTCCCTATGCCATTGCTGCAGCCCCTGCTGCCATGACCCACACTGCTTGCCATGACCTGCATCGTTCCTTGTGGCCCCCACCACTCCCTATGGCCCACACCACTCAGCGTGCCACTGTAGCCCCTGCTGTTCGCCAGGCCACTCCCCATGGCCCCCATTGCCACAGCCCCCACCATTTAATGCTACCGTAGCCGCGACCCCCGCCCCCACTGCTCACAGTGACCACAGCTTCTGCTGCTCACCATGGCTGTGGCCCCTGCTGCTCGCTGCTCCACTCCCCGTGGCTCCTGCTGCTGTGGCCCCCACCACTCACTGCAGCCCCTGCTGCTCGCTGCACTGCTTCCTGTAACTGTGGCCCCTGCTGCTCACCACTGCCGCAACTATGAACTCCCTTCCCCCTCCCCCCCCATCTGCTGTTTCCTGCTCTAGCTCCAGCCCAGCAAGCACCATGGGGCTCCTGGCTGCTAAGCAGTTCACAGCGGTTTTCTCCCATCCCTCCATCCAATCTTATCTTACTTTCCACTCAGGTGGAGGGACATGGGGAACAGCTCCAGGGTCTCAAGGTCAAAAGCTGTAGAGGCTTCCATTTGGGGGCTGGAGGTGGGAGGCTGGGGGTGGGGTGGAGCCGGGCCCTTCTTGCTGCTCAGCCCCTGAGTCCTGCCTTAGGTTTCCCCTGGGTCCTACTGCTGCTGACTGCCTGTCATCTTTGCCCGCAGGCCATATTTTGCCCACCTGTGCTCTATGGCTATGTTCCAATTATTTGAGGAGTCCCACCAGGTCTCCATAATCCCTACTAGATAGTAATGCTCGCTGGAGTGTAGGAGGGCTAGCTCCTCCTGCTTATTCCCCATGCTCCTAGCATTAGTGTACAGGCACCTGAGTCCTCCAATTGAGACCCTCCATTTCCTGTCACACTGAGGGAGAACCGTTCCCTCAGCTCTTGCAAGAGTGGCTCTCCTAGTATCCCCAACTTTGGCACTTTCTTGTACGCTGGTCCCTGGGCACGCTCCAGGCAGTGTTTTCCCATCCCCCGGTGATCTTAGTTTACAGCCCTCTATGTGACGTGGATGCTGTCCCTTCCCAGGAGTGCTGAAGTGTGCGCTGTAGTTTTAGAAACCAAAGTCCTCTTGATAGCACCACCACTAGAGTCGTTGGTTCACATTCTTACCTCCTAGCTTGGTGGCCCGCAACCGGGAACATGGAGGAAAATACTATCTGCGCCTCTGACCCCTTAAGCCCAGCCCCCAAAGCCCTGTAGCCACTCATGACCTGGTCCAGATTACTCCTGGCCGTGTCATTCATGCCCACATGGATGAGGAGCATGGGGTAGTGGTTGAAGGGCCAAACAAGCTTAGGGATCCTCTCCGCAACATCTCGGGTGCAGGCCCCAGGGAGGCAGCAGCCCTCATGGGCTAAGGGGTCTGGATGGCAGATGGGTCCCTCAGTACCCAAAGGTGGGAGTCCCCCACCACCTCCTCTTGGGGGTGGTGGCAGTTTGCTAACTACCCACCTCCTCCTCTGATGTCTCCATTGGAGCCTCTTCATGTGTGGTGAGGGGAGCATACCTGTTGTGCAATGCCAGGGGAGGGGCTGCCCTAGCCCTGCATGTCCTGGAGCCTGAGATGACCGTCTTCCAGGTAGCTCTGGGTGGGTCTTTTTGGCCAGCCTTCTTGTTGGCCACTTTCTTCCTATCTTCTCTTCTTCATTCTTCAGAAGAAGAGCCTGACTGTAGTAGTCATCAGTCTCCTGCTCGTGGACCCTGATGGCACAAGGTCTGCCTACTTGGGTCTGGAGCTCAGTCACTTGGGACTCCAGGGACTTCACTTAGGAGCATACACCACAGGTGGGGGTGACCTTGCTCCCATTCCCAGTTGCTGGCAGCCGGTGCCAGGCAGCCCCCGCAGCCTGGTGCCAGGGGCTCCATCTGGGTGGATGCTGTAACCATGGGGTTTGTCTGGGTGTTGGCCTCAGTGGTGCAAAGGAAGGGAGCACCAGTTGGGGCCAAGGCAGGAAGCCATGAGGTATAATGCATCCCCATCATTGTATGGTAATAGGCTATGCTACTGCCTATGAACTGGCCTGTGAACTGCCTGCAAACTGCTGTGAGCTTCTATCCTTCTCTCCTTCCTCCTCTTGCCTCCAGCAACTGCCTGAAAACTACTTCCCCTGTTTGCAGTCCCTGTTCACAGGCTGCCTGGTCACTGACTCCCTGGTTACTTGGGGAGTCTCGTTTTATACCTTCTGGGCCTGGGCTGACTCAGCCCCTTTGTTAGGGCTTCTGTCAGGCCCAGGCAGCAATCGTACAGCAATCAGCAATCCCACAACAATCAACAATCACACAGCAGTCAGCAATCACTCCCAGGTTCTCAGAACATGCACCCCAAGTGCACACAGCCCACCAAACACACACTCAGCAAAACCAAAGGCACAGGCAGCTGGATCACTTACCTTTCCTGGGCAGGATCTGGTGCCTTGCTTCTCTCTTTCTGCTCTCCTCCTTCCTCCTCTTGCTTCCAGCAACTGCCTGCAAACTGCTTCCCCTGTTAATGTTATCTAATTCATCTTCATTAAAATAAAAATTATACATATTGTAACATCTGCTTCAAAACCACAGTCATTTTAACCCTGTCCCTATGAATATTGTTTAGTCTCATATATGTTATTTTTCATCTATCTGTTCCCATACGAGTGTGTATATAATCTTGATAGACCATAGCAGGGGTTGCCAGCTGGGGGTACACATAACCCTGGGGGTACTTGGAAAGGGGCTAGGTAGTACGTGCAGGCGGGGACAGAGCACCACCACCCCGCACTGCCGCCCCCCAGGAGCAGACCTGGGTGGGGGGCGAGGGTAGTCGCTCCCCTCTGCGGGCCTCACTGGTGCTGCCTAGCTGGCTGGACACTGGGGGTGGGGGAGCCTTGCACATGGTGGCCGTCACTGCCATCCACCACCCTGCGCCACTGCGTGAAAGCCCCCCTGCTCCTCATGTGGCTGCCACCACCCCCTGAACCCCACTCTGCCAGAAGTGCCCCCAGAAGAGGTACACTCCTAAAAAAAAAGGTTGAAAACCCCTGGACCATACAATAAACATGAGCCACTAATGCAGTGCCTTAGCCAGCAAAGCAAACAAAACACTGGCATGCATCTACTGATGCATCTCAAACAAGACTAAATTGTCATCCTCCTGCTTTATTCGGCCTTTGTGAGGCTGCAGCTGGAGTACTGCATCCAGTTCTGGGTACCACACTTCAGGAAGGATATGGAGACGCTTGAGAGAGTCCAAAGGATGGCTATGCGTATGGTTAGAGGTATGCAGAACAGGCTATACAATGAGAGGCTTAGAGACATGGGTCTGTTCAGCCTGGAGAAGAGAAGACTCAGAGGGGACGTGGTGGCAGCCTATCAATATATAAAGGGCACGTATCAGGGACTGGGAGAACATCTGTTCTCCAGGGTTTCCTAGGGGAAGACTAGGACTAACAGCCATAGATTGCTAGAAGACCACTTTAGATTAGTCATAAGAAAAAACTTCTTTACAATTCGAGTATCCCTGGTCTGAAATAGACTTCCCCTGGAAGTGGTACAAGCACCTACTCTGGACATCTTCAAGAAATGCCCGAATGCTCACCTTTCTGGGGTCATCTGACCCCAGCAGTCATTCCTGCCCAAGCGCAGCGGGGCTGGACCTGATGATCTCGACAGGTCCCTTCCTTCCCTTAACAACTATGAATCTATGAATAACGTTTGAGAGAGTTGGTTTTAAACAATACCCTTAGATGAAGTGATCACAAGTTAATTCAGTATAATTAGAAAGATAAACAAAAACATGTTGATAATTAAGTTTTTTATTAGAAAACTGGCTTGCAAAGTCAACAGGAGAAAGGAAATAAATAACTGTGAAAGAGGCTTAGGATATCTAAACAAAAGGTTCTAAATTTATCAGGAATTTGCATCCCAAGCAGAAGTGAAGTTGAGTTGAACTTTGAAAAAGAAATTTAGAAGTGGAAAGACAGAATGCAGGGCAGGGTGGCAGTGCAGACTGATTTGTTCAGAGATGCATAAGCTTTCATAGGCATCAGCCTGCTTTGTCAGATGCTAAGAAAAACAGAAAAGAATTAGGCCAGGTCACAGAGCAAAGATAATTTAGGTATGGCTCCGAACTAAATGAACACTTTGCTTTGTTTTTTAAGACAGTTGACAATGAAGAACACAGAAACAGGCAGGATGGCCAATAGGAATGTGTGTATAAGAAATGGCAATTACCCCATCCAAAGTGGAAGGAAAACTGTGTTCAGTGAGCTCGTATTAAGAGAATTCAGGTCTCTATCCAAAAATAATTTCTATCTCAGTAATGAAAGAGCTGACACACAAAACTGCAAATGCAGTAGCAAGATATTTTAATTAATTTGATTAATTATTTATTTTGGTGATAGCAGTGGCACTGTCTCAGTTGCAGTTGCAAAATAATAGGCAGTAGTACCTGTATTGAAAACTTGATTTACTGTGGAGATTCCTACATTCCTGTGGTGCCATCTTTACAGTTGTATAAAAAACCTACTTCCAGAACTGACAGAATTGCTTGCGTTTTGGTCCAGATCTGAATATTAACTGTTGCTCTGTTGTATAATTTTGGTGGAAGGTTCTGTAATTGGATTGCAGAGAAGGGGCAAATGCTTGTACAACAAATTTAAACAAAAAATGATAGTGAAAATGCTACACCGATTTTTTATTTATTTATTCATTTATTCATTTTTGGATTGCTGGAAGTATTGCTGGTAGAGAGTGGTAAGTGTAGAGTAGGGCTTTCCAACTAGTGGCTTGCATGTTACAACCCTCTGGCCTGTGCCCAGCTATCACTTCATCATTGTCTCCCAGCTCCCCCTCCCTCTTTCAGCTTTTATTGCCTGCTGCTTTCCAGGAGGGGGGGAGTGCAGCACGGCATGGCCCGGGGAGCTTAGGGTGAACCTGAGACCTTGTACATGGTGCAATAGAGGGAGGTGCACCCACAGGGGCATGCGGTACAGCAGTGGGGAGGGATGCAGGCTTTCGGTGCAATGGTGAGAGGGAATGCAAGTGCATGTTTCAGCAGTGGGATGGGGGACATGGGTGCATAGTACAGCAGGAGAGGGGTGTCCATGTGGTGTGCAACCTGAGGACCTGTTACTTGTCCTGGTGTGACCTGCCAGGCATGTGGCCCTCATTGGTGCAGCATGCAGTTGGACAGTTCTGGTGTAAAGAGTGCAGGTGAGTTAGTTACATTTATATGATGCTGCATTCCAAGATTCTGCAATGTATTTACTTGGCTATTGGTACTTTTACATTGATGATGTAGTCGTGATGGTTGAGGAATTATGCAAGAGGCAAGTATTTCTTAGGGTAACATCTTATATTGGACCAACTACATAGTTGGAATAGAGTTAGACAAACTTTTGAATGTAAGACAATCCTCTTTACATCTGAGGAGTAAAAGCCTGGACAGCATAATAAAAAAAAACAGATGGAAGACAAGGGAGAGAAATTCCCAGGGGTAGCAGACAAACAATTAACAGAAGAAAAGAAGCTGATTGCTGGGAGATGAAGGCCTGTCAAAAGGGAGTAGGGACATTCTCACCTTTCATGTGTTGAAAGAATTCAGGGATCCAGATAGGTTTTATAATGTGCCATGAAACCGGTATCACTGTTAAGCCCTTGATTCTTAGTGTCCAGTCAGCTTATGAAGTTTTGTTCCCAAGTTCATATTTTAAAAGTGTTAGATAAAGGACAGATTTACACACGAGAATAGTGAGGTCAGAGAGGGGGTGGTTGTTCTGTGATAATTGTACTTGTTCTGATAAATGTACTTCAATTGTGTTTGTATGTCTCTGTCTTTTATATTTTTTCTGTGAGATTTCATTCCGTTGTTTAGTTGCTGTTTGGTTTCACTCATGTAGTTGCCATGAGGGCATTTTGTGCATTGGATTAGATATATCACAATTTGGGGAAGGCATGTGTAGGATCCATGAATTCTGATGGTTGAGGGTGGGGTGTTGTTTGTATTAGCAATGGAGATATATTGTCAAGTATTTCTTGTTAACGCAAGGCTGTTAAGTCTGTTTGTCAGTGAAAAGTTTGCTTCTGATGATTAGATAGGCAAGTTTAGCTCTTTAGGGTTGGGATTTTCCAGTGTAAATCGTGGGTTTTGTTATCTTCCATGTTATGGTAGCGGTAGGGTGATGCAG
Source organism: Alligator mississippiensis (assembly GCF_030867095.1). Taxonomy (NCBI): domain Eukaryota; kingdom Metazoa; phylum Chordata; order Crocodylia; family Alligatoridae; genus Alligator; species Alligator mississippiensis. Next base: position 55,762,700 of record NC_081831.1, read on the forward strand.
CTGTCCATGATGTACTGGGAATTATACTAGAGGCAGGGATTTCTTAAGGTGATATCTATTGTTGGACCAACTGCATAGCTGTGATTAGAGTCTTTTGATCGCATGTTTGTTTGTTTTTTTACTGTGCTATGCTGGTTTTTACTTCTCAGACCTGATGAAGAAGGTCTTGCGTTCAAAAACTTGTCTAAGTATCCTAACTATGCAGGTAGTCCAATAAAAGATATGACCCTAAGAAATCCTTGTGCTTCTGCTTGGCTAATATTACTTTGGTTGGTTTTACTTGATGGGGGAAATTTTGATAGTGCAAAGGAGTGCCATCACAAGACCAACAAAAGTACATATTTCTAGGAAAGTGGAGAACATGTTTTATGTGTGGAAAAGCTAACTGATTTATGCTGTGACCTTCTGGCTAACCATTGGCACTCTTCAAACACACAAAATGGGGAGAGTGAGAGCAATCTGGAGAGTTTTCTTTCTCCTGCTGGCCCAGACAGTCTCCTACCCCTGAGACTGCAGAGAAGAGAGGTAGATCTTCTGATAAATCTGCAGAATGCTTCTTAGCTATTATGGGAAATTTACCTATATTGGTAGTTACTGCTATTTGATACTGTACCTTTATAGGTCACCTTTAAAATCACAGTTCATTAGGTTTCACCTTAGAAGAGATTGTTTGTTCAGTGCATTAATGGCTTGTGGTATAAAGATAAAAAGATAATATAAAATTATTGCTGAACTCCTTTCACTTATAATGACATTGATTTCATTCATCTTTGTTGGTAACATAAACTAAAATTCTAAGTTCAAAAGTATTAGTTGCTGAGGTAGACAATATTGAAGTTCAAGCTAAAAAAGATAGATGAGATTAAATGTGTAGTTTTGCTTTATAAGGAGAATTTTAAAGAATGTTGTCATTAGAAAAAGGAGGCCAACTACACAGAATACTTACCTGTGGTGACTGCCCTCTAACTTTATTGCCATTATGATTCTTATGTTAGCGATTAACCAGAATTGCACAAGGCATGCTATCATTATATTGCGCTAAAGGTTACAGACAATGCCAGTAAAGATGAAAACACATATAGTTAATTTGCTGCTTTCTAAAATAAATCTTAGATTAGATTATATGTATGTGTATGTTAAGTTAATTTGCGAACTGTAATCTGTCGGGGGGGGGCGTGGGGAGGAGTATTTGGTAGTTAAGGAAACTGCCTATATTCCATGTGGCTATTACCTGAATGGCTAATTTCTAGGGTTTTCATAAAGTTCCCGTGCTAGAGAAATGTGGGAAGAATCTATGGCTGTTGTGAGGTGTCTCTTGTGTCAGGGACCTTCTTGTCTCTATTCACTCATCCTCTCCGTGAAAGTCTCCTTCTTTTTCTGAGCCTTCTTGAGGATAAGCAAGGAATATAATAAGTAAAATCATCATTCGGCCAAAACTAGGTGGCAGGTGGCCTAAGCCTAAATTCCAGGGGCCTTTGTACATGCCACAGAATTGGCCTTTAAAATGGCTTAAATGCCCTTTTGCACTGCTTTAATGGCATTACTGTTTGCACGTTCAGCTGTGTATTCTGCTTTAGTGGCGTTGCTGTTAGCACCATCCCCGCTGTCTTCTCCTGCCACCAGTACAACCATCCGCCCTCCTACCATCTTGCTGCTCTGCTCCAGGGACAAGCCAGCCATTCCCAGGCAGTCCCAGGTGGCGGGAAGGCAGCGGGGACAGTGCAGGGGTGCTGGAGCTTACCTTCCTTTGTCGCGGGGTGGGGGGAATGAGCTGCCAGCAGGTTGCACCATCCTTTTGCTGCAGGAGACCCCAGTGCTTTCCTCTGCAGCTGCGAGGCTCCCCAGGCTGCATCTGCCTGCTGGCGCCCAGCCTGCGTAGTCCTGGGGGGTGCCGCCACCATGGAGGGAAGCACCAGCCCCGCACAGCGTAGGGGCTGTGCAACCTGGCAGCAGCCCGTGCAGGCAGGCTTAGCTGAAGGGGGAAAAGAAATGCAGCAAGGAGCCTGATATATGTTTTTTTCTTTTCTTCCAGAACCTGTGTGGCTCCCTGACCTGCGTTGGGGGCCCAGTGCTTCTCTCCACAGCTGCGGTGCCCCCTGTGACCGTCCGGGCCAGGTGCCAGTGGGCAGGTGCAGTGTGGGGGGTGCTGCTGCAGAGGGAAGTGCCCCCCCCCCCCAGCTGTGGAGGGAAGCACAGGGTCCCTGCGCAGCTCAAGGACCTCTCAACCTGCCAGTAGCTTAACAATTACTTTTTAAAAACCCATCATTTCAATATAGGGAGAACTAAACTGAATTAAACCCCCATGGCATGTTCAGCACCCCAGGAACTGACTACTGGAAATGGAGGAAAGAAGAATGAGGCTCTGCCACCATAGATATAAGATAATAAGACTGTGGCTCTTAAAGAAGACCAAGGGCTTGGGGGAGGGGGAGGCAGTGGGGAGCATGATTGGAAATGGAGACAAATCATGTTTCATAAGATGTACAAGTTGTATGCATGACCTCATAATGAACCAGAATGGAATGCCTTGCACCCCTTAAGATTTATAGAATAAACTTGTTCTAAAATTTCTTTGGCTGTAGGGGCCACATGTATTAAAGTTCTGTTCATTAATGGGTTAACAAATGATTGTGTGAGAGAAGCATTTTCTAGAAATAAGTATGTATTGTAAATAGTTTATATCAAAGACATTTGAGATGAGTATAAAATATGGTTATAAGCCACATATTGTCTTACTGTGTTCTGTTAGTCTGTGATAATTGGTTACTCATTTAGCATTAAACCCTTATGAATGGGATTCAAGAAAAAAGTGTGATCTACGTATGTTTAGTTATTATATCCTGCAGTGTGATCCACGTCTTTAGTGAAATTTGGCATCCAAGCTAAATAAGTAAACTGAAAGTTCTTATAGGCTAAAATTTCAGACCAAATTCCCATAATTCCTGAAGAGATGGTAGACTCCTAGAGACAAAATGACTTTTCTCAAATGAAGAAATGAATTTGTTTTTCAGTTATTTTCAGTGATGTAATGGCTGGGATGTTAAAGCAGCTTTACATACTCATAGGTAAAAAATAAAACGCTTCAGGTTATCTTTTAATGGATGTTTATTTTTAATATGTTGTAATTTAGAGAGCTAGTTAGCCATGTTAGTCCGAAGTCAGGCAGAAGGCAGGGGGTATCATGTTAAAGGCAGATTTGATTAGAAAAGTATAAGCTTTTTGTAAACTACAGCCTACTTTCTCAGGTGGTATGAATGGTCTCTACTTTAGGTAAATATCTGCAGTGCTGTTTATCAGTTTGACAGCTGTAGGTATTAATTTTTATATTAATCTTAGTGGGTGTGTCAACACACGAGCATTTAAGGCACATTAGCCCGATTTAAAGCACATTAAGGGTGCAAGGCTACACATGGACACCCTTAATGCACCTTAAAAATGGTGATTTTAGGCTAATCGCACCTAAATTTGATCCCGGTGTAAAGCAAGCATCAAATTTAGGCACAATTAGTTAAAGCGCATTCATGCATATGTAGATATATTAATGCATGTTAATGCAGGGACCTTAGTTCTGGGGCTGCCCAGCCACTAGGGGCCAGCCATAGCCCAGCCCCAGGCCTCCTGGCTTGACTGCCTCTCTTCCTCCAGGGCTGGGCTGCTGTCTGGCAGCCCCTAGCTGCAAGCTATAAAAGCCTCCAGCCATTTTGTGCCCTGAGGCACACAGCACAGAGTGCTTCATGCAGGAGTGCAGCAATGCAGGGGGGACCAGACCTGGAGCACCTCCCCAGAGAGGCCCCCAGTAGGGAGAGCAGGGGTAGAGCCAGCCCCTCACCCCACGTTACAAGGTTGCACACCACCTCCCAGGTCCATTTGGGGATCCAGGCACTGGGATGGGCATGGATACATGGGCAGAGCTGGGGCTTGATGGGGACATTGTGCTGGACATGCTTCCCACGCCAGCTCTCTGGGCCCCTGTGAGGCTGCCCCTGTGATGCTGGCCCTGGAGGGCTGCCAGCAGCACCCTGGACAGGGGCGCAGGCAGGGACTGTGAGCCACATGGCAGAGGTGCTTTACCACAGTGCCTTCAAAGAGACAGAGTTTGGGGTACAAAACAGCAGGGAGCAGGTGGGGCGAATCTCACGTGTGGCCAAGGAGCAGCTCCAGCAAAGGGACAGGACGGGCAAAGGTTGCATGGGTCCTATCCAGGGGTGACACACGGGGGCCTGGTAGGCTCTGGGAGCCCCATGTGCCCTGAGCCCAGGTGCCATGGACTGGGTGGCAGCATGGCAGAGTGGCTGGCCTGCAGAGAGAAGGGAGGGAGTGGGGTCTGGAGCTGTGCCAGCAGGTGCTGCCAGCAGCCTGGCCTATCCGGCCCTGGGAGGGGAGCAGGGGAGGTAGGCTGCTTGGAACCAGTGGCCAGCATCCAGTGGCCCACCAGTCCCAGTGGTACAAGTGGGGCCAGGCAGCTTGTCCAGCAGCCACCTGGACCCAGCCCTGCCCAGACAGCTTAACATGGTCCTTGGGCACCCATGCATGGCCGACCTCTGATCTGAGGCTGTGCAGTGCATGAACCCTGGTGCAGAGTATCTCATCTCTGAAATGTTGCAAACTCTCACAAAAGAGAGTTTTTGCCTCTGCAGTCCCAACATCTGCGTGCGGGGGAGAGGCTTCAGGTCCTTGTGGGAGTGCACATCAGGGTTGCCGCAACCCACTGCCGAAGCCACTTGGATGCGCTGGCTGTGCACACCAGGGATTTGGGCCCTCCTGCTTCAGCGGTTGGTAGCAGTGGTGGAGAACTGGGCAGTATGGGAGCAGGTGTGGGAGCTGGCCTGGTGGGAGGAAGATCTTGCCCAGGAGGCGGCATGGAACTCGGTGCAGCAGGAGCACTGGGCCTAGCTGGAGGCTCTGGAACAGTGCCATGTGGAGCTGCTTCAGCAGCAACTGGCCAGTCAGGCCAGCCCCTGGAGGCAATGTACAGGCCCCCCGACACCTGGTGTCTGGCCCCAGCCCCGCAGGGCCAGGAGCTGGGGCAGCGAGGGCTGGGAAGTGCAGCTGAGGCAGGAGCAGGGCAGCTGCGTCTCTGCCATGCTGCTGCTCTGTCAGCCCAGAGGTCACAGTGTAGAGGGTGTGCTTTCAAGATGGCTGCCAAGTGCTGGCAGCTGGCTCTGCCTTCAGCATAGCTGCCAAGTGCAGGCAGCCCTGCATCTGAAGGTTGGATCTCCTCCTGGCAGCCACACGGGCACGTGGCAGGGCTGGAGTGACTTGTGACTAGAAGTCCCAAGTTTCACTATGGGTAGACACCTGCCAAAAAATGCTTAATGCACATTAGCTTAATGTGCATCAAATTTAAGTGTGCTTAAGTTCATGTGTAGGCACACCCAGTCTTAGTTTTATGCAGAAACAGGGATTTCAAGCGTGTTATTTGATTTGCAGAAGTGTAGCCCTCGGGAGTTAAAACTTTAGAGTGAAAGCAGCAGAGTACCGTAGCCATTCCAAATAAGTCCTGATTTGGATCAGGTGGTTCAATTTAATGCTTTTAATTAAAATGTTCCTGAAGTTTTTCATTTCTTGCACTGGCTCAAAGTTCAAGTTTTTAAATCTCTGTTTTTGTGTTCTAATCAGTCAGGATTCAGCTGAAGATATTGAAGAAGCTGGTGCGTTGTCAAAACTGCCTGACTTGGGAGGTTCTGATACTAACGAGACTGCTCAGCAATCTGGAAAAGGGTGCTTGGCTTTAGATAAACAATTAGGGACCAAGGGCTGTGAAATGTCTCCAGAAACAATTGCAAGTAATGATCGAGAGTGTACACCAGAAGGGGAAGATACAGAGGTCATCTCTGAAAGAGAAAGTTCCTATGATGCAACTTCTGGCCATTCTACTTTGGAAACAGAAAAAACTGAGAATGCATCAACAGCTGAAGTTTCTAACCTGGAACCAAAGAAAATTACCTACTCCCAAATTGTTAAAGAAGGCAGGCGATTTAATATTGATTTAGTTTCCAAGGTAAGAATTAATTAGCGATCTCTTCATAGAATTGCATTTACTTCAGTGAAAAAAATGAATATACTTAGACATTCAAGGTGTTAAAAAGATGGTCATAACAACATTGTGGGGGCATAAGACTTAGGCTCTAAGTAAGTGAGCATGTAATAGTTTCTCTTTACAAAAAGTGTCTTCAGCACTGTAGCACAATGTATTTTTATGTCTGTCCTTAACGAAAACAACCAAAAAAAGCATAGCTCACATAGGAGTAAAGCAGATTTTCCTACAACTGAGAGCTTAAGCAAGAGTTCTTAAATTTAGTTCTGTTCTTCTTAAATTCTTCAATAAAAACAGTTTAACAAAGAAACTTCACCTAGGTGCAAACCTTTCTTTTCAAGATACAGAATATTTTTTCAAATCAAATTCACTTAGTGCACTTAAAGAAATATCTAACTACCCTTTCCTGAACTCAAGCTCAACCTGAAATCTGATACTATGGGGCTCTTATGTTCCTTCAGTAACAAACATTAATGAGGGAATTCTTAATTGTCAGCACACTGACATGCTGGATTGTAATAATTTGTCTGTTTAAATAAAAATTAAATGCATTTAGTCCCTGATGTAACTATTAAGCTAAACGAAATTGGATGTTGTTGTTACCGTTCTGAATTCTTACTTTGTCCTGTTCTTGAGAACGGTTTCTCAAAATCTGATTTGCTTACCAAACACTCAGATTTCAAAACAATGTTCTTTGTCCAGTAGACAGTAACAGACTCTATGTGTGTGTGCATGTGCGCACCCACACATGTGTAATTTATAGAGGAAATATATATTTTACAAAGGAAATCTGTTGCTGATGTGTGAACATCTGCACCTACAGCTACAAGTTCTGTTATAATGTTGATAAGATTTTTTTTTTTTTACTTCAGTGGACTGTGTGAAAAGCAAGACTCTTTAAGTCTGGGCGGAATTTTTTCTTTATTGTTCAGTTTGGAAAAATAGAGTTCTGAAAGCTAGAAAAGAAGTTGTCTTTAATCAATAGCCTATTAAATTATCGGAGTTGAAATGACCAAAAATGTTATTTGCCAAATGTGTCACACTCTGAACTTACATATTTAGACTTTCTTATTCTGTACCATCAGTGATATTTAAGCTTTTATGACAATAAAGTTACAGTAGCCAAAATAGTGAATATTACGTTTCAGTGATACATTTTATGTCATGTATTCCAGAGCCTAGGGTACACTTTGCAAATCTACAGTATGTGATACTGATCCTGCAAAATGCTAGAGGTCATGATTGGCAGCGTGTACAACCTGTGCATATATCCATTTTGATTGCTTTTTATGCTATTCAGGGAGATTCACTTCCAAAGATAACCTTAGAGGCAGCACTCTAACCCTAGGAGCCATTATAAGGTAATTGTAGATAAAAACGGCAGAATACTGGTTGGGGAGAGAGGCAGACTGGGGAAGTGCCAACCGAAATTTCCACTAACTTGCAGCAGTTCATTTTTAGCACAAGGGCTCTTAAAGGCATGCCCATCCCACCATGGGCAAATGTACACTTACACTTTTATCTCAGAGGCTTGCTTTTCAAATTTGGAAATCTGAAATTGTAACAAATAGGGATTTTGCCTCTCCATTGGCACTTTGTAGATTCCTACATTCAGGACTACAAAACTTTTAGATTAGTAACACTAGATATAAAACTTTCTTCAGTGCTTTTAATTTAGTAAGCTGTTTTGAATTAGTAGTTACAGTTATGTCCATCCAGCAATGTATAATAAATGTATAGCTTATACAAAGGAAGCAAAAATCAGCTATACTCATCAGTTAAGTGAAAAAATAGTGGAGACTGAAAAAGTTTGAAAAAACTTTGAGGTACTTATAATTAGCAAGTTTAAAAATGCCTGTATTTTGGGAACTAAGACATTTAAAATTCAATATTTCCCACAAAGGGAAAGATGGAAGTAGAAATTGCTTATTCAAGAAAAGGAAGTATAAAACACATTTGGGATAGATTTTGAAGTATGGTATTTGAGGAACAAGATACACAGTTAAAGAAGAAAACACATACTGTAAATGGTGGGTCATCCTTTATACTAACTGTCTTAATATCCTTCAAAGCATTAAAATTGTAAAGTATAAAGACACTGAAAATCCCAGATGTAGGGGGAAAACAATTACAGACATAAAATAAGGCAAATGAGAAATGCTTCTCTGATGCATTTTCTAATAATAGAGAAGCTTTATTAACAGAGACTTTTCATAAGTTTTGGTCATTAGGAGTGGGCAAAAGGAAGGAAACAAAAGAGCCTTTTGCCCATCATATTATGATATACCTCTTGTAAAGGAAGAAAAAAGTAACTTTAATTTATATAGTTTGAAATGAGCACAAGTTTATTATTTTTCATAATGGTAGTATGTAAAAGCCTTAACAGAGCTAGGTGGGTGTCACATGCTGTGGTGGGTGTCATAAAGACAAAATTAAAGTAGTCTTGATGTGTGTGGGTCTTCAAAGATGATTGAATCAAAGATAGCACCTAGGTCAGAGGTGGGCAAAATACAGCCTCTCAGCTAGATCTGTCCCGCCAGGCAATTCCACCTGGCCCGTGGGGCCCCTCTGTAAGCCCTGGCTGCCTCCATGCAGGAAATGCAGCTCTGGAGGCTAAGCAACACCCGCTGCACACCAGCCTGGCCTGACCCTCCCCAGCCCCAAGCCAGGGGGCATTAGAGACAGGAAGCCGTTGCTTGGCAGAGCTTGTGCCTGGCTACCCCAAGGCTTTTTCCAGCCCTCCCCACCTGCGAGCCTGGAAATGCAGGTAAGGGCCCCACTGGGCTGGGGCCAGGGACTCCTGCAGGGGGAAAGGGGTGGGAGTGTGGGGAGCTGCGTTCTATGGGGCCAAGCGGGGTTTTTCCCATGCTGCAGAAGTGCAGGAGCTGTGCGCTGTGGAACCCCGTATGCTGCTACCCTGTGTGGCCAGAGGAGTGCTATTGAGCCAGGTGGGTCTAGCCTCACATGTGCCGACGTGCAGCCATGGTCTTGGGTGGGAGCTATGTGTTACGGGCCCAGTGGGGCCTGTCCCGCATGCTTCTGCCACCTACAGCCAGGGATTTGGGCAGGAACATAGAAGCTGTGCACTATGGGGCCGGGTGGAGCTGGCCCCACACCCTGCCACCATGTGTGGCTGGAGACTTGGGTAGGAGAGCTGTTGGGCTAGGTGGGGCTGGCCCCACACACTGCCAGAACCTGAAGCCAGGGACTGGGGTGGGAGTGCAGGGAGCTGGGCACTGTGGGGCCAGGCAGAGCTAGCCATGCTCACTGCCACCACATGCACCTTCAGGAACTCCTACACTCCAGCCCCCTCCCCCCCCCCCACACACACACCCACACCCACCCACACACTTCCATAGCCCTCACACACTCCAACCCCCCATCATAGTCCCACAGCCCCTACACAGTCCTACACCTCTCTACCCCACCATACCTTCATACACACCCATACCATCCCACAGGCCCCATACACCCCCACCCCACCATACCCATACACCCTCCCACACACCCCCATCCCAACTACACACCCTGCACCCACACCCGTTCACATCCACCTCCCATACCCATACCCTGCAGCCCCCACACCCCACCACACAGTATAAAAGAATAGGACTGTATTTGAGCTATTATGTAATTGCCTCTAGATACACTATGCAAATGCACATAAATCAGGGCAAAATATTTTTTAAATAAAATTAAAATAAATTATAGTACATGTTTGATTTTGATTTGTTTTAGCATATGATTTGTTCTTTTCTGGTTTCAAGGTGGCAACTCCCGCCCCTCCCAAAAGGAGTACTTCCGGCGTAAGTCAGTGACCTCTGTCACTGACTTCCAGTAACAGAGGTCAGGGGGCAGGGTTGGGACTTCCAGTCCTAAGATGGCATTCAGGGGGCGGAGCATCTGTCAAGGGGCAGGGCTACCCCTGTGGCCCTCGACAGCTCACCAAAACTCATTGAGTGGCCCTCTAGCTGGAATAATTGCCCACCCCTGACCCAGGTTATGTGCCTGGATAGTGGAGTAATGTGGTTGTCACAGTGTGGTGGGAGGAAGGGCTTGAAGGGAGAAAAGGTCATACTGGGCTTGGTCATATTGATTTTGAGCAACTGGCATGCATACATGAGATGTTTGGAGAAGAGTTAATTAATGTAGAGATGATACATGAAATCATAAGAGGATAAGATGGTCAGTAATAGTTACAGGGGGAGAAAAAGAAGTGGCTGATGGTAATACTCTGAAAGAAATTTTCAGTCCCAGTGACTGGAGAAGATTGCTGTTACTGTGGTGTGCAAAGAAATCTTAACTTATGATACTTCAGTTGAAAGCCAGAAATGTTAATTGAACTCAAGCTGCAGTTTTGTGTGATAGAAACTTGTCCTTGTAGTAAAGAAGCAAGCTTCTCTGCAAGCACTTGTACCCAAGATGTCTATTTCTCCAGGTGAGCCTTGCCATGCTAATGAAGCTATGTAATTAGTGGGGAGGAGCCTGTTTTCTGTGGGGAAAGGAGTGCTCTCCTGTTAGCTACTTCTTTATCCCTCTCTTCGACACAGTTTTGTTTTATTCTGGGGTCTTTGCATTTCCTTATAACCTCCTATTTCAAGTGGAACTTCAGAGTTCTTTTGTGAGAGAACCTATGAAACAATATCGTTGAAGCGACTTATGTTTTAATGCAAGTACTTGTTTTTCTTTATCCTCAAAAATATTTTTGTTTGTTTGTACAGGTGCTTTATTCCCAGGGATTGTTAATTGACCTCCTAATAAAGTCGAATGTTAGCCGATATGCAGAGTTCAAAAATGCAACTAGGATCCTTGTATTTCGAGAAGGAAAGGTGGAACAGGTACTGTAGAAGAATGTGGTATATTAGCTGAATCTATTCCTTTTTTAAATATGAAAAGATATAAACTGATTTTCATGAGACATTTTGCTGCTGTAAGCTGTTATTTTTTTCTGGGAAAATGTCTTTATCTGCATTCTGGTTATGGTAAGGAAATATTACAATTGTACATGCCATAAATTAAACGTCAAAGATTATTCAGCTAAAATAGGAATGTGGAACTAAATAGACCAGTGTCCTAGACTATGATTATGTCAGATATTTAAACTACTATTGACTCATCAGCTGGATCTTAAAGAGGAGCCAGTTTTATTTCCAAAATGCAGAGCTAGACTTGATATATCATTAGTTCCTGGTTACAAGGGAAATACCATTAGCCTAATAATGGCAACAGAATTACTTGGTGGAGTTCTAAATTAATTAGCCCTGCATTTGGCAAAGATTGTATTAGAAATGAAAGGAAATAATGGAACAGGAAAATAAATGCAAAGAATTGGAATATTCTTGTGTTTAGGAAGATTTCTAAATAGATAGTATAATAAATACAGCCTCCATCTATCCTGCTCTTCCTTCCATTTGAAAAACTACTAAAATTATTATTTTCCAGGTACCTTGTTCCCGAGCAGATGTCTTCAATAGCAAACAACTCACTATGATAGAAAAGAGAATGCTAATGAAATTTTTGACATTTTGTTTGGAATATGAACAACACCCTGATGAATACCAAGGTACTGTGTTTCATAGAACAATGCACACCCCCTTGTTTGTGAGTTCATTTGGTTATCCATACTTTTGATAGCTCTCCTGTGTTTTCACCTAATTTATTTTTATGGATTCAGCTTCAGAGTAGGTTTTGACCTTTTCCTGACCTTTTCATTTCAGTGTTACTCTTCTTCTTAAAGTCCCACTTTTTTAGTTCTAATAATTTTTGTCATTTTTTTCCAATTTTTTTATTGCAGTAGGTTTGTCAAAAGTGTATTTTTTGTTTTTGTTCTTTTTTTCATTGAGGGTTTTATTTACCTTTTGTGGTATACTTTCTTTTTTCTTTGGATAATGTATATGTATTTTTGGTCCTGTTGATACCCATTCCCATTCTCATAAAAGACAGTACAGTTAGTCTGAAACACTGAAAATAAGGTTTTTAATGTTATATTTGGAGAGTTTTTTCTCTGTAATGTTGGAGAATATTCTTCCCAATTAATGAAAGTTTCATATAGTGGAGAAAAAAATATGAACAAATTTGAGCCAAGTGGTGAAAAGGGTCAAAGCAAGCTTGAAAGAAAATTATGAAAATCCTGTTTGGGTTTGAAGACTCATCTGAAGCTATTGAAAGCACCAAAGGATGTAGTAGTGATGATATAGCTTTGCTCTTGGAATGAGACAGTATTTTATATGAGTTATTCTGTGCCCACTAAAGCCTATGGCTAAGTTATAAAAGCTTTAGGAAAAAATGATAATAATGAGCAGAAGTGATTGAGACACTAACGTGTATTTTAGAGAATACAGATACTTTCATAGATGACAGAAAAGGGTATTACTTTTGAAATAAGGTAGTATTTGAAGGAATTTGCTACTTTTCGCAGGGTTGGGGTATTTACATGAATTTAGAGAAGACTTGGTTGAATACGTGTCCTGGGTTGGGTAGCAAAAATGAGAGTGAAAAACTGTAAACACATGTGAGAGAGAGAGAACTGGTCAGGATAGACTGGTGTTTTTTAGCCCTTCCATAATTTCTCTGAATTTAGCGGCATCCTCTGTGGATGTAGGTGGAGGCCTCTCCTTTTCTCTGTGTAAGGGAGATATGCCTGCACCTGCCCTTGCCTGTGTTTGCTTTGGTGCATGAAGCCCAGGTTGAGAACCATTGTTCTGGCTGCTGTAGGTTTTTGCAGGGTTCAGATAAGATACTTGAACGGGACCTGATTTTTCAGACCTGCTGAGCTTCTGCTCTCTGAGCATCAGAGTGTCTGTATGCAAGTAGGGCGCTGAATCATTTGTGACAAGGGACAGAATCCCTTACCTCTCTGCCTCTCTCCCTCTCTAGGATCATTTCACTCTCTTGCCCTCTCTCCAGTGGATCCCAGCCCCAGTTTTCAGCTGCTTTTTTTAAAATAACACAAAGCAGCAGGCAGAGAAAACAGATGGGACAGGAGGTTTTCTTGAGGTCCTTCTACCCTGCTTTTTACGAACCCTCAGTCCCTTCCTGGGCTTTGGTTGATGAAAGGGTAGGCTGCCTTTGAGAAAAATCCTGCAGCTGTGACCCTGCACTGGTGTCCTGTGGAGGATTGCTCCTTCCTGTGCTTAATACTGGCCAGGGCAGCATGAATCAGGCTTGAATTTGTTCCCCTTGTGGCTCCCACCTCCTGTATGCTGAGGAAGGTCTCCAGTGAACTTTAGCTTCTCCTGCAAGGACCTGTCTCTCTTCCTTCAGCTGTCTGCTCTCCTGCATGTGCTGCTCCTGAGAGTCAGCTGACCCTTGCGACCAGCCATGGAGGAGAGCCAAAGCCACTGCTTCATGGAACCAGGATGCTCTGGTCCTCCTGTCAAAGCAGGTGTGTTTGGGGGCAGCAGGTCTGGTACGCTTTAGTTAGCCATGCCACCTTGTCTATCCAATGCTGGTCACTGCACAGGGTCTTACAGGCTCTACAAGGCACAACCTTGTCCTTTTTGATCCAGTCCACCCCCTGATCCTCCTGCATGGGATAGGTCCATCTGCTTTGTGCGCCTGTATTCCTGGCAGACATTAGGAAGGGTTGGACTGGGAACAGGGGCTCCTGCCTGGTTTGGGGTTATCCAGAGAACTGTAATGTAGGCAGCAGCAGGCAAGTGTGCCACAGCCCTTCCTGGCCACACTGGACACTCCAATGGAGAGCCACTGGTATTGATAATGAGGTGATGAACTCTAGAAAGTCTTGAAGGGAAAAACTCATTAAGCCAAAGCAGTTTATAGATTACAGGCTACAGGTTTGCTGCTAGTGGAATAAAAAAGAGGTGCTTAGAGGAAAAATATAGTTTGTATTTGGAAAATTTACTTAGTACAAAAAAGAGAGACTACATCAATTTCAGATGCAATTCATTGATTCATATACCAGAATGAAGTTAGATTTATTTTAGTTCTAGAGATAGTTACACTGATTTTTGTCACTACATTTTAAAGTAGGCTAGGAAATAATTGGAGATTTTTTTAAAGCTTTTTTTAAAGCTTTTTCTCTGTAATACAGAGTTGAGTTATATAAGAATTCTAGAATGGAAAGACACTGAGATACCTGTTTTTATAAAGACAACACAATGAAAGAAAATGTAGTGTATTTTATGACTTGCTGCTTGGTTGTACGCAGGTAGTAAAATACATTTATAATAAAACAGTGGCTGAAGCTCAAGCAGATGATATACTTTTTATAATATCAGTGATTGCACTGAGAGTAAGTTTTACTGAATTATTTCAGCCATTTGAAATTTCAAGAATGAGCATAATTGATTTCAGAGGTACAGTGGGTACAGTTGTAAAAGCATCAAAGTTTATTACTCATTATAATTAAATTTACCTTAGTATGTGAGGAAATTTCCTATTTTAACTATGAAGTATCACAGACACGCATTGTTTGAAATTTGAAACATTTTTCAGAGCTCGCTTTTCATGCAGTTCTGAATACTGCCAAAAAAGTAATTAAAAAAGGGAAATAAATCCCCCCTCATATCCCGATAGATCCTGTCTATATTAATTGTTTTTATGCATAAATCGTCAGTTTACAATATATTCCAAGTGATCTGCATTTTGAATTATTAAAAGCTTGTCTGCTTATAATTATACACTTTACTTATGTCAGTGGAGTAAGTAGACCTATCCTTGAGTGGATGCAAATAAGCAAGTGGAAAGCCTCCTTATACCTGTTAGTTTATTCTGCTTTCCTTTTGAAAATCAGCTAGACCAGCATCAGACACCTTCATATGAATACAACCATATGCCAAATATGGTTGGTACTGCTTTAAGTATTTTTTGTAGAAAATAGCTTCTTCAATAGAGGTGGCTAAATGATGTAAAATTGTGTAGGCCAGGCCTGACTCAGAACAGATAACATCATATGGTTAGGTATGTCACAACACTCTTTCCACTCTTGCTATAACTTCCCAAACAGCTGCCTCCTTATTGGGGTACACCTATACAGTGCAAAGCAGCCTTTTGCATGGATATCCTGAGCTAGCTCCAAGGACAAGTCATATTAGCACTGTGGTGAGCCCTGGGCTAATTAGCTCTGCTGGTTTAGTTTTAGAGCTAAGATGTACAGAGCTAGCTTGGGGGTATTGTGTGTGAAGTCTCTTGTGCCATGTAGACTCAGTGGGCAAGCTAGTGCATTCACAATTAGCTCAAAGTATTTCTACACAGCATGGTAGATATGCTGTTGGGATGGCTGCACAGGTTTTAGATTTCTTTCTTTCTAACAAATTAATTTTTATACAAATTTTATCATTTAAAATCAAGGTTGACAGTCCATCTTTAGCTTCCATCATTTCTTTGCTTAGTTTTAGTAACATACTGGAAAATTGAGTTGTTAAAATTTTTTCTCTTTCTTTTTCTCTTTCTCTCTTCTTTAATGTGTTAAAATGTTAAAATGTAAGGATATTTTCTAAAATGTAAACTATAATGTGAAAATTTCCACTGTTAAGCTGCATCCTTTACCTGAATTGTATTTTTTCCCCCTGAAACAGATTACAAGGACTGTACATTTTCAAAATACTTAAAATCCCAGAAATTGACACCTAACTTGCAACATTTTATTCTGCATTCTATTGCAATGGTATCGGAGAGTGACAGCAGCACCACAGATGGGCTCAAGGCAACAAAAAAATTTCTTCATTGTCTTGGCCGTTACGGCAATACGCCTTTTTTGTTTCCTTTGTATGGCCAAGGGGAGATTTCCCAGTGCTTTTGCAGGTAAGCAAGACTTTATATTTCTTGCTAAATAAGTGGAAATGTTTGTTAATTGATAAGCCTATTCTTAGCTGTCTAGTGATAGACAGCTAATATAACACTTCCATTTACCTTGTATTTTTATTTTTCTAAGAAGTGTAAAAATTATGGTTTGTTGAAATATTTTCTAGGTAGTATGGCATTTTAATTGGCCAATTTAAAATTCCTATTACAAAGAGGGTTTACATTAATCCATGTTCTTTTATTTTGTAAAAAAACAAGAATTTGCAAATATATTTTAATGAAATTGTCATCATTGTACAACTTCTATTTCTTCCTCTCTTATTTGTAAAGTCCTCTCAAAATGGGAATGTAAGTTTTACAACAGTGTATTCTGAAAGATAGATATTGCACTCTTTTGGAAAGTGGAAAAAATGGCTTTTCTGTCTCCCCATACATTCTTGAGGTAATGCAGAGGTCTCAGAAAATACCGTTCGTTACCTAATTGTTTTGTAATTGCTTCTGAAAAAGTCTGAGAAACATGTACATATAAACAGAAATGTTGAGTTCATGCTATGATGATATAATCTGAAGAGCTATGTTGTTAGGTGCAATTATCAATTGATAAGATTATTAGAATTAATAAAGGATCCATAGAAGCTGAAAGTTAACTACAGATTTTCTCCATTGCTAATTTTACAGCTGCACACATGGCATAAAATAATGTTATCATAAAGCCATAATCCCTAACACCTACATTTAGCTTGTTCTTGGGCCAGAATTCATATATAAAATGAGCTATCTCACAGCAGCTATGAAAATATTTTCAGAGTCACTTTTAAGGATTGTCCTCTGTAGGCAAATCTCCATGACTGTCTGAGAAGATTTTAGTATTTAGAACAAATTCAACAGATAGTCACTATGGTGGTAGTTGCAATTTTGTGGCTCACAGAATTTTGCTATTTTTTAAGTGATGAAAAAAGTAATGACATCACTGTGATACCTGTTTTAAAATAATGTGCTAATCTATCTGGGATAAACAATATGAAATCACATCTTTGCTCTTTTGGCATTAATATCTCTTTAGTCCTTGGAAATCCAAATTCACAGTGAGATGTTAACAAGTGTGTTTGAATAGTCCTAGTATTGTTTTTTTTATAAAATGTGCAACTACTGTAATTTTGAATTTTGACATTCTAAAAATTACCATCCTTTCTGTACAATAACACTTAGGCTAGGAACAAATGTTGCACTTGTTCTGGGACATGTGCCTGTGTTTGTCCCAGAACAGAAGTATTCTAGGATTGGCGTGTACACGCATCACCCTTCTAATCAAGGTTTAATTAGCTGCTTTTCTGACATCAATTCAATTATGCAATCTGTGGATAACTGTTCAGAAACACTTTGCGATGTCCCAGGTTGAACTGTTGCTACTTCTTATCTTGTCAACCTTTTTAGGATTTATCCTGGGACAATGGACATGGGCATCTGAAAAATTGTATTTTGTCCCGGATAAAATGGTTTATCCCAGGACAAATCCGACATCTATTTGTAGCCATAAAAAAGGGCACTGATTCTAAAATGAAAGCACGATGACCCTGTCTCCATAACAGTGCCCTACACTCTTGTAGTTTCATTATTACATCCATGAAATGGAAGCTTACTCTTGATCTCCCCTACAAAGTCTGACTTGTCTAAGGAGTTGCTAACTAGAGGTGTTAGACACCTTCAAGCACCAAACGTGTGTGTTGTTTCTTCCAGTTCACCTATCCTTTAAAAGCCTGAAAATGAAAGAATCGCCTCTTCCTCTTTTACATTGCTTGCAAGCAGTTTCCCACACTTTTTCTGCAGGTTATGTAGTAACTTGTGCATTTTATATAACCGTGAGATTTTTGTACTCAGTAGAACTGCTCAAACAGCCTATTTTACCTTTTAGTGGATCGGTTATAAATATCAGTATGAAGTCTGACTTGGCATGTTTTCAGGTTGTGTGGAAATGGTAATTTTTATGCACACTTTGTTGTTAGGAAGTACATGTTGTTTTCTTTGGAAATAGGTAACAATTGCTTTGTTCCTGCCTGTGATGTATAATGGGTTCCTAGTTGTTACTTTCTTACAACACTCCCTGGTGGATGAGGGGTCTTAACTGTATGGAGCTATATTTATCAGTGGAGAGAGTTGGTCTTGAATGTGCAATGAATGAATGAATGAATGCTCTGTATTTCCAGCAAGTATACATCATCACAGCCATTGGCATTTGTTCGTGGAGGGTCTCTATCTCTTGAAGACATAAGGTTGCATTGGCGATTATAACTATTCTCAGCATGAAAGTAGTCTATTTGGCCTTCTTGTCTTTGTGAACGAAAACTGTGTGGGTTTGTTGTGGTGGAGGTTTAATGGAAAGAAAAAGTGACAGCTGTTACAACAAGCTGTTTATTCCCTTCCACAATTTCTGTTCCCCTTGTCCCCACACTTCATCTCCCTTGCTCTCCCCCATGAATTTAAATTCACATTATTTCAGTTTAAATTTTATCTTTTTCATCCAAGTCTGATAAATGAGTCTACATTATCTTTTAAGCAAGCACTTTACCATGTCTGGATATTACTTTAAATATTTTTCTTGGATAAACATTGAATATAGAGAATAAGTTTTGTTGTATCATTTCCAGATTCAGTTCATCTGGAGTGTGTTTGCACATTTGTAAGGGTAATAATACAACACTGCCTGATTTCCATCTTAATTTGTATAAATCATTGAATTGATTCAGATAATTAGTAAAATTGTTTATGAGGTTTACTGACGTGTCAAGTGTGTATCCAATTTATACTTCGTTATATGTCTGGGCATTTGTCCAATACCATATTGAAAACAAGTATTATTCAGTAACTTAATACCTGCAATAGGTTTTCTGTCCATTCTTAAAAAAGGCTTTTTGCATAGTTTATTTTCTTGCAGAACATAATTAATACAAAATATACAATTCAACCAACTCTTATATATTATGCTATATATATTTATATGTATGTTTCAAACAGCTGCTATTTTATTTTTAATCAACCAGCAAGC
The DNA here is from genome assembly GCF_030867095.1 of Alligator mississippiensis. NCBI lineage: Eukaryota > Metazoa > Chordata > Crocodylia > Alligatoridae > Alligator > Alligator mississippiensis. Next base: position 55,781,545 of record NC_081831.1, read on the forward strand.
TGAAAATTTATATTTTCATTCAAATGTAGAAATCCCTTGGTATAATTTCATGGGCTCACTTTGATAGAAGGCCAAGGGGTTCAGTGGTTGTACTACTAGAATAGGCAGTATTCTGACATATACTACCGATAGGTTTGATGCGGACAGGATCAATTCAGACTGTGTGGAAAACTTTTTAGCTACTGTCACAGAGAATATCTGGGACCACAGGAATTCTTTAAATTAGCTGAACTTTTTGTTTGCCTACTGTATTCCATTATTTTGCTGTTTAATCTCAGGTAATAGTAGAATAAGGAAGAGTGCATTTGAGGTCCCTGAAGCTAACTGCTTCATATCAAATCACAAACTTAGTAGTCTTTTTAAAAGAATTAAACTACCATTATCATAAACGGCAAAATAAAATCTCAAATCTTAAATTTTCATTTTGAAATAAACTTTCAAACAATTTAGAAGACAATCACCATTTATTCTTTTGATATTGTTAATTTTAACTGTTTTATATATGACCTGCCTTGGGTATTATATCTTGCCAAAACTGAACAATATTCTTAGGATATTGTTCAGTCAGTATAGTAAAGTAGTGTCACCACTGCCTATACATCATACCCTACAGTTTTTATCACCAGGTTATCAGAATAAGGTGTCACCTGTTCTGTGATTTCTAACCACCATTTTATATTCTGTTTTAATGTAAACCTCTTAAGCGTTGCTTGCAGCCAGTTACACTGTGTGTTCTCATCAAGGCTACTGTTATAAATGGCATGCATGCATATTTATGTGAATGATTCAAAGACATTTGGAAGTCACATCCTTGTATTCTAAATGAATTCTTCATAAACAGTACAACATTTTATAACTACTGAAGACAGTTGAGTGAATAGCAGCATCAGTTTTTAACTGGTTTTAACAGGTATGTTTTAGGAAAGAAAATTAAACTTTTTTTATATCACTGTTATGTACCTTCCAATATGTTGAGGTACAGATGTGAGATTTTTTTTATCTCCATAAACTGGATTTGTGTTACACACAAAGTCATTGGAATCTTCATGTTTTCCAAGCTGAGAACCAGTAGAACTTTTCTCAGCCTGTATTATAGCTTCTTTTTGTTTTAACATGCTGATTTGCAACTAGTATCTGTCTTACTTTTAAATGTGGTGGCATCTGGAATTACGCTTAAACGCCAAGTTAAAAGTATCACCTCAAAAGCCCTCTCAAACCCTTAGGTAGGAGCTTTTTTTTATATTCCCAACCAACTTACTGAGGTGTATGAAATAAGGTTTGGGAATGGGTATACAAATCTCTTTTATCAAGATAATTTCCAAGCACACTTACCCAGTTGCACATCAGGTCTTGAAAAATACAGTGCAGAAATAACATATTCAGCATCTTCTACAAAACAGTTATGCAGGGAAATCGCAATCAAGCACTATATTGTGTAAGGTATTGCTGAATGTTTAATGTAAGTTCAGTTTTCCTGTTTTAGGGTAAAGGTTAGAGGATAATCAAGAGTTTACCTAACTAGGAAAAATTAATCTACAATGATTAGCTAGACTACAGTAACTTTGAAAACAAAGCTTTGTGAGGTTTTCATGATCATTTTAAAATTCAGATTGGACGTTAGTCAGCTATTTGATATAGTAATTCCTTTATGGACCGAATGACATCATCTCCATTTAAGTAGGGCATTAATCTATAGTCAAATCAAGCACAATTTTCTTTGTATAAACAATAGTAGTAATTTTAAACATACTACAATAATAGGCAATAATAAAAAGGAAAGGCTTGAAGTGATTTGGTAATATTAAACATTTTATTCTGAGACAACAAGTAATGGAATGCAGACCTCACTGTTATAAGATGAGAACTGAGATATACATTGACTTCTAAGATTTTAGAATGCCTTCATGGGTTCACTTGCATTTACCTATGCCCTTAAGAGTTCCTAACAATTTACTTTGGAGGGGAGGGGACTTTTAAAAGACAAATTACTTCTCTCTCCGGAACTGTTTTTCACAAATTCACCTGCTGTAGTTTGTTTTTGTCTTCCTTTCTCATTTTTTTCAAAAACCTATAACTGATAGAGAAGTAAACACCTTTGAAACAAACACCTTTGAAACATGAAGAATTTTTCAATTTAATTGTAGAAAGGACATAGATATGTTTAATATTTTCTAGATCATAGAAGATTTTCTATGGAAGCCTTCAGCAATATAGAAGCAATTATTGTATTGTTTCACACTAATTTTATTTAAAATAATCTGTGCTCCTATACCCATCTGTGCTCATTTATTAATATTCTTTGCCAAAGTATCTGAATGTGCCTAATGATTAAAAATAATCTTCCTTCCTTGACCAAAATAAGATGAGTGACTAGCAGTTACCGATACCCTATTATTAATAAGCTATATCGGCCAATACTGATCCGATAGCCGATTTACAGGAACGCAGCCTGGCAGCTTGGAGAACAGTGCCCTGCAGGTAAGTCTGGGGGGGCAGCGGTGGAAGGGGGGTGCAGATTGAGGCCCCCATGGTGAGGGACGGAGTGGGACGGGCAGAAGCCAGGTCCCCCAGCGCTGCCCCTGCTTGGGGCACTCCATTTACTGACTTTCCCTTGGGAGCCCTGTGCTGGGAGGTGAGCAGGGGAAGTGCAGCCAGTGCAGGGCTTCCACGGGAAAGGCAACAAAGCAGAGCACCCTGAGCAGCGGTGGCACTAGGGGGGAGCTTGGGGGGGCCTATAGTCACCCCCAAATTCTCCACAGCCCCCTTAGCCACCCTTCCCAGAGCCACTGCTGCCTGCCCTGGACAGCTGAGTCTGCCCCGTTTTCAGCCTAGGCCCCACACCAGGAAGAGGGTGGTGCTGCCTCTGGCCCCAACTTCATCCCAGTCCCAGCTCCAGGGTCCCATTCATTACCCTAGCTGGGCAGTGCCTGCCCCTGCCCACTCCTTCCCCCCCTCACCATGGGGGCCTCGTTCTGCCCCCTATGCCTGTTCCCCCCCAACTTACAGGTAGGATGCTGATCTCCAAGCTGCCAGGCTACATTCCTAGTCGTGTGCATGTGTGTAGCTGCACACATGCATGTGGCATTTATCAGTGATGTTATCGGTTACATTGGCCAAAAAAAGTCAATAGCCAATTATGTTAATTTTCCTTTTATTGGTGCCAATCTGATATGCAACTGATATATTGGAATACCTCTAGTGAATATTGGAATCTACCAGGATAACATTGCTGAAAAATTAAGAGAGAAGATTTTACATTCACTCTGAATGCTCTGTGATTAACATTGCCTCTCACTTCTTCAACCGGTTAGTTCCATAGCTTTTGCTAAGTTCCTGCTAAGGTTCTTTATCTCATGTTTATTGGCCATCTTGTTTATTATTTAAGTGGAGGTTATAGAGAAAGAACAGTTTTCAGATAGCTGTTTGATAGAACTAAGTTTGGTGGAAGTTGAGTAGTGTATCTGGTGCTTCCTCAAGTGAAGACCTGGCAATTCCAAACCTCAAAATATCAGCTGCCATCAAGAAGTATACTAAGTTGAATATTGACGTTATTTACTTTCCTCTCTCTCCATGTATGCAGGAAAAGAGGTCCTTCATTAGAACTAGAAATGCTGTCTCTTTCTCTCTCTCATGTGAACTCAGAGCGTCATTGATAAGGATCCAGGATGTTGCGAGGTGATAGGTATTGGTTAAGATTTAGTTAATTTCTTACTTAGCTTGTTTAAGGAACGAGTGTGAGGTATGGATTGCATGATTTCTAGGACATGCTATTACATTCCATTGTCTACGATGGGATGTACGTTCAGAGAATTGACAGTCTCTAGTAATAGAAGCTTTCTGGATGTTCACAATCTTTCCTTAGCCAGGAGAGTCAAAGATCACAGTTGTAAGTGATGGTCCCAGGAATTACGAGCACTTCCAGCACTACTTGTTTTGTAAATGAGCTGAATTCTTAGAAAGATGAATGCTTAGCTTCTTATCTTGGATTTAGGTTCTTGCTTCTGGATCTTTTCCAGGCCATTCTGGATGCAAATTTTATTTCTTTAGAATAAAAATGATAACTCCTAATAATGGAAGAGTTCAAATTTTGGGGGTTGAATTGGAAAGTCTATAAAGCAATTTACATTTCAGAAGAGTTCTGAGGTTTATGATATTGAACTCTCTCTAAAGCCATTAGGAAATCTCAACCACCATCACTATTGTGACACCTGTACATGTTAAGGTTCTAAGACATGAATTTGAGCCTAAATTTGACAGCATCGTTACCTCCAATAAAGGGGAATTCCATGATCCCATTGAATATTCTAGTATAGTGCGAAGAACACATATGCTATATCTATACCTTATCGGTGTTTTGGCATTCAGCAAGCAGGTGTGTGGTTTGGAGGGGGTGGGCTTGTTTTAATGATGACGCTCTCTAGTGCAGTCAAATGCTAAGTAGATGTGTCCTAAGTTTGCAGTTAAAGGAAAAAAAGAATGATCTAAATAGCGCCAATGCTTCATATCACCTGTTTAAGCAGATTTCATGAGTAATACTGTTTGTGAAGATAATACAAGTCTAGGAGGCTTGCACATTATTCACAAAGAATTTCACACTCTTGAAACTTATGTTTCAACACAAAGGTTATTTCCAAATTAAAAGTCTTTTCCTGTCAGAACCTGAGAAATAATGTGGGCAAGGACACAAAAGCATTCCATAGCTTTATTAACGACAATGCTCACTGATCTGTGAATAACCTGAAAAAAAATGAAGATTATTGAGTTACTTTGCCAATCTATCCATCCATCACTAGAGAACAGGTCTCAAAATGATGGATTATCTCACCTCCCTGATGTTTATCCCAACAGAGAGTCTCTCCTCAAGGGAAAAAAACAAACAGCCGATCATGCAAACAGTCATGATAACTATGCTTACCTGTATTGTATCCCTGTGCCAATATAAAAGTAACTAAAGCGAAATAGCCAAAAGAAAGTTTTTTTAAATAAATTCTGATTTTGAGATCCTTGTCATTTAAATTAAGTAGAACTGAAAAAGATTAGAAAATAAGAGCAAACTAAATTCCATTCATATATAAGACTTGGAAAAATGTACATAATAGTGACTGTAATTATACTGTCAGCATTTTAAAACTGAATTTTGGGGTCAGTGAAATTATCTTAATTTATTTAAATCTATATAAATATCCTAACTGCATATTTCAAAATGTGAGGTTGTACTCAGAAAAGGAGAATGTATCATGCCCTATTTTGTAAAATCACTTGTCATGCTGATCTCCTAAAATGAAGCTATGTGTTAACAAATCTACTGTCTTTGTAGAGTTATCTGTATGTCTAGATTCCATATATTTCAGTAATATGATTATTTACATGCTTACAAAACTATAGAAAACTTATGCAGATTACTCAAATCTGGAGGTAAGGGAGCTATTATGTTTCCTTGTCTATTTGCATGATGAAAATTATCGATTCTGTTGCACAACTTTGAATATATTTACCTATTTACTTTATCAACCAGTGTGTCATGGCACCCTGTGGTGCCAAGAGATCCTTTTAAGGGTGCCACACAATATTAACACTGGTAGATGTGCAAGCACCTACATGAGTCACAGAATAAATCCATAGATTTCAAATAGGACTCTGTAGCAGAACCCCATAATGTCAAAAACATTCTGATCTGTTATTGTCTTTCTGAGTTCTTTGCAACAGAAGAATTGTCTATTATTTTTCCATAGTAAAAAAAAAACAACAAGTGGAATTAGTTTTTGAAATAGTTTGTGCTAAATTCAGAAAAGTTATAGAGAAGTGCCTAAAATGGTTGAGAACCAGGACTTCAAGTTTTCAGTCAAGAGTTCAAGACACTAAGCTTTTCCAAAAGACCTGATACAGAGTAGTGGAAGTGGTAATGAATCTAAAGTTTTTATACTGGGAGCTTTCAACATCAACGTGGATGATGTCTCAAAAAAAAGGGCACAATTTTTTTTAACGTTTTGTTTCTAACAAAAAGATACTAGGTCCACTCAAATATACTCCAGTCTGCATTCTCAGGCTGTGTTTGTATGTTGAGGTTACAAGAAATATATCATCTTTGGTCAGAACTTCCTCATCCCCCTCAATCACAAGATAAGCAGCTATTACCATCATGTCACTGTAGGACCTAATTTTACTAATGCCTCTAGATGTCACCCAAAAACAAGTTGCACTCCTCTCCAAATTTACAGACTGCATAATTCAAAGTCTGATTATAGAAAATGCTATTCCTCTAAGTGACTTGAAGGTTGAACGAGTTAGTAATGCATTCTCTGTCTGAGGGCAGCAGAAGGCATTCTGCACCACCTTCAGAGTACCCACCTCCGATTTATAACCTGCAAACTCAAAGGTAGTGTCAAGTAAAGTTTTCCTGGGGTCTGCCCTCAGTTCAGTACTATTTTAGATGTTCATTAATTGACTTCATACTTGTAAATATGCATATGTTGCCAACCTAGGCAAGGTAGTGGGTACTTGAAAAGGATTAGGATTCAAAATAATCTTTAAATTGGGAAAATGTCTAAATTAATTAAATTAAAAAAGAAGTACTGTATTTGAAGGAGGACTCAAAAGTACAAAAAATGGCACACAATCTGATAGGGTATAGCACTGCAAAAAAAGACCTATGAGATGCAATAAATTACAAACTGAATGATTCAACATTATGGTATTGTTGCAAAAAAAGAGGTAATAGTATGCTGGGGTGTCATATGCTAGTTAAGATAAATAATTCTAACTTTCTGTTCAGCCCTGGCAAGTCTGCCCTGGAGCATTGTGTCCAGTTTTTGGCAGCATGCTTCAGTAAAGATGTGGTTAAATTGGAAAGAGTACAGATGAGAGACATAAGGATGAACAGAAAATATGACATATCAAGTTGGAGGAACTAGAATTACTTAGTTCAAGGAAGTGAAGGCAGGTTGGGGAAAGGAGGATAGAGTTCTGATGTCTTCAAATACAAGAATTGTTATGAAGAGGGTGGTGATCAATTATTCTCTCTGCCCACAAGGGACAGACCAAATAGCAATGAACCTGAATTGCAAAAAAGATTTCAGTTAGATATTAGGAAGATATGAAGATGGTTTAGCACAAGAAGATTACACAGTGAAGATAAGTGAGCTTATCCACGCCTTTATCCATCCTTTTTAAGAAGAGATCAGGAGAAACAATTACAACTTTTTAACTTTCATTGATATTGAAACTGGTAGTGTTTTTCCTTTATTGTTCTTTGATGGAAGCTATGTTTAGAAAGTAATATTTTGCCACATTTATAAAGATCTTGGTATGATCAATATCAGAACACATCTGTTAAGATGCATATAAATTCTACAATAGCAGTACTTGACTTCATTATGCCTAACAATTCTCTCAGACAAGTGGCAAGTTACCTGTCATCAAAAACTAATATTCATCTTGTTAATAGCTAATTTAACATATCTGTTTCACCAAATCTATATATATCATAGTCAAAATGTAACATAATACTACTTAAATCATTTTAACTCTAAGAATAAACTCATTTCCCTTACATTTTATCTGAAGGAGAAAAAGAGAAGAACATCAATATTTTTGTCACTTTTTCTGGTGTTGACTGCTTTCATTCCATTGTAGTTTCTGGTGTCTTCAAATGAGAACAGCAAATATGTCAGTAAAGGGATTGAGGATTTGCCATGTAGTTTTTGAGTGTCTCCATTCCCTCTTGAATAAGGTTTTGCCATTAAAGTTTGAAGTTGATAAATCAGGACAAAAGCTGTAATCCAGACAATTTAGCTTTAATCTTCAAAGCCATTTTTTTCTCTGTAAAAGAATCTGACAAGTTCATTTAGTTCAAGGGAAAGGTCAAGATGTGTAATAGGGGAACTAAGAAATTAAGTAACTTGGATAAATAAAAAGTCCATTCAGAACCACACAAGTGACTTCATTGCTACAAGAACAACACAGTTCTTCTATAATCTCTGCCTCTGGTCAGGGGTGGTGTCTAATAATTACCACAATATTATGCCATTATTTGGGGTTCCAGAACACCCCCTCCCCCAAAAAAGGGGGGGGGCTGGGGTGGTGTGGGCACTAAGGCACATGGTTGACAGCCTAGAGGCTACAAGTTTGAGGCCAAAGCAGAGTCCTCATGGTACAGCCTGTCAGATTCCAATGAATCTTAAATTTCTTCTACGTACCTTGTCACAAAGACATGAAAAAGGAAAAGAAAGGACCAGAGTCTCAAAGAGAAGTAGCTTAACTTTTCCCTGAATACAAATAGTTTCATTGTACTAGTATATCTAGAATACATAGTAAAATAAGGCATCATTCATCTTTAACTTGTTTCTTGTCAAGGTGTGTTATCCACCCCTAATGCAAATCTAAAAGCCTTGTTCCAGGAAATCTTTTAGGCTAAGAACAGACAGTCAGAAAGCCCGAGGCTGAATTGATTTAATCTTTGCAGGTTAGTCTAAACTGCATAGATTGAACAGATAAGCAGATGAACAGACATTCACTTCTGATTCCAGAAAAGCACCCATGTGCCTGCAGTGGCCCAGGCTGAGGCTGGGCAGGGGGTGCTAGAGCATGCCTCCCTGCTGCGCTGGAGCAGACAGCTTGGGCTGAGGGTAGCCTGTCTACCCTGCAAGGGGGGTGAGATTTGCAGGGAAAGGAGGTGCAAAGCATCCTGGGATGCTGGGGAACTATGAGTTAACTTGAATCTGGCGGGGGGGATCTGGGACAGAAGGCTCCATGGCCCCCACACCTCCTGCCACACTGTGCGCTACACCCAGGAGTCCCCGCTGCTGTACTGTGTACATAGTGCCTCTCCTGTTTCATAATACACCCCCTCCCCCTCCTGCTGCTACTACCCATACCCCTCTGCTCAACCATGTACTCTCCCTGTTGGTGCTCCCCACTACACTGTCCCCTCTGCTGCTTTTCCCTGTGTCCCGGCTTCTACACTGCGTGCCTCCCGCTGCATCACAGGCCCCACCATGTCTGCTCTGTGTGCCTCCTCACTTCACCAGGCACCCCTGCCCCTCTGCTGATGCTTCTTGTGCCTCCCTGTAGCACCCTGCCCCCAGCTGCTGTTCCACCTGCCTCCCCTGCTTCACTGTACCCCAGCTCATCCTTCGTCATTGCCTTTCCTTCAGGCAGCCCAGCCCATCCTTCTTGCTGCACTGTTTTACTTGGGTACCCTGGGCTGCAGGCTGCTCTAGTGCTGATTGCTGTGTTGTGCTGTAACCATGTGAGAGTCATGTGACCCATGAGCTGCCAGTTGGTTGGTTTAAGAAGTGTGGTACAGCATTTTTGTTATAGAATTAATTTAATTCTTGTTCCTGAGTTACTTTAAGAGTGGACACTTTTCATACCAGGATCTAGTAATTGTGGAACTAAGACATTTATTACAGTCTATGAGTCACTGATTTCAGACCTACTTCCAACATTCTTTCTCTGGAGTGCTTGGAAATGTGCTGAAAGGACCTCGTATACAGCTTCAGAGTTTATCTTATCAGTCTGCACTAAGTTTACTTGTTTTACATTACAGTTACTGGGAGCATATGCATTTGATTCAGAAGTAAAGGTAGATTTACCGATATCTCTTCATGCTTCCAGAAATGACATAGTGCTTTTTCCTTGCAATTTTTGTGTGACTTGCTCCAAATAGGTATATTCTAGGTAAGCTAAATTTGTGAAATCCTGTGTAACATAAGTTTCTCATGTTTGTCTGAAAACTGGATTGTTTTCAGTCCTTGTGGTAATTTCTTCTCAATCCTGTTTCACCCATGAGAAAAGCTAGGACATCTTTCTCCTTTCTTATAGGTCTTGCAAAAGCTTAAATATACTATACCTAGTGCTTAAGCATAAAGACCATTTAGTTTAAGATGGGGGTCAGTAACCTATGGCCCATGGACCACATCTGGTTCACATTTGGCAGCATTCAGTGGCAGGGGGTTTTGGTAACAGACATAGTCCTCATGCTGCTGTGGGGAGAAGCAGTGTCAGCTGTTGGATCCTCATGTCTGTCTTCCAAACTGGATCGCTCTTGCCAGCAGTCTAAAAACGGTTGCTGAATGTTGGTGTAAGCTAATGTAATACATAGCTCCTACTGCCAAGTAAGATAGAGCTTCAAAGATATAAAATGCCAGTACTTTCCTGTTGACACCGATTGCACATTTCGATCTGGGTATGATTCTGAGTGAAATATATTTGAGAAAAGAATTAGTGGCATTTGTATTACATTAGCACCTGTTTGTTAAGGTTGTAAAATATGGAGGTGAAATGTTAATTGCCTGAATTTGTGTATGTGTGTGTGTGTGTGTGTGTGTGTATATATATATATATATATATATATATATATATATATATATATATATGGCTTTTTGGAAAACTTGGTGTAATACTAAAAGATTTATAACAGCTAAAGTAAGAATTTTCTATAATGATGTGTGTAGCCATTTTTTGTATTGATGTTTTTGGAGTGTATATTTGTGTGTTGATTTTTTTTTAATGTTGAAGGTTTTTTTAGCAGTGTTTACTAATGGATGCAGTTAAGCTGCTTCCCCTGTTAAGTATTCTAAATGATTAACCACATTCTGCAGCAGTTCCATTAGACATTAATTATAGGCTTACTAATATTATATTGAATTCCCCTTGTGAACTAACAGCTTACAAAGGTAAAAATGAGGCTTATAAATATTCTTATCTGTTTCTGACAGTAGAACTGTGTTGCCATAGCTCAAGGACCTACACTTGTTTACATCTATTGTAAGATTGAAACCTAGGAATAGGAAGCAGTTCTGCAAACAGAAACTCTCTCTTTATTGGATTAAAGCATTGGTTTCCAAGGGTTTAAATGGCTGATGTCCAACTGGTTTTCTAATTTGGACTGGTTTATGACAGAAGTTTTGTATGTCCTCCATTAAAATTTTTGTAAGAGTCTAGAACATCCCAGTAGGGTTGTACTACATTAGTGATCTAACATAAAAGCAGATCCAATTGCAAAGTGTAATTAAGTTTTACCTTAATACTTCGCAGAATTGATGTCAAACTATAATGCAGGGTTGAGTGTTTGTATGAATGACTTGACTTCATAGGTTTTTCTCCTTGTGAAGCACATTTGTGAGTGTGGTCCAGTTTTTAAAATATTGTAGTATTAATATTAATTATCATTATTATTAATATTAAAATATTGCAATTCAGTGTAGATCCAGGGATCTCAAACACTAATCATATTCTTGCAGCAGCCTGTTCTCAGTCTGTTTATGCTATAGGTTGTACTTTTTTATATTCCCTTTTCTCCCCACTCCCAAAACAGCTTCATTTTTTCTTTTTTGGTTTAGCATCCTCCCCTGCCTATATCTCCCATTGTAGAAACCCCAAGTGAGTGAAGAGCCTCACTCTTTGCCCAATATCATTAGTCTTCAGCATAGAGTTGTTTAGCATGAAAGTCCTCCTTAATGGTCATAGCTGTAGCCCTCAGGCTTTCCGCCTCCCTTTTCTTTCTTATGTGAATAGGAGGTCAAGATCTGGTAGAAGAAGAAGAAACTTGAATGTGCACTAGAGGGAAAGGGCTTGAGCAGTATGCTCTTCTGGTAATTAACTTAACTCCCAAAGATATGTACCTAGAAACTTGCTGGTTATACAGGGTTTAAGCATAATTTACAAATTATCATGTGTTAATTTTTGTTAATATAACAAACAGTAGAAAGAATCTTCTGAAGATGATTTTAAAAAAAACAAAAAAGATTGGCACGTAGGAAAGTAGTGTCTCTGAGTACCTTATCCTTTCTAGTAATGTCCTAGATTCAAGGGGAGTTGCAGCTCATGGTGGTGGTCTTTCAGGAGTGAATTATGTACCAAAACAGTCAGTTTTCTTTTTATTTTCAACCTTACCCAGGTGTTCAGTAGGCTCAGGAAGATTTGCTTTTGTCCACTGCAGTTTTGAAATGGGAAAATGTAATGGTATGTTTATTGAGACAGAGTTGTGTTGTATTATGTTTGTTTTGGCTGTAACCTCTTTTTAGTTTTTTCATAGAATACAATAATATACTGCAGGAAATGCTGAATTAACAATGACCTTCAGGAAACAAAAAATGTAACATCAGAACCAGGACACAGCTTGCTTTATGTAAAAAAATAAAATAAAATAAACAATTTGAAAGAGAATAATGCGTTGTCAGGCCTATGGCATGCTTTTCTTTGATCTTTCTCCAAACCTGGCTGCACAATATATGTAGTATTCATCTTTAAGGAAGGAGGAAAATAGTTTTTGCTATACCAAATACATGGTTAGGCAAGGATTATTCTCTTTTTTTAAATTAATCACTCCATACACATTTTAGAAAATAAAACATCATATCTGCTAAGTAAAAGCTTTTCTTCTCAGTGGAAAAGTATACTTCCTAATTCTGTGGCACATTTTCCCAGTCCTTTTCTGTAATTTTTAAATAAACTGAAGGTAATCTGTAAATGTAAGAGTGTATCTGGTGCTGAAAAGCAAGATGTCAGATAAAGAGGCATTCTATTTTTTTCTTTAAAAAATAGGATTGGGGAACATTATATCAAAGCAGTATACTCCTCTTGTAGCAACAGATGCAGCAACCCTGAAGCCTATTTTCTTTCTTGTTACATTAGCGTTTAATTAAAGAAAACAACTAGTTGGAGGCAGTTACTTTCTGTGAAATGTAATGAAGATTTATTTTGGAAGTGACCTTCACTGTATTAGCTGGAACCGTAATCAGTAGAATTAATAGAATAATCAAATTATATACAAACTCATAAATCATCATGAATATGCTGTCAAAAGTTCAGCTATTAATGTGTCCTATTGTTTTGCAGCTGTATTAAAAATTACAACTGCTGATTCCTGCCTTGATAGAAACTGAAATGGCATTTAAAGGCTATGTATGATAGGGGGCTACCAGGCCAAAAATTTTCACAACTGTTAATTTAGCTGTAATATGATTTGATGTCACCAGGGCAAAGTTGAAGTTGAGTACAGTGTTGGTGCTATCTTTCAGCAAAACTTGAATTATTGGTGGAGGCAGTAGCCAGTTAATTAGAGTAATATCAGTTTAAGCGTCTGTCGTTTTGGGTTAATGGTATCAAAGAGTTACCTTGTATTTCAAGTATAGCCCAAATCATCCTGAATAGCTTATTGTATGGAAGTAATGTTGGTATGATGATTTTACTTGACTTAGTCATAAATTATTGGGATGCCATTTAGTTTAAGCTATTTTAGGCTATTTTAATAGGTATTGCATTTTAACTGTTTAATATGATACATTCAGAATTCCTCATTATTTTGGTAAGATAAAAATCATTGCTTTCCACCTGTTATCCAGACAGGGCATATTTTTGTCCAATGGTTAGAAGGCTATTCTTGTGAATAAGAGTCATTCATGGTTTTGTGCAATCAAGCAGCACAGTTCTGGCAAAACATGTTTAAAAATGTAAGTTGCATTTATCAAAAAACACTTAATTCCTTGGGTATGGTAGAAGTCAAAGAAAAAACAATTTATGCAATTTTGTAACAAAAGAAACTTAAATTTATTTAGTGTATCTTATGTCTAACCTGAAACTATGAAAGAAACATTTCTGAGTTTCAGTCTGGAAGGTCTAAAAGTAAAAAAGCAACAGGAACACCACAGTAAAAAGAAATATTTGGTTCCCTAGAAGAGATAGTTTGTCTCATACTTGTGCCCAGTAGAACGTGATGTTACTGATACCTGCATAATCTCACCTCTCTATTGCAATTTAAACCTAGCTTTTACTGGAGTATTGTTTTCTCTGCTTATAAACTGCATGCACATAAAGCAAAAACTTGTGATAATCTGGTCACGCTAATGTGGTCACGCAGTCTATTCTGTGCAATTTCAGAGTGACAAAACAGGACTTATATTCAACTTGGCAGAATACAAGGTTCTTAAAATCACCTGAAGTCAACACATTTGGCTAGAGAAGATGGGACATAGCTTCCTAATAATTGCCTCTTTTTATCACTTAAATTGTCATAGAACTGGTCATTCCTCTAAAAGTTGCTGCTTTAGATAGACTCTGTGCAGCAGATGGCCATCCTTTCTTACCAGGCCAGAACACCTTTCTGGTTATCTGGAAAAAATAAACAGGGGTACTTCTGAGCTTTAGTCCCAGTTTAAAAGTAAACCCCAGTTTGTCATCCCAGGACAGTGCTCTGCCATAGGCAAGATTCGTTTTCATGATACTATTAATCCATTTTAACAAAAATAGTTACAGCGAATTTGATATTTGACTGGGATTTAATATGATGCAGTTTGTGCTGCAGGATGTTCTATATTAAAGTAAATATGCTTTTGGTAATGTCTTCTTTAGCATATAGAGTTGTAAGTCATAAAAAAAACCCTTTGAATTAAAGGCTGGGCATTTTATCTGACTGAGAAAAGTTATCTGCATGTCTAATCAGAAAACAGTGATGTTGCATCTGAGTGTGAGGGGGGCTAGAGGACTGCGAAGGGAAATTGGAAACATAAAAAGAAAGTGGTGTGTTTAAGTTACAGATCTGACTCTTGGCTTTCCAGCTTTACCACATCTATGTGTTTGTGTAATTCTGAGCAAGCTGCTTTATGTTTCTATACTTTAAAAGTGTTCTTTTAACTTTCCTTTAACCTTTTCTGTCTTGTCTCTTCAGCCTACAAACTTTTGTGCTCTCTCTCCTATTTGTTTTTGTATAACATTGAGTACATCAGGGTTCCAACTGATCTTGGGTAATTTAAGGGCCAAACAGTAGCCATGCCTTAGTCAGACTCCATCTGTCCATAGAATTCAGTCAGAGCATAACAATACTGTAATTCTATTTTATGTTATTGCTGTATCTAAAAAAAATGCTCTCCTCTTCCTCTGAGCAATTCAATTTATGTTTTCTTTGAATGGTTCTAATTTCCTTTGAGTACGTTTTAAAAAAAATGACAAATGCATGTATTGCTTTTGACAGTTGATTTTTTTTCTATGAATACAACCAACTAATCACCAGTAGCGAAAACTTAGGTGAGCATCTGAGTTATGTATAGCATGCTACCATTAAACGTATTTTTTAGATAAGCATTTTTTCTCATGTTTTTTGATAGATACTTTCAGTTATATAAACTGACTAGATTAAATGTTTACTTTTCGTCCAGCTTTCTCACTCAGTGCTCTTGGCCTTGTATATTTGTGTTTTGTATAACTTCAATATTGCCCTTTTTCATTGCATACCGTTCCACTGCACCCATACAGTTACGTCTACTTTGCTTTTAACACTAAAAAAAAAATGTGATGGTCCTAAATTGTGTACCCTGTTGGTGTGGGAAGGCTGGCGGGGACGGCAGAACTGGCAAGGGCTCTTTAAGAGCAGGGTCTTGGTGGCCATGGGAAAAGGCAGCGGCAACAACCAGTAGTTCTGCTTTGGGGAGTGGTGGCTGCATGCTGTGGGGATAGCAGCCAGAGGGAAGGCAACTGGAAGGACTAAAACTAATGATCAACCCCTGTGCTTGCACCAGGCAATGGGTCAGGCTGACCAGAGGGGCTCATGGGAGTAAATAGGCTTGTCCTCAGGCTGAGAGGCATTCTAGCCCTAGCTGGGAAAGAGGCAGGATTCCCTAGGTGGGCCACAAGGGTGCCCAGAAGCAACAGGGGAGGCCCTGCTGAATAAGAACTAAGAAGACAGAATTACAGTATTGTTATGCTCTGACTGAATTCTGTAAACAGACGGAGCATGACTAAAGCATGACTACTGTTTGGCCCTTTTTTTTCCTTTTACTAGGCACATCTACATGTGCAATTAATTCAAAGTAATAAACTATGGCACATACTGTGCTGGAGTTTGAATGTGTGCCCGGGGCTGCTCTGACTTGGCTCAACATGTTCTGGAGGGGCTGGCTGGGGCACGAGGGTGCTCCAGTGAGGGGCTGGCCGGCAAGCACCCTCATGCACCAGCCAGCGTGGTCAGCATCTACATGTGTGTTGCTGTGCATTAAAAAACTCCACCTCGGGATAGTACTTGTATTTACAAATACTAACCTATGGTGGAGTTTGTTAGTTTACTGCGACCTAATAGAGTCGCCCATGTAGATGCTGAGCTCTTCAGTAAATGTCTCATGTAGATGCACCCACTATTTTTTTTTTACCCAGCCGCAAGACTGAGAAGAGATAAAGGATTTCAGTTCACATTAGGTTGGTTTGCAAGTGCCCAGAGGGGCGCTATTTTAGTTTGGAGCAGATGCTTACATTCTTTGCTTCTGTTTAATTCGATGACTGAGGTCAACTGTAAGGGGAGGTGGAGATCACATTGCTGGCAACTTAAATCACCATGTGGGATTAACCCTTTGTTAGCAAGGGGGTCATACACAGAATGAGGGAGATGGGGGGTGGGATTTAACCCTTTCAAGGCTGGGGAATGAAGGGGGCTCAGAGCCCCAACCATGTAGTCTAATTCACAGCTGTGCCACTGCTACCAAGGACCTAAGGCTGGGCTAAGTGGGCCTAGGGCTCAAGGTAGTAGCTAGAGCACATAGGCCCTGGTTAAGAGGGTCAGGGCCTGCCTGGACAAGTACAAAATGAGTAAAGCCAAGTAACCCAAAGGAAACCCCCATTCTAAGGGTTTAGGATGCCTCCTGTATAGTTGGTTCCATCAAGGCATGGCGGGTGAGATATAGGGTGGTGTTTCAGAAGAGCTAGAGGGAGAGGGGCAGGTTAGCCGGCCCCTTGGGGTTATAGTCTCCCAGCAGGGCTTAGCTTGCCACAGGATCCCAGTGCAAGTGTTCACACAGAGAAGATTGAAGTCTTTTGATTAGTTGTGTCATGCATCAGAGTTGCACATGCATTCTCTAGCTCCTGAAAAAGACTCTGTTGGCACCAAACCCAGTGCTGAAGCCACTGGTACCAAAGTCTGGTACTTAAGAGGCTGCTTTTGGTGGTATTCATAGGTTCATAGATGCTAGGGTTGGAAGGGACCTGAACAGATCATTGAGTCCGACCCCCTGCATAGGCAGGAAAGAGTGCTGGGGTCAGATGACCCCAGGCAGATGCCTATCCAGCCTTCTCTTAAAGACCCCAAGGTAGGGGAGAGCACCACCTCCCTTGGAAGCCCATTCCAAATTTTGGCCACCCTTACCGTGAATACGTTTTTCCTGATGTCTAGCCTAAATCTGCTCTCTGTCAGTTTGTGAACATTGTTCCTTGTTACCCCAAGAGGCACCCTGGTGAACAGAGCATCTCTGATCCCTTGCTGCATCCCCCTAATGAATTTGTAGGCAGCCACAAGATCGCCCCTCAGCCTTCTCTTGCGGAGGCTGAAGAGGTTCAGGTCCCTCAGTCTTTCCTCATAGGGCTTGTCTTGTAAGCCCCTAACCATAAGAGTGGCCCTCCTCTGGACCCTCTTGAGTCTATCAACATCTTTCTTGAAGTACAGTGCCCCAAACTGGATGCAGTACTCCAACTGTAGTCATTCTCCCCCTGTACTGGGATGTCATTCTCCCCCTGTATTCGGCCTTAGTGAGGCCGCAGCTGGAGTACTGTGTCCAGTTTTGGGCTCCACAATTCAAAAAGGATGTGGAGAAGCTTGAGAGAGTCCAGAGAAGAGCCACACGCATGATCAGAGGTCAGGGAAGCAGACCCTACGATGACAGGCTGAGAGCCCTGGGGCTCTTTAGCCTGGAAAAGCACAGGCTCAGGGGTGATCTGATGGCCACCTATAAGTTTATCAGGGGTGACCACCAGTATCTGGGGGAACATTTGTTCACCAGAGCGCCCAAAGGGATGACGAGGTCAAATGGTCACAAACTACTACAAGATCATTTCAGGCTGGACATAAGGAAGAATTTCTTTACTGTCCGAGCCCCCAAGGTCTGGAACAGCCTGCCACCGGAGGTTGTTCAAGCGCCTTCATTGAACACCTTCAAGATGAAACTGGATGCTTATCTTGCTGGGATCCTATGACCCCAGCTGACTTCCTGCCCTTTGGGCAGGGGGCTGGACTCGATGATCTTCCGAGGTCCCTTCCAGCCCTAGTGTCTATGAAAGCTATGAAACTGTGGTCTGACCAATGCCACATAGAGGGGAAGTATCACCTCCTTGGATCTATTTGTCATGCATCTGCTGATGCATGATAAAGTGCGGTTAGCTTTGCTGATTATTTTGTCACACTGACGACTCATGTTCATCTTAGAGTCCGCTATGACTCCAAGATCCCTTTCTGCTTCTGTACTGCTGTGAGGGTCACTTCCCAGCCAGTAGGTGTGCTAGATATTTTTGCGCCCTAGGTGCAGCACTCTGCACTTGTCCTTCTTGTACTACATCCTGTTGTTTACTGCCTACTTTTCTAACCTGTCCAGGTCTGCCTGCAATCGTTCCCTACCCTGCAGAGTGTGCACTTCACCCCACAATTTAGTATCATCCACAAACTTGGACAGAGTACGCTTCACACCCACATCCAAGTCACTGATGAAGATATTGAAGAGTACAGGTCCAAGAACTGAACCCTGCAGAACCCCACTACTCACATCCTTCCAGGTCGATACTGACCCATCTTCTACCACTCTCTGGGTGCAACTGCTAAGCCAATTTGCCACCCACTGGACCATATTCAGTGCGTTTCCAGAAGTAGACACAAAACCTTTGGGGGAGAGAAATCACCAAGTCACATGCTAAGTCCAGAGCTGGTGAAAAGGAGCTGTCTTGCATTATGAGAGCAGCTGGGAATATCTTGATATTGCTTGACATGTGTATCATTGGAGGATCATTGGAAATCACATCTGTGTGATGATATAAACATTAGCACTGTCACAGACCCAAATACAATATGACCAGGTACCATTTCTAGGGCAACTGGATTCTGCCACTCCATTGCTGATCATATCTTTTCACCCACCTTGATTAGGGAACCCTTTTTCTTGAGGGCCTTTGAGACCCTGAACAGACCAGGTAATTTTCTGTGTAGGACCCCACATCAGTTATACTGGGATTGACATTGCTCTGACCATCTTACAGAATGCCTGCATGGTCCTGGTGGGATCATTATCTCCTTCCTTGAATACTGCTTCAAATAGATCCCTGTTCTGTTCCAGGGTAAGAAGATACAGCACCTTATTGGCACCATCAGCCAGATAATCACCTTTAAGCAAGGACAAATATTAGGAGTTCCTGGACTTGGGACCAGAGGAGCAATATTATTTTATCATACCTGTAAAGACCCTACTGGGCCCTCTTGAGGACTGTGGGAAATCCTCTATCATCTTTTCATGGGCAGTAGAATTCAGAGAAGCTACAAGTGACTCTTAGTCAGCAAAAGTCTGCTTGCCAAAGAACAGGTTCCAGTGCCACAGATAATAAATAACCTAAAATAAAGTTTGGCTATGATAGTGTGTACTTACACAGACCTAAGGTGTATTGCCTTTTATACAGGAGCTTTCAAACACCTGTAATGGACCTTTGGAATGGATGAGGAAGCTGCAATGAAATCAAATAATGGGGAGCTTTACACTATAGTACTCAATCACTTGACACCAGTTGTGCACCAAAGAACAGTAGCCTAGATGATCTTTCCCAACACCCATACATAAAATGGACCCTCTGATTAGAAACTTTTTGGTTCCTGGATGGATGAAGGGTGAGGAGCATCTGCATTAATTTTCTGATTTTGGACCCAGAATATAGATCCTGGCAGCTGAAGATAGTAGAGGTGAAGGAGCAATGGGTATGTAGGTGCTGATACTGTTGGGATCAATGCACATAGTTCTCTGCTTGTGACCTTGGGTGGCTCAAAGCCAAGACTTGACCCTCTCTACAGATGGCCATGGATTCCTATAGTCACCAAGGGACTCTTCAAGGGGCTGAAGCTCAATTTGTGCACTAGTGAACTATTTTCCTGCTTGGAAAGTCAGGCAGAGACACTGAAAGGTTCCAACTAGCGATTTCCTTCCCCTTTTTTTTTTTCAAAATCTGTAGGTAAGAGGATGATCCAGTCTAAAACTCCTCCTTTTCTTTGAATCTGTAGTCTCATGTTGGAGTGATTTTGGTCCTGATATTTGACCTTACAGTAAGGGTGGCCAAAATTTGGAATGGGCTTCCAAGGGAGGTGGTGCTCTCCCCTACCTTGGGGGTCTTTAAGAGAAGGCTGGATAGGCATTTGGCTGGGGTTGTCTGACCCCAGCACTTTTTCCTGCCTAGGCAGGGGGTGAGACCCAATGATCTGTTCAGGTCCCTTCCGACCCTAGCATCTATGAATGTACACATGTCTGCATGCAGTTGATGCTAGTTTTCACCCTAAACTTTGGCTTAGGTTGGTGTATTCCTATATAAAGACCATGTAAACATGCTAGAGGGTCATCAGTGCACATCCTGAGGGAGCTTCATTTGTGGCAAGAGGCCAGAAGTGCACCAGAAGTGCATTCTCTGCTTCTTTGGCATGCTCTGTAATATACCAGTTTATTAAAGAGGCCATCCTTAATGGACTGGCCGACGCCAACAACTTAAGGGATAGCCAGCACGGGTTTGTTGCGGGTAGGTCTTGCTTGACCAATCTCATTTCCTTCTACAACCAGGTGACCTATTACCTGGACAAGGGAGAAGAGATTGATGTCATATATCTAGACTTCAGAAAAGCCTTCAGTCTGGTATCCCATGATCACCTCTTGGTGAAACTGGCCAACTGTCGCCTTGGGTCCACCACGATCCACTGGCTGGAAAATTGGCTCCTTAGTCAGACCCAGAGGGTAATAATTGATGGAAGTCACTCAACATGGTGTCCTGTGACCAGTGGGGTCCCCCAAAGCTCTGTCCTTGGACCCATACTGTTCAACATCTTCATTAATGATGTGGACACTGGAGTCAGAAGTGGACTGGCCAAGTTCGCTGATGACACCAACCTTTGGGGCAAAGCATCCACACCAGAAGACAGGCAGGTGATCCAGGCTGACCTGGACAGGCTCAGCAAGTGGGCGGACGAGAATCTGATGGTGTTCAATGCCGATAAATGCAAGGTTCTCCACCTTGGGAAGAAAAACCCGCAGCATCCTTATAGGCTTGGCAGTGCTACGCTGGCTAGCACTATGGAAGAAAGAGACTTGGGGGTCATCATTGACCACAAGATGAACATGAGCCTGCAATGTGATGCTGTGGGTAGTAAAGCGACCAGAACGCTGGCTTGCATCCATAGATGCTTCTCAAGCAAATCCCGGGACGTCCTTCTCCCCTTGTACTCGGCCTTGGTGAGGCTGCAGCTGGAGTACTGCGTCCAGCTTTGGGCTCCACAATTCAAAAAGGATGTGGAGAAGCTTGAGAGAGTCCAGAGAAGAGCCACGCGCATGATCAGACGTCAGGGAAGTAGACCCTACGATGACAGGCTGAGAGCCCTGGGGCTCTTTAGCCTGGAAAAGCGCAGGCTCAGGGGTGATCTGATGGCCACCTATAAGTTTATTAGGGGTGACCACCAGTATCTGGGGGAACGTTTGTTCACCAGAGCGCCCCAAGGGATGACGACTAGGTCGAACGGTCATAAACTACTACGAGACTGTTTCAGGCTGGACATAAGGAAGAATTTCTTTACTGTCCGAGCCCCAAGGTCTGGAACAGCCTGCCACCGGAGGTGGTTCAAGCGCTTACATTGAACACCTTTAAGAGGAAACTGGATGCTTATCTTGCTGGGATCCTATGACCCCAGCTGACTTCCTGCCCTTTGGGCAGGGGGCTGGACTCGATGATCTTCCGAGGTCCCTTCCAGCCCTAATGTCTATGAAATCTCTGTAATATGCCAGTGCCTGTATCAGAAATGCCTATCAAAGCCATGTACACATAAAGGGTTGTTTGGTCCCAGGATCACTTGAAAATCTAGCTTTTTCAAATCCCAGAATTTGGCTATAAGATGGTTTACATGAGATTAGCTGTCCTGCATAATTGTTTGCTCATCATACTTCAGTCAATATGTCACCAATCTATAGATAAGCTGTCTTCAACATAGGGGAACTTCATGATTCTGACTCAGCTAGGAGTCAGCAACAATTTAGCAGACTTCTTACGATACTAAGTACTCAACCACATGTGGGCACTAGAGATGTAATTACCTTGGTCCCTATGGTCAGAATTAGGTGGCAATCCTTATACTTCCTTATTGGTGAGAACATTTTGGCTGTTTGGGTTTACTGGAGGTTTCAATTTGCCATCCTTCCAGTCTATTTTCCAGCCTATCCAGACATAATATTCTGGACTCATAGTGAAATACTGCGTTGTTGCACCTGATAACTTGAATGTTGGCTGCTCATGACAGGCTTAGGTAATTAATCACAAAGAGTAGAAAATGGTATACAAGAGAGATCTAGTCCTTAAAATAGAAATGCTTTGTAATGTGGGTTGAACAACACGTTATTGAAGCAGAAGAAGTTCTAGTACTTTTGTTTTTAACAACATTCTGTTCTTGAAATACGTTGATTTAGTTTTCAGTGCTCCCAGGGTCCATGACACGAAATGTTGATGCAAACTCCAGTCACATTTTTTCTCTCCTTTTTTTGATCATCTTGCATCTTACAGACTCCATGTCCCTTAAAGGCCTTTGCAAAATTACTTGCTGTTTTAGAAACCTATCTTCTCTGTTTATTGTCGACCTAGTCCTTCTAATATTCAGTTTAATCTCAAACTGTTGTTGGACTGGTTAATGAACCATCTAATTCTTAGACAATTTTTGGTTGCTTTCACTAATAAGCTATAAGCCTTTCCTTGTCTTTCCACAAGGTAAGGGTGGTGATGTGACTGTATCCTAAAGTCCTCCTTTATGTCATGTCAAAATTCAACTTACCCGTTGTCTTTTAAAAACTGCACACAATGCAGAGTTAAGTTTTATATGCTTTGGACATTTCCAAACTTCCACTGTATTACCTAACATGACTGAGTTGTTTTGGCTTCTCAGCCCATTTTGTCGCAAAGAATGTAATGGGGTCAGTGCAAAATATATGTCTAATTGGAGCTTTTATATCTGAATGTAAGAGTTTGCTGATGCTGAAACATAATTTTTATTCTGTCAGAAATCTGCCAGGATCTACAAGGATCTGCACAGTGGTAATGTGAAGATCTGCAAGACGGTAATGTGAAGTAGTCAAAAGCCTTTTGTCAAATATGTCCTTGACTTAGTGCCTAATTTAGGAGAGCAGTGCACCAAGCATTGTTTTACTAATGCAACTAAAACTCATTCCCAAGAAAAGACTGCTTGTTAGTCACCTCCAGTGCAATCCTTCCTGCCCTAATTTAGTAGTGATTTTTTTTTTTGAGATTATATAGGTTAGCATAGATCCCATGACCTACTCTTCATCACTGTTTATTGAATCCTCAGTAACCTCAGGTTTTGAGTTGCAGTGTCACAGGAATGTTTCATCTGCCATGCCTTTTATGCCCTACTGCAGGAGCATGAAGAGATACAGGGTGCACGTACAACACTGAGAAATTTGTCTATTCTAGAGGCTCTAATTTTTGCACACAGAAACTTCATGTGTACATACATACTGACTATACCCTTGACAAGAATTGCATCTGTTGGAGATATGTAGAGCAAGATATGCAGAGCAAGTAAACGAACCCTGGATGTTATAATCTCTGTTGTTTGGTCCAGTGATGTTATGGTCTGTGTTGATGAGGGGACACAGCTGCAATCTTGGTGTGCTGCTAGGTCCAGTGACTTTGTAAGTATAGGAGTTAGGTAGTCTGTTGCTGGTGAGATGTTGTCCTGACTTCCTGAGCATGTGATATAGTATATATTGCTTGAACAATGAGAAATAATTCTACATTCTGGCTTGTAGAGTTCCCAGAAAATCTATTCATTTAGGTCTTTAATGTTCCTAATGAACATGGTAATGTTTCTGTCATGACTGGACTGATACATAATAAGTGACCTTGGAAATACAGGTACCATCATCCTTTATCTTAAGAGTTTATATACTCTTCATTATGAATTGAATAATGACCCCAGTTTTTAATTTTAAAAAAGCTTGACCAGACTCTGCTAATCAAGGGACTGATGTTGTTTCTATTCCCTCTGCCTAATTTCCCCTTCCTATCTAGCTTACGAGTGTTGCCCCAGTCATCTGTGGGTTGAACTTCATAAGCTCACTTGAAGTTGATAAAACACATAGGCTGTGCTACTCTAATACAATAAATTAGGGACAGCTGAGTGTCCTCGGTGCATTTATTGATTGCACTGCAGTGCAAACCACTTCATTATGCATCATAAAAGGCGTGTTTACCATTGAATAATAGGAATCATAGCAGCGAACTCAGTTGTATTTCACAGGAGAAGCTTGGAGGGCAGAGGAACAATTTTCAGACATCACATTTTGAGTTTTCTTGAGAGAAGAGGATGGAGCTATGTAAGCAAAGCTTATCCATCTTTTCCACAGTCTCCAAATATGTAAGCATGATGTTGTGGTCAGTAGTGTTAAAGTTATCTTGTAGATTTAAAATAATTACTATGCATATTTAATTACCTTTTGAAGATTCATTAATTTTCATTCTGTCAAACCAATTGTTAAAACTGCATTGAAAGGAATTGAGGATATCCTGAAGACCCCAGGTATTTCGTTACCACATCTTTCTTAATAACATTTCTAAAAAATTAAAGCTTAAAGACAGCAGAATAATTATCCTGTCTACTAGGTATCACATAATGTGACGTGGTTTCTTGATTATGACATTAAAACATTCTTTTAAGAAATGTTGGAATAAGAATTATAAGAAACAAGAAATCCTTCAAGGAGAATACATGTCCAAAATGGACTCAGAACTCTGAGCATTTCAAGAATCAGAGTGAGCAAAATTATCTGAAACATAAGAAGAGAAGATTGTATTTCTTTTCTTGTACCCAACTTTTGCTATTGATGTAAGTTATTCTCTTGTAGAATGGAACATTTCACTCAATCAAAAAAGTAATTATTTTTTAATTTCTTCTTGGTATGGGCTACAACTTGGAACACTTAATCCTGAAATGTAAATATTTTACAACCATCCTTTAAATGCTAATTTTCTATAAACTTTGGTTATCACTTTTGTTTACTTTAGTTCAGGAAACTGAAATTCACAGACAAGGATGGGACTTCATTTTTTAAAGAATCTTCAACACGTACTGATGCTTTTGAGATAAATTGTTTGGAGGTCTTTGCATTGTGTTAATGCATGTCTTATTTTGGGACTCCCATGGTTTAAGAAACTGCTAAAAACATTCAAAAAGGAATGTTTGTTTTTCACATTTTCCTTGTCGTTTTTACCAGATATTTGAGACATCTGTTGAAAGTTTCCATACTATATTGGTACTCTGTTTTGATGCTTCATTAAGATCATGCGGAACTTGTGAAATCACAGTAATTTGCATGTTTATGTGGTGGTAGTGAGAAGTATAGGATCATAACTTTATTATAGGATCGAGCAAAATATGAAAGTTCTTATTAAAAACAAATCTGTAAAAGTTAGTTTTGACATGTGTGTAGAAAATGATTTGTTTCTGAATAAGTGTAATTGTGTAGAGTTTCTCTAAGCTACAAACCTTGTGGTTTTAGAGCAGATAAGTAGTAATATTGATTTCATGTTTTGGTGGCTTTCTCCCAGTTGCTTCTTATGGTAGACATTGCTTTAAAAAGGAAAACCTTTGAAAATGAATTATTTCAGAGACCAAAGTAATAAGATCATGGACTTGTGATCAAGAACAGTTTACTAGGTCCCTTTGAGGGAATTCCATGCTATGATCCAATAATTAAATATTCTGTTACTCAAGCAGAGCCTGCCAAGATTGTTATTTAGATGGGAAGTGTAAAGGAGTGTCTCTGTTTTGGAGTAAGTGTTAATTCAGTTGAGAGACATATAAGAATCTGTTCTTTCCAGTATTAAATGCCCCTCAGGTTCTAGAGCAGGGGTGGGCAAAATGCGGCCCATGGGCAACATGTGGCCCACCAGGCCATTCTAGCCAGCTTGCGGGGCTCCTAAAAAATTTAGAAATTGAATATTTATCTGCCCCTGGCTGCCTGTCATGCAGCCCTCGAAGGCTTGCCAAAACCCCGTAAGCGGCTCTCCTCCTGAAATAATTGCCCACCCCTGCTCTAGAGCTTGCTAAAGATGGAAGAGCATATCACTACCCTTGCTAGAACCAGGAGACTGGAGACAGAAAATAGTGCAGGGATTGCTGCTCTCTAGCCCCAGAAACAGCTAAACAGACAAGAGAGCATTCAGGCTGCCTATAGATGTTTAAAAAAACCAAAACAAAACTGTACTTTACCGGAAGCAGGAGCACGTTAGTTTGACCCAGCTCTGCAGCGTCTGTATAGATTGGATGTTTCAGCAGGGCTTTTTGGTGCTTTTATTTAATAGCTGATACAACCAACTATTAGATGAGAGCCAAAAAAGCCCCACTAAAGCACCCAATTTATACAGACATTGGGTGAGCTGGGTCCAATTAATGCAATGTCTCTTCTGGGCATGGGCTGGGCACAAGAATGCACTGAGTTTAAAGTAAAGCACCAGGTTTTTTTGGAGGGTTTTTTTAACATCTGTAAGCAGCCTTGTTGACTGTCTGACCTGCTCTCCCTCCCTACTCCCATGGGAAGGGATGGCAGGAGCAGAGCTCTTTGGGATTCTGGAGGACTGGGCAATCTTCTGTTGTACTGTTACAGCATACAGACATAACTGGAACCATTTTAAAAATGAAACCTTTCCAGTTAGTTGCTGCTTTATGAATGGTTATTTTTGGAGTGCTTCTACAAATTTGGAAGCACTTCATAGGACATGCATGTCTGTTTGCTTACCCTTTGAAGGGCTTCAAATGTTATCAGGGCCTGATATGCATTGCTCTTGTTTCATTTTCTTGAAAAGTCAAAACCTTGAGATTGGAGAGTGGGAGGTAGTGTAAGGAAGAAATACAATATAGGAGATAATGAGCAAGACACACTTTCTTATACTTCTTCACAGAACATTTTTAATATTGTATTTTTACCTGGAGGAAGGTCTCTCTTTCTCCTGTCACATATCAAGCTATGCCTGTCTTGGACTGTAGCTGCTCCTAGTGATATATGAAATGACCCTTTCTATATAATTTTGTAAAGTTGGATCTTCTGAATGAAAGGTAGTGAGTTGAATGTAAGATTTTTATTATAACTCTCACAGCTGAGACTGTTCTACTATAATAGAATTTAGTGGTATCTATTACAGTACATTAATATAAACTGGAAATGAAATGAGGTAATATCAACACTGGTCATTTCAAAATGATGGCATTGCATACGAGTCAAATGTCATGACTTTCACATGAAAAGAATTTCAGGGTATTATTTTTTAAAATTTACTTTTACAAGAGAGTTTGTGGTTGTAACATTTTGTAACTCCATAACAGGATTTACTATTATATTAATTTCTTGTTTCAGACTCAGTAGACTTAGCATGTATATGTGTACCTACTTTTGCATTCTTTAAATACGGATGACCTCCACAAGCAGAGAAGATCCAACATATCTTCTAGTGCAAAAGGGGACAGGATATAGAGAGTCCATAGTGTCTTCATGTTGCAAACAGATTTTTGATTGGGGCTTATTGTGTGTAATTGGTGAGGAGCATCTGGAAATTCAGTGAATCCAAGGTATCTGATATATTTCAGTTCACACTGTCATTGTACATTATGCTAGCCATGATGCTGTCCAGATTTATATTGTCTAGTTCAGTCGTTCTCAACTAGGGTGATGCAGTATCCTTTTTATGTTGCCACAAGATGCTGTAAAATATTAGCTCTGTTAGGTATGCAAAAACCTACACAGGATTCACAAAAAAGCTCACAGATTTCAAATAGGAATTCATAAAGTAAAAAATATTTTGATCTCTCTTGGCTTTTGGAGTTCTTTGCAACAGAAGAATTGCTCTATTTTTATGTAGTCAAAAATGAAAGAAAGATAAGAGCTGGTATTTTTTGAAGAGTGTCTTAGAAAACAGGGCTGAAAACCAGTGGTCTAGATTATTTGGGCTACATGCTAGGCAAGTGTTTTGCCTTATTTTCATAACGGTCAATGTGTTCAAGAGTTGGGGGAACTAAAATATGGAAATATTTATGATTTAGCATTGTGCATTAGGCAAAAAAGAATTCATTTAATCTGTTTCTTCTCATGCTGCATTTTTGGGGCTTTTTCGTGTTCTAACAGCTGAAAATAGGGTTGTGATCTATACTGGAATAATTGCAGCTTGTATTTATCATTGAACATGGTGAGGCATAAGAGATACTTAACATATTGAAAGTCATAAACTGACTTGGGCATGAGATGAACAGAATTACTACCGAATTATGATAAGGTTGCATTGTTGTGTTCAAGATGGTTCAGGAATTGTATGAGAGGCCAGGGTTTTTTGTGATATCTTTTATTGAACCACCTGTACAATTGGTAGAGAGATATTTGATAAGCTTCCAAGTACAGCACATCCTTCCCTGGATCTGGGCATAAACATGTTTTGTACAGTGTTTACCTGGTTTTTTCAATTAGAAAGAAATTAGTCTTTTTACTGGCCCTTAAAACTTATATAACCAAATAATATATCAAGTACACTTTAAAAGCATAATTACATGGAAGAATACAAGGGACATTTTGTTAATATTGATCTGTTATGGAGTGCAGTATAGGTTACTGCAAAAATATAAAGCAATGAAAGGGACTTTTTTGGCATATAATAGAAAAGTAGTTTTTCTTTTAAAAAGGATGAGTAGATTGTTGAGTGTAAAATTGACCAGACTATGATTAAGCTTCTTGCTAAAGAGTAGAAAAAAAATACTTCTTTTTTATGCTGAGTAAGTTTCTCCCCTGCAGATGCATGTGATTTTTATGTCCAAAAACTTCTAGAGAAAGCCTCAATAATACTAAGAATCCTGCTTATGATGAGAGAGAGTATGCAGCCATTTTTTTTCTTCTTTATGACTATGTTTTCTAACTCGAAGAGTAGATAGTTGTTCTCCACATGTGATGCCAACTGCATTCTCCGGGGAGATGCTCAGAACTCTCATATGTTTCCACCTCAGTCTTGGTCATCTTCTCAGCCTACTTCCAGAGATGTGGGTTTTGCAGAAAATTTTGAATTGGAAAATTTTCCAGAAATTTTTCCAATGTCCTAAATAGAGTGTGATCTGATTTAGCATGTTTATTTGGCTTTTAGTAAACAAAACTAAAAAAGTACCCCATGTTAATTTGTTGTCCCAATAGCCACAAGTATTTGAACTGAAATATTTGATTAGGAAAACAATTAAATACAGCACATGTAATGTGGTTTAAATGTTATATTCAAACAAATTCAAACCTGTATGTGGAAAGAAATTATTTTTATTGGAACACTTGTAAAAATGTAAAGACAATACACTATAATAGCATGTGCTTCCCTTACATTGTTTGTTTAAATTTAAGAAAAAAACCGAAGGCATTGAAAACTGTTGACACTAATTTTAGCACACCCAAACAACTGCAGGATATGCCGTGGTTGTCCACTCATCTACTTGACCAGAATTTAACTCTCTTCCACTGAGGTTACTGCAGCACCTCCAGTGTCACTGTCACTATCTGTAGAATCCCTTGCACTACTTATTAGTTCCATTTCAGAATCATATTGAGGCAAATCAATATTGAACCACGTTCTCTTTCATTAAAGGATGGTTTTACCACTGAGTCAATGGGCAAGGGCATCTTATCATCACACTGCATCTTCATTAATTGTGCTTCTGACTGATTCTCCAGAAGCAAGAGATTTTGAGAAACAGAAACAGCTTAGCAGTGTGTTCATTTGTTAGTCTGTTCCTCCTTTTTGTCTTGATTGAGCTGAAAGCCTTCCAGTGCCGTGTACAAGAAGCTGCTGTTGGTGGAGTGCTTAGGATCCTTAGAGCAATCCTGGACAACAGTCAGGTGTTACAATATCCCTTCCACCATGTGAGGGGAAACATATTCTCTGCTGTCTGCCAAGCTTGCCTAATATTGCATTGGCATCCATTCATTGTTACTAATAAATTCTATGAAACAATGAATGTTTAGAAATGGAAAATTTTCCACAGAAGAATAAAGCACTGGGAAGTTTTCTGCCCCACATCTCTGCCTACTTCCAGTTTGTGTCATCTTTTAGTTCTTTGCTCCCTTTGCTTTGACCACAACTCATTTATTTTGCTGCAGCAATGGACTTCGTTGTATCCTTTGCCCATTTTCATGCCAGTCAGCAGTTTACTCTTTACTGTTCTCTCCAAGGAACATTCTAGCCTTATTTGTGCACAAGATGAGGTTCAGGTGCCCTTCCTGATGCCAACCACAGTTAATGTCAGTGGGTCTGTACTTTGATTACCCAATACCCACTAAAAAGGCAGTGGAGATTTGTAACACTATCTGTGGTGGCTGGCTATTTTCAGGAATCGTCCTAGGCATGTCCATCTTATATAACACTCAGTGTACCATAGTGAGCAGTCCCATACTTCTGGCTGTTCACCCATTCACCACGATGAAGTGCAGGTTGGCTTTAGAAAAGCAGATTGGATGCTCTTTTTATGGGGGAAATAACTTTGTCATTATTAAAGAAATGGCTGTTTTTGATATATATTTTTTTTTAGTTTTCAGCCGCAAGCAAAGATGTGCTAAAACCAAATTTTTGCAAAAGAATTATGAACATAATCTGATTCCTAACCAGATCCTGAGAGAGGCTTAACACCCTTTCCTTCTAGATCAAGTCTTTTCAGTGTGCTAGCATATTCTGGAACATCTGGTCTGCCTTTAAGGGTGTTAATAATAGTTCAGCAGCAAAGCTGTGATTACAGTTAATTTGAGAGTGATATAGCTGGTAATATAGATTTCTGTGATTCTGGAGTTCAGACTTATCAGTTAGCATGTTATTCTGATAAATGTTAGTGCCTAATCCACTTCCTTTCTTACCACAACTCTAGGTTTACAAATGGTTATGATTCACCTAACATTGACCTTTTTTACATATTTCTAGGATGTGTGCTGTTTTTGGTGGAACCTATTGTCTTCGCCATTCTATACAGTGCCTTGTAGTGGACAAAGAATCTGGACGGTAAGGGTAATATAAGTAACCTGTTTATATACAAAACACAGATGAAAAATGCTAAAGTCGATTTAAAAAAAATGATTCTTCAAAGATCCTCCTTGGTATTAATAACACATCAACCTTGATTAAAAGTAATTTGTGTATAGGTCCTCCAGAACAAGGAAAGTGGGTCTAGAATATAGAAACTAAATTAATTTCCCTGTGATATTACTACAGCTCCTGATCACCCAAGCTTGGAAGACAAATCATTTCAGCTGCCGGGGGGCTGGTGATGAGTGATGTTAGTTTTCCTTGTGGCCTTACCTACTCTAATTGATTTTCATCAGATGACAACAAAGCCCTCTGTTATTGCATTTTTAAAAATGGAGCTCACCTAAAGACTCATCAGATTAATCTTTGCTGATAATGCATGTCACTCCAAGAGAAAAGACTTTAATGAGTTTTTAGGTAGATTGTTGTCATAAACTATGCTGCCCTCTTATCCTAGGATAAATTCTTCTATAACAGTATCAGGCCTTCAGGCAGGTTTAAAGTTTAGTGAAGAAAAATATGCCACATTTTTTCCATAGTAGCATTGTTTACTCTTCTATAGATTATCATACATGTTCCATATATACATCTTTCTGAGGGATTTATAACTGTTATAAAAACATGCTGTAGGTTGGAACTGGATGTTCGAAATGTTGTTCTGAAAGTGAACTTGTATTTAAAACACAGAAAAAGTTAGAAATCACACTTGGATTACTTTTATGTTATTCTTACTAAGCTTGCATAGTTAAAGCAATACTTTAAACCTTCATACTTGATGTTTGATTCAGTGGGACTATTGCTTCACTCAGCAACTTGCAAACTTTAGTTTGTCAGCCACAGGTAGTTCATATTTCCAGCTGCTTCTATATGTCTTCAGTATTTTTGAAGTAAATACACCTTCATTAAATTGTTCATTCTTTGAAAAACGTTTGAGAACTTTTTTCCCTGTATTCCATTTTTCGGGTAACCCTGGTTATCTTTTAATAGTTTTTTAGATTTTGGGGCATTCAGGATAGTTCTACTTCCAAACCAGTTGTTCAGTCATTTTTATAAATTCTCCCAGTCTCTCTCTCATTCACTTAGACTGCTTACAGATGTGGAAAAAAAGAAAAAACCCCAACACTGCTTTAAGCTCAGCGTGTCCCTGCACTGAGGGCAGTGTGCCCAGAAGGCGCATCATGTAAATTTGAACCGGTTCACCCAACATCTATATAGATTGTGTGCTTCAGTGGGGCTTTTTGATACTTTTACCTTATAGCTAGTTGGATCAGCTGTTAGATAAAAGCACCAAAAAGCCCTGCTGAGGCATCCAGTTTATACAGATGCTGGGGAGCTGGGTTGAACTAACATGCTTCCTCTTCTGGTTTTAGGGTGGCAGGGGCGGGGGGTCACATCTGTCAGCAACCTTATTGTCAGATCCAAATTGTTCTAGGTGCCTAAGCATGATTTAAGTAGGATTAGGTACCTAAATTACAAGGAAGCAATTTAGAATTACCCAGCTCCGGAGGCTGTAAAATAAAATAATTTAGACACAGTAATCCATTAGTCACTTCTGTTTGGGCTGAAAAGATCCATAGGCACATAAGGATCCAGACACAGATTTCCATCTCTCAGAGGAATGCCTTCATCATTTGACTGTGGAACTGTGCTTCCTCTGGCTTGCTCTTCCAGCCCGTTTCTTTTGGCTATCTAGTGAGGCAAATTCAAGAGGTATGGAGGGTGTTTCTAACCCATATTATTTTTTAGCTTGGTGAGGATTTCATGAGAAGTAGAAGATGTGGGTTTGTGTTCCTTCAGGCCATGCATGACCTATAACTTGGGTCTCCCAATTCCTAGGTAAGTGCTGTAACCACTATGCTGATAAGCAAAAGGTGGTAAACAACACCATTATTCCTAGTAAAAAGTGTTCCTAGTAAAAAGTGCCCGTGGGTGCTATGTACTGAACTCAGTGTCTACTAGTTATCAGTTATCCGTCTGCGGGCACTCTAGATACCAAGACTGTGGAGGCACCAACTGTGCATCCCTGAATCAGGTGCTAAACTCTGAGGAGGGGTGGAGGTCATACATGTCTGTGTGCCTATCATTTCCTGTGGATCACCTTTTGGGGGTTCTGTGCCTTATTCTCTCTATTGATTATACGAATTTTATACCTACTTCTCCCCATTTGGATCAGTATCCTAGATCAAACCACCTATTTTTAGCTGTGCTAAAGCCAAAATATTGAGAGTGTTTTGAACCTGGCTGTTGGTTGGTCTTTTTGGGACTTTATTCTCATATAGTGTTTTCATCTGATGGACTTTTCTTTCTTTCCAGTGTGGTCAAATAAACTTACCAGAATGTGTTCACAATTGATGCAGTTTTTGCCTACCTTTGCCATTTTATTGCTCTTATTTGTCTGTCTTGCCTTTCTCTCTGTTATTTCTTGTATGCCATCTCTGCATTTGAAGACTATTTCAAACTTCTAGATTCTTGAGATTGAGATTGCTGCTGTTTGCCTGTTAGCTATGTTCTAAATGAATACTGTGCCTTGGATCTAATCATTTCAACAGAGTTTGATCATTATTCTGAGATTAGCCTGATTGTCTAGCCCACTAATGCTAATTAAATCATCTACCCCTATTTTCACTAAGAACTGCAGGCAAGATTTATGCACCTGGGCCTAAATACTTTAAAAATCTGGTTTATGTCTTTACATGGACGTCCTGACTGCTTCAGATATTTTGATCCAGCCAGTGATGTGCAGGTTTAAAACCCCTGCCCTTGCACTTATAAGAATTAGGCTTTTATTATTATCCCCAAAATGTTTACCTCACAATAGATTTCTAATGACTTTCTCATAAAATTAATGTGAAACGTTGCAGCTTTCCCAAGGGGGCTTTCGGTCTTCTCCATGGAATGCCTCAGGGCCATGCACTAGTTTCTCCCTTGCTCCCAATATGCTTCTGATGCTACTTATAAGGTCTTCATCATAATTTTCAAAGCAATTAGTTGACCAAAGCCTTGACTATATTACAAAAAAAATTGCATTATGTGAACTCTGACATTTAATAATATGGCAACAATTGTACTGCTCTTGGACAGTGCATATGACAAAACCTAGTTCAAAGCACATGAAAGACCAGGACAAAGCATTCTCAACTGAAAGGTTCCAGCTATGGAACAAGCTTAGCTAGATGAGAGATGATTAGATGAATCCAAAATCTGGTTGTCTAAAGCAGTGATCGTCAGCCTTTTTTTTGCTTGAGGCACAGGCCTTAGTAGACTCAAAGCACCCCTTAGAAATTGCTAGATCTTACTGTTTACTTGTTTTATTAACTACAGAAAAATAATAGAGCAATCCTTCTGCTGCAAAGAACTTAAAGGCTACAACATGACAAAATGTTTTAACACTCTGAATTCCTATTTGAAATGTCAGTTTATCTTGTGCATATGTTGAAATTATCTCATGGCACCCTGATTGAGAATCACTGATCTAAATGAAATGCTGAAAACCTTTGTTTTAAGTACAACTTTTCCATCACAGCAAATGATGTGATGTTAGATGTCCATAATCTACTCAAGAATGTTCCCTTTTACCTGTTGGGCCCTCACACTGGAAATTTTTGTTTCACTGACCCGAGTTGGTTTGGGTGGAAACAAACATCACCTTACCTAAAAATGTTAAAGCAAATAGATATCCTATGTTTTGTCACACCACAAATTCCCAAATTAGTGGCCGTGACAGAAGTTAGTAATAATCTGTTCTGTTTTATTGTGGCAGACATCTATTTGCTTTTTGCTGCAGGCAACTCAGAGTTTCATGTGCTCTCCAGTCACCCCAGGCAGGGATGCAGGGGCTTGATTAATAGCAAGTTATCTGAAAAAAAACCTAAATACCTATGAACTAGAAGGATGCAGTGGTAAGGAGGTTATGCTGATATATAATATATGTGGTAGGTTTAGTCTAATATCATGGTGTCTGTCTACATTATATGCATGAAACAGTAGAATAGCTTTCTTTAGATTATGTTAATAAAGCCCCTTTCCAGGTACTTTAGGTGTACAAACTATAATAATATGCAGAGAAAGAGTTTTAAAAGACTGGAATCTTTTAAACACAGTTGTTCCAGGTTTTGAATAATAAAAGTTTTTTCCTTTAAATGTATGCATCTTTGTGCACACATTCAAGCAATATAACTTTTAACTAAACAACTCAAGGAAATAAAAAGCGGGACAAGTTCAGAAAGCTTACAAGCAACCTCATGTAAATAATCAGTTAAAAAAAGTTTGTTAAAAGATGCTGTGTTGCTAGAGAGTATAATTTTGATCTAACTCAAATGCTCTGAGTGTTAACAAACTAAACATGCATTATGCTGTTTGCCCTAAAGGAAATGCATATTTAATTTCTTTACTGTTATCCTTTTTTTTAGTCTTTGCTTTTATTTCCTGTATGTTTGGTAGAAATTGCTTATTTAGCTTCATTAGGATGATTTAAAGGATTTTAATTTACATAATTATATTTCAAATGTGGTTGCATTAAAAATAACATTTTTATGTTCAGCATACCTTTAAATGTGGTTCCAATTAAATAATTCTGTCCAAAAACTGAAAAGATGTGACAAATGTAAATTTATATTTCTATAATAAAAATATATAGCAAACACTGTAATTTACATATCTTTCCTGAAATATTGCATACTGGCTTTTTCAGTGCTGGTAAGTCCATTTCAAGGATGTCGCCCTTAGTCCATTAGTTTGGATAATGAGCCCTATAAAGTACATTTATAACTCGTGGCACTGCAAGGAGATGGATTCTAATTTTCATCCTTTTATCTAGACACATTGAAAGAAGGTCAATGGAGGGTTCTGTATGATTCATTGTCCCAACACATATCAGATGACAGAGACCTGATAATGTCAGTGCATAAGTGTTTTCCTTATTTGGAGGCAGTACTTGAAAGAAATCTTCTCATGATCTTCCTTTGAAGTAAAGTGGAAACTGATATTAAAAGCACTATCTTTTTTTCCTTCTTTTAAAAACCTTATCAAACATATGACCTGATAGATATTTCTGAACAAAGGAGAGAAAACAACACTTAGCAGGAAAATAAAAAGCCTATGGTTGCTTTTGCTGGCTTTGAGTGATACAACATGACATTTAATCAACCTTTCTCCTTCCAGAATGTTCAGGGAAAAAAACCCTTCTTTCATAAACAATAGAAAAGGTTATAATTAGATATGAACTGTGCCAGCTTGACTTGCTAGTTTATTAGCCATATTAAATGAGTGCTTTAGAGTCAAATTAGTGCAGCTCCCCAAAAACCCCTTAAAAATAGCAAGTGAAATGCATACTGAAAAAACTATAATTTATTATGTATGTAAGTGGTATTTCAAAGTTTATGACATGAGATATTTAATTTAGTTTTCACCATGGTGCTTGAATGTTGCTACTAACAGTTAAATGGGTAATATGCAAGTAATACATTGATTGTTATTGTGAAATGATTATTGTAAAATCAGACAAGTCTTCTGTACTATTACCCTTAACTTTCTGTTAAGTTTTTTTTAAACTCTTCTTTACCTGTATTTCTTGACTTCCTTTTGTATTAGAACACAGATTTTTTCCATAGAAAGTTGGGGTGAAATCCTGACCTCACATAAATCCCTAAGAGCACTCCAGTTTGATGTGAATAAGATGCATTTCAACATGATCTGGAGGGGAGGGGAGGAAAGGGCATTTAAATACCTTAATTCACAAATGCCGACTAGTAACTAAATGTATAAAAAACTTTATTGATGTAGGAATATCTCCTAAACGTAAATTTTAGAATAAAATTTTATTGGAGGGTGAGGAAAAATCCTATGAAACATTATCATAAGAAACTAGGAAATTACTCTCTTGGGCATTTGGTTCTTTCTAAATTTCCGTTTAAAGTATACATGTATCATGAAGTACAATTTTACTTCCACTGTATTTTCAGAAACTGATTTAAGCATATTTCACTCTGAAGAGTGGGAGATGTTTTGTAAATTAGACAAAAAGTAAATAAGATTTAACATTTATATGCAGAAAATGATCTGACATTATATAAAGCTATGAAAGCCTTACTGAGAATCCAGGGTTAAGGCTTAAAAATCCTTGTAATATGAAAACAAGGCAAGAAGATAGAACATATATCCTATATGTAATTAGGCTAATGAAAGCAATCATTGAGAAGGGTGACATCTGAAACTAGTCTTATTTAGTGTGTTCAACTTCTGCTTACAAAAAACAACCATATGTGAATTCAAAGCATATTGGCTGGTCAGCAGTGGCAAGTTTTAGTTAATGGGAAATGTTTCATTTGTTTTTTATAAGTTGAATTATTCTTAAATTTCTGCTTAAATTGGTAATATACTAAAAGATCTGAATTTCAAAATAAATTTACCATCACTTAACATTTTTGCACTTACAATCTTATTGTCCTGTATTTCAGATTTTTGTTCTACTTTTAAGCTTCAGTGCATACAGAAATATAGTTCTATGGCATTGCGTTTTGACAACAGCTGTTATAAGGATGTACTGTAGGTAGCCTCAAACATTTCTATACAATATCATTGCAAAAAGGCTTTTCTTTTTACAAATAACAGCTTTGTTTTTTTACCGCATAAATAAAAAATAACTGGCTACCTTGAGGTCTGATATTGAAAACTAAGAAACATCACAGGGGAGAGAGTGCTTTGTAGTGCTATAGGTAAAGCTTATTTCTTGGAGGATGAATGGGTGTCCCTTAGAAGGGACCCCAGATTTCAGTTATAAATAGATATTTTATGTGTATTGTAGTGGCACGTACAAGCTATAGGCAAGACCAGAGCTGTTTATTCTAGGCTCTGGATCTGTTTTGTATTAAGAAAATATGAATGTTGGAAAATTTCATTACTTCTATATTCTGGGCTTGGGGAAAATTTTAGCATTAGATTTTTAAATGTTTGCCTGAAGTGAACTTAAGATACTAAAATGAAATATATTTTAACAGTCTTAAAGACAAATCATATTTGTCAGAAACATTTGCATTGTTCTTTGAACAACATGGCCTATTGTGTTTTTTTGTTGAACTAGAGAGAGAGAGAGATGTTATGCATAGTCACAAGTGTTTTGTAGAAGTAGATACTAACACTAGAAAAGATCACTTGGATAACTGTCCATCCTGTATATTTGCCAGGCTTACTCCCTTCATTGTTCAAACTAACTAATTTTCTAACTTGTCAAACTTAATTATTACAGTAAACTTACCCATTTTTTGTAAAGGCATGCCAGTTATAGAAATGCCAAAGTGATAGGGTCATGTATAGAAAATCATCAGTTTTTCATTTATCACTAGGCAAGTAACTTGTCGAATTGCAATAAAAAAGTGATGTTATCATTGTGGATGGAATACATTGTTTTATTTGTGGAGTGATTGACTAATGCAATTATGGCATAAATTAGAATAAACAATACCATGTATTTCATAACTTGTAGCTATCTAAATAGGTTTCTATATGATCTTGTTATATGTAGTCGGGTTTTTTTTTTATAAGGCGTCAATTTCTACCTGCTTACAAGTAAAACATGCAGCATTTATTGCCAGTTATTGGAAGTGGAATTGAATCTCAAAATATTGTTCAACTTCAAAAACATAAAAATTTTATTTTGTGATATCATTTATCTAAGCAGTCTTTACTTATTGTGCTTCCTTTTTTAACAGATGTAAAGCAATTATAGATCATTTTGGGCAAAGAATAAGTGCCAACTATTTTGTTGTGGAAGATAGTTACCTTTCAGAAGAAACATGCACAAATGTATGTTACAGGTAAATAGTAAAGAAGACGCATAGTAAGTGCATTGTTTTGCTTTTTCTCCCAGACAAAACCCAAATACATAGTGCAACCTTGCAAACTTCACAACAGACCCAGAGGGCAACATTGTTATATGAATACAACCTAATTCTGTGTATTTCTGCAGTGTCATTTCCCCAACTTTCTCCCTCCTCTTTCTGCATGTCGGGGGACTGAACTGCTGTACTAACTATATTTAAGTTTGCTAACATTTCCTTTTAAATTTATGTTGACTTTTTTCTTGGAGAACTCTAACACTTGCAGCAAAAAATGGAATTATGGAGATGTCTGTCATGCTCCCCATGTAAGCATGCTCAAGTTTGGAGGAGTGTTGAGACCCCTTATATTATCTCTTTGTTTTGCTGAGCAGAGCTTGTTCCTGGTTTCCTGTCAAAGCATCAACATGCCATCAGCACTATGTATGCACTACCTTTGCAGTACATTTCAAATGGCACAGAGGCAAAATAATAGTAGCAAGTGCAGCACAGAGTTAACATTGTTAGAAAAGGATTTGAGATTTGAATTCATAATATCCCAGCTCAGCTCACTTTTCCTTGCAAACAATCGTTGCTACACTGTTTTGAATGTAAAAAGTACAATAAAAATGTGAGGTGCTAGATCTGATCAAAAAATACAAGTTCTGTTTTGTGGACAGTGCTAATATTTCAGCATTATTTGCTTTTAAGACAAAACAATTGAGACTCAAGGTCATAATCTCTGCATCTGCCTTAGCCACCATGATACCTCATAGAGAACTGTATTCCACCTTCCTTGATAAATTGCATTTCTTATGCAAAGCGGTCTATTCCTGTGGCCAAAATACCCTTCTAAATTGCTTTTATTTGATTTCCTCATGGGAAATTCTGCCAAAATTTTCCTATGCTGAACTACAGGTTTCCAAATGAGAAACCAAACATTTTCATCCAGCCTTTGCTACGTGGGGAAGTTAGGCTATATTTGGAATCCAATCTTTTGAGGCACCCCAGATTATCAGAGACTCTTTTTGAAAATGTTTGCCTTGTTATCCCTATCCCTCCCTGTTCCTGTTTTCTACAATAGACAGTTATGGTTCCTGCTGTTGAAGTTTTTCTGGTTTGGGTCACATCTTTATGGGACTCAAGCAGCCAATGGAAGACTTCTACTTGTAGCGGCTAGTGATTTTGTTACCATTTTCTATCTAGAGTATTATGAGAGCCACTTCCTGATGCTCAAAGTATTCTCTAAGGATAGTATTATTCTTGTACCAGTTTTGCTTTATTCTCTTTGTGGCTTTTGTTGCCTTTTGTTACTAAACAGGGTGACAAGGAGCAAAGGAGTCAGGGGGGTCCCACAAATGTTGCAAATAATGCATTAAGTTGCAATGACTTATACAGTCTTCTAGTTTATATATTATTTGTCAAAGCCATGTAGCTCTTTATGGTAATTCATTATATGTTTGTAAAATTAACAGTGTGTCTTTTACTCAAGATTCTTTCCTGTTGACTACATATTTAATATGTTGGTGATATAGGCAATTATTCATAAAAAATAGATTTCTAATTATTTTGTAATCTTAAAAACATTATAACAATTTTAGAGGAAAAGACCCTGCACCTGGAACTTTTACTCAGACAAATACTTTTATTTTGGTCATTGAAAGTACTGCAGTAGTAAACATTTATAGAAGCGGGACTATTTCAGGGACATGCAAAACATGTAATTAATTAATAATGTAGAGTTATGAGCACATGTAAATCATTTTCCATATTAGTAAAATTGTAATTAAATTATGATTGCCACAAGGCCTGAATCCAAGCAGTTACTTTTTTCTGTTTTGTGAAGTACCTTAATTGCTTTATTTATTTGTAGGCAGATTTCCAGAGCAGTGCTCATTACAGATCAATCGGTTCTAAAGACACAGTCAGACCAGCAGGTAAATATCAAGTCTGTATTTAGTTATCTCTTTAAAGAGCTGTATGTAACCACAATTAACTATTTCAGTTCATTAAGAATTAACTTTTATATTTGTTTCTACTTGAATTAAATTTTCTAGTTAGCTACTTCTTTTGATCAATTTCTGAATTACCTTCTCCCCTTTGATAGTCAATTAAAATCAGTCAAAATGAAAAATAAGCTAGTGATTGGAGCTGATTTTGTGTGTGTGCATGTGCTGTGTGTTGATGTTCACTAATTGATACCTTTGTAACAGTCTCATGGCCAAAGACTGAATTTCCGTAGGGACTAAACAATCCTCCTCTCTGTATTAAAGATCCCTTTAGAACAGAGGTGTCATTCATTTAGCCCTGTGAGCCACAATGGGAACATGGGGCTCTTTGTGGGCCAGACCCAGACTGTGGAGCTTCTGGCCATGGCCACTGTTGCATTAGCAGCCAAGGAGGTAACTTCACCACCCCTTAACCTCCCATGCCATGGCTGCTGAAGCCACATTGTCAGCCTGGCCAACAACCAGGAGATAATTGCTAATAATTTTAGTTACCAGTTGCCACTAAAAACACTAAATTATGTGATGATATTCACCCCCTGGGTAAGCATGAGGCATACTCTATATCCTCTATCTGGCCCGTGGGGCCTCTCCAAAAAGCAGTTATTACCAGCCCATGAGAGCCAGCAAAAGGTGTGGGCTTTCAGAGACTGTGTGCCATCCAACCGGGCAGGCTCTGTATCTCCACCTCCATGGGGCTCTTAGCACTCCAGTTAGGAGCTCTGTGAGGGGACACCAAGTGCAGTGGCTTGCAACTGGACAGCTGGTGAGAGTGGAGAGGAGCTCCTGCCTGCAGGAGGGGAAGGTGAGTGTGGGTCCACCTGCCACATGCCCCTTCCCCAAGGGGACACAGCCCCTGCTATCCGCAGCAGCAGGCAGTTGGGCCTTGGGGTGATGCATGGCCCGCGGAAGGCAGAGACCCCTGGTGATGCATGGCTCCAGCTGAGTCTCAGGATTTGTATATGGTGGCATGAAGCTAGCCTGGCCTGGCCCGCTAGCACACACCTTCAAACCAAACCAGGCTTGCTTCATGCCAGCACGTGGAGCTGTACACCATCAGACCAGGCTGAACCAACTCCATGCCTCTACATGGGACTTCCAGCACTCCAGTGGAGTCTGCCCGGCCTGAAAGTGTGCGGATTGGGAACCACAGGAAGTTGTATGCACTTGGGCCAAGCTGGCTCTGTGCCTCCACATGTGGCTCCCCACTGGAGTGCTGGAAGCCCCATCTGGAGGCATCGAGCCAGCCTAGCCTGGCCCGATAGCATGTGGCTCCTGCTTGCAGTGCCAGGAGCCCCATGGCCTGGCATGGAGCCAGCCCAATTTGGCCTAAAAGTGTGCACCAGTGGGCCAGGTCAGGCTAATTCCATGCCGTCATATGAAGCTTCTGGGACTCAGCTGGATCTGTGCATCACCAGGGGTCTCTGCTAGCTGTGGGCCATGAGTGTGCCAAGGGCCTGCCACCTGCTGCTGCCACCAGCAGTAGGGGCTGTGCTCCATGGGGGGGATGTGTGTGTGGGGGGGGGTCCTGCACCCACCTGTACACACCCTCCACAAACTCCACACCCACCCACCCACACTCCCATGCCCACACTCCCTCCACAGATCCCCCACAAACCTCACATCCACCCTCTCACTCTGCAAACCCCACATGCACACACAAATCCAACACACACCTCACACCCACCCCTCAACCATGCCCTACACCCTTCACATACAATATACAAAAGTAAGACTTTATTTTGAACTATTTTGCAATATACACTATACACTATGCAAATGCACATAAATCAGGACAAAAATATTTTTTGAAAGAAAATTAAAATATGTTATAGTAGATGTTTGTTTTTATATATATCATTTGGGTTTTTTTTTTCTGGTTTGAAGATGGCAACCCCCTTCCCCCCCTCCAAAGGAGTGCTTCCAGGGGCAAGGGGAGGGACTTCAGGTGGCAAAGGTCGGGGTTAGGGGGTGGGACTTATGGTTCCAAGATGAAGATAAGGAGTTGGGGCACCTGTGAAGGGGTGGAGATACCCTTGTGGCCCTCAACAGCTCACCAAAAGTCATTAAGCGACCCTCCAGCCGAAATACTTGCCTACCCCTGACCTTCGTTCTTCCCAACCAGTGGTTTTGCAGCCAGCAGCCACCAACCAGGTATCAACTCCACCACCCGTTTGGCTTCTCCAGTCCTTCCTGTTCTCAACACCTTTCTGTCCAGAACCAAAAAACTACTTAGCAGTCTCTTGCCACATCACAGGTATAATTTCAAAAGAAGTGTATTCTTTGTATCAGGTTGGGGAAAAATGGTATTTCCAGGTAGAAAAAGTTTAAGAGCCATTGTTCTAAAAACAGTTATATTTAGCCTGGATGGTTAAATCTGATGTCATGACATTGCAGATCTTACTAACCATTGACTGCTCACATGAGTAAAGTCTTCAGGATAGGTCCCATAGATATGTTTCTAAAAATAGTTTCATTAGTAAATTGGAAAATAAACCTATGTGGCAGTAATATTTACTGTCTAAAATTACTTTTTACCTGAACTCGAGTTGTCTTGATATTGCAGATTGTCTCTTCCTTCTTGTTACTCTACTTTAACACAGACTTATTTATGAATCTTTAAAGCAGCTCATAAAAATAAATAAATCTGTTGTGTATATGTATGGGAATTGACAATAACTGGTTCTCAGGAGTTTTAGTTGATTTGGCAAATATATATTTATGGGTTTGATAGACTGAATATTTATTCTGTAGTCTGTAACAGCTCTTTTTATGGCCATGTACCTACTCGGGTCTGAATTTCTTAGAAATGATTTGTGGAACTCAAACCGTTTTATTTTCTCTGATTCCAAGATATTTTGAAATTTGATAGCCCATAATAACATTAATTTTGACTATTTTGCAAGTGCATATTGAGATAATGTTATGTAGGCAAGACTCCACTGTGTAGGCATTAAAGCAATACTTGCAATATTTGTTTAAAATAGTATGTGGTTTTTTGGTGCTTGAAGATCAAGGCGCTTTTAGGTAATATTTAATAATTTATTAGCAGTGTGATGATAAATTATACCAATTTAAATGCAAAATGATGAAAAACAAATCATGTTGCTTCCTAGTCTAGATTTATATTCAGAATTTTCTGTTCTTCTCCTTCTGTTTGGTAGATTTCTGTTTTAACTGTGCCACCAGTGGAACCTGGGCAGCCAGTAGTTTGTGTCATTGAGTTGTGTTCTTCAACCATGACGTGCATGAAAGGCACCTGTAAGTAGAGAGTTATATGTATTGTGATGGTCTTTTTTCCATTGCTGGCATCAACTGTGAAAACAAATTGTCAAAGTATCATTTTGAGCTGTTCTTCAGTTACACAATTATAACATTCCTGCCTGACCAAATCCATCTATATTAGCTTGTCTCTGTCAATGGGTGAGAGAAATGGTGCTGCTTGTCCTCGTGATATTCTAGTATCATGTATTAGTATTTCATGTACTTCATGGCTAAGTACAGACATTCAAAAAGCCCGAGCCTGAATCAATTCAATCTTTTCAGGTTAG
Organism: Alligator mississippiensis; assembly: GCF_030867095.1. Lineage (NCBI taxonomy): Eukaryota > Metazoa > Chordata > Crocodylia > Alligatoridae > Alligator > Alligator mississippiensis. The sequence continues at coordinate 55,825,987 of NC_081831.1, forward strand.
TCTAAACTGTGTAGATTGAACTAAGAAGCAAGTGAATAGACGCTCACTTTTGATTCTGGAAGTGCAGCCGCATGCCTTCACTGGCTCAATCTAAAAGCTAGGGGGCACTAGAGCAAGCCCTTCCTTCCCTTCAGCAGTGGCAGGAAGACTGGAGAGCAGCTGGGAGAGAAGCCCTCTAGGCTATTCCTCCCTCCCTGCTTGAGCGGAGGTTGAGGAGGGGTGTGGCCAGGCCCGGGCAGGCCTTTGAGTACAATTGGGTAGGGGTTTATACCCCCACCCTGGCCTGCATGGACCCCAGCCAGGGTGTGCCTTAATCCCCCCATCCCCTCTCCTGCAGCACTGGACCCCAGCTGGGATCTTCCTGGTAGGGGTGCAGCCCTTCCCAGACTTTTCCTCTCTGCTCGAGGGGTGAGGGCTTGGCCAGATGCTGGCCCCAGGCCAGGCCCCTGAGGCAAAGTGGGGGGAAAGGGGGTTTAATCCCCCCTCCCTCCCCTCTCTCACCACCATAGTATCCCAGCAGCAGTCAGCCTGACAGGGGCACAGCTGTCCCTGACAGGCTTGCCCTCGCCATCTGAGTGGCGAACAGGGGGAAAAAGCCTGGAAGGAGCTGCTGCGCCCCTGCCAAGCAGACCTTAGCTGGGGTCCCATGCCAGTGGGAAAGGAGAGGGAGGAGCAATTAATCCCCCCTCTCTTCCCCCACTTAGATGCAGGGTGCCAGCCTGGGGTCTGGCCATGCCCTCTGCCTCTGAGCGGGGAAAAGACTAGTAGGGGCTGAAGTCTGAGGCAGGATTTCCCACCCGCACCTCCTTCTCAGCCAGCCAGAGCAGTGATAGTGCTTCGGCTAGGGAGCAGAGGGGTGGGGCAAACCCTGCTCCTCTGGAGCAGACAGTACAACCCAGCTCAGGGCTGCATAGCATCCTGGGATGCTGGGGGACTGTGAGTTAACTTAAACCAGGAAGAGGTCTGGGTCAGAAGTTTTATAAACCAGTTTGACCTAAATCAGTTAAGTCTGATACTACATTCAGCCAGGTTTATCTTAAACCAGTTTCAGCCATTTTGAAAGCGGTTTATGTGCACTGAACTTCTGTTCTGTTACAGGTTTAAACTGGTTTCTGATCATTTAAACCAGTTTATGTGCAACTTCTGTCCCTAGCCCATGATTAGTACTGGGGGCTACTTGTATTTAAAACTATTGTAGTAAAGCTCATATGCCAGAATTATTTATTTATACTCTTGCTATGATGACTTTAACTGTAAGAGATGTATTGCACCTTATTTCTAAATGAGTCACTGGGGAACGCAGATTGTGCAGTTATAGTTATCACAGTCAGTTATAGTCAGAATCGCATGTTGTTATATCCCATTTCACTAACATGATATAGCAAAGTAGAAATAGATACAACTGTACTTTTTAGCTTTTCAGCACTTAACACAGGATCAAATCTTGTTCTCATGTCTAATTTCACTACTACCATTGAAATGAATAGTACTAGTATAGGGTTTTGTCTTAATAGTGTAGTTATACATCCTGCTTGATTATTTCCTTAAAACAGTCTAGTGAAAATATTCAGTTCTTTGACTTTCTATACTAGGAGGTTTTAATAGTAAACTACAAAGCTCCTAGATATATTGGTTACTGTTTTATTGCATCATTTCTTACGTAAAGATGCTCCCAATATCTCATTTTTTAAAGTTAGAGATGTAAGGTGCTGGCTTTTTTTTTTTTTTTTTTTGTAGAAGATTCATGTTAGTCTAATGGTCAGGGTCCCTGGCATCAGAAAATCTGGATAGGATGGGATAATTATGATGAGGCAAGGTACTTACAATTCTTTCCTCCCAGGGGCACAGTATCCACAGTTGGCAAAGAGAGGGAGTATCACTAGGGTGTACAGATTCTGTTTTGCTAATGATACATTTAGGTAGTACAGTCTGCAGTTATTCTCCTTCACAAATGGAAACTCACCATCACTACCAAAGAGTTGGGTGGTATAAATGCCATTGCATGCCCTAACCATTTTTAATTAAAGCCAGGGTGGAACTCCTGCCATAGATCAAGTGAGGTATTGCTGGTTATATTTGCTTCACTTCACTTACCTATGTGGTAACCTTCCTAGCCCCAGCAGCAGTATCCACAAGCATGTTGTGCTGGTCCAGGCAGATTGCCTTCTAAACTGGTCGCAGTGGCCACATCTAAATTTAGTGCAGTTGATTAATTAGCTCCACGATAAAGCATCACCATATAACAGGGTAGGCAACCCCCGGCACGGGTGCCAGAGCGTGGCACATGAAGGCTTTCTGCGTGGCACATGCACCTTGGGGCAGATGGCAGGGAAAGGGCCAGGGCCGTGTTGCCAAAACAAGGATTGGGCCCCTCATAGCTCTCCTACCATCTGGCCCTGGCACGCCAACATCTTCCAAGTCAAGGTTTTGGGTGTTTTTGGCACTCTACTCAAAAATGTTGCTGACCCCTGCCATATACACATGTACCAGTATCAGGGTGCAGTAGATTTATTAACTGCATCATTAGGTAGCACTCTCGGGAACAGTACTATCTTACAGCACAGTTACTTAATGCACCAAAGTGCATATGTAGTTGGTAACCAGGGCTGGCTGGCACACAGGGGTGAAAAAATGAAGGGGCTGCCTGCTGTCCAGCCCTGCATTTTAGCACCCTCATGCCAGCCCCTCTGCCACCCAGCACCGGACCCCTCAGCCAGCCTGGGGCTGCTCTGCCCCAGTTCAAACTGCTGTAGTCCCGGGTGCAGCATCTGCACATGTACCCTAGACCACAGCAGTTTGAGCATCTACATGTGCCATTAAGGCACTGTGATAAACTCTGGTGCAAACTCCATCGGAGTTTATCACATTGCTTTAATGGCACATATAGATGCATCCAGTGTATAGCTACTTGAGCAGGTTGACTGGCATAGGTTAATTGGCACTGTCAGTGGTGTTAATTATTCTCTCCCAAATACCATGAAGTTGTTATATGGTTTAGGAGGCAACCTGCCCAAAGATCTAAATTTATAATAGGGTTACTACTGCCAGAGATGGTTAGTTTACCAGCCATCTTATGCATTTATTGGAGGCTGGAAAACTCTGAATCATTGTTGGGTTTATGGTTTTGTTGGTCTCTTCCAACTTTATTGAATGGAATCCTGCAACAAAGTTATTTTTTTCAGTTTCTGTTTGTCCTGTTTGTTTTATTTCTTCTGGTGTCATCTGAATCTTAGCTGATGCTTCTTTTAAGTTTGTTCCTTTAAAGGACAAACTGCTGAGGCCAAAATATTATATACAGCACATAAAGTTACCAATTTTCTTTTTGTAGTCGTAGAATTTAGTTCCAATAATGAGATTACTGGAGGTTTTCATCCATAATGACTTCATAAAGGAAATGAAATCTTATCAGAATTTTATTGCTATATTGACTATTTCTGCATTAAGGCTTTTAATTTTAAAAAATTATATTAAGAACTGACCTGTCCAAAGAGGGCCTTCCGGTGTTTCCATTAAAATCTTCTATTTACAAGGGTTTATGACTGAACTGTTAACATTTGGTATAGACTGAAACAGTCAAACTTGTTGCTCACATTGAAACTAAAAAAAATCTTTCCTAAATTCTATTCTAAGGGTTTGTCAGTTTGAGGCCTTTTATAGTGATAAAGTAAAAAGAGATCATCGCCATTGTTTCATTGCTTAACACAGGGGTTTTCAACCTTTTTAAGGAGTTGTACCCTTTCTGGTGGTGGCGGCTGCACACAGGGGGCAAGTGGGCTTGCGCAGGGTGGTGGATGGTGGTGGTGGCTGCTTGCAAGCTTCCCCACCCCCACAACCCCCGGGTCTGGCTGGCTGGACAGCACCTGTGCAGCCTGCAGAGGGGAGCAGCTGCCTTTGCCCACTCCCCCCCCGCTCCCCGCAGTGACATGGGGTGGTAGCACCTTTCCAAGTATCCCCAGAGGTATGCGTACCCCCGATTGACAACCCATGACTTAACAGTTTAAAAGTAGACAATCCTAAAAATGATAATCACCTTTTTCCACTGTTACCTGAATTTTAATTTAGATCTTCATATGGACCATGAAATAATCCACCCAGCCACTTAGACCCTAAAAAAATTATTTCCTGTGTATAAATAAAAAATTGTTTAAAGAAAAAAGTCTGTAATTAGATACTTACACTGCATAGTACTTCAATTATGTGGCAAATGCTCAACCATTTAAATGACAAATTTGCAGTTTTGATTTTTTTTCTATTTATTATAAAACAGCAGGAAATCACTCAGGAAGCATTAATGTTCAAAACTGAATATAAACTCGCGTCCAAGCAATATTTCTGATAACACAAAAGTCTAGTTTGACTCTGCTATCATGCAATTCCACCTACATTATTACTTTGACTTCAGACAGAATTTTATAGCCTTACCTAAGAACTTTTGTTTTGATAGACTTAAAGCAGCAAAAAGTTTGCAAATTATTGTTTTGTTCTTGTACTTAACTACTGATGAGTTGGTAGTCTTTTACCAAAGTGTTGAGATATTGTGGCAGGATTTGGGGTACAGGTAAATTCTAAAAGCAGGGCACATTTCATAAATCTCCTGCTTTACTTTTACATCATTATCTGTAAATAGGTTTATCCTGACTGATTTCTCCTTCAAACAATTACTTAAGATAAGTATACAAATACATCTAGTCTTTGATCACAATGCATAAATGACAGGCACATAATCTGTATTGCCAGCTGAGTGGAACCAAACTCCTTCACTTGCCCTAAAAATTGAGACTGTAATGATGAAATCATGAACTAAACTCATCGTTCTTCCTGCTAGAAGAATTACTTGAAGACAAATGTTGGCAACCACTGTAACTAATGCAGTTATACCTGAGTAAATCACACATAATCAAAATATATACTGATGAGACTGTGACTCATAGCCGTAACCTCAAAGGTAATAAAAATGATTTTATAGAAAGTAAATGATGTGAACTTTGATGATTTATAGCTGTTTTTTGAGAAAAATAGATTGTATTACAGTGTTTGAGATAGTGAACAGTTTAGTTAAGGTTGCAAGACAACTTTCATTATCACCACCTGTTTTCTTATTTCTGTAAGATAGTCATACCTTTTGGCCTGAAAATTTCCATTCGTGGTCAAATTTGATGGTGACTTTTTAAAATTCAAGATAATCCCTTTAGGTTTGTTTTCTGGTTTAGCCTTTTTTTTATCAAAGATAAGAAAAACATGAAGGATTAAATTCAGTCCCCGCTGAGATCAATGGGAAAATGTGAGTTGACTTAACTAGGGTCAGAATTTCACTCAAGATTTCACTCTTTTGTGCTGATAAATGGCATAACTGAACTTCAACCCTGTTCCTTATATGGGGCTAGATTTCAATAATAAATAAGGTGTCATAAATTTGAATTACAAAGCTATAATGCTTTTTAAAAACAGGATTGTACATGTGTACATTTACATTTTGCTTATATTTTAAGCTGTTGCCTATGTTACTGTAGGATAGATAAAAAATGTAATAACATAGTGAATGTGAGTAGGATGAATTCAAAACATGATCAGTTTTCATTGCATTCTTCTGGATTTGTACAAAAGCCAGCTGAGCATTTCCACAGTGCTGGAATGGCTGTTTCTTTTTATCCCAAATATCACAGTGTATCACTGCAAAGGCCTGAACCAATGCACTGTTCTGCTTTATCAGTGCAGCACAGCTCCTTCAAGAACCATCCCATCCATGAGTTTCTCCTCCACTGCTTCTGAGTAAAGGAGTCTACTAACAGTTTTATAACACAATCTTTTATAAGTGAGTGAGTGACTGTAGAGTCGGATAGAAACAATGCAGCAGAGTAGCTGCCTGCCTCTCAAAAAAAAGACTTTGTGAGCCAGATAAAGGTTCCATGTAGTTGCTGCATAGGGGCTTCTCTTTGAGGGTGATACAGGCACTCAGGCATCCCCCCTAACAAAACAGAAGAGGAAAGGTACCCTTCAGCTGCCCCATGTGACATTTTACTTCTTTATTTTAATTAAAAATACATACACAGAAATAAATATGAAATCTGTATTAGCACATTTCAAATTTAATCAGAAATTAAGAAAGTGTATATGTTTAGAAATAATGATCTGCCCATCTGCATAAGGGACATTCAGAAAATTTGTAGTTAGACTTAGAAGCAGTTTGCTTTGTTTTTCAATATAGGACATCAACATCGATGTGCTTGGTCCATTGCAGCTGCAGTTTCATTATACCAGTCTTCCAGAAATTCTTGTCCTGTATGTTCAGAAACTCTTTGGCTGCTGTAGTCACCCTAATATATAATCATTAAACTCCTTCCACAGAGGTATTAATTCAGCTTGGCACTGTCTGCCTTATACCATAGATTCATAGATGTTAGGGTCGGAAGGGACCTCAATAGATCATCGAGTCCGACCCCCTGCATAGGCAGGAAAGAGTGCTGGGTCTAGATGACCCCAGCTAGATGCTTATCTAACCTCCTCTTGAAGACCCCCAGGGTAGGGGAGAGCACCACCTCCCTTGGGAGCCCGTTCCAGACCTTGGCCACTCGAACTGTGAAGAAGTTCTTCCTAATGTCCAATCTAAATCTACTCTCTGCTAGCTTGTGGCCATTATTTCTTGTAACCCCCGGGGGCGCCTTGGTGAATAAAACCTCACCAATTCCCTTCTGTGCCCCCGTGATGAACTTACAGGCAGCCACAAGGTCGCCTCTCAACCTTCTCTTGCGGAGGCTGAAAAGGTCCAGGTTCTCTAGTCTCTCCTCGTAGGGCTTGGTCTGCAAGCCCTTAACCGTACGAGTGGCCCTTCTCTGGACTCTCTCCAGGTTATCCGCATCCCTCTTGAAGTGCGGCACCCAGAATTGCACGCAGTACTCCAACTGCGGTCTGACCAGCGCCCGATAGAGGGGAAGTATCACCTCCTTGGATCTATTCGTCATGCATCTGCTGATGCACGATAAAGTGCCATTGGCTTTTCTGATGGCTTCGTCACACTGCCGACTCATGTTCATCTTGGAGTCCACTAGGACTCCAAGTTCCCTTTCCACTTCCGTGCCACCCAGCAGGTCATTCCCTAGGCTGTAGGTGTGCTGGACATTTTTCCTCCCTAGGTGCAGCACTTTGCATTTCTCCTTGTTGAACTGCATCCTGTTGTTTTCTTCCCACTTGTCCAACCTATCCAGGTCTGCCTGCAGCTGTTCCCTGCCCTCCGGCGTGTCCACTTCTCCCCATAGCTTTGTGTCATCTGCAAACTTGGACAGAGTACATTTGACTCCCTCGTCCAAGTCGCTGATGAAGACATTAAAGAGTATCGGTCCAAGGACCGAGCCCTGCGGGACCCCACTGCCCACACCCTTCTAGGTCGAAACCGACACATCCACCACGACTCTCTGGGTGCGACCCTCTAGCCAATTCGCCACCCACCGGACTGTGTAGTCATCCAAGTCACAGCCTCTTAACATGTTCACCAGTATGGGGTGGGATACCGTATCGAAGGCCTTTCTGAAGTCTAAGTATACGACATCCACCCCTCCTCCTGTGTCCAGGCGTTTCGTAACCTGGTCATAAAAAGAGACTAGATTGGTCAGGCACGATCTGCCTGCTATGAACCCGTGCTGGTTTCCCCTCAGCATTTGTCCTGCCGGGCTCTCGCAAATGTGAGCCTTGATAATTTTTTCAAAGATTTTGCCAAGGATGGAGGTGAGACTGACTGGCCTATAGTTGCCCGGGTTCTCCTTCCTCCCCTTCTTGAAAATGGGGACCACATTGGCCCTTTTCCAGTCCTCCGGGACTAGACCCGTGCACCACGAGCGTTCAAATATTCCCACCAGTGGCTGTGCATTGATGTCGGCCAGTGCCTTCAGCACCCTCGAATGGAGCTCATCCGGGCCTGCCGACTTAAAGGCATCCATTTTTTCCAAGTGACTCTGCACCATCTCAGGGTCTACACATGGAAGTCTGGCGCCTTGCTGCTGCCTCTCTACAACCCCAGTGAGAGACTTGTCGTGTCCCTCACTTAGGAACACTGAGGCAAAGAACTTGTTGAGGAGTTCAGCCTTGTCCCCCCTGTCCGTCACCAATTGTTTCTGCCCATTTAGCAGGGGTCCTATTCCTCCCTGGGCCTTCCTTTTACTCCCAATATATCTAAAAAACAATTTCTTGTTGTCCTTTACTTGGGATGCCATCCTCAGCTCCATGGTAGCTTTGGCCCATCTAACTGCCTCCCTACAAGCGCGAGCAGAGGAGTTATATTCGTCTTTGGTGATCTCTCCCTGTTTCCACTTTTTATGTGCTCCCCTTTTGGCCCTTAGGCTGCCCTGGATTTCTCTGGTCAGCCAGGGAAGCCTCCTGGCCCCTTTCCCTCTTTTTCCTCGCATCGGGATCGTCTCGCTTTGTGCCCGAAGGATCATTTCCTTAAGGCACAGCCACCCTTCCTGGGCTCCCATCTCTTCAAAACTCCTACTCTGCAGTGCATCCTTGACTAATCGCCTGAGTTCATTGAAATCAGCTTTCCTAAAGTCTAGCACTTTCACCCTACTAGTTACCTTACCCACTCGATGTTTTATGAAGAATTCTATTATTAGGTGATCACTGTCCCCCAGATGGTTACCGATCTGTAGGTCCCCTGCCATGTCATCCCCCATTGCCAATACCAGATCCAGTATGGCATTCCCCCTAGTGGGACCATGTGTCAAGTGGAGGTCCTGTACACAGGTTAGAAACCTGCGTGAACGGTGGGACTTTGCCGTCTGCGTCTCCCAGCAGATGTCTGGGTAGTTTAGGTCCCCCATGACTACCGCCTCTTTAGCTTTTATGGTCTCCAAGAGCTGCCCCAGCAGCCCCGCATCTATTTCTTCCCCTTGATGTGGGGGTCTGTAGCAGACCCCTACCACCAAATCCCTTTCTCCTTGCCCCCCGTATAACCTAACCCACAATCCTTCTACTTCCTCATCCTTCGATTCCGTTTTGATGAGGGTTGATGTATATTGCTCATTGACATAGAGCGCAACCCCTCCCCCTTTTTTCCCCACCCTGTCCTTTCTGTACAATCTATAGCCCTCAATATGTACCGCCCAGTCGTGGGACGAATCCCACCAGGTTTCCGTTAGCCCTACTAAGTCATAGGTGTTTTGTGCAAGCAGGAGCGCTAGTTCATCCTGCTTGTTCCCCATGCTCCTAGCATTAGTATATAGGCACTTGAGCCCTGCGACTGGTGCCTTTGCTGCCCCCCCGCTCTGAATCCCAAGGGGCCCCTTATTTCTTACCTTCTCGTTGCTTACCTGTGCTGTAATGCTGGCCGCCCCATGGCTTGCAGGTTCCCAATGTTCTCCTTCTTCAGGCTGGGCTGTCCTTGTGGGTGCCACATGGTTTGGTGGTCCACAGCTTCCCCCGCCCTCATCTTCCCCTCCCCCCGATGAGCCTAGTTTAAAGCCCGCCGGAGGAGATCCACCAACCTAGAAGAAAACACACGCTTACCTTTGGGGGACAGGTGAAGCCCATCCCAACTGAGCATGTCCGTCATCATAATGTGCGGGTCGTTGTCCAGGAAGCCGAAGCCTGCCTCGAGACACCACTGCCGAAGCCGCCAGTTAGTCTCTTTAATGCAGTTCTCGTGCCATCTTCCTCGTCCGCTCACTGGTAGGATGGAAGAGAATACTACCTGTGCACCGAACTCCCTCAGCATGCCGCCCAGAGCACTGTAGTCCGCCCTCAGGTGATTGGGGGTTCTCCTGGCCGCATCATTAGTACCCACATGGACTAGGACCATGGGGTAGTAATCGGTGGGCTTGATCCTGGCCTGGATTACTTCCGTCACATCCTGAATCTTTGCTCCGGGCAGGCAGTATACCTCTTGTGTTGAGGGGTCCTGGCGACAGATGGGCCCTTCCGTACCTGTCAGGATGGAGTCGCCTATGACGAGCACTCATCGCCTCCTCCTCTGGGTCCGCTTGGATCTCTTGACCTGTTCGGAGCGTGGAGAATGTGGTGTTGCTTCCTGCCCAAGGGTTTCCTCCTCTCCTTCCATCTCCTGCAGGGTTGCCAGGGCCTCGTACCTGTTCTCCAGTCGGACTGGAGGAACTGGTACCTGTTCGCTGCGAGCAGCTCCGGTCCTGGATGTGACCATCTGCCACTCTGCTGTGGAGGGCATTCCCCGGGCTGCTTCTTCCTTAGGTGCCTGGTCCTGCAGGGAAAAGAAATAGCCGTCAATTTCATCCTCTGCCTCCTTGATACCCCTCAGCCTGCTAACCTCCTCCCGGAGCTCCCTCACCTGCGCCTCCAGAGCCCTAAGATGGGCTCCTGCCGGACAGGTGTGGGGGTCCCCAATCTCCGCCCCCCCGACCCTGTTGGGGATCCCGCGCAGGCCAGGAGGTAGGGGGACATCAGCTCCCCCATGGGCTCGGTCTTGGTGGTGGCCTCAGACCAGGCCCAGGTGGGCTTGGCCCCCTGGGCAGAGGCCCTAGCAGCACTCCTCGTCGACACCATTCTATAAGCTTCTGTTTGTAGATCTGTGTGGTGTCTACGCCCTACCCTTACTGGAGTCTCTCTCCTGGCCTTTCCTGCCCGCCCGCTGGCGCAAACGCCTGCGCAAACGCCGGCACGCTCTTACAGAGCCAGTTAGATGAGGAAGCAGATCAAAATCATGTTTGATTGCTTTTTGGTCATTGCAATCTGGGATGTGTATAATGGTGGGAATTCAATGGAAGTTTAACATTTAGCTTCCATAGATTTGTTCTTAATGGGTTCACAAACACAGCAGTTCACTAGGATAGTACTCCATTGATGGTCTTTCCTAGGGGTGGATCCAGGGGATGGTGTACTAGTGCATTTGCACTCTTTGATTCCTAGTCCACCCAGAGTTTAAAGCCAACTTTCTGGCAGTGGCAGCAGCATTTCTAGTCAGGCAGTACTGAGCGAGCCATTTCATGGATTATTATCATCTGTCTGATCCCTTGTAAACTCTTCATTCCAAAGATATTAATGACCCTCTTCCTTTTAATGGTCCTGATGTTCTGCCAGTCATGCTATCTTTTGCTCTGCATTTCTGCTGCTGTTTGATGCTCCTGCTAATGAAGCTCCTATTTCACAGCCCACAGATTGTTTTCAGCTCATTCCGGTTAAATTATTTTTTTCCTTCAATCTAAAATTGAATAATACAGCTCTAGGCCCCTAGCATATTAGTAAAGTTTCTAGTTTATTTTTAACTGGAGAAAAGTATGGACTTCTTTTATATTTGATGATGCACCTCACCATCTGTACCCGCTTTTCAACGTTCTAGCTCCTCCCATGGTCTTGCTTGTCAAAAGGTAGTTAGTCATGATCATGTCCCAAAACCATGGCTATAACCATACCACCTTAAACTTCTTAGGAGATGGAGACTGTGTATTTCCTCTGCCTGCTCCTCTGTTTTGTCTTAGATTCAAAGTGGTGAGGGTATATGTCATCATGAGTTGCAGTCCTGCTCATGAATTTTTCTTGGTTTTCTTGAAATCACTCCAGAAGGTCCCTGTAAATATTAGGTTGTTCCTTTTCAGTTCAGATCTTGATGACACTTTTCTCATGTGTTGGTCTTCATTAAGGATGACATGCATGACCCAGTGTTGATGCTCACTGTTTCGGACATCTGCCTGACTGATCTTCTATCACTTGTGACCCTCTTATGCTGTGGTGGTCATGGTAGCTCCTTCCTCAGTGTTGGTTCTCCTTCAAATAAATGCAGATGTTCATTTTTTTTTTTTACCATGTGAAATCGTCTTCAAGTGTTGCCATCATACCCTTGTGGAATTCTTTGGAGGTCAGCCCTTTATTAAAAAGGTATCTGATCACCACTCTGATTTCTTTCTCATGTTTTTTTCAAATTTTGAGTGACTAAACTTCAACACATCCTCATACAAATTCTGCAAGATTAAAAAAAGGCTACTAACAAGAAATGTATAAATAGCAGTGTTTTGATCTGTGAAATCTGAACAGTAGTCCATCATTAAATGTCAGGATAGATACTTTCTGAATGTGCCTTGAACTTTGCATTTTCAGTTTTGATTACTTATATAGCATCATAAATGTGGATTTCCTGCATGGAAAAGATTGAACCATTGTACTCTAGCAATGTAGAATCACTCTGTTTTATATTTCAAAGATACTTGTATTGTTTAATTTTAGGATCTTGAAATCAATCTGTCCCTTTGTTGTATTTCCCAACCTGACAAACGAATTCTATTTGCTTACTTTTTCTTGATGATTAACGGTAATATGGAAACAATAAACATTTTGTAATGTCATTTTTTGACATTGCATGAAACTGTTGTGCATGCATTTAGTTTTTATAGCATTCATCAAAAGCCAGTATATTTGGTAGTTAATAGTTGGTGCTCTGCTTTGTATTCCCTCAGACTTTGGACTGTTTACCTCCACTGCCAATAGTTATTCAACATGGTAAATAAAACAAGCCCAGTAGTAATGGAATTTAGTATCCTATGGAAAGCTCAGTACACCATTTTTAAAATGTGTTTATGGCCATGTGATGATTTGGACCCCATATATTGCTGCCTATAAGCCAATTTGAATTGTTTTAGCATAGTTTAGTAAGGTATTGAATGTTATTATCCTGAATTTACTTTTGGAATTCACATAAACCATCATTTTGTGGCATAACCTCCTCCCAGTTTCCCTTTCACCCATATTGGTTAGTAGTTAAAGGACACCATGGAATTCAGTGTTCAAAGCACTTATTTTACGAGGGGAAATTGTAGGCACAGTTTGCCCATTTACTCCTGTGCTGCCAGACATAAATTGTGGGTAGGCTAGGTGAATGCAAAAATTCAGGTAATAACTCCACATGGGGTGCATCTACATATGTGCTTTATTTCAGAGTTGACTAATTAGCTCCACAGTAAAGTGTCACCATCTACACGTGTGCTGGTGCTGCAGCACAGTAAATGAATTAACTCTGCTGTAGGACAGTACTGTCTAGGACAAGTACTGTCCCATGGCAGAGAAATTTATGCCACCACAACACACGGGTTGACACTGATGGGACTGGCTGGGCATGGGGGTGCTACATGTGGGGGCTGCCTGCTGGTTAGCTCTGCACTGTAGCATCCTTTTGCCCCAGTCAACCCCGACACCCTGACCCGGAGCCCAGGGCTGACCCCTGAACCTGTGGCCAGCCTGGGACTGCTTCACCCCAGCTCTAACTGCTGCAGCCCCAGGCGCATGTGTATATGCATCTGGGAGCCACTGACTCCGGCACAAACTGTGCCAGAGTTTTTTGGTCTGTGCTAATTGCATGTGTAGATGCACCCTTTGTGCTCTTCTGCTGTTACCTCATTGGTTCTAATCCACCTCTAACAAGGGAAGACTCCTAATGAATTTGTGGTGAAATGTTGGTATGCAGCTTTAATATATTACTGCAGTTTCTAGGAGAGTTAAATCTATACACTTGTTCACCTTTCCTTCTCTATTCTCTTGATGTCAGATAGTCTGCTCAGTATGTTTCTCACTGGCAAACCATATCATTCAAAGCTCTAGACATAACAGATATCAGGGTCCCTTTTCAATACTTCTGTAGCTTCTGTTCCCTCATTTTGTGCAGTCAGAACAGCTAGCAACAAGATACATAGGATAAAGTGATTCAGATTCCCTTCCCTGGGACTGTGCTGTCTCCCACAGAAATTTATAAAATGGCAATTCTTTTTTCTTAAACCAGGTATATAGGATTTGTTCCTTCACTGTTAGATTTTGTTTCCCTGGTACACTTTTTATCTGTCACAGAGTCCTCTGTTCTCTTGAGTTTTGTCCAAGGATTGAAGAAGGATGTTCTTTTAAACTTACTTTTAAAGACGCAACACATCTTTTATAAATCTAAATCTCTTATAAGTTCTAGATTTCTTTTAAATTATTCTTATAATAATATTGTCAAAGCTCCTCTGAAGCCTGAAAATGTCTTGGTCTGTCCTTAAAGATAAAGAGAAGTGTCTAAAATATCTAAATTTATCACTCAGATCTCACAAATAAGTATGAGTGGATGTCTAATTTTATAGGTTCTCATGCTTCTTGAGAACATGCTTCGTGAGGGGACTTGCTTCAAAATCTCACTTTACAGGGCTAATGTGAGAGGCCACTAGGTGCACAGAAACCTAGGTGAAATTTAGTTTGGACTAAATTTACATAGCAGATTATTTCAGGAGTAATACCCCATTTCTGTCAAAACTTTACCTTCAGAAACTGAGTTTTCAGAGTAACATCTGACATCTTTTTCCACATATTCTCCTGACCAACTGTTTGACCTGCTGAGGAACAAAAAGCAGTTATTGAGGCCATTAACAAGGAGGAAATGTAATTCCCTCCCTTTACAGTTAAAGGACCTTCAGATTACCCAACATCTGTGAGCATTCCTGTTGATGCTTTCTAGAAGCCCACAAAGTGATTGTTTGGCTGCGTCAGCTTCTCTTGCTTTTCAGAGTTCAAGCATCCAGACTGGAAAGTATACACGTGGTCTCCTCCTTGCTTTCCCAAGACTGAGGAGTAACTCTCTCCTAAATGGAAGTTTCAGAGTGGGCCTTCATCTGGGTGACATCCATGTTGGATGAGGAAGGGGCAGGTAACTTGATATTAGCAGAGAAATGAAGTTGAACTGACTCATCCCAAAGATCAGCCAGTCCTTTCTTTAACATTCAAAAAATCATTAACTATAACATACTGCACCCTCCTTCATCTTTTGATACAGTAGTTTCTCTTTACATCTTGGAATAAAAGAGAGCCAATTTTGTGGAGAGCTGGGTATTTTGGAAAGTTCACTAGGCTGTGAAACAAAGAGAAACAATAACATGAGGTTCTAGTCTCTTGACGAGTCTGCATTACAGATGAGAATACTGAAATCCATCATTAATGTCATCCTTCCAAGACTTTATAAGGAGAAAATAAATCTCTTGAGATCTTATAAGATTGTGGAAGGTCACTAAAGACACCTTAGCTTCTGCTATAGTGGGAAGGATTATAAATTTGTAATTTCCATGTGGATAGAAATCAAGCTTCACTAAGGTGGACTGAAGAGAAGTTATTTCTTCCTTAAAATAAAAAGGAGGCCTACCTACAGTGACTGAATAACTGTTTCCTCCAGTCCCTTTACACCAAATGTTATGCAGAGTCAGAGAGCAGCTGCTGTCTGCCTTCAGGAACATAGTTTCTAGGGAACGAGGGGAAGATCAAATTACAGCCTTAAATTCCAGCATCTATAGCTTGTTCTAGTCATTGTGTGAGAAATATGTTTTGTTGTGTCTATGCCACCTCTGTGCCATTCTCAGAAACACTTATACACTCTGTGCCATTCTCAGAAACACTTATACACATGTCAACCAGCTCCCCAAAATGAAGGAACTATAGTTGCACCTACCAGGAGTGTGTTCAGCACACACCTGTTGTTCTGAGGTGTGTGCAGTGTTTTCTCAAGTGCTATCTGATTGCTGTCACTTTTTTGATATACAGGCTGCCACTATCGGTGTGTTCTGGAAGGCCAACTCTGGCAAGCCGTCTTCCAGATTCCAAAGGCGATGCAGAAAAACAGCTCAGATATATGTTAGGTGGCAAAAACTCAGAAAGGTTTATTGTCTTTGGACAGTACACCAGTTGGTCTGATTAACAGTCAGTCCACCTTAGTGAAGCTTGTCCTTGACAGGTAAAGACACCATACGTTATTCACGTTCCCCTAGGTTTTCTACGAGGAACAGTCTCTCAACCCCCTGCATTTGCGTGCCGCCCATTTTATATCAGTTCTTATCTCTCTTTGTTGAGAAGTTCATCTCTACTTGTCATTTGCAAAGTTTACTCACATATGCTTCATTTCTTGCTAACTGTCTCATTAGTGAGTTCTTATACACCTCATACACCTGGGCGGCCTCGAGGATGCTCCCACACCTACGTGCCTGGGCTCAGCAGCCAAGGGGACATGTGGGGACTCTACAGGGGGGTGTGGGATTTGCAGGAACACCCCCCTGCTCCCTCTTCCCCGGGGCAGCCCGAGCCTGAGCCCAAGCAGCAGGGGTCCCTCCCTCCTTGGGGCCCATGACTCATCACCCCCAGCGTGATGTCTGCAGGCACAGGGGGATGCGGGGAGGCGGGGGCAGCGCTGGCTTCCCACCCCAACAGCCACAGCAGCAGCGGCAGCAGCATCTCCCGCAGGCCTGGCCACAGCATCCCTCCGAGCCGGCATCCGCGCCCCCCGCGCCAACCCATCCGCTGCACTGCGACCTGCTCCAGCCCATGCGGCCGGCGGGGACCGGTGCAGGGTGGGGCCAGCATGCAAATGAGGAAGGGAGGGGCGGGGCTAGGAAAAGAAACCCTGCAGTGTGGGAGAGGGGAGGAGCTGGCATGCAAATAAGGAAGGGAGGGGTGGGGTGAGGAAGGGACACCATGAAATGAGGGGGGAGGGGAGGAGCTGCACCATGTTGGCAACGTCAAGCTGATGTGTGTGTGGGAACCTTGTCCCTTCCCCAGTGCTTCAGCAGCCATTAGGAAGCTGCTGAGGGGCTGGGGGAGGGACAAGGGGTGGGAACGAAAGTAAACAGTATTTACTTTCGTTTCCTGTCGCAGCACCACGGGCCTCAGAAAATGGCTTGGCGGCCCTTGGGCCATATGTTGCACAAGCCTGGCTTAGCATAACTATGGCCTAGCACAACCAGAACTCCTGTGATACCTGGTATCACTTTTAAATGCTCTGTCTCTGATGTACTTATTGACATGTGCCTGGCACCACTTTAAGGTGTGATGTGGATTTATTTCTGGGATTTGACAAAAGAAGAGCAGGAGTGAGTGAGTGTGTGTGGGGGGGGGTGTTCTTTAGGCAGCATTCACAGGAGTGATATAAAGGTGGTATAAAAGAGAGAAACAGAAACAAATAGTATATCTAAGTTACTAAATATAAGCACATCTCACTTAAGCCAAAATCCTAACTTGGCCCTTGGGCTAGTTAATCTTATACGTAATGCCTGTTTTTCCTGAAGCTTGCAATTGTAGCAGTTACTGCACATTTTATTCCTCAGAATTCTGTAGGTTAAAGGAATAATCAGGGTCAGCTGACTAAGCAGGTCTCACTTAAATCTAAGGAATGTCCACTGGACCATTCAGAACATCACTAGTTAGTTAAAAAGTCTTACTAACAAATCTATTTGCATTTAGATCTGGTAGGAAAATCACAAGGGTACTATACAAATGAGATGCACACAAATCAGTTCTGTTGTATATAAAAAGAATTCTCCTTTTACCTTCCAAAATAGATGGTTGCTCTTGAAATGAATAGTGTTTTATGCACTGCATTGTGGGTAATAACATGAGAAGACTCCATCCTTGTAAAAACTAAATTATCCCTTGTAGTCTCTGTTTACAAAGATGTTGCAACTGCATATAAACTGACTTCCTGGTTCCTCCTCCAAATGTTCCTTCCTGTAATGTGCACTTTGTCCAAATCTCATGCAGGTTTCTGTGGAAAAACCCTGGAAAAAAATAATTTTAAAAAGTCGGTCTGTATTTCCTCCCAATATGCTAGTAAGATTGTCCCTTGAGAGCTAAATTAAAGCTATTTCAGCAGTGCTGTGCTAATGATGGTTGTATCAAGCGAATGAACTGCAAATATCCCTTATGTGGATAACTCGTACGTCAATATTTCTTTTAAGAGATCGCACTCTTAAAGTATAGTATCAGAAATATCGCCATAGTCTTTGTGAATTGCTTGTCTTGTGTAAATCCACGTTCACATGCTGACCTGTCATTGGACATTTTCACAGGCTATTTTTTTATAATAAGGAAAGGAATGAACATGGAAGATAGGGGCTTTTAGGTAAAAATATTTTGTTGGACAGCATTCAAAGATGCAGAAAAAAATAAGTTTTTCAAGGAAGTTTTTGTTGTGTATAGAACAGTGCATGGGTAACTGGTGCCTCCCAAGTCTGGGGGGCCACCAGATCACCGATATGGGGGGGGGGGTGTCACCCACCTGCCGATTGCTGACCGGGGGAGTCCCGAGCAGCCGATTGCTGACCCAGCAGCAAAACTGGAAGTGAACTTCCTGCGGCACTTCTGGTTTCACAGCTGGAGCTTCCAGGGGGTGCATGGCCAATCTCAGGGGGTGCACATGCACCCACGTGCACCCCCTATGTATTGCCAGTGGGACAGTGGTTCTCAATCTCATCAGACTCAAGGCAGCCCCTGGAAAATGTCAGCTCTTAGCTTTCATTCATTTTTGAGTATGGAAAAATAATAACAGAGTCTTTCTTTTGTTAAGATCTCAGACCACAACAGATCAAATTGATTTTGACACTATGGATTCCTATTTGAAATCTCTGGATTTATCTTGTGAGTCATGTGTGTAAGTGTTTGCACACCTAACAGTATTGATATTGTGTGTCAGCTTGTGACACCCTTAGAGGGATCTTTTGGCATCCCAGGGTGCCACAGCACCTTCGTTGAGAATCACTGCTATAGAAATTTAAAGCTAAAAAAAGCAGATATTAAATGCTCAAGTGACTTTCTGAAGAAAATAAATTAGAGAAAAGATAAATTTGCATACAGATGTTAGTTCTAGAAATCTTCACAAAAAGGTGAAATGAAACTTTCTGTCGATGAATTTTTTGTTCATGAATTTTTCTCAGGAATTTCTTCGGTTCCTAAACCAACCTTCTCTGCTCTGTTCTCTTAGTTGAGGAAAGTTGCATCTGTTAAGGGCCTTTTGAAAACTGTAATCAATATTTGTATATCAGAGTGGTGGTAATCTTAATCAGTCTGTTCCTGTCCAACAGATTTAGTCCATTTAACCTGTTCATCAACTAAAACTGCTAAAGAAGATTTAGAGCCTGTCATACAGAAGTTGTTCATCCTAAATGATGAAAAAGAGACAGGTAAGACATAGATGTAGTATTATAAAATAATTTTACAAAAATGTAATTCAACCTTTGACCTAAAATGATTTCTATTTCTGCTGAACATCTAAATTTACTCTCAAGATCACAACTTGCAGTTACCTACTTCTGGTCTGCTGTTTGGGTAGCAGTGTTCCAAATGTAAAGGGACATCTTCAATATTTGAGAGTGAGTGAGGAAATATGATTAGATAGTTGCCGTTTCTACCTATTTCCTTAATCCTTTAAAGTTTCAGACATTCCTTTGTTCCAGCACTTTTCAATAAGTGGAGCTGGACTATGAAGATAAATGTCCAGAATGTAAAATGGAAGCTGAAAGCCTTTTCTGGTAGCTAGATGTCTGGCAAATGTTTCCTTGCATAAGTTAAATTAAAAAAGCAACGCAAAACAAAAAACATGAATGACAGACAGATATTGCTGAAACAAAAATGCAGTTCCAAATGCATTACTAGTATTCATTCTTACTTTGTGTTTAATTATTTCCATGATTTTAATACTGGCATACCTCCCAAGAGAAAAAAATATCACAATAAGCTAGTGTTCTGCTTTTCTTTCCAGTCCCCCCAGATGCAGTCTGGACCTTGTGTGCTTTCTTATTTCTTTCCTTTTGCTCTCTTCTCTGTTTCTGCTGCTTCTCACTTTTCTGGTCTTCATCTTTTTCTTCTGTCAGTCCTTTTATTTTTTGTTTCTACCTGGAGTTATATGAACGCTAATTTGAAGAAATGAATTATACACATCATCATGAATACCTGAGATTTCTAGCCCTCCTTATCTCTTGTAATGAGTTCCAAAGCTTTTGCCCTATTAAGAAAGCTCTGCCAGGTGCTTTCATGAGATTCACCCTTGAAGTAAATAATTTCATAGTTCCTGAACTACTGAGGTGCTGAGGAATGCAGATGTTGCAAAGGGGAGTGCTTTCTAGGGCTCTGTTTTGAGCCATTGTCACAGAACGCTTGAAATTTAGAAACCAAGACTTAAAATTTGTATCACATGAAGAGCCCATGTAGTGAATGGAAAGTAATGTGCTAGGCAACGTCTGCTGCTGCAAACTGAACCTATTAAATAAAGCTCTTTTAATGTTGGAATGTTAGTACTTAAATATGAGTTGCAATGTCTCTCTCTGAGAAGATCTCTTTGTTTCTATTGAGTTTTGACTTTGAACTAAAAAGTAGCTATTATGAACCATTTTCATACAGGCAACCCCTGCTTAGTGCTCTTAATTGGTTCCAGAAAAACCTAGCACTAAGCGAGACCACGCTAAGTGAAACCCATTTGCCCATAGGAATTAATGTAAATATAGGTAATTGGTTACTGCGGCTTCTTGCTGCCGCTTCTTGCCACTGCTGTCTCTCCCCATTAGTCCACTGGCCACTCCAGTCCTACGTGCCAGACAAGGCCTGCATTCCTGCTTCCTCACTCTGGGCTCTTGCCAGCCTTGGCCCCAGGCACCAGTGCAGGCCCGGCACTGATGCCCGTCCCCCGCACTTACTGCTTCTCAGTGCCGCCGCCTCTACCCACCCACCCGCTGGCCCCTTGTGCCAGCCTGGGCACTGGCACTCCTGCTGTCCTGCTCTGGGCATGGGCCCCCTGCCAGCCTGGGCCCCAGGCCCTGCACTCCTGCTGCCCCACCCTGGGTGCAGGCCCCCACTGGCCCTGGCCCTGGGCACTGTCACAGGCCCCGCACTCCTCGTTGCCATTGCTGCTTCAGCTGGTGAACTCAGGTGGTGGAGCATTCCACAGGAGCCGGGTGGATGTTTGTAGCCAGCCAGGAGCAGGAGGGTTAGCAGCGTCCCCGCCATGTACCCGCTCCCAGCTGGCTGCAAAACCACCCCCCCTCCCATGGGACGTTGTCTACCGCCCCCACCAGTCTGTATTCACCAGCTGTGCCTAGCTTCTTCCCACACCCCCATGCTCATGCCCACCCCCAACTTGCTGCCACTCGACACACTTGCTGCTGCTGCCACCATTGCTGCTTCTTCCTGCCAAAACTTGCTGATTCTACTGAGCGATATAGTGAAACTTGCTGAGCGCTCAGTGAAACCAGGTATCAATTTTAAATGAGCACTATAGCGAAATAGCGTTAAACAAAATCACGTTAAGCGGGGGCTGCCTGTAATCAACTATCATAGTTTAATAGCTTGCATAATAAGTATTCACCATCACACTTCATTCTTAACCTCCTGGAATTATAATTTTCCTGCATTAAGATCCAGTCTCTTTCATACTGAAAGGCTGCTTCTTCCTTGTTTTCTTTTTCGTCACTTCGTTTGTATACCAATATTAATCAAGTCTGTGTGCTATCAGCACCAGTTAGTTTTTCTGTTAGTACACATTTGTTGCAGGGTCTTTTTATAGAAGGCACTATCGATTATATAGTTAAAACAACAGATAGTTAAAGACCTTTCACTATAACCTACCATGACTACTTTTTTCAGCAGCCAAGATTCCTACAACCTTTTACAATGTTTTGTAAAGAGTTAATAATTAGTTTCTCATAATTTATTTTTACTACTGTTTTTTAATTCAGCTACTTCTGTAAATGGCATTAGTAAATAAATCAAAAAATCCTAATACAACCTCTGGCTTGGTTTAAGTAGCATGTGATTCTTTTCTGATATGCAGAAAAATCTCTGTGGTGCATCCCCCAGTTTTTATAAAAAATACTTTGAAAACTCACTTTTTATAAGATATGAAGAAAATTTAAACAGCTTAATTCTTTGGGCTTTAGAAGCAGATAGCTAAGGGACTATAAATAAAATTCATAAAGAGGAGGGGCTTTTACCTGTGTGGTATTCTCCTTTTATTTTGAAATTTATTTATTTTTTCTGATATGATTATATAATTGAGGTCCACAATGCTGTATATGACAGCTCTGAATTTAAAGATATCACTTGTACCATACATTTTTAAAAGCAATATTGTCTGCCTCTGATAGAATCAAGTAATAAGATAAAAAAATTTAAAAAAAACTTGGCCTGGAGCTTAGTAGCTTCCTATTTTTTAGGAGGGATTTTTATATTAATCTTAATGTTTAAAGTGATCCAGTTTTGAAGTGATATATTGTTTAGAAACTGACTGAAATTCTTTTGTAGGAACTCTGTGATCAGAGGGGTCCTCAGGTGCACTGAGGCACTGAAAAGCTAGTTTTCACTGACACATAGGCCTTTTTATCATCAGGATGAGGTAGTGGTCGTATTTTAATTAAAATGTCAGAACAAATACTGTTGGAGTTATTGAAAATGAATCACCAGATAAAGTGAGCACTGGGCCATGGCAGGTCAAAGAGGCAAAGTCACCTGGAGAAGAGGACTTCATTCATTTTCCTGCCTAAATGAGGAAGAAGTAACTTTTATGAAAATATGAACTTTTTAATATATTAAAGTGCATCTTGCTCTGTATTAAATCTCAGACGTTCGCAGGCTGAGTTTAATTCATATTTTTAAATCGTTAACATGTATTTTATTTTTAAATAAAATAGTTGACAGTCATAAAAATAATGTAGATTTATCCTTCCACTTGCTGTCTTGTATTCAGCTGCCTTTAAAATACTTGCTTGAGGTTTTCTGAATCTCAGCATTATCATCTGACATGCAAGTTTCTTCCTTACACAAATCTAACATAATTTTTTATGAGGAATAATGTTTTAATACAGGACAGTAATGCTGGCATCATTCATTTTAGAAGAGGGAGAATACCAAGAAAAAAGGAATGAATTTGCCTAAAAAAAATAGCATCTATCAGGATCAGTATTAGTATTATGCATTCTTCCATTGTAGTGCTGCACTGCTGAAATCTGTAATTCTACTATTTTGAGGTGTTCATACATGTTTGTATAGAATGTGTTCATAGGTGTTCCCAGAATGATGTAGGCTGCAAACAGATGTCACATCTGTCCTGGGAGAAAACAGTTTATCCCGGACAGTGTTCAGTTGTTCAAACGAACATTTGATATAATTTGCTTTTGAAATAAAGAGTATTCAAGGCAACATCAACTGGCGAGAAGGGTTGGAAAATGTATTGTACTTTACAACAGGTAGCTTCAGAATAAGGGAATTGACATAGTACATGTTGATGTGTGATAGGGTCTCTAAGTAAGCCAGGAATTATAAAGAATGTTATATTAATTTATGTTAACACAAAAACTTTATTCAAAAGTTAAAATTTGTAATAATCCATCAAGATCTATAACATAAATGGTTTCTAGAAACCATAATAATAATAATAATAGAGTAATAGTATAAGAATAATAGCATTACAAGTGCTATTAGTACATTTTAGTGCCTTTTAAAAATATATATTTATACTCTGTTACAGTAATTTCACGATAATAAATTTAACTTTTTTATTATGTTGAATTACCCAGATCTCTTATTATATTTTAACACTGGTCACTGAAAACTGCTCTTACTATTTAGAGTCTGAAAATGGAGGAGGATTGGAAAAGCCCAGAGTTCTTTGGGCAGTATACTTCAACATGAGGGATTCTGCAGGCATTGACAGAAATTCCTATGACAGTTTACCTCCAAATGTCTATATCTGTTCTGGACCAGACTGTGCTTTAGGAAATGACTATGCTGTCAAACAGGTAAGGGATGTCAATCTTTTAGCTTTGTGGTTCAGTATAAAGACCTAAAAAGTTACAGTACAGTACAAAACAAAGTGCATTGTCAATATAGCTTTCATGCTTCATAGATCTAGTAAGTCTTTAAAATTTCTAGAAAAAGGTTGAAAATTTGTGGGTGCACAGGAAAAGCAGCTAATATAGTATGATGTGAAAGAAGTCTGGGAAATTGAAGTGGGGAAAAAGCAAGGCACCATTCAAAAACAGTTGGGTAGAACACAGGGTTAAGAGACAAGGAAAGAAATATGAACATAGTGCAATATAAAAATAGAGGTAAATCTTCAACTTAATGGGAGGAGAGCAGAAAGGGAAGCTTTTGAATCAAGAAAGTGGATGTAGCTGGAAATGATTCTTTGGTACCAAGATATTTTGCTTTCTCAGAGGTGAGAGAGGAAGACCAAAATATATAGCCCTTGTTCACAAAGGAGATAGCCAGAGAACAGCCAGGTTTTCTGGAGTGAATTCTGTTTTTGTAATGAAACAGCACACATCAAGAAGGGTCAGAAAAATCAAAGCTAAAGTAAACTCTGTGGAGTAAGATTTCAAAGTACAGTGAGGCCGTAGTCACACAACATCTGTTACCTTTCTGTAAGGTAATTACAGCATGTGAATTTTCAGATAATTAGAAAGAAACAGGTTGAATAATCTAAAATGAATTTTGTAATCTCTTTTGATATAAACCCAACAGGCACCAAAACAATAATTAAATAAAGTATGTAATTTTAATACAAACTCATCCTAAAAGCCATAAATATCACAATAGTATAGCTGCTCCAGGGCATTAAACAACAGCCAAAATATTCAAGTACTGGCTACTTTTAAAATCACAGATGACCACACATTTAAAGGCTTTGGCAATATGAGAATCGCTCATATCACTTCTCATATGAGGAATTCATACCAAATATAATAAAATAGCACCTTAGTCTCTTCACATACTTGAAGTCATCCTCTACCAACATCATAAGCCTTAACTTGATCTTGGTCCTCAATATTTGGGCATCAGTATTGTATTCTATTAACTAAACCCCCACGTTAAATCACCAATGACTTGTCTGAGGCAGTAGGAGATATAAAATAGTGGTGTTCAACAAAATATAGGGCCACCCATTGCTTTGGTGGGGGGGAGGAGGACAGAACACAACCAGGTGGTACAATAGAAAGGTGGGGAAGTAACTTCAGCCTCTATTAACTTTAGGTTAAACAAAGTCACCTAAATACCCAAGGTGGAAGTGTAAAATGCCAATGAAGTACTCTTCTACTTCCTTTATGTATCTCTTTTTTGCTCTCTATATTATTGAGCAATTGAGTAATAAGGGATCGAGTGTCCCCATTTTGCTAAACCCAGAAAAGGAGGACTTTTCTGATGAGTTCTCTTTAAATGCCCATCTTGTAACAAAAGTGGGCAGTTGAGGCATGCATTGCAGTTGTTTCTATAGTAAGAACACCTTCATGCTAGAGTTGCTTCAGTGCTGGTGTGCACAAATGTTTTACACCCAGAATTTTTAAAGCTTTGTATGCCAAATTTTACCAGTTGCAGTTTTTTTATGACTAAGTCATAAACCCCTAAAAATAAGGAACTATAACAGAATGGCTGACACAGCCTGAACTATAGGGTCAGAGCACTATAATTAAGGGCTAATAGTACTCTTCACTTTGTTTTATAAGGCAATAATTTGCCTCCCAAGAGGATAAACTGAGAATAAAAGATTATAGAGAGAAAAATAGTGCAAGGCCATTAGTATAATAGCCCTGTTAAACTAAGAGTGATTTGTTTTAAAATGTATTATTAAACAATTAACATTTTAAACTGTGCAAATAAAAAACTACTTAGATATGTTTTTAAAACTAATCAGCATCATATTTACAGTACACTTCACCATGTGGCAAGCTGTGGCCTCGCTAAATCAATCTGTGTGTACTGCTGTGATTCATCATCCATTTCAGGATCATCTTTTCTTTTTCATTCTAATTCCATATCCTTATACATATAAATAATATCATAAATGAAAGCTACAGGTATTTGTAAATATAAAAATTCCAGTTGCTAATGTTTTTTCTCAGAAGGGCATTCAGGAGCTAAAAAGAACATAAGGAAAAGCATAAGTGGCTGAAGGGGTTGATTTGCAGAGAGAATCTGTGTAGTTCATCTAAGGAATTATTGGGTTTACCAGGGATGTTGTTTATATCTTTTACATGTTTATAAAAACCACAAACATAAAAAAGTATTTTAGTGAGAAACAGAGTTGTAACTTGAAGTAGGAATGGAGTAAATATAAGAAAGGGGAAATGTAGGCTGAATATAAGTCAAAATTTACTGAAAATGAGAAATCAAGCTGTGGACTAACCTTTCTAGGATCTGATAGAATGCTGTCTGACTTCTGGAGTAGATTCCTGTTGCCCTGTTTTAGTTGGTTTCCACTGACACTTCCATATTGGCAGTTCTTATAGATTTTTGTATTGTTGCTTTTCTCTTACCATGATTTTTTTGTAGATAACTTCATTGCCTAAAAAACAAAATTACATAAACCTTACTTTTTGAATTAGTTTTAATTTGCTAGATTGTCATAGTTATTGTGATCTGATATGATATTTTAATATTCTTTCTGATTTCAATTGAATGCATTTAACTCAAAAAAGGTGGGAGACCTGAAAACACTCTATGCTATTTAATTGTTCAGTTGCCATCAAAATTATGTTGTCATACATATCAGATAAGCTAAGGTGGATTTTAAAAGGTATTCATGGTTTCTCCTAAAATTCTGAGAGTGCAGATCAAGCACAGCATTTTGTTCTTTGGTTTGTTTGGCCCAGCCTAATCAGAAATAAATTATCCAATATTAGCTAAGTCTTTGGTTGTACCTAAGGTTTCATATTCTGTATAATTTACGTACTCTGTATTATAAGATGTGATTTCAACTTAGGCTGGATGTTCAGTGTCTACCAGGAGAATTGATGCTCTCTCCTAGTAGAAACCCAAAGCACATAGGCATTCAGGCTTTTTGTCCTGGGATAAAAATGGCTGCTCTGGGAGAAAAATAACCTGGGAATGACCAAGGTTATATCACTCCGGGAAAGTCTCTTTCCCCCAGTTTCCCTCCAGGGTTCAGGGAGAATAAAGCCAGAGGAAAAGCTTCTGGTGGGGGAGAAGGCATGGGGGGCAGCTACTCCCCCACCCCATAGGCCAGGAGGGGTGGGTAGGAACAGCTGCCAGGTGCTCCTTGCCTGCTTCTCACTCCTGGAGTTGTAGTGTGGGGTGAGGTAGGAGTATTTCCCCATGGCAGTAAAGCTCATGAGCCTTGTCGCTACAGCACAGCAGCTTGTCTCTGTTCTGGGTCACCTGGGTAGTGCAGGTGGCTAGGGGAAACCAAAGGAACTGGGAGCCAGGCCTGCATTCATGCAGAAGTTTTCCCCAAGCCAGACTCCAGTCCCTCTGATTTTTCAGTTATTGCCCTTGCCACACAGCTGAGTAGTGGGGGGAGGCAACGGTAAGCTGGCACAGCCAAGTGCCGAACTTGCATGCCTGGCTCCCGGGTGTACTGGCTTTCCAGTTGCCACCCCTACCGCTCAGCTGAGCAACAGAGGGGCAAGGGGAAGCAGGCAAGGAACAGCGCTCCTGGTCACCAGAACCAAACACAGGGAATGCTGCTCCCTGCCTGCTTTTCCTTGCCTCTTCCCACCACTTAATTGAGTGGCTGGGACAGCAGATTATAAGGCATCGGGGCCAGGAGTCCAGTTTGTTGAAAGACTTCTATGGAGCATAGATCAGAAGACAGTTTTCATCCTGTGATTCAGCAAAGGCCATATCCTAGACTTGACTGTTCCAAGACCTCAGTGCCCCCAGCAGATCCCATTAAAGCTTGATAGTGATCCAGCACCAAGACCAGCACCAGACCGTCTTTTTGAAGAAGTTGAGCTATTTCAGTCAAAGACAGATGAGATGTATACCTTCAAAGATTTGAAGTCAGCCTTTGCTCATAGGTTCCAACCCTAGTCTGCTTCTGAAAAGATGGGGGAGAGATGTCAACCCAACTTAGAGATAAAAGTTCAGTATCTTCATTGGCAAGTTCAAGCTCAGCTTGGTTATGCTTGTCACCATTACACTCTCTCATCTGATTCTTATCTCCTAACCTTTAGGATGCTTACTTCTGCATTGCAATAGGCCCTCTTCACAAGAAAGATCTCAGATTTACGATGGGCTGGACCATTATGAATACAAGGTCTTCCCATTTGGGCTCTCAGCAGCCCTAAGAGTCTTCACCAAGATCCTTATGGCCTACTCAGGCCACAGTGTGACTGCATACTGTATTAGGACGATTGATCAACAGAAGAAAATCCTCTGAACAGTTACCAGTCTGCAGTGTGTTGCAATCTTTGGACTTGCTAACTGCTGGACATTCAACCTTCTTTACTATTCAAGCACTAAAGTTGACAGGGGCCGCTCTTCATTCCCTTCCCAGCAGTGCCCTGCTTCCATGAGGAGGGTACCAACCCTTAATAGGTATCTTCACAAGATCAAGGTCAGCATGGCAACATCAGTGACATCCTGCCTGAGCCTTCAAGTGCAGGGTCCCTAAATACTCTGAGGGAGTGAAGCTCTACATTAATGAGGCGCTCAAGGCAGTAAGGAAAATGTGTTAATCCTTCCTACATCACCGTGCTTAAATAAGGTTGGGAAACTATCACTGTAATGTTTTATACCAACAAACAAGGAGGAGTGAGGTCTCACTTCTCCCTGTGTAAGGCAGCAGTATTTGGAACTGGCACAGCTGCTTTAAGATATCTTGTCAAGTACCGTGATCTCCTGCATGTGATTGTGAGAGCGTGAGATGTCCCCCAGTATTCCAGACCACTAGGGTAGACATCCTCAGCTGACAAATATCCTTGTATTACAAGTGGAAAATCAAGGACTCAGTCCCTCAGGGTATCTTCATGGACTGATGATTCCCAGAAGCTGACCTATTTGTCTTCAGCAAGAACATTAACAAGAAGTTCTGATCCTCTTGCTCCAGAGGGAACACCCTGGCTCCATGTCCCAGGTCTTCTGCCATGATCAGAGAAACCTTTATGCCTTTCTGATCATTTTTCTAATTCTGAGGAAACATCTCAAAGCAACTCTCTCTGGGCTTAATATTTACTCACTCCAGCCTGGCAGAAAGAGCTCAGGTATTATAATCTCCAGCATGTGATGAACAGCCCTAGAGCTCTCCTGTTCTTCATCCTCCTTACATAGAATGGAGGGAGGATAGTACACCCAAACCCACTGTCTTAAGTCTTCATCTTGCATGGGGACTGAAATGTTCTTGTATGTAGAATGTGTATGTTCTTCGGTCAGACATTCTTAGCTGAAAAAAGAAAGATACATTTCTGTAGCTAAATGGACCAAGTCTGGTATATGTGATTTTTTTTCCCCTCAGGAAGCCTACAGAAGTGTTCTACCTGGGCTACCTGCTAGAACTGAAACCAGGAGACTAAGCCCACCTTTCAGTTAAGGTGTTCCTGGCTGCCATCTCAGTCCACCATTGTCCAGTTAAAGATTGGCATCTCTTTCCCCATCCTACAGTCCTGAATATTGTCTAGTGTGTAACCAAGATATTCCTTCTGTTAAAAAATCCCAAGACCCAGTAGGTCCTGAATCTAGTGCTCACATCCATGATGGAGCCAATGTTTGAGTCTTTGGCAACCTTCTTCTTTCTTCAGCTATGTAAGAAAAAAGCCTTATAAGTGACTTCTATTGCAGTGAGAAATGTGGATAAAATCTAAGAGCCTATGGTAGATCCCTCTTCTGTTTTCTATCTTGGTAAGATTGTGATACCCTGGGGGGGGAGGGGGGGAGCTGCTACCTTGGCACCTAGTTCTCCTCTCCTGTGGTCTGACCTGTCTCTTGGCTCTCCATCTTAAGCCTCACCTCACCTCACCTCAGTCTCTTTCCTGCCATACCTTCAATGTTATTCTGTTTGTTGTTGAGGGAGGGAGTCGCTGGGGCCAGGAGTTACCTCCTTGGTTGCCTCCCCTGGGGCCTGTACTCCCCCTCAAGCGCTTCCCCTTTAAGGGAGTGCTCCCGGAGGTTTCTTAGCACTTGTCAAGGCCTTGCTGTCGCAGCCATGGCCCGTTTCCTCTGGCCGCACCTTCAGCCTTGGTCTACACTTTAAGACGTCGGTATCCAGGTATCAGCCCTGTCTTTGCAGCAGCTCCTCCTGGGGCTTCAGTCTCAACCTTCCAGTTTCTGTCCCTTTAGTTTAGGACTAGCTCCTGCTGTAAATATCAGGGACGTGCCACCCCCTCCCCCCCCCACCCGTTCACGGCTTCCTCCACCCCTGCATCCACAGCCTGGTCCTCTGATTCAAACAGAACAAAGACACAAGCCAGCTACTTCATAATACAAATAGTTTGGGGGTAAATGTAGCCCATAGATGCTACCTCAATCGAAGCCTCCTTCCCCAGCTTCCCTAGGTAGCTTGGGTGCCTGTCTGTCTCCAGGGGCCCCTCACTCCTAACAGCTCCTGTCCCTGTTGCAGGCAGGGGCTGCCTCCTGCATGGTCAGAGGCTGGGTTTATCTCCCTAAGTCTAGTTTCCTTCTGGTCATGTAACTGGGTCTTCTGCACCCAGTAACCAGGTATAGCTAATTGCTTCATTAGCCACCTGGCCTTATTAGTCCTGAGCCCATTCCTTACTGCCCTTCCTGGCCCAAGTCCCTCACCCTCTTGGGCCTTTTCTAGTAACAGGGGCTGGGGTGCCCTGTTACAGATATACTTGAGGACTCACCTCCAGTCTCAACTTAAAGCTGTCACTGAATTTCATTTCCACCAGCAAATCAATTTGTTCAGGGCCTTACTTCTCCAGATCTGAGATATCTTTATGCATGCTTCATATGTCAAGAGCTTTGTCCTTGGCATAGGGCTCAACACTTCAAAAACTGTCTGGCTCTTTGTATCATAAGGGATCCAAAGTTGCAGTGATTTCAGCTCACATGTTCAGTTGAATCGTGAACGGTGTCAGACTCTGAGACACTGCAGAAGTGGACCCAGCATTGATACTTAGTTCCCATTACATCCAAGCTGATGTGACTCAGTAGCTTCCTACAAAGTTTTCTGTTGCTGACTTCTGCAGCCACCAAAAGCTTGATACATATTTTTATCAGGCACGCCACCAATCGCCAAACCTACATGACATTTGGGACTGCTGTGGAGTCTTCACATTGATAATCTGTGACAAAAGAAACTAGTTATCTACAAGTGAAATTCTTTGATACAGGTTTTCCATATGCAGTTTCTATGTACCCCATCCTCCATCCTTTTTTTTTTCTTTCCAGTCATTTTATAATTCTGAGACCTGCAGTTGAGAGGAAACTGAGGAACAGAAAACATGCACTTCCCTTTATGTTCTATATGTAATACAAAGAGGGGTCTGATGAAGGTGTGGTGTATAGGTACCGGTAGGGCAAAAGTTTGAATACTTGAATCCACACCAAGAGTGAAAATGTGCACATGGACAACACAGCTTGATGAATTCCACTTAATGTAGAGCAGAAGGCAGGACAGGCTGGCATCCTGCCCTGCCTTTGGCTTGACTTCAGACTAACATGGCTAACTACCTTTGTCTACTTAGTGGTAAATAACTTCTCTATCTGTGATGCTTCACTCCATTGAATTCCCATCTTTTTGGGGGAAAGGAGGGAGTATATTTTCTAAGTGTTTCCCTGATGTGGTCAATTCTTAGACATCCAACTATTTTAATCTTAAAATCATTAAATGTACTGCAGTGTATTAAATATCAACCTTAAGTTAATTTTATGTTGTCTCTGAACAGGCTGAGACAATATTTCAAGAAATGTTTCCAAAGGAAGAATTTTGCCCACCACCACCAAATCCAGAAGATATTGTCTATGATGGAGATGGGACTCAGCCAGAAGATCCTGGATTCAGTATTTCACCTGAGCCGAAAGCAGAGCCCTTGCCTGAAGAAAGCAGCAATATAGAAAATAAAGTAACAGAAGAGCACAATGAATAATAGTAGTAGTAATAATAATAATAAAAAGCCTAAACCCAATATCACTATCGTCTCAGTGGAAGATTTGGACCTGGTCTGGGGGTAACGGTTTTGTTTATTATTCACTATCTTTATAATTAGGTTTAATTCTACTTTACCTCTTTAAATACCCTCACTGATTGCAATTGTTCTGCTCAGAGGAATGTAATATTCAGCTCTTCTAGGAGTGTTAAAAGCTCATCCAGAATCACTTAAGACAAGATATTTAATTTTAAAATTCATTTAATTTCCTTGAAAAGACTTCAGGTGTATTTGTGAGATGAAGGAATCTTTCTAAAATCAAGTGCATGGTTCAAAATAAACAATAGAAACAAAAATTATGAGTCAGTTTAACTTCCAAAGGGACAGATCGTCAGTTAATATAAACTATTTTGAAGTCAGTGGCTCTGTGAAAATTTACCAGTGGAAGATTTGTCTCCTTTAAACTGCTTATGGGGATAGGGCACTAAAGAGTGTTGGCAGTTCTGGGGCAACAAGCTTTTATTTACTGTTAAGAGCTCTTCTTAATTTGAAAGTTGTTTTTGAAGTGTATAATATAACATCCTTAAATAGTTTTGAAATCAGTATAATTCCATTTATTCATATTAAGCCAAAATAAAGGATAAACTAGTAAATATGCTTGGTCTCATTTGAAATTATATATTAGAAATATTAAAGAATTGCATACCATACTTGTGTGATAAGTGTCCAGGTTTCAATTTTGTTTGCAAGTGACTGACAATCCAGTCAGGAAGAAAATATCAATACTCACAAGCACCGCTGGACATTCTTGCAGAATTAAGAACTATAAATTAAGTATGCTTGGAATCTTCATGAAGATTTAGTTTCAACAAAAAATAAGGCACCAAATGAACACATTTAAATATTTGCAAGGTTAAAAGATATACATTATTAAAATAGAATTGTTGGCTGTTGTTTTTCTTGGGGGAAAAGTTACTGATTATAATTGCAGTTGTGTTAATTCATTTGAAGTAATAGGTCTAAAATTATGTAAATTATGCATTTTATAATGATAAATCATAAACATATTTATACAAGAATTTTATAAATTGTATTTATAAACTTGGTTTCTATATAGAGTTACAAAACCCAGACATTTCTTGCAAAGGTTAATTAGAGTAATAGACTCCCAGCCCTTCTTTGAACCATATTTTGAAATCATATAACCTAAAGGAAAACAAAGTAGTTAGCAGTGTCTTTTCTTAGAATCAAAAGATTTACTTGAGGTCAAATAGGCACTGTGGGTCAGTAATGTCTATAAGTATATGTGCTGGGTAAACTTAGATAATGGTAATAGTAATGTTTCAAATACTATACATCAATAACATGCCATCAAATTATGACTGTTCAGTATTGGCAGATATTTATTGACACAACTCTGCTTTTTGTACAGTTTTCCAGTGAATGTGCCTGCCTTGAAAATGGCTTTGTGCCATAAAGGTTAATTTATTTATTTTTTTACAACATAGCTAACACAATTATTCTCTGTTTTACATTATAATACAAAGTCCAACTTGCATTTCACAAATATGTTAATGTTTAGAGTCTGTTAATATTTAGAATGTGTTACTGTTAATGTCTGTTACAGTTAGGTTTTTATTTAATAGACATCCATGAGTTTAATCCTAAAGTCCTCAAAAGAATGTAGTTGAAATTTGTTTTGATTGCTAAATAATAATGATAGTGATCATTGGAATGCTTGAAATTAGTGCTTCTTTACAGGTGGCAAAAGATAGCCTACCTCTTCATCTCAGCTATCATTTTTTGTATGTACCAGAAAGCATGCACATAAAAAGGTAATTATATTTATAGGGTAAAAAATGTGTTAAAAGGTTAAGATGAGGACCTGCTTTCTGTTTGCCATTCAGTAACCTGGACCATGTTTGAGTTCTTATCTTTTATGTTTATGGACAAATTACATTTGTTCTATGAAAATTAAAATTTTGGTTGCAAGTGCATTTTCCTGTGTCTTATTTCAGTTGTTTTTTAAAAAAGCAGCTAGCTCAGAGTCTTATTGTACTATTTTTTCAATGTCTATTGTAGTGTTATTGTTGATATGATGAAACTTAAATGAATCAA
Source organism: Alligator mississippiensis (assembly GCF_030867095.1). Classification (NCBI taxonomy): domain Eukaryota; kingdom Metazoa; phylum Chordata; order Crocodylia; family Alligatoridae; genus Alligator; species Alligator mississippiensis. The sequence continues at coordinate 55,859,661 of NC_081831.1, forward strand.
AAGAAATTTACATAATAAATGTGTGTCAAATAAAAAGCTTTGTAATGTTAGATATTCAAGTTCAGTTAAAACAAGGACTGCATAACCTTCAAATTACAGACCATGACTTTATACTACGTTCATTGTCTAAAAACTGTTTTCATGTCTTACTCAGGTAGTGAATAGATATCTAAGATGTTCTTTCTAGAAGAGTTGAGTACCCAACAACTTATTTTCAATAGCGGTAGATAAGACACTGTTGATCTTTTATTTTACAGAAATTGTGCCATTGAGGTGTGATTTCGTTCTTGATTTAAATGATTTAAACATACAAAGTGAGGGTTAGGCTTATTTGAAGTAGTTTTAAGACTTGTCAGACAGGATGTATTCAAAAGATAACATGACTTTTTAAAAAATGGCAATTTATCTGTGGGATTATTAATAAATCAAGTTAAAGAAAGATAAGGTTAATTGAATTTTTAAACAAGTAGCTGTATTATCCTTCAAGCACCTTGGAGCTCATACAATATTCACACCTTTTTTCTAACGAGTGCTTTGATATGTTTGAATTCCTTTTTTAATGAGTACTTTCTTTTTAACTTTGGTTAATTGGATTAACCCTTCATATGCAACCTCACAATTTGATACCATTTTCCTTTCTTGGTGTTATATTGTCTGGTATGTATGACAGCAATCAGTTACTCTTTCCTTACAAGCATATTCAGCCCAGAAACTGCTACGTCTGCTTTTTCTTGCAATGATGATGCTTAGGGCCATTTGACAGGTAATCATTAGAACCTGGATCCTTGCAGACTATGGGGTCTTTTCTCCTATCATTGCAGGGGGGATTTATGTGGGTAACTCCCATTACTGCTAATGGGACTTGCATGTGTAAATCCTCCTTGCAACAATGGGAAAATTGACCCCTAATAAGAAATTCCTTTTGTGCTAGACTTGCTGATTCAGGACTGTCCAGGAATTACCAGCTCTTGTATAGAGGCCTGAAGTACAGAGAAGATGCTAGCACTCTGTCATCTTAGTGGGATAGTGAGAGTAGGAAATAGGAATTTAAGAGGTTTATAAGGAATATTTAATGCTTTGTGTTCACTATTCATTTTTGGTTATATTGACAGATTTCCCATAACAATTCTGTATTTTTTCATATAGCAAACACTGATTTTCTTTTTCTTTTTTTTTATGGAGTTTACCTGGCTGGTTTTACTTCAATGATTCATCTTTTATAGTAATTTATCCTTCTAAACATCGCTTTATTTCAGCAGCATCAGAACAGTTTAGTAATAGTTTGCTAGTAATCCATTAATTAATAGGAAGTAAAAGAGAACACTAAATTTATAGGAACTGTAAAAGACTTGATCATTTATTTTTCAATATTCTTGGCAGTCAAGTCATCTAAAAACATTGTTAAACATTCAGTTTCTTCAAAAATGGATACCTTTTCTCTAAACTTTCTTGGATACCCATTCAAAAAAGCTTTTAAATGCATTCTGCAACATGAACTGCATATAAGTAATGTTGTATTGGACTAAATTTGCTTTAGAATAAGAAAACAAAATAAGGAAGTATTAAGCCTGCTCTAACGCATTACTGGGCTGTCTAGGCCTCCTTTATAGTATGCACTATAAACCTGTACCTAAGTAACTGTTTTGAAACTACCAAGAAGAGAGAAGACACTGAGCGCTAGAATATAACAAATTTGTTTGGCTGACTATCCATGTCCTATCTTGACTTCCTGTTTGTTTTTACAGCCTCTATCTCCTTCTCTACTTTCAAAACTTCTTAAGTATAAAATAATCATTTGTTAGATGCCGCTGAATAGATTTTGCCTCTGAGTCATGGTGAAAATCTCCCCAAGTTAACTCCAGTGAAGTAGCTTTCTATTAGCTTGTCAGCCAAGTAAAGAATGCTTTTCCTTTTGTCGGTTGTCCTAAGGATTTTTCTTCCAGCAAATATAAGTCATGCTGTTTCTGCTTTTCTACAATTCATTGGCCTACCAGTGCCCATGGTACCCCTCTAAGAAGGCCAACAGAGCTGTTTACATATTATTCTGCTTTTTTTGCTGGTCCAGGTACACTATCCCTAAGGACCCATTTATCAATAAAACATCACCCATTTTAGCAATATCATTTTATACCCTTATATAAGCATGTCTGTCTGACTGCCAGCATTTAAAATTCTTTATTATAACCTCTCTATGCATTGTCTTTAAAATCAGCCCATGCCTTGCCAACAACTGCAATCAAGAACCAATGTTGCTTATATAGTGTTGGTTCTTGCAAGGTGGGTTGCAGTATAGATGATGTCCAGTTTCCTGTAGTCCTTAACATCTTTGTAATGTGGAATCTACATATGGTATGAAGAGAAATAATTGCACCAGAAAAAAGGATTGTAGCCTAGTAAGTTAGCATAATTTGTCTACATCTTTTCCCGATAAAAAGTTCTTTTTTTCAGTTTTCAGCATACAGTAACCCACAAAACTTCCAATGCATTTGTCCACGTGAGGCCTATTGTCTCTCACTGGTCTTCAATGGATAATATTCTGCTTAGTTTTGACAGAAAGGTTAGGGAAAAAGGGTGATGTATTTGCAGTAGCTGAGCATCAACTTTGTAAACTAGCTGAGACCCCTGTGTTGTTTTGGCCACCCATTGCAGCCAAAGTGATATAGTGATATAGAGGCTACTTTGTAGCACCATTCATATGGTTGGAAAACTGGGTTCCACCGTACTCAGCAAGAGAACACCATAAGAAATGCCATATGGGGCACTGGGTCAGACTACAGTCCACTTAACCCAGAATTCTATGGTTCACAGTAGCAGTGAGTGGATTCCAAGAGAGAGAGTATTTTTGCAAGGCCTATGTAGACTGATCAGGCTCTTGCCCTCTTCCCTACAGATTCCAGTATTCAGACAAAGAGTCCTAATTTTGAGATTCTTCTATGTTGCTTAATACTCACAAATGGACCTAGACTCCATGGTTTTGTTCAATCCAATTTTTGAACCTGGTTAAATTATTAACTTCCAACATTTCATGGTAGTTTGTCCCACCAGCTAATTACTCATTTTGTATGGGGAGAAAAAAGCTTTCTTTTGTTTGTTTTAAATTTGCTGTGTAATAATTTCATTGCATGTCCCCTCATTCTAGTATTGTGAAAGACAGTAAATATTACTTCCTATTACTTTCTCCATGCCACCCATGATTTCATAGACTTCTATAATACCCCTTCCTCAATTGCCTTTTGTTAAGCTGAAACATCCCAGTCTTAAAGCTTCGTCATACCTCTGATCATCCTTGTTGCCCTTCTCTCTGCCTGTTCTAGTTCTGCTACCACCTTTTTGAGGTAGGGGACAAGAACTGTAATATTTAAGGGATGGATGCATGATAGTTTTATACAGTGGCATAATTTTTTTTTAAATTTATTTTCCTTTCTTGATAATTCCTATTTGTCTTGACTGCTGCTGAACTATGGGCCGATATCCAGAGAACTATTCACAGTAATTCCAAAATCCTTTTCCTGAGTAACAGCAACTAATGTAGAGCCCATCATCTTTACTTGGTATTCCTTGACTTCAGCAAGGCTTTTGATACAGTCTCCCACAATGTTCCCTAAGAAATATGGGTTGGATGAATAGACTGTAAGGTGGATAAAAAAACTGACTGGATCATCAGGCTCAGAGGGTAGTAGTCAATGGATCGATGTCTAGTTGGCAGCTGGCATCAACTAGACATGGGTCAGTCCTGGGGCCGGTTTTGTTTAATGTCTTCATCAACAACCTGGAAGATGACATAGAGTACACCCTCAGCAAGTCTGCAGGTGACACCAAACTGTAGGAAGCACTTGATATGCTGCAGGGTAGGGTTAGGCTTCATAGAGACCTAGACAAATTGAAGGATTGGATCAAAAGAAATCTCATGAGGTTCAATAGGGGCAAATGCAAAGTCCTGCATTTCAGATGGAACAGTCCCATGCACCAATATAGTCTGGGGACTGACTGGCTGGGCAGCAGCTCTGCAGAAATGACCTGGGTGTTACAGTGGACAATAATTTGCCCACCCTGCGTTGGACAGAGAAAGTGATCAGTTCATGGTCACTGTCACCAAGCTTCCCCTTGATCCTCAGATCATTCACCAGATCGTCCCCTTTGGCCAGAACCAGATCCAGCAGTGTCTCTCCCCTAGTCGGCCCATAGACCTCTTACATTAGATAGAGGTCATCAATGCAAGCAAGAAAGCTACGCGATCAGTCAGATTTGGCTCTTCCCACAAGATATCAGGGAGGTTGAAGTCCCCCATGATGATCATGCATCAGGAGCATGCAGCCTCAGCCAGTTCCCTATTAAATTCATGGTCCAGTTGTTCATCTTGGTGGGGAGGTCTATAATAGACTCCTACGAGTATATCTCCTTCCCCATGCTCTCCCCATATTTTAACTGAGAGGGTCTCAAGACAGCCTTCATGGTTAGTAAACTCAGTTGGGGGGGGGGGAATTTTACTGCTCCTTGATGTAGAGAGTTACACCCCACCCCTCTTCCCAACAGAGTCCCTCCTGTACAAGGTATAGCCTTCTATACCAACAGATCAGTCACAGGTGTAGTCCCACCAGGTCTCCATTATCCCTAGGAGATCATAACCTTTTTCACACGAGAGAAGGGCCAGTTCCTCTTGCTTGTTTCCCAAACTCCTGGCATTTGTGTATAGGCAGTTGAATCTGCCATGGGAAGCCCTAGGCTTCCTTATTTGACAGGATGTGACCTTTACTAGGGCTGTCATAGGAGTGTGTTCCCTTAGGCTACATAAGTTATTTCTGCTGTGGTTGACATGGCCTGGGCTAGAACTGTTAATTGACCACCTGTCCCCCAGCGATCTTAGTTTAAAAACCTGTCAAGTAGGTCAGTCATTCTGGCTGAGAAGAGCTTTTTCCCTTTCCAGGTCAGGTAGAGGCCATCGCTTTCCAACAATTTACTACCTCTCTCACTGAAGTGCAGACCATGGTCAAAGAAGCCGAATCCCTCACAATGGCACCATTGCTGGAGTCTTCTGTTCACCCCACCGATGCACCTTTCTTTCTAGGACCTGTGACCCATGACCAGAAGGATTGAGGAAAAAACTACCTGTGCCCCCAGACCCCTGAGCCCAGCCCCCAGAGCTCTGTAGTCATGCATGACCTGTTCAGGATTGTTCCACACCGTATCATTTGTGCCCATGTGGATGAGTAGCATGGGACAGTGGTCAGAGGGCTGGATGAGTTTGGGGATCCTCTCAGTGACATCCTGGATACAAGCCCCAGGGAGGCAGCAGACCTCATGGGCTAAGGGGTCCAGGCAACAAATCGCTCCCTCTGTCCCCCTCAGGAGGGAATCACCCACCACGATCATTCTGTGTCTTCTAGGTGCAGTTGCTGGTGGCACTCTATCCTCACATGCTGGAGCCAGCGGCTCAGCTGGCTCTGCTGATGTGAGGGGTTCAAAACTGTTATGCAGCTCCAGGGAAGTGGTCACCATGATGCAGTGCCTCCTTGGGCCGGAGACTAATCCTCATCCAGGCAATCCCTGGGACAGTAGAGTTTACAGTATCTGCTCTGCTTCTCCTTTGTGGGATTGGAGTGTCGAGTTCCTTATCTGCTCCAAGGGCAGTCTTAGGCACATTCTCTTTGAGGCACTTAAGGAGGGTACTTCAAAGATGGTACTTCACAGATGGTTTTTTATTTTAGTAGTAACAAGGGACCATCAACAATGAGTCATCATGTAACCTCTGCTTGGTAGAGTTTATAATCTAAATAAATAAAACAAAGGACACTATTTAAGTGAAGTGATGGGTCTGAAATAGCATGAAAGTTGCATGTGGTCCTCTTAATTTGAATATGGAATATGAATCACATGAATATGGAATCATGTGAGGAAGGGTTTGACTACTTGGAAAAGCTGCGGAAGCCAGAAAAAGATGTAAAAAATGTAAAGGAGGGATGTAAGGAGTTGGGAAGAGACCAAATTGTTGGCACTCAGGGAAGAGGTGAGCGCCAGAAGTTCAACAGTAATTCAGTGCAGAAGTGAAAATATAGTGTGGGATCTGTGGGAAAAAGTCTGAAATTAGTGTTGGCAGGCTGGTGCTGCAGAACCTGCTGAAGGTGAAGCTCTGCTGCCTTGAGAATTTGTCTGGGCCAGAGAGTGGCTCCTCTTTGAAATATTTCTGTCATCTCAGCCACAAGGCTTAGGGAGGATGGATGCCCAGAAGTCTCTCAGAGCCCATGAAGGGAGAACATGGCCAGTCCTGAAGAATTCTATTTCTGCAAATCTGCTTAAGTCATATCCATCTTTATTCCTGTTCCCCTTTTCTCAACATGCTGTAGTACCTTCTGAGGTGGTTTCCATGGCTGCTTTTCTGACCTATGAGTTTCTTCCATTCGTAGGCCTTGTTTACGTGAGTCATGAATAGACCTCCTCTCCTGGACAGAGGTGTGAAAGGGGAAGATGGTATATTTATAAATAATATAAAATAGTGTATTTTTCTCATTGTTAATGGGAGCCACAAAGTCTGTAGATCTTCCCATGTTTTCCGCGTGCCTTCTCCATGTGCCCATCTTTTGGCCCTTCAGAGTTAACAAAATCTTCAATATTGATCAGTCCTTTACGTACTAAATCATCTAAAGAAAATAACAATCTCATTTTCTAAAGTGTAGCAATCTGAAAAGTCTAAAGGGAATCACACTTGCCACTGAAATTTGATTTTAATTAGTGGGGGGAGTAGGGGAAAGGAGAGAATGCTAATTAGCATTCTCATATGTGGCTGATACTAAGCACTTTTTGTTAAAAAGAGACATCATTTGTGACACTGAAAGTTTTGGGATACCAACATCAGGTATTAGTTTATAGTTTCTTACACATTCTAATAGTAGTTTAACAATCAGAGGGAAAACTTAAAATATACTCAGTCTTTAAAAACAACTATTTTAATATAACTTTTTTCCCAGACACCTTCCTTTGTGTCTCATAGGAAGTAGGAAATTGCCAGCCATGTAGAATTCATGACTCCAACCTCATATCTAGCAATAAAATTATATTTGGTGGAAGTAGAGCTTGTTAGCAATTCTACCATTATCTTTATTTACAGGCTGCCAGACCCTGTTTATAACAGTGACTAGTTCTTCAAAATCTGGATGGAGAACCATGTAGGAATGTAGTAAATCTCAGTGGCATTTGAGATTTAGAAAGTTGACTGTGAAGTATCAAGAAGAGGCAGTTGTTGACTGCATGGGAGGTCTGATCAAAGGAGACTTTAATAGAAAATACTCGTCATGTCATAATTCTAACAGACAATAAATTTTCTTAGTTGCATACATTGAGAAAAAAAGATGGAAGATATCATCCTGAATGTATATCAAATCCTAGCTCTATGTATTTGAGTAAACATCTTCAACGATCATGGTTGATGGCCAGTGTTTAGAATGCTGCCCAAGTGGTGTTTTTATGCAGGTGCCTTCTCAGTTTGGGGAGAAGATTCTTTGAGAAGTTGAATTTCTATTAAATTGGCAAGTTTCTCTGGGCTCTATCTTCACCTACTTTTATACCTACTTTTATACTTTATTTTTGTTTAGTCTTTAAAATTCTAATTTTATAAACAAGCTAAAAGAATAAATAATTTATTTTGGAAGTAACATGACCTAGTGCTGGCCCTGCAGACCAGATCCAGCCCTCAGTGCCATGTCATTTAGCCTGCAGGACTCCACCTGGGTCTGGAAATTTGGAAGTGGGAGAGTGATATTACTGCTCCCCCACTGCCAAATTTCCAGACCCATGGAGAGCCCTGGGTCCCACATGCTAGAATGGGCACCTAAACCCAGTGTGCGGGGGTGGCCCCAGGACACAATCCCAGCATATGGGGGGTTGGCATGGGGCAGCATTGGGCCTCAAGGCCCAATCCTAGTGGTGGGGGGATGGCAGCACAGAGTAGTGCCAGACCCCCAAAATCCAATCCTGGTAGCTGGGGTAGGAGGGGGCAGTGTCATATCCTTTGGGACCAATCCTGGCATAGGGATGGGAGAAGGGGGAAATCCCAAGCCTCAGACCAATCACAGTCCTTGTGGCAGGGCAAATGCAGTGCTGGGCCACAAAGTCCAATCCTGATATCTGGGGTTCAGTCTGGCCTGCAAACCAGCCCTGTCCTACTCATTTGACCTGCAAAGCCAGAAGGTTGTGAGCACCCCTGACCTAATGTTTATAGTAGGAGATAGGAAGCCAGGAGACTGGGTTACTATTCCTAATACAAATGATGTTAACTCCTGAAATACTACAACATGCAGTCAGAGGAGTTTTAGTTTAGTTTCAGTCACAGGAGTTTTTGCACCAGAAAGACTTTTAAAGCATCCAGAAAACTCGCTCGTGCAAACAAGCACACCATTCCAGTGCAAGAAAGGGCAAAAAATGTGATGTGTACAAACGCCCTTTAACTCTATATAGACCTTGCATTTACACCATGAGTTATAAAATGCTTATCTTCAGTTTATAATATTTTCAGCATGAAGCCAGCTGGAGAATTGGGTCTCCATATTCTGCGTGCTTCATTCTCAGGTGCCTCAAAGGTGGTGGAACATTCCAGGGCAGTTCCTTCTAATGGCAAATGATCTCTTTCTTCAGGAGCTGCCAAGTTCTGGCTTTAATTCAAGGCAGACAAGGTTCTTTGGGTGAATCTGATATCTTTTATTAGACCAACTTAAATAGTTGGGGGGGGAAATTTAGCAAGTTTTCGAGTTTAAAAACCCTTTGTCAGGCTGAGGAAGCCTCTGCAGTTGAGTTGGTATGTGCTCATCCTAGATGGAATGAATAGTAAAGAAGCCAGAGACTGGTATACATACAAGACAGGCAGTCAGTGAAGATGTAAATTTAGGAGTCAGTGGGTGAAAGACAGGCTGGGTTGAGGGGAGAGAAAAGGGGGATGAATGTAGCAGTTGGATAGTAGAGAGGTACCTGGAGAGTCAGATGTCAGGCAGGTTATAATGTGTCATAAATCCAATGTCTATATTCAGTCCATAATTTTTTGTATCCAGTAGGCTTATGAAGTGAAATTCATAGGCTCGTCTCTGAGAAGTGTTTTGTAAGTTCCCTTTGAGGATTAGAACTGAGAGAGTGGTTTTGTTGGGAGAAATGTCCCTGTACAGGTAGTTGGGTGTTCTTGTCTTTGATAGATTTCCAGTGTGCATTCATTCTGGTACACACGTTTCATAGATTCATAGATTCATAGATGTTAGGGTCGGAAGGGACCTCAATAGATCATCGAGTCCGACCCCCTGCATAAGCAGGAAAGAGTGCTGGGTCTAGATGACCCCAGCTAGATACTCATCTAACCTCCTCTTGAAGACCCCCAGGGTAGGGGAGAGCACCACCTCCCTTGGGAGCCCATTCCAGACCTTGGCCACTCTAACAGTGAAGAAGTTCTTCCTAATGTCCAATCTAAATCTACTCTCTGCTAGCTTGTGGCCATTGTTTCTTGTAACCCCCGGGGGCGCCTTGGTGAATAAATACTCACCAATTCCCTTCTGTGCCCCCGTGATGAACTTATAGGCAGCCACAAGGTCGCCTCTCAACCTTCTCTTGCGGAGGCTGAAAAGGTCCAGTTTCTCTAGTCTCTCCTCGTAGGGCTTGGTCTGCAGGCCCTTGACCATACGAGTGGCCCTTCTCTGGACCCTCTCCAGGTTATCCGCATCCTTTTTGAAGTGTGGTGCCCAGAATTGCACGCAGTACTCCAACTGCGGTCTGACCAGCGCCCTATAGAGGGGAAGTATCACCTCCTTGGACCTATTCGTCATGCATCTGCTGATGCACGATAAAGTGCCATTGGCTTTTCTGATGGCTTCGTCACACTGCCGGCTCATGTTCATCTTGGAGTCCACTAGGACTCCAAGATCCCTTTCCACTTCCGTACCACCCAGCAGGTCATTCCCTAGGCTGTAGGTGTGCTGGACATTTTTCCTCCCTAGGTGCAGCATTTTGCATTTCTCCTTGTTGAACTGCATCCTATTGTTTTCTGCCCACTTGTCCAACCTATCCAGGTCTGCCTGCAGCTGTTCCCTGCCCTCCGGCGTGTCCACTTCTCCCCATAGCTTTGTGTCATCTGCAAACTTGGACAGAGTACATTTGACTCCCTCGTCCAAGTCGCTGATGAAGACATTAAAGAGTATCGGTCCAAGGACCGAGCCCTGCGGGACCCCACTGCCCACACCCTTCCAGGTCGAGACCGACCCATCTACCACGACTCTTTAGGTGCGACCCTCTAGCCAATTCGCCACCCACCGGACTGTGCAGTCATCCAAGTCACAGCCTCTTAACTTGTTCACCAGTATGGGGTGGGATATCGTATCGAAGGCCTTCCTGAAGTCTAAGTATACGACATCCACCCCTCCTCCTGTATCCAGGCGTTTCGTAACCTGGTCATAGAAAGAGACTAGGTTGGTCAGGCACGATCTGCCCGCCATAAACCTGTGCTGGTTTCCCCTCAGCATAATCTGCCCTGCCGGGCTCTCACAAATGTGAACCTTGATAATTTTTTCAAAGACTTTACCAAGGATGGAGGTGAGACTGACTGGCCTATAGTTGCCTGGGTCCTCCTTCCTCCCCTTTTTGAAAATGGGGACCACGTTAGCCCTTTTCCAGTCCTCCGGGACTTGGCCGGTACGCCACGAGCGTTCGAATATTCCCGCCAGTGGCTCTGCAATGATGTCGGCCAGTGCCTTCAGCACCCTCGGATGGAGCTTATCTGGGCCTGCCGATTTAAAGGCATCCAGTTCTTTCAAATGACTCTGCACCATCTCAGGATCTACGTATGGAAGTCTGGCACCTTGCTGCTGCCTCTCTACAACCCCAGTGAGAGACTTGTCGTGCCCCTCACTTAGGAACACTGAGGCAAAGAACTCGTTGAGGAGTTCAGCCTTGTCCCCCCTGTCTGTCACCAATTGTTTCTGCCCATTTAGCAGGGGTCCTATTCCTCCCTGGGCCTTCCTTTTACTCCCAATATATCTAAAAAACAATTTCTTGTTGTCTTTTACTTGGGTTGCCATCCTCAGCTCCATGGTAGCTTTGGCCCGCCTAACTGCCTCCCTACAAGCACGAGCAGCGGAGGTATATTCATCTTTACTGATCTCACCCTGTTTCCACTTTTTATGTGCTCCCCTTTTGGCCCTTAGGCTGCCCTGGATTTCTCTGGTCAGCCATGGAATCCTTCTGGCCCCTTTTCCTTTTTTGCCTCGCTCGGGGATCGTCTTGCTTTGTGCCCGAAGGATCGTTTCCTTTAGGCACAGCCACCCTTCTTGGGCTCCCATCCCTTCAAAACTCCTACTCTGCAGTGCTTCCTTGACTAATCGCCTGAGTGCATTGAGATCAGCTTTCCTAAAGTCTAGCACTTTCACCCTACTAGTTACCTTACCCACTCACCGTCTTATGTTGAATTCTATTATAAGGTGATCACTGTCTCCCAAATGGCTACCGATCTGGAGGTCCCCTATCATGTCATCTCCTGTTGCCAATACCAGATCCAGTATGGCATTCCCCCTAGTGGGACCATGCACCTCCTGTGTCAGGTGGAGGTCCTGTACACAGGTTAGAAACCTGCGTGAGCGATGGGACCTTGCTGTCTGCGTCTCCCAGCAGATGTCTGGGTAGTTTAGGTCCCCCATGACTACCGCCTCTTTAGCTTTTATGGTCTCCGAGAGTTGCCTCAGGAGCCCCGCATCTATTTCTTCCCCTTGGTGTGGGGGTCTGTAGCAGACCCCTACCACCAAATCCCTTTCTCCTTGCCCCCCATGTAGCCTAACCCACAATCCTTCTACTTCCTCAACCTTGGATTCTGTCTTGATGAGGGTTGATGTATATTGCTCACTGACATAAAGTGCAACCCCCCCACCCTTTCTTCCCCGACCTGTCCTTTCCATACAATCTATAGCCCTCAATATATACCGCCCAGCATACAATCTATAGCCCTCAATATGTACCGCCCGGATAGCCCTCAATATGTACTGCCCAAACGTTGTTGTTTGGTCTCTCCTGCATATTTTCCATCAGGGCATTTGGTGCACTGGATGAGATATATTACATTTCTGGAGGTGCAGCTGTAAGTAGTAGTAATTGTGGGGGTGATGGAGATATGTTGGCAGGTTTTGCATTTCTTGTCATGGCATTGTTTGGATCCATTTGGTGTGTTCTGGGCCATAGGAATTTTTCTTCTGGTGATTAGGTTAGCAAGGTTCAGTACTTGTTTGAAGACTAGGATGGTTGGTTCTGGGAAGATCTCTTTAAGAATAGGGTCTCTAACTTCTGTTTCTCTGATCAGCTGCAGATCTCTAATTCTATCCCTAGACCCAATCAGTGTTACTCCAACTCCTAGAGAGTGATTTTGTTGCCTTGTAGTAGATTTACAGTGACTTATGCTTCTCTTCTCTTTCACTCTGAACATGAAGTTGCAGTTATGAATGATCTTCTGCTGGCTGCCCTCTGTATTATCTGATCCTGCACCTTCCCCTTCAGTAGGTCCTGTTGGTGTGATGACAAAGCATCTGGATTGTTGTATGGCTTGATGGCAGTGCTTTTAACTTCTCAGAACCTGGCTCAGAAACTGTAAGCCTTGAGATTATACACTCTAGGTTTTGTACTTTAGAAGCTCCATAAGGACAACTATAGAATTTAAAAGCTGTTAATTACCAACATATTCTATGAGCTTGCCCAAGGGAAGCTTAGTTGTCAGGACAAAGTACCTAAACATTTTTCTGTTCTGTGAACTTTTTACTACTGTTAAAGTCATGGTTGAATCATTTGCAGTAAGTATCCAGTGAATTAATTTATCCACTGATAAATGTATTATTTATCTAGTGAATTTATTTACCAAATTTACTCAGTTTAGCAAGGGGGGGGGGGGAAATCCCATGACTTAGAATTAAGTAAATATGATAAATATTTACCATATTGAAGGGCAAGTGGCTGCTGTGGTTTGGGCTCCAGCCCCTACCCAGCATTGGGATTGTAGCTGCAGCTGTAGCCCCACCACCTCTGTATCCCACCATCTCCCCCTTGCAGCCTCTTTCCCCTTATCTCCCTCCCCCACACACCTGTTCCTCTCCCTCCCCACCCTACCACTGCTCCATGCTGACAAGCTCCATCCACACTGCAGCCTGGGACACTGACCACAGCCCCAACCCCCCTCCCCACAGCAGTGGCATGCAGCTCCATGTTTAATGCACTAGGCTAGAATGGGACAGCCTGCCAGCAGAGAGCAGACCCTGGAGGGGGAGAGGGAAGGGGGAGCAGAGGCTGCAAGGACAGGGAAAAGGTGGAGAGCAGAGGCTGGAGGGAGGGGCAGGAAGAGGAGCAGAGGTGGAGGGGAAAGGGGGCAGGCACAAGCAGGGGACAAGCTGCTTGAACTTGTGACACCACCTGCCCCTCCCCCCAGCACTGCCTGTCCTCCTGCAGTAGTGGAGAGGATGAATTAAAAACAACCCTCCAAAAATTAGATTCTATACATGGAACATTATAACAAATTTATAAATTTTCCATGTATAGAATCTAATTATTTAGGGGTTATCTTAAATTCAGGGATGTGTTAGATTCACGTAAATGCACTAAGTTTATTTTATATTTATGCCTTTTTCCTTTTATGGATTGAGATTAGTTTATGTAGATGGGTTTGCTATCCAAAACATTTGCTGAATAGTTTGGGTAGTTATAGCTTATTTATAGTTATTCAAACACAGTTTATGGTGACACTTCATTGTGTGCAACTGATAAGTTGCACAGTGTTGTTTCTGCCACTTAACTGGCTGCCTGAAATTACAGACTATACAAAAAGTGAATAGAGAATAAGGGAGAAACAACTAGTAAATAACGTGAATATTCGCTGTTCATAAATACTTTTGTTTTCATGTAAATACAAATATTCTTAGGGAAAATAGCCATTCTTCCAATACTTGTATGATCAAAATACATTTAGCAAATAAATAATGGAACAAGACAGCTGTTCAGAGTAGAAATACACATTGTAAACCCTGTTTTTGCATTAAACCAGTAGCCTTCCCTTTATTTGGCCTTCGCAGTTTCTTGCACAATCTCTTGGTATTTAGGGATGAACAGTAACAAACAATAATATTTTTCATTGGCGTTTTCTTTCCCTTTCTGTCCTTTTTTAAAATTGCTAGTAATTTTCCATGTGTAGTACCTTTCCTCCTAAGATCTTAAAGGGCTTTGTGGATAAGAATACTGATTTTTATGGCAAAGACTGGGTAAGACAGCTAGTCTACATTTATTCTCAATAAGTTGGTGTTTTTACATATGCAAGAATGTTAATTTATAGAGAACTTTTTTCTTCTTTCGGCCTTGTTTACCTGTTTAGTGTCTATGTAAAAAATATGGCAGTGACTGAATTTAAAAATCTGCCCCACATCCTGTATCTCATAAACATTTAGCCTGACAGCTGTTATACTGAAGTACAGGAATCTTCCTAAAATCTTTAGACAGTAGACCAGCCCTTTCAGAAACACTTGTTTTGACTCTGAAAATATTGCTTTAATCTGATTTCTCCTATTTTAGGAATATGATTAAGAATAATAATATATGAGAGAAGATAAATGGTATGACGTATCCCTAATTTCATAATAATGAAAATCCACTATTTTTGTTGAACTGCCCCACATCATTTTGTAAACATTTATCTGCCTGACAGCTGTTAGGGGGACATTAAGGGGGACAGCTGTTAGCGGGAATTAAGACAGTCTTCTTAAAATCTCTAATCAGGAGATAGCCCTTTCAGAAAAGACAAGCTAAAAGCTCTGTACGTGGTTGCATAAGGCAACAGTATCCTACTGTGCAACCTAACTATGGGTGGTTGAGCCCAATCTATTCGAGTAGGTTGGGGACAAAAGGGTTCGGGCCTTTCCTCCTTCTTCTGTCTCTCCCTCCATCGACAGAAACACACCGGGGAGGCAGTGAGATTAGAAAAAATCACTTCTACTCACTATTCAGGCAACAATCTTGTACAGCTGTGTCTGGAATCTAATTCGCCGATTCCTCGGGAGCTCTTGAGTATACTCGGGTGGTATACCAAACTGTGATGGGGCCGTCCAGGTTTTTCACGGACACAGGACCTCCAGCGAGGGTGATCAGTCCTCTCTGATATTACGCGGGTCCCCCCCGTTGTTTTGGCGCGCTCCCCTTTTAACCGGGCAGTGTCTGCCCGCCCCCTGCCAATCAGCCCAAGCGGGAACGCTGCTAACTACGCCCATCACTCTTCCTCCCCATGCTATGAGCACGGCTTGCTCTCACGTTGGTATTTGGTCATATCTTTTCTTATTTTTTTACCACATGCCCCCTTGACCAAATGCCAATCTCGAGCATGGTTGGGCTCAAAAACTCCCTTCAAATACAGACAGCTGATACAGGTATACAATAAAATACTAAACAATGACTAAATCTAATCAAGTCTATCTAGATGCAGCACGACGTTTCTGCCGGGAGGTCATCGCCAATGGGTTCACTCATGGTGACGAACCTCACATCGTGTTATGCATCGATGACTTCATGCCGCTTTGGGCTGGAAAACAAAACTCGGGGTTTATTAATAACATGTACTAAACTGTACTGCGTCGACTTAGCCAATTATGATGAGCTAAGACGGTGCGTGTGGGTGTGACTGCTCCAAGGGAAACAAGATAAGTGTTTGGATACTCGCCAGGCTCAAGTACAACATCGGGAACTGGAGTCGGACACTTACTGGTAGCCGTGGGGATGGTCAGCCACGCTGTTTCTTGGGATGAGTAACATGGCTTCCAGGCCGGACGTGGCACTGGGGTACGTTCATCCCACAAAGCTTTAGTGGTGTTCATGGCAATTAGTACATCGTTATTGTACTTGGTCCAGTTCTTAAACGATCCATTTTCCCTCAGTCTTAGCTGTTCCTTGTACAGTCCTATCTGGTGCTCCACGACACCATTCGACTGTGGATGGTAAGGTAGATGATGATGCCGCTGAATATTGTGCTCCGTCACAAACCGCTCTAAACTTCTGGAGTTAAAAGGTAGTCCTCCATCGGAATGTATGACATGGGGTGCTTGCCAATGAGCAAAGGCAAGCTGTAGACATCCCTGAATTACGGGAGCGGTGGTCTTCCTTGTGGGGAGAACGAGGATTTGACGGGTTCCCGGGTCCACAATTACTAATCCCTTATTCGGAGGTTTGGCTCCTGGGAGTGGCCCGAGTAGGTCCACTTGCCACACCTTTCCTGGAGCAAAGTGTGCTGGGTCATAGACGCCTCTTTGGTGCTTGTGATGCACCGGTTTCTCTCATGCATAAGCGGAGCAGGCTTGGACTATCTTTCTCCATTGTTTTACACTTGGTCCTTCGCTGCTTTCTTCCCTCCAGCGTGCTTGCGCTCTTTTTGCTCCAAGGTGTCCCCAGCACTCGTGGAGCCAAACAAGAAAGGGATCAATGTCTACAACGTCGGTGACATGTAACTGAGGCACTTCCTTCTCATCTATGGATCCTTGGTGTGCCAGCAGCTGATCTATAATGGCATGCACAGGATCTGTATCGGGTTGGTGAGACCGTGTGTGTTTAATTAAGGGGCGAACAGAGAAGTGTATCAGAATGGTCTTGACATCATCCTGGAGAGTCGTGTGTTCTGTAGCTTGCGCCTTTCCGGTGACAATCCTGTATATATATTCTGAACCTACGGCTATAACAGGTACCGGAAGCGTCCCGTCGTGGTGACGGTAGGCATGTTCAAGAGCTAGTTGGAACCCTCGTAGTTCAGATGCTTGAACTGACTCCTCTGGCTGGGACGTTTTGAGCTCGTAGTCATGACAAGGGTCACAATAATATCCATATCCTCCACCATTGCGGGATGTACCGTCTGAAGCTATCCATGCCGAGGACGTGGTCCCATACAATCGCGGGACACTGGAATCGTCCTCTTCAGTGACCGAGATCACCTCTCCATCAGCGGCTTGCCACGCTGACCAGTGATACTGGTGAAGAAGGACTAGGGTGCTCCAAGTCTTCTCCGTGCCCTGATACTCTGGATGGACCCTGCTAGGATTAAGCAGTCCTAGTGTGGTGCCGCCGGGTGCGACAAACACACCTAGGCTCACTGCGAGATGTTCCCCCAGTTGGGCTGCGAGCATAACCTTCCCTAGACAACCATATCGATGTTGGTGGCTTTTTAGTGTGCGATGACCCATATATGCGAGTTCCCCCGTTTCGGTGCCATTGGCTGTAAGCCAGATATGCTCCGTGGTGTAGCCTGCATGGATCGTCAGGAGGCTACCGGCGGGGGGTGCAATCAGGAGCATCGCTTTGACCTCTGCCATAACCTGTTCTAGTGCAGCTTGGTCATGCTTACTCCATGGGAGTCTACGTCGCGTCTTCTTATGGATTTGTTGTTGTAGACGCTGGATAACCTTTAGATGTGATGGTGTCATGAAGTTACGGAACCAATTTAGCTGGCCCAAAATCTGCCTGCGTAGTCGGCCAAGGCGAGGACAGTTCCGGGGTAGCATTGTGTGCTGTCCCCGATTGCCATGGTCCAGTGAATCGTGTCCCTAAAAACTTGATGTCCGAGGACGGCTCACTCATGGACTTTGTCGGATTCACTGTCCATCCTTGATCACTCAAGTGGTCTTTTAGGTCTGCAGTAGTGATGTGGACCGCGGCACGATCATGCCCTATAATAACAATATTGTCGACATAGGTCCAGATGTGGACGTCTGCAGTCTTTGGGCGAGTACAGACAAAACTGTTGATTGTCCCATTCATTGCTGCAACTGCTAGGGCTGGTGCGTTGCGGTAACCTTGGGGACAAACCTTCCAGGAAAACATCTGTCCACCTACACACATACTAAGAATCCCATATGGATCATGTATAGGAATCAAGTAGAACATGTCCTTTAAATCTAGCGTGGTGGCAAACCACTCTCCGCCTTTCTGTATCTCGGCCATGCCGTTGAGGATGTCCAAGACAGCCTGCATGGCGGGCATCTGGAGCGGCTTGCAGCGACAATTTGCTTGTCGGTAGTCCACCACTAGAGGAGCCTCCGTCGGCTTTCCTGGTTTGGGGATTCCCCATCCAGCTGAGAGGTAGGTGGAGGACTTCACGGGCTGGATGCACTCTCGCTTGCACAAATCAGCCAGAAGATCTCAGATTTGGAGCTGCAAATCAGTGCGCGTCGGGATTGGCTGGTACCACCAGGGTGTAGAGCTTGCTAATGCTGGCTGGTGTTGTTCCCCTGATATCACAGTCAATGGGAGTGCTAGATATGTCACAGTCAATGGGAGTGCTCTGGGCGGCGTGCTGAAGGAGTTCGGTGCACACGTGGTATTCTCTTCCATCCTACCAGTGAGTGGACGAGGAAGACGGCATGAGAACTGCATCCGAGAAACCAACTGGTGGCTTTGGCAGTGGTGTCTCGAGGCAGGCTTCGGCTTCCTGGACAATGACCCGCATATCACGATGAGGGACATGCTCAGCTGGGATGGGCTTCACCTGTCCCCCAAAGGTAAGCGTGTGTTTTCTTCTAGGTTGGCGGATCTCCTCCGGTGGGCTTTAAACTAGGCTCGTCGGGGGCAGGGGAGTACAAGGGCAGGGGAAGCTGTGGACCACCAAACCATGTGGCACCCACAAGGACAGACCAGCCTGAAGAAAGAGAGCATTGGAAACCTTAAAGCCATGGGGAGACCAGCACTACAGAACAGGTAAGAAACAAGAAAGTAGGAAACAATGGGCCCCTTGGGACTCGGAGCAGGGGGGCAGCAAAGGCACCAGTTGCAGGGCTCAAGTGCCTATATACTAATGCTAGGAGCATGGGGAACAAGCAGGATGAACTAGCGCTCCTGCTTGCACTAAACACCTATGACTTAGTGGGGGTAACGGAAACCTGGTGGGATTCATCCGACGACTGGGCGGTACATATTGAGGGGCTATAGATTGTACAGAAAGGACAGGTCAGGGAAGAAGGGGGGGGGGGGTTGCGCTTTATGTCAGTGAGCAATATACATCAACCCTCATCAAGACAGAGTCCAAGGTTGAGGAAGTAGAAGGATTGTGGGTTAGGCTACATGGGGGGCAAGGAGAAAGGGATTTGGTGGTAGGGGTCTGCTACAGACCCCCACATCAAGGGGAAGAAATAGATGCGGGGCTCCTGAGGCAACTCTCAGAGACCATAAAAGCTAAAGAGGCGGTAGTCATGAGGGACCTAAACTACCCGGACATCTGCTGGGAGACGCAGACAGCAAAGTCCCACCGCTCACACAGGTTTCTAACCTGTGTACAGGACCTCCACCTGACACAGGAGGTGCATGATCCCACTAGGGGGAATGCTATACTGGATTTGGTATTGGCAACAGGGGATGACATGGTAGGGGACCTCCAGATCGGTAGCCATTTGGGGGACAGTGATCACCTAATAATAGAATTCAACGTAAGACGGTGAGTGGGTAAGGTAACTAGTAGGGTGAAAGTGCTAGACTTTAGGAAAGCTGATCTCAATGAACTCAGGCGATTAGTCAAGGATGCACTGCAGAGTAGGAGTTTTGAAGGGATGGGAGCCCAAGAAGGGTAGCTGTGCCTTAAGGAAACGATCCTTCGGGCACAAAGCAAGACGATCCCCGAGCGAGGCAAAAGAGGGAAAGGGGCCAGGAGGCTTCCTTGGCTGATCAGAGAAATCCAGGGCAGCCTAAGGGCCAAAAGGGGAGCACATAAAAAGTGGAAACAGGGAGAGATCACCAAAGATGAATATACCTCCTCTGCTCGTGCTTGTAGGGAGGCAGTTAGACGGGCCAAAGCTACCATGGAGCTGAGGATGGCAACCCAAGTAAAAGACAACAAGAAATTGTTTTTTTGATATATTGGGAGTAAAAGGAAGGCCCAGGGAGGAATAGGACCCCTGCTAAATGGGCAGAAACAATTGGTGACAGACAGGGGGGACAAGGCTGAACTCCTCAACGAGTTCTTTGCCTCAGTGTTCCTAAGTGAGGGACACGACAAGTCTCTCACTGGGGTTGTAGAGAGGCAGCAGCAAGGCACCAGACTTCCATACGTAGATCCTGAGATGGTGCAGAGTCACTTGGAAGAACTGGATGCCTTTGAGTCGGCAGGCCCGGGTGAGCTCCATCCGAGGGTGCTGAAGGCACTGGCCGACATCATTGCAGAGCCACTGGCGGGAATATTCAAATGCTCGTGGCACACGGGCCAAGTCCCGGAGGACTGGAAAAGGGCTAACGTGGTCCCCATTTTTAAAAAGGGGAGGAAGGAGGACCCGGTCAACTATAGGCCAGTCAGTCTCACCTCCATCCTTGGTAAAGTCTTTGAAAAAATTATCAAGGCTCACATTTGTGAGAGCCCAGCAGGGCAAATTATGCTGAGGGGAAACCAGCAGGGGTTTCTGGCGGGCAGATCGTGCCTGACCAATCTAGTCCCTTTCTATGACCAGGTTACGAAACGCCTGGACACAGGAGGAGGGGTGGATGTCGTATACTTAGACTTCAGGAAGGCCTTCGATATAGTATCCCACCCCATACTGGTGAACAAGTTAAGAGGCTGTGACGTGGATGACTACACAGTCCAGTGGGTGGCGAATTGGCTAGAGGGCTGCACCCAGAGAGTCATGGTGGATGGGTCGGTCTCGACCTGGAAGGGTGTGGGCAGTGGGGTCCCGCAGGACTTGGTCCTTGGACCGATACTCTTTAATGTCTTCATCAGTGACTTGGACAAGGGAGTGAAATGTACTCTGTCCAAGTTTGCAGATGACACAAAGCTATGGGGAGAAGTGGACACACCGGAGGGCAGGGAACAGCTGCAGGCAGACCTGGATAGGTTGGACAAGCGGGCAGAAAACAACAGGATGCAGTTCAACAAGGAGAAATGCAAAGTGCTGCACCTAGGGAGGAAAAATGTCCAGCACACCTACAGCCTAGGGAATGACCTGCTGGGTGGCACAGAGGTGGAAAAGGATCTTGGAGTCCTAGTGGACTCCAAGATGAACATGAGTCGGCAGTGTGACGAAGCCATCAAAAAAGCCAATGGCACTTTATCGTGCATCAGCAGATGCATGACGAATAGGTCCAAGGAGGTGATACTTCCCCTCTATCGGGCGCTGGTCAGACCGCAGTTGGAGTACTACGTGCAATTCTGGGCGCCACACTTCAAGAAGGATGCGGATAACCTGGAGAGGGTCCAGAGAAGGGCAACTCGTAGGTCAAGGGCCTGCAGACCAAGCCCTATGAGGAGGGACTAGAGAAACTGGACCTTTTCAGCCTCCGCAAGAGAAGGTTGAGAGGTGACCTTGTGGCTGCCTATAAGTTCATCACGGGGGCACAGAAGGGAATTGGTGAGTATTTATTCACCAAGGCGCCCCTGGGGGTTACAAGAAACAATGGCCACAAGCTAGCAGAGAGCAGATTTAGATTGGACATTAGGAAGAACTTCTTCACAGTTCGAGTGGCCAAGGTCTGGAACGGGCTCCAAAGGGAGGTGGTGCTCTCCCCTACCCTGGGGGTCTTCAAAAGGAGGTTAGATGAGTATCTAGCTGGGGTCATCTAGACCCAGCACTCTTTCCTGCTTATGCAGGGGGTCGGACTCGATGATCTATTGAGGTCCCTTCCGACCCTAACATCTATGAATCTATGAATATGTGACTTTTTTAAGGCCAACGTCTTTAACGCAGGGATACCCAAGATATTTATGCCCCCTAAGACTCCATGCAATACCCTTTTGTTGATCCAAAACTTGACCATTGGTGCAGATGTCATGGCATTCAGCCCTTGTACGAAGATGACCTTGGATGTCTTAACGTGGGGTGTTTCAGATCTCAACACATTCACTTGACCTCCCGTATCTAGCAAAAAGCGTACGGGGTAGGAGTAGAATCTGCAGTCGCGCTCACATCATAAGTTGTATGCGGGTGTTCATCATCGGTAGGTCGGCCGTTGTTGCCCGTCTCAACGGCCGCTACTCGTTTTTTTTCCCTGTCTAGCTCCTACACCCTAAGCTTGAAGCCTAAGTTCAGTGCCGGCATCCTTTGCCCTTCATCTCCTAACCCACGAAGCTGATTCTTTGTCAGACTGCTCTTGCTCAGCAGGAAACTGAACATAGCGCTTTCCTTAAGTGTGCGGTCTGGTGGTCGTCCACGCGGTGAACGATCAGTTCGGGGTTTTCTGGGCGTCGCTTTCCACTCTCCTGTGGCCTGTACCTCCTGTACTATCGCTGGTGAGGTAGGCTTGTTTTCTGCTTTACGCGCTGTGGTGAGCTTTCCCAAACTGCTAAGAACATTCCCTATCAGCCCCCCTACCAGTGGGTGTAATAACAAGCGAAACATGGGTATATTCGTACCTCCATAAATCTCAACACAGGCTTCCACTGCTGACGCTGATACAGGAACTTTACCAGGATCCTTACACCAGCGATGCGGCCAGACATTGCTCGCCTGAAGTGAAGTCAGGGTTAGTGGGTTCTGTCTGGCGTCCCAAGTCAAGTAACTGACCCCCGCTATTGCGTACAGTAGCTGTGCGGGTGATGGATCATCGGGCGGGTCCGCATGCCAAGCGTGAGTTTGGCTCAGCAGTGCTGGAACCGTGGCGGCACACAGAGGGATTGGCCAAGCTTGATTGTGCAGTACTTGAGTCGTGTCGCTACACGCTCCTCCACTCCATGCGGGCTGGCGCATTAGGATAGCACACTCCTCTGGGTCTACTAGGTCTGACCCGTGCTCTAGTATCAGTCGTCCTAACCATACTGCCAGTGTTTCACCCAGATTTAGTTGGGTATCCTTTGTTAATTCTTGGAGTTCCCCTCTAGTGTGCGTGCGGAAGGTAGTGAAGGTGCAGGTTCCCGCGCTATCGATGACAGTCTTCACTAGGGTTGCAGGGTTCTCATGCAGAACGGATGTGCCTGCGTCGGTGGGGAGGGCTGAGCATGCCTCCGGCGGGTTGTTATATGGAGGCGGTTCCTCGGGCGGGGCCGATGGGGTCTCTCTAACGTTGGGGTTTCCCGCCCGGGGCTCTTTGGCCACGCCTTCTTCTTCACCCGCGGCGCCATCTTTAAGCGGCGGCTCAGGCTGTGCGGCGTTCTGCTGCTCAGCCATTCTAGTCAGCGTATCTATTATGCTGGCTTGGTTCGCCGCATGCCGCAGCAAGGTAGTCACTGAGCGAAACAGGATATTAATAGTTCTTCCCTTGTTCCACCTCAGTCCCGTCCACCCCGCGGCATCCCGTCCGTTGACCTCGAGACTCTCATGGAGTGCCATTAAGATTTCATTCTCGGTATTCCCGAGATAGAGATCGGGGCAGCTGAATTTATCGGGAGGGGTTTCATAGCCGCTCCCTTCCTTTAGGTACTGTATACACTTGGCATACTCTTTTGCGGGAATACGGTCATCCGTGCCTGCAAGCCTGACACGGCTAAGCAACGCCTCAGGCTTTTTATCGGGTGGATGATAAAGAACTGCGGGGCTGGAAAGGAGACATCCTAGGGCCGCGGGACTAAGGCCCAACACAACCCATTCTTTAGGCGGCTCCTCACTATCTTCGGTCAGGCAGATGGAAACATAGCCTCCCATCTTCCCATCCTGCCCAGCTTGATGATACACCACATGAGCCCATAAATCGTCGGCGTTCGTGGTTGGGGGCTGGTGATGGTTTCCCCATGGGCAATGCCTAATTAACTCGTCGGCATCTCCTTCGTTTCCCCTTTTCCCCGAGGATCCCATCCTCATCGCCATGTGCAACCTAACTATGGGTGGTTGAGCCCAATCTATTCGAGTAGGTCGGGGACAAAAGGGTTCAGGCCTTTCCTCCTCCTTCTGTCTTTCCCTCCGTCGACAGAAACACACCGGGGAGGCAGTGCGATAAGAAAAAATCTCTTTTACTCACTATTCAGGCAACAATCTCGTACAGCTGTGTTTGGAATCTAATTCAGCGATTCCTAGGGAGCTCTTGAGCATACTCAGGTGGTATACCAAACTGTGATGGGGCCGTCCAGGTTTTTCACGGATGCAGGACCTCCAGCGAGGGTGATCAGTCCTCTCCAATATTACGCAGGTCCCCCCCCCCCGTTGTTTTGGCGCGCTCCCCTTTTGGCAGCGTCTGCCCGCCCCCTGCCAATCAGCCCAAGCAGGAATGTTGCTAACCGCGCCCATCACTCTTCCTCCCCATGCTATGAGCATGGCTTGCTCTCACGTTGGTATTTGGTCATATCTTTTCTTATTTCTTTACCACACCTACAAATACTGACCTAGTAAAGGGGCACTTGGAGGGGTTAGATATATTTAAGTCAGCAGGCCCCAATGGTCTTCACCCAAGGGTACTAAAGGAATTGGCCGATGTCATAGCGAAACCACTGGTACAACTGTTTGAGCACTCATGGCACTCAGGACAGGTCCCAGAAGACTGGAAAAGGGCCAGTGTTGTCCCTATTTTCAAGAAGGGGAGGAAGGAGGACCCATTTAATTATAGGCCAGTTAGCCTCACCTCTATTCTTAGCAAGGCCTTAGAAAAAAATCATAAAGGATCACATTTGTGGGGGGCCAGCAAGTAATATAATGTTAAGGGGCAATCAGGATGGGCTTATAGCAGGCAGATCCTGCCTGACTAACATGGTCTCTTTATGACCAGGTCACAAAGTGCTTAGATGCAGAAGTAGAGGTAGATGTTATTTACTTGGATTTTAAAAAGGCTTTTGACACAGTGTTACACCCAGTTCTTACAAGTAAACTAAGTAGCTGTGATGTGGATTTTTTCACAGGCAGGTGGGTGGAAAACCTGCATATGGGATGCACCCAGAGAGTGGTGGTGGATGAGTCAGTTTCTACCTGGAGAGATGTGGGCAGTGGTGTCCCCCAAGGCTCTGTCCTTAGACCAGTACTGTTCAATATCTGCATCAGTGATTTGGATGAGGGTGTAGAAAGCACTCTGTCCAAATTCACAGACGGCACCAAACTATGGGGTATAGTAAACACACTAGAGGGTAGGGAGTGAATTCAGGTGGATTTAGATAGACTGGGGAAGTGGGCAGATCAGAACAGGATGCAATTTAAGAAAAGTGCAAAGTGCTGCACCTGGGGAGAAAGAATCACCAATACACCTATAGACTGGGAAGTACCATTCTAAGTAGCACAACAGTGGAAAGGGATCTCAGTCATAGTCAATGCAAAAATGAACATGAGTTGCCAATGTGACAGGGTAATAAATAAGGCTAACTGCACTCTTTCTTGCATTAGTAGGGGCATCACGAGCAGAACTAGGGAGGTGATACTTCCCCTCTATGCAGCATTTGTGAGGCCACAGCTGGAGTACTGTATCCAGTTTTGGGCACTGAACTTCAAGAGGGATGTGGATAACCTGGAAAGGGTTCAGAGAAGGGCTACTTGTATGTTTGAGGGCCTGTAGGTAAAACCCTATGAACACAAACTGAGGGACCTGAATCTCTTAAACCTCTGCAAGAGAAGGCTGAGAGGTGATCTTGTGGCTATCTACAAACTCATTGGGGGGTGGGGAGTCAGCAGTAAATAGGGGATACTCTGTTTACCAAGGTAGGGTGCCCCTCGGGGTTACTAGAAATAACAGCCACCAACTAAAGAAGAGTAGATTCAGATTGGATATGAGGAAGAAATTCTTCATGGTGAGGTTTGCCAAAATATGGAATGGGCTTCCAAGAGAGGTGGTGCTTTCCCCTACCTGGAGGTGTTCAAGAAGAGATTAGACAGGCACCTGGCTGGGGTTATTTCACCCCAGTGCTCTTTCCTGCCTAGAGCAGGGGGTCAGACTCAATGATCTACAAGGTCACTTCCGACCCTAGAAATCTATGAAATCTATGAAATATTATCGTTCTGTTTTTTGTATATTATTTCCAGCAGCCATTACATGTCTGGTGGAATGAAGGCATGAGAGGAAGCTCCTAGAAAAAAACAGCAGTTAGAATTTAAAGAAATTGTGCAGGTTTGGCTCTCTAGCTGCTAATGCTATTTAGTTACTATGGAAATATCTTTTTTCATTCATTCTGCTTTCAAAAAAAGTGTGTATATTATGAGCAAGTTGCATACAAGAAAATAAAAGTATTTCTTCCACTCTTCAGCTGAGAATCAAAAAGTATTTATGATAGTTAATACGATTATCCCATTTTGCAGATGGGTAAACAAAGACATGGACACTGAAATGACTTTTCCTAAAATATATAGTGAGTCAGTGAGAAATTGACACACAACAGATCGGTAATCAGGGAACTGGAAGTTCTGTGCTAAATTTGCATTTTAAATACAGGCACCAGACAATGCTGCTATTCCATAGTTACATTTTAAGTCATCTTCAGCTCTGTTAAGATCACTTTGAACACAAAATTGCTTACTACCCTTGGCACAATCAAAAAAATCTATTAATGGTCCAGGTAGTCTATTCCAATATCATTTTTTAATGATACCTGAAGCTAGGTTGTGTTTTCTGCTAGAACTTGGATAAATGGGGAAATGTAGTATTTCTTAGGGATGTGCAAAGTTGCGGATGCTGATTCGATTCAGAGGAGATTTGGCCTGATTCGGCGGCTGAATCTCCCAATCTGAATTGAATCAGGAGACCAGTAAAGAGGTCTGAATCAATTTGAAGCTCTCCAAATTGATTCGGAAAAGATTCGGAGAGCTTTGGAGACTTGGGCAGTCCCCACTCGCCACCACAGGGAGCTGGACCCGGACTCCATGCTGGTAAGTAGGGGGCGGGGGAGGGGGACCTAAAAGAGTGGGGAGAGGGGAGGGGACCCTGCGGGAACCCCTGCCAGGCCCCATCCCCTGCCTGCTCTCCCAGCCCTCTTGAGTGCCCCCTGACCCTACCTGCTCTCCCAGCCCCCTCCCATGGCCCCAGCTCCCAGCTCTTTAAAACAAAAAACAAAAAAAAGCCCCCACCCACTGACTGCTGCCAGGCTGAGGGAGGGGTGATCCCCACTGCCCCACAGTGCATGGGGGCTCTGCCATAAGCCCCCATCCCCCATCAGTTCTCCCAGCCCCTCCCTCCCAGCTCCTAGGCAGGGCTCACCCAGTCCAGCTCCCAATACATGCCAGGCTTTTTTTTTAAAGAGCCGGGCAGGGCAGCCATTGACGGCTGGGAAAGCAGGCGGGGGATGAGGCCTGTCTGATTCAGCTGATTCAGCAGCAGTCAAATCTCCAATTTAGATTCAGCCAAATCGATTCAGGACAGTGATTCAAGTCACCAAATCGTATCACTGTCCCCCAAATCGGCCAAATCTGAATCTGAACTGAATACTAGCCACTTTGCACAGGCCTAGTATTTCTCATGCAACTACTGGTAAAAGTATCCTGGCTTAGAAATAAGGCATTGGTCTGGGTCTCAGTCTGGGTCTGGGCCATGGGTCAAAGAGGAGCATGGTTTAATTCCTGATTTTAGCAAAAACCTGGGTCAAACTATTTCCCTTCTCTATAAGAAAGCAATAATAATACTTTGGCCCTGATGGGCATTAAAATAAAGGCATGATGGGATCTGATGTAGGATCCCAACAGTCATACTTCCTGCCATTCCACACACATCCATGGCAGGAGGCATGATTGTGGGATCTTGCATCAGATCTCATTGCGCCATACTGTTGATGCAGGGAGAGTCCAGGCCTCACCTGCACCAGGAAGTAGCGAGCTTGCCTTCCTGCACTCCCACAGCTGGGAACCCTGAGTATCTGCTTGGGGCTTCCAGCTGCAGGAGCACACTGTGTGCTCCCTGGGCTGGGCGCTCCAATCATCTGACCAGGGCTCCCAGCTGCAGGAGTGCATGGCAAGTTCTGAACAGCTATGGGGCCTCCCAGCCTTTGGAGTACATGGGAACCTTGAAAGGCTTGTGTGTGCTGCAGAAGCTGGGTACTGTGCACACATTAAAAAAAAAGGCAGGATAGGAACCAGCCACAAAGTTATTACACATATTTTGTGTAATTACTTTGTGACCTATTTCTCCATTTATTACTCTATTAATTGTGAGCCAGTTAATCGCATCTTAAGTGCAATGTCTGTCATGGGCCTTTGTAAAACCCTTTAAGATTATCCAACACTAGTGTTATATAAGAACTGGGTATTAAATGTTCAGAGAAGAAAGCAAACAGTACTTGTTAATGATATTCTGTAAACATGTATGGTTAAAAAAAAGGCTGAGGACAGGTGCAAACAATTTTCTGTATGAAGATCAAATAGAATTGTAATATATGATGGCCTGGGAGAGCAGATGTTTAGCAGACCAAGTACCATTTTCCATTAATGCTGTGTTTTGTATTTAAAAAGCTAGTTTTTACTGACCTGCACAAATTCTACTTTGTTTGGTGCTTAATAAAAATAAAAGTAATTAAAAAGTAGCATAAAATGGCATTTTATTGAAATGCATTTTGCTTGTGCATATGTTTCGCTGGCAGATTGTAACATATATTGTTTCATTGTTTAATTAGGCCTTAATGCTAATGTTGTTAATGTTCTGCGTGATAATCCAGTAAGTTGCCTCTTTATGGCCAGGTAATGAAAGAAGTCATAATTCCTTTGTAGCTACAGACTCCTGACTGTGCAATTTAATTAAAAATAATATCCAGGTTATTCTAACTTTGATTTTATTAATTTGCAGTTGTGACGTAAGCTGGCCAATGTACTTCCTGGACAATGTTGACAGTTGCACTAAATAATATTTTAATGATTCAGATTGGTATCAACCTTAACATTAATTTTCTCAAGAAAGAATAGAAAAGTAGAT
Source organism: Alligator mississippiensis (assembly GCF_030867095.1). Taxonomy (NCBI): domain Eukaryota; kingdom Metazoa; phylum Chordata; order Crocodylia; family Alligatoridae; genus Alligator; species Alligator mississippiensis. The sequence goes on from NC_081831.1 coordinate 55,888,392, forward strand.
TACGTGGCACATGCATCTCATAAAACTTAGCCAAAAGGTGAGATCCTTGTCCTGTTGAAACAAATGAAAGTTTTATCAAGGAGCCCAAAGGAACTAGGATTTCATGCAGTGAATTCTATTCTGGGATAATGATTGTATATCCAGAAGAAAATGCACATGATCAGCAGCCATGACCATCTGTTCACATGACTTTAACAAAGATTGTCTACTGTTGGACATGGCCCTTATTGCCATGTTTTGGGCAGTTCTAGGTCATGTGCCTCAGGAAACGGTTGCATCAAAATAGCACAGATAAAGCACAGAAGACTTATATAAAGCAGATGCCCATTGTCAAGATTGTATTTGCATAAAACAACTGTTTGGTTTTTAGGAAGAATTTTAAACTAATATCTTAGTATGAGTGGAACATTGCTAGGTGTGGTGATAAGCAGTCTGGAAATGCCCGTAACTAAAATAATTCTACAATGCTGTTGAAATTCTCATAGGAGCCTGTTGGAGATGAGAGAGAGACAATATTTTTTCTTGACCCTCTATCATTTACCATAATATAACAAGGTCAGACTTCATTCATTTTCTTCATAATACATAATCCTTAAACCCTGAATTGTTTTTGCTATAGGACTTCATTTTCTATGCTTTGTAACATGCCCTAGCTTGATTAAAACATGTCTTTTGATTGTGTGATCCACAAGGCTTTCACCTTTGACTCGAACAAAAGATGAACAAGAAGGCTGCTTAATTGACACCAAGGTACAGACAAATGGAGAATACTTAATCAATGAAAAATAAACATTATGATGTTAGGTAACGTATTGTTTTGTTTTTGTGCTTCCCATCATTCTCTCTCACACATTGCAAAACAAACACTGGGGGAGGGAGATGGGGGCCGCACAAAACCAGCAAGGGGAGCTGAAGGAAGTGACGTGGGGGAGGGAGTAGTTTTTGAAGAAGTGAGCTAAGGAACCTGCGTTAGCAAAAGGATTGAGAAAAAAGTAACGAGATTTAGGAAACACTGGTAGGGGAGAGAAAAGACCAACTTTTAGGAACAAGAGAGAAATGGCTTGGGAGGATCAGCCTTTATGGGAAGGGGTGAGGATGAAGGAAGTAGGAGCATTTGGACACAAGCTACAGTGCCCGTGCAATCCAGCTCTGCACGTTTCTGCTTTGCTTAGGCTGCAGCATCACAGCTGCCTCCTCTGCACTGCAGAGACATCCCTGGCTGGATTCCCCTTCCTGCTGCCAGTGGGTAATGAGCTCTGAGCAGGCAAGACTGGAGCAAAGGGAAGAGTCTCATGGGTGAGTGCCTCCTGCTGCTTCCCAGCTGCCACACAGCCCGTGCCCCAACATTGGAGCCCTGTCTGGCTCTAGGGGCCTGCTGAAGAGAGCAGCAGGTACACAGTAGGGATGTACAAAGCTTCAGTCCCTGATTTGATTTGGCAGAGATTCGACCCGATTCAGTGGCCGAATTTCTGAATCTGAATCAAATCAGAGGACACACTAATCTCTCTGAATTGAATTGGAACCCTCCAAATCAATTCAGAGAGATTCAGAAAGATTCGGAGATTTGGACAGAGACCCAGCTTTAAATTTTTTTTCTACATAGCTCTAGGTAGCAGGCAGCTCATGAGTGCTATGATGGTGGGGCACATGGAGTGTCCCCCGGAAGCACGGGGGGCTCCCCAGTGTGCATGGCAGCAGACCTGGAAGCAGACCAGAAGCACTTCTGGGTCCACCAGGGAGCGTGCCAGGAGGTAATGGTGCCTTCTGGGTCTGGGGTGGGGGCCATCCAGAGTCCCCCTGTGGCTGATTGCTGAGCTGGAGAGGCACAGGGGTCGGGGCCAAGCATGCTCCCCAGCAGACCTGGAAATGGACCAGAAGTACTTCTGGTCCACTTCCAGGTTCACCACAGAGCACGTGGAGGGTCCCCCCCTGCATTCCTATGGGGCACTCCATGTGCCCCAGCATCGCAGCAATCATGAGCCCCACCTGCTACCTCAAGGTATGTAGAAAAAATGTTTAAAGCTGCATCTACATCCGAATCGCTGATTCTCTGAATCGGCATCAAATCTTCAGATTCAGTTTCGGCCAAATTGAATCAGTGACAGTGATCTGAATCAACTAATTGAATCACTGTCCCTGATTTGGGACGAATCCAAATTAAATAGGGCCCGCTTTGCTCACTCCTAGTGCACAGTACAGCATGTATTGTTTGCATGTCACCATCACTAGTGCTGAACCCAGGGCCAAGCCCTGTTCCCCATGGGCCTTGGGAAGGGAATTGCTAAGGCTGGCCTGTGCCAGGGATCAACAGCAGTGCTGGCAGCAACAGCTCAGTGTTTGGTGCTTTTGATATCTGCAAGATATGACTGTAGATGGATGCAGTCTCTTCTGAGGAATCCAGTGGCTTGCACATAGGCCCTATGGGTTTCGAGTATGAGCTTTCTTTCTCCTGCTTGCATTTAGGTGGGAAATTCTGTGGGGTAAAAACTGTGCTTATCTCTTGCTTATCAGTTTGTATTGCACCAGTACCTAAACTGTGAGTGGGAATGGGACCTACTGTTTCAGTGCTGCTCTGACTATAGCAAGAGGCAGGCTCTGTTCCAAAGATATTGCTAGGCTAATTGTCAATATGGAGAGAGGCAGAGGTGGGAAAGAGGCCCAGAGAAGTAACATGCTCCAAATCACATATCAGGCCATGACCAAGCCAGGGTTAGAATCCAGGTTGCATGGCTCCCATGTCCTGTCTGCCAGACTCAACCATATTGTAACAAATGTTCTTCTAAGGCAAAGCTTTATTACCCCAAAGAACAAATATGTAGCACCTATAATTTAATCAAGTTTGCAGAGCAGTACTTTCTTATTAGATTGGATTGGGTTTGCTTACAATTCTTTCTGTCCGTGTACTAAATTGATACATGGTTGTCCCTGCAGTCTTCTCTTTTTGAACTGGAAATACGTTTATATGTCTCTTTTTTTTTCCCTTTTATTTTGCATGAACTTCTTAATCAGAATGCATCAATAAAGATTAAAATACTGTTGCTTCTGAATAGACATATTGGGAGAAGACTGACTGAAATGAATTCTTGCCATTTATAAGTCCCATGAATGTTTTTGTTACATGAGCCATACACATGATGGTAGTTTTTGATGGCAGTTAATTTAATTTGATTGGAAAGTAGTTTTCAAGTATCTAAAAACTACAGAATACCATCAAATATGAGCAAAAGGTAATTGCTCATTTTTTAAAGTGCTTATGTGCTACTAAATTGTTTTGGAATGGCAAACGTTTCTACCACCGTGCTGTTCTAGAACACATTTTTTTCAGAAGCTCTTTAAGTCTTTCTTTTACTTGTAGAGATGCATTTAACAAGACTGAGTCTTCTTCCATTATTCCTAGGTGTGAAAATTATATTCTACAATATTATTTCTAGGTGTGAACATGGTATTCCCTAAATTCTTAATCATGCAACTGTGTAAAAAAGCTCTAGGTATGATAAAATTCTGACATAAAACTCCCTTAGATTCATTCTCCATTATTGCTTTCTTTTGCTCTTATTGGTCTTTGTAAAAGAAAAGGAAGGTTATAAGCCCAGTTCCATCAGGAAGTGATATCCTAGTCAATCAGCATAGTTCATGTAGTATGAAATCCAGACTGATGTAAGAAAATAAAACTCAAGACTTGAGGAAGATGCATGCAATAGCTTTAGCCTCCCTTGTCACAAGGAATGCCAGTGTTGGACTATAAAAGGGATTCCACAAACTGTCACAGACTGATATAATAAACAGATTGTTCCCCTTATACTGAAGAGCAGGGAAAAAGAGAAGGCAGGCACACCACAATAAAGCAGAGAACCCCAGGGACCACTTCAGGCATCCACCCATTTTCTCAAATGCACACAGAGGGTTGTTAAGCCTCTCTACCTTACCAACCTCCCTATTAGATTCAAGAGACACCAAAGAATTAAATCTGTCTGGAAATTGGCCTACTGCCCGGCCCTGACTAGAGGTGCAAAGTACCAAGCAAAACCCCACACAAATGTCAAGTTTAACAAGTGTATTAAGACAAGAACCAACAAAACCAACCACAACAGTATACAGACACAGTATACAGTACTATAAACAGTTAAACTGTAGAACAGTTAACCCAAGGCCAATCTGTCACCCAAGGTGGCCAACTATCACTCTAGAGAGCTGACAGGCAGGGCAGGCCCCCTCTGCAGCCTCACACCCCTAAGGATTTCTCTGCTGTTCCCTCACATGCAGGTGGGTACTAAGCACCTTGGAAAAGGGGTAGGTGATACTTTACCTGACAGACCTGATGCGCAGAAGCAGCTGAGTAGCTGGCAAGTTGCTCCTGAACATTGCCCTACACACACACCGTTCTCACTCGCTCCACAGTCAATAAACGATGGGTTCCACAAACGCAAGTACTCAAATACTAAATCAGTTGCACATGTACACACACCAGGCAAAAGAGGAAGAGCGCTTGAAACAGAGCAGGTCTCAGTGAGCTCTAACTCTGATGACGACAACCCCCAAAAGCCACACAGGCCCCTAGACTGGACAGGCTTTATAATATCGAAACCTCGCCACCTGTCAATCACGTGCAGATATAATCATTACTCAATCAATGCCAATCAAAGTCAATCACAGCTAGGACCATACAAATCAAACTATCCCAACAACCCATAATAACTCATTAACATAATGGTCCTAACTGCCACAGTTCCCCTGGTTACTAAACAAACAACTAGGTACTGGTCAAGAAACTCACTGCACATGCTCAGCTTTCAGAAGTGGATCATGACATCATTAAGGTTAGGAGTTCAAATGTTCTGGAATCCTCCAACCTCTAGTCATCCTCCACATGCATAACAATGGCAGGACTCCACTGTCTTCAACAGGGGTAGGCAAACTGTAAGGCCATTCTATCTGGCCCACAGGGCCCCTAAAAAATTTAGGAAATTAATATTTATCTGCCCTTGGTTCCTGTAAAAAAAATGACAGGAACCAAGGGAAGTAGGACCCAGGGGAAGCCCAGTGGGCTTCCACAATGGCAGGGGCTTCTGGCCTGGGACCACGTGGCTGCTCCATGCCGGAAACTCAGGTAAGGGGGAAGGTGGGGGCAGGGCAGGGGAGGACTCTGGGCAGGGAAGGAGCCCAGGGAAACGTGGCCTGGGGAAAAGCTGAGCATGGGGGGTGAAAAGTGGCCTCTCACCCGCCCCGTGACCAGCGCCCCATGCTGCAGCTGCTCGCCCACCTGAGGTTGCCTGTGCCTGCTCTGGACAGTCCTGCATGGGCTGCGAGCAGCTGCAGCAAGGAGTGCTGGCCACGGGGTGGGTGAGGGGTCACTTTCCCCCCCTCCACTCAGCTTTTCCCTGGGCTCCTTCCTGGTGTGGTGAAAAGTAGCTCCTCCCCAGCCCTGTGGCCAGTGCCCTGCACTGCAGCCGCTTATAGCCCAGGTGGTGCTGTTCTGAGCAGGCACAGGCAGCCCCACGTGGCTGCAAGCAGCTGCAGCACAAGGCGCTGGCCACAAGGCAAGCGAGGGGCCACTTTTTCCCCCCCACGCTCAGCACCACCTTGTAACCCAGCCCCACTGCCAGCCTGGGCCCAGCACCAGCTCCAGGCTTGCTCATTGGGGCTGTGCATGATGACAGCAGCTGTGGCCCCCTTGCTTGCCGCACTGGGCAGTGTCTGCCACTGCGCCTGTGGGCTGCCCAGCGCGTGAGCTCCTGGTGGGTAGCAGCAGCCAACACAGCCCAGCGTGGCAAGCAGGGGGGGGGAGGGAGGCTGCAGCTGCTGCCACCACTGCCGGGCAAGCCCAGAGCTGGCACAGAGCCCAGGCTGGCAGTGGGGCCGGGTTATAAGCTGGGGCTGAATGTGAGGAAAAGCGGCCCCTTGCTTGTCTCGTGGCTGGTGCCCTGCACTGGAAACACTTGCAGCCCTCATGGGGCTGCCTGTGCCTGCTCCAGACAGCCCCACATGGGCTGCGAGTGCCTGCAGCAGGGAGCACTGGCCATGGGGCAGGTAAGGGGCTGCTTTTCCCCGTGTTCAGCACCAGCTTCTTCTCTGCCAGTGAGCAGGGGGTTGGGGCTGTGCACTGCCCCCCACCACCACCTGTACCATGGGGATGAGGGGCACTGGCAGTGAGCAGGTGCAGGAGCTAGCAGGAGCACGGGGCCTGCACTGGTGTCCAGTGGCCCAGGGCCAGTATCGGCCAGTGTTGGCGGGGCCCAGAGCAGGGTGGCAGGAGCGCAGGGTCCCAGCTGGCAGGAGCTCTATGGAACCGGACCAGCTCCCCCCTCTCCCTGCTGGTACAGCCCAGCCCAGCTCCACAGACCCCTGCCAGCCTGCACCCTGCTTTGGGCCCCACCAGTGCTGGCCCTGGGACATTGGTCTTAAGATGGTGACCAGGGGGCGGGGCACCTGTCAAGGGCCCACATGGGGCTACCCATGCAGCCCTCAACAGCCTGCCAAAACTGGGTAAACAGCCCTCCACCCAAAATAATTACCTGCCCCTAGTCTACAATACAGCCAAACCCCCTATAGAAGTAGAAGGGGGAGGGTAGGATGTCTGTAGTGGTAAAAATGGAGCAGATGAATGTCCAGTTGTTTGGCGCCACCACCTTTTGTGGAGTTTCTTGGTGCTCTGCAGTCTGTGCTGGTGTTTCTTAAAAACACGGAATTGTTGAAGAGCATCCTGCCTAACAAGGGCAGCTGTTGTTATCTTGAGGGTGCTGTTATAAGACCCAGGGTGCCACTTGGCCCTAAAACCCAGCACCAACTGAGGGTCAGTGCATTTCAGATGGCCTTAGATGAATTAATTCTTTATTCTGAGATCAAGAGGCAATTATAGCTGGACATGGAAGATCATTGGGATAGGTTTGAGGTTCTGCATCCATAACCCCTCCAGCTTGGAAATCAAGGAGTGACTATGTGATACAAACTCTATTCTCCATAGGGCAACATAACCTGTTGCTGGAAGGTGGCTGAGTTGGCCCATTAAAATATTTTAAAGTCATAAAGAGGCAAAGAATTTTTAAAAAACTACACATCACCTGTCTGTGGTTTGCATATCTAAAATGAACAAATTATAAATGGGAAACACAGATAGTGTATGCTGTCTGGCCTGGTACAAAGCACTGTTAAAGTTCCATGAAGCCTTACACCAGTCACTGGTTTGAATCTGGCCATGGTCAGTTGTTAATAGTAATTCAGTGATTGGTGGGTAAAGTGAAAATGTTACAGAACTATCTTAGTACTTCTTCTAATGAACACATGTTGCAAAGCAGAACAGTGACTGGTACCTTTGGCAGTTTCAGTAGAGAGCTTGAATGTTAAATAAGCATAGAATTAAACTTAACCTCTCAACTTGACAAGCAGTCTGCTCAGGCCAGGGCTGTGAAACAAATTATTGCTGTGTCAAAGCTTGCATTATTGCTGTCTATGCGATATCTGTTCTGAGATACAGAGAAATTCCTTCTGTAGAGTTGTTTTATTAGCACTACAGTGTATTCAGTTTAATCCTACCTCTATGGAAATCAATAAATATTTTATGTATAAAACCACATAAAAATATTTTTAAAGGGTAAGTGAACTCACTTATTTTCATTTAACTACATTACAACATTGTACATGTCCTAGGCATACTAACAACCCATGAATAAAGCTAGCTTAAAGATATGTGGTTCTTTTGTTAAGGAACTATCATTTTATTTAAGCATAAACAAAAGGGATTTTTTCAAAGATGAGTATTTTTCTCAGAGTAATGTTGCATACAGACTGGAGATTGCCTCTTCTATTGAATTGTATAATGAAAAATCAATCAGTTTAATGGTTGACAAACTTTGACATTCAAATAAAAATGTTGCTGGTATTTTCATAAAGACCTGTAGGCAAAACTAGATTCAGTGACTTTAATTTATGCAATAGTAAATGTCTGCCAAAACATTGTAAAAATGACTGTATAATGAGGCAATAATAACTATGAAGAAAGGAGGGGGGAAGAAGGCAGAGACCAAACTTCTCAGTTTTTTCAGATTATATAAATTCGAAAAGCCTTTCAATGTAAAATATATTCCTCCAGCCTCCTTTGCAGCTACATGTTCCATTTTGAGAGCAATTTTTCAAAGTCATCAGAACACATTCATCTGGCACTGTCATGTGTAGCACCAGATTAAATTGTTTTAGTTTTGTTTTGGCCCAGTGAAGTGAAAGTCAGTGATTTTTCTTCGTGTTTGTTCTTCTGCTCATTGGTCCACCAGATTTTATTTGAGAGATTTCAGTCCTCTGCTTAACATCTCTGCCTACTTTTCAGAAACAAAATAGATGGAAGGCCAGATTCATACAAATATTCTGTGAGATTTCAATGCAGCAATGAGAAGTTAAGAACAAGGAAAGTACCATGGGGGTAGGAGGGGAAGTTTGAAAAATTCTATAGGATCAAAGATTTGCTTGTGTTCTGATTATTATTTTTTTAGAAGAAAAGCAAACTGCACAAAGATATAAATTGGTTGCATACTCTTTTCTGCTTTAATGAATATCTATATATACATGTTTTCTCATAAGATATTTATTTTACATATTTTATTTCATTGCCAAGACAAGTCATATTTCCCCCCCAAAATATTCTCTGTTCAGGCTGCCATTGTTTAAATTATATTTTCTTCCTTTTCATGAGTACACACTTCTTCATTTCACATCTCATTCAGTACAAAACATTTTAAAGTATCAATGGCATATTCTTTATGAGACATAGCTTATATCTTTCTAATTACCATGTGTGTTTTTCCTATACACTTGTCACTGTTATATACCATTTTATATTAAAAAATAATATATGATTATTTTTTAAAAGAAAATCTTCATTACAGTATTTTCCTATCTCCCTGTATCCAGTCTTAACTACCAGACTGTTTCTTTGGTATTTTCTCTGTGATGTCTTTGCCTCAACTGAATTTTAACATGGCCAAAACTTAATTTCTGAGGAAAGAAGCAAATCTTCTATGCATTTTTTTTCACTGTAATACTGCCATTCTGTGTTGCCACAAGATGTTTTCACAAGTAGATTGTGTAATGTATTTTGGTTTCTTTAGCATCTAGAACTGGGGTGGGCAAAATGCAGCCCGGGGGCAGAATGCGGCCTGCCAGGCCATTCTATCTGGCCCACAGGGCCCCTAAAAAAATTAGAAAATTAGTATTTATCTGCCCCTGGCTGCCTACCATGTGGCCCTCGATGGCTTGCCAAAACTCGGTAAGTGGCCCTCCACCCAAAATAATTGCCCACCCCTGATCTAGAACCATTTGGCTTTGAGTGCTATATTTATGTAACTAACAATAATGACCTTGGATTCTTCCTTTATTCTTCACAACTGGGATGCATTGAAAACAGCCACTTCTTCCTCGATAAGTTTTAGATCTGACCTTTCTGTTCTCCCCAAACACCAGTTATCCATACCCCCTTCCAGATCAATTGCAGTTACCTCTTCTTCCTCTCTGGTTTTTCTTCAGTACAGCACACCATATTCAGAACATGCATTTACAAAGCATTTGCTTTTATTCCATTATCAAGCAGAAGAAAGCTTTAATTTTCCATGCTCTGCTCTAACCTTCACACCTTTACTATTCATCTTGCCCTTTCAAACTGTTTTCCCTCCTTTCTGTCTTATCATTTTCTTGTTTCATCACCTCTGCACAACCAATTGGTGCAGCAGCATCTCATAAAGGTCAAGGCATAGTGGGTCACCATGACCAACCACAATTGTTGGTCAGGCGATGCCCACAAAACCATGTTCTTTATGTCCTCCTTGGCAGCGGGAGGCAGGGACATGTAGCACAGCCACAGGTAACCCTCCAGGTGGTGGCAGAGATTGCCAGGCTTTCTCTCCACACTGTCATAGCTCACAGGCCCATACCAAGTGTGTGGGTGTGCCCAGGGCACCATGAGGATTAGCAGCAGCAGGGTGTAGTGGGTTAGGCACCCCTTGGTTCATGCAAACAGAGCAGCATCTGGGGCACATACAGAAGGGACACACCCAGGGCACAGTGCCAGTGCAGTGGGGGGCTGGCCCTGGGGTGCCTCCCTGGAGAAGCCCCCAGTGGGGAGGGGGGGCATGAGCAGCTCCTTGTCCCAGTTGTCTGGTATCCCTGTGCCCCCCAAGCCCTGGGACTGGTGGCTGGGTGGCAATGCAGCAGAGTAGTTGGTATGCAGAAGGAGAAGCAGAAGGCAGTGGGGTCTGGAACTGCGGCAGCACCAGTGGCCCACCAGCCCCAAGGGAGCATGCAGGGATGGGGGGCTTGGCTGGCGGCTACCTGAGCCAGCTTGCCTGGCCAACTTACCACAGTCCCTGGGCACCCGTGCACAACTGACCCTCAGTATGAGGCCAGAAAGTGCACGGGACCTGGTACAGAGCATCGTATCTCTGAAATGTTGCAAACTCACAAAAAGCTTCAGTTTCATGGTTCTGCAGGTCCTGCAGCTGGATGTGGAGCAGAGGTCACACTTGGCAGTAAGTATGCAGCCTCAGGGTTGCCACTGCCCACAGTTGGGGCATTGCAGATGTGCTGCTCTGCCAGGTGTGCACAATGGACCTTACTATCCTCCTACAGCAGCTGGTGGCACTGTCATGGGAGCATGTAGAGGACTCATGGGCCTGGTGAGTGGAAGACATCCCTGTGAGGATGCACAGAACCAGATGGACAGGGAGTTGTGGGCAGAGCTCCTGGCCCTGGAGTTCAAGAGGCTGTCCTTGCTCAGGGAGCAGAATGCCAACCTGGGCTGGGCAATGCAGGCAACAGATGATGATCACCAGGTGCTGGCCACCATTCTGGCACTGGTGGTTGCCTTTGTGTCACCTGCTGCTTGGCCTCCAACCCTAGCCTATGGCAGGGCACTGTTTGTGCCTGCCACTTTAAGGGCCTGGAGCTGGCAGCTGCCTGATGAGGGCAGCCATTTTGGATCTGGGGCTGCCCATATAAACAGGGCAGTTCTGCTGCTGGGAGTCAGGCAGCCACATCGCCTGGTGGGAGGGCTGCTGATATCATCTGGAGATAAGGGAGGAGCTGTAGGGGATGGTAAAGAGGCTCCTGGTCCTGGCCATGACCTAAAACTGCACCCTGCCGGGAGTGGGTGGCCTGGTGGGGCTCTCAGTGGCACCCCCAGGAAATGCCAGGCCAGTTACCACCCCAGTGAAAGGTGGGTTGGGGTGCCTTAACCCCTAGCTCCCACAACTGGGTGGGTTACCCCTTGTTTTGAGGGCCCAGGGGGTGGACCCTTGGAGAGAGAGAAAAGGGCCATAGACTCAGGCCTGTCTGAACTTCCCCTGACTGGTCCATGCTGGGGTCAGGACTGGAAGGGTCGAAGGGCCAGGGGCTCACCGTGAGGAACACCCAAGAGCTGCACGCCTGGGGCTCCAACTGGCCTGGAGGTAGGCCAGGGCTGGTGAGCTGAAGGTCCCAGTGGAGGAATCATACCCAAAGGGGAAGCAGTTCAGGGAGCTATGTTGCCCAGTATGAAGGCAGATGAGACCACCTGAGTGGAGGAATCCAGGGGAGGAATCCAGGTGGGGTTCAATTAATTGGATTCTGGGGCCCATTGTGGGGGCCAGTGATTAGAGAAACATCTAGATGCCATCTGTGAGGCTTGGGCTGCAGTGTAGGGGAGGAATGGAGCCACAAATAGCGCCCCCTGGCATCGGGGCAGGAAATAGGCAGCCTCCCGCTAATTGACATCTATTCATTAATTATACCAACAAGGCATGGAGGGTGTGAAGGTGGGCGGTTAGCCCAGAAATAGGTGGGCAGGCCACTGGGAAGTCAGCCCCCAGGGGACTCCCTGTTACAAGCCCTACCTGACCCCTGGCAGCTGCTTGCTACCCAGCAGCAGGTCTCCACTTGGGCCTGGGAGGATGTCTTGTGGTGCCTTCAGCTGCCAGGAGCTCCTGTCCCAGCTCCCACCCTGGATCTACCACCATCCAGCCCTCACCCCATTTGGGCCCAGGCCCATTACTCATGCCAAATCCACATGGATGCAGAGCCAGAGCTACCTGCAGTAGGGCCAGCCCTGCTAACTCCAGACAGAATCTGGCTGAAAGAGAGCTGCCTTCACCATTGGACAAGCAGCAGTCATCCCTGAGTGAGCCCTCCACCCACTGTACTTGCCTCAGCATCCACACACACAAGGGAAGGGCCAGGGGCTGGGGTGCTGGGCACCTGTTCCCAGGCTCTGCCCCCTAGGTGCCCCCACTCTGGAACACCACAAAAAGTACTTTGTACATAGTTTGAAGAGAGAAGAGGGTTTTTTATTGTTGATATGTGAAGGGTGCTCTTTGTTGGGCAGGGAGGAGGGGTCTGTGTGATGTGAGGGGAAAAAGACCTTGGTTCTTGCCAAAGGAGATGACCTCATGACCAACTTAAATATAGAGAGCAGTCTGGGTGACAGCAACTATGAAAGCATTGCATTCACTGTCCATCCCAAGGCAGACATATCAGATAGCAGGGTTGAAGTTTTGGACTTCAAAAATGCAAATTTCAATAAGCTCAGGTCACTAGTAGGGGTAACACTGTGGGTCCAGGGACTGAAGGTGAAAGGAGTGCATAGAAAGTGGCAGTCATTTCTTAAGGACATGATCCTTGAAGCACAAAGAAAGTCCATTCGCATGTTGGGGAAAAATACCAGAAGGGCTGGGAAGTCTTTTTGGCTAAACAGGGAAACTACAGTCCTCCTAAGAAAGAAGAAAGAGGCATACAAACAATGGAAGCTTGGGACAGACCCAAGAAGGACTATAGAACAACAGCCCACACTTGTAGGGAACAGATTAGAAAGGTTAAGGCGGTGACTGAACTTAAATTAGCAATGGGAATCAATGACAACAAGAAGTCCTTCTTTAGGTATGTAGGGAACAGGGGGAAAACAAATGGGCATGTGGGGCTATTGCTTAACAGCTCAGGACAACTGGTTACCTGCATTCAGGAGAAAACTGAACTCTTGAACTATGCTTCAGTATTTTACAGGGCCAAGGGGAAAATCATGCCAGATAGGGTACAGAACGAGCAGGGCAGGAATGACTGCTGTCCTACTATTGCCATAGAACTTGTGTGTGACCAATTAAAAAAATTATATATGTATGTCAGCAGTGACATACTCTTGACTCCATCCAAGAGTGCTAAAGGAGACTTTTCCCTGGCAAAAGTCTTCCAAAACTCATGGCACTCTGGGGAGATCCTTGAGGACTGGAAGAAGGCCAATGTTGTGCTCGTCATCAAGAAGGGAAAGAGGGAGGACCCAGGTAACTATAGGCCAATTAGCCTAACTTCTATCCCAGAGAAAATCCTTCTGCTCTAATCAGCATTGGTGAGACCCCAGCTGGAGTAGTGCATCCCGTTCAGGTGTGCCGCACTTTAACAAGGATGTTATTATGCTTGAGAGAGTCCAGAGAAGGGCCACCTATATGATCAGAGACTTGCACAGCAAGCCATATAAGGAAAGGCTGAGGTACCTGGGACTCTTCAGCCTGGAAAAGAGAAGGCTGAGAGGGGACTTGGTAGCAGCTTACCACTACATCAGGGGAATACATCAAGGGCTTGATGAACAACTGTTCACCAGGGCACCCTTGGGGAAAACCAGGAGTAATGGCCACAAACTCCTGGAAGACCATTTCAGGCTCAACACTAGGAAAAACTTCTTCACAGTTAGGGTGGCCACACTGTGGAATAAGCTCCCTCCAGAGGAGCAATAACCTACCCTGGAAATCTTCAAGAGGAAACTGGATGGTCACCTTGCTGGAGTCACCTGACCCCAGTTGTCTTTCCTGCCTAGTGCAGGGGGCTGGACCCGATGATCTTCTGAGGTCCCTTCCAGCCTTACAATCTATGAATAAAGACTTGTTCTGACATGTGTCAGTAGTGAGCATAGTGCTGGGGGATGGAGACATGGGGGGGGGTCCGAGAGCGGTGGTGCAGGAGGGCTAGAGCTGAAGGAGGTGGTCACCCAGTACCTCCCACGCCCAGTGCCCTGGCTCCTGCTGGCAGGCATGTGGCTGTCTTGGTGCCTTGGCAGGGGGGTCTCCACCACTGCTGCCACAGGTGGTGCTCCCACTGCCAGGCATCCTCTGCCTGCTATGCCTCCTCTGCCCAGGTCTCAAAGAAATGCTCCACTCAGGCCTTGCAAATGTTATACTGCGTGCAGGCTGTGATGATGGCCTGGGTGTTTTCTCCTTGGTGAACTCAAGGTGGGTGGTGAAGGAGCACCAGTGGCCCTTGAGGTGGCCAAAGGCACACTCCACCTGGGCACAGGTCCAGGCCAGGCAGCTGTTAAAGTGGGTCTGGTGGGTCCAGGTGGCTGGTGTAGGGCAACATGAGCCAGGGCAGGAGCAGATAGGTCGGGTCCCTGATGAGCAGAGGCAGGACCATGACAACGCCCAGCTGCAGCTCCAGCACCCACAGTGTCAAGCACCCACTCTCCACCAGTCCTGCCAGGCTGGAGTTGTGAAACATGCAGGTGCTGTTGGCACTGTCCATCCAACCAGCGCTCGCATGTGTGAATGTATCACAGAGGTCCATGATGGGCTGGAGCACCACAAAGTGAAATCCTCACTAGCTGTAGTAGGGGAAGCCTCCATCAGGTGAGCAGGTGATGGGGATGTGGGTCCTGTCCAGGGCCCCTATACACTGGGGGAAGCCCAGGGAACCACATCTGCCAGGGTACCATGAATGTGGAGCACAGTGCGCCCCAGAACATCCTGGGGGGTGCCACACACCTTCAGGATGGCCTCCTGGGTGGTGGCCTTGCCCACACTGAACAGGTGTCTGACATACCAGAGCCTGGTTGGCAGGGCATGCTTCAGCAGAGTTAGGGCCGGCTGGGTGTTCATAGGGAGGGCCAGTCACATGCCTGTGTCCTGCCACTCCAGATGGGGCTGAAGCTGCTTGAGGAGATCCCAGAAGGTGGCCTGGGTCAACCAGTATGCATCCTGTCACTGCTCGCCATCCCAGGTGTGCTTGATGAAATTCTTCCACCAGTCCTGGCTGGTGCAGCAGGCCCAGAGGCAGCAGGACTGCAGGCCCAGGAGGTTGGCAGCAGCCCTGGTGGTGGCATCCTGGATCCCCCTGTTGGTGTCTCTGCCAGTGGGAACTGTGCAGCAACAGCCCTAGAACAGCATGCTGTAGTCAGGCAGATGGTTGCTGCATGTGGGGGAGCTGGGTGGGGTGAGATGGCCATGGGCCAGGCAGTGGTTGGCACAGTGGGCCAGCAGAGCCAGTACAGTGGCCAGCAGGAGCATAGGGTGCTGGTTGTCGATGCCAAGGGCAGGGGCTAGAGCAGCCATAGGGCAGGGAAGCAGAGGGGCCAAGGAGAGAGCTGTCACATGCTGCCCCTATGTTTGGCATGCTGCTTCTGGGCAAGGAAGGGGATGGGCAGAGATCAGCATGCAGGGATGGCTTTTAAAGAGGACTGCAAAGTGTTGGCAGCTGCAGTTGGAGCCCATTGCAGGGCTGTAGGAAACTTGGTGCAAAGAACAGCAAATCTCCCTAATCCCCGCAATGTATAGACAACTGCCCCAAAACATTTACTGTACAGTAGTTTACACCAGAGTAAATTTAGGTCAGATCAAATCCATGTGTAGACATACCCAGTATTACTTATTCTAATAGACATAACTTTATCCTCCCAACATTAAAATGAATTATCTCATTTTACATATGGGAAAACTAGGACAGGGAAATTTTAGTGCCTGATCAAGGTTTTATATATATATGTATGTATGTATGGGAAAGCTGGGAATAGATACAAGTTCTTTTCTCAAATGGCCTGTGACTTATTTATTTAAAAAGTGGAATTAATGGGTTAGAAACATGGAGGAAATAGTAAACAAACTACCTTACTGGATAAAGGAGCATATGCATATCTGTATGCTCCTTTGGATGAGCTCTAGGGGCATGTCCAGATGAGCGCACACGTGCCTCTTGCCCTGCCTCAAACCCCTTTCAGGCAGGGCAACAGGCATGTGTGGGAACGAAAAAACGTTCCCTGCAAACTTGCAACACGGGGAGAAAATTAGACCCCTGGATATCCAGGGGTATAAAAAAATCAAAGTTTAAAAAGGTGGAGCAACCAGAGGCTGGGTCCTCCATGGAGATGCCAAAGCTCCCAAAGAATCTCTGTGGTTGGCCCCTTGCCCTGACCAGCCAGGCTGCATGTTTCAGCACCAGGACTCCGGTGCTGGTGACTAAGGGGTTAAGGGGGCTGGAGAAGGGGGGAGGGGACCATGGGGGGGAACTCCTGATGGCCCCACCCACTCTCCCAGCCCCCCAACCCCTGCCGCAGTTGGTCCCTCCCCTGCCAGTCCCCACAAAGCCCCCAACCCCTGCCGTGGCCGGCCCCTCCCTCTGCCAGCCCCCTGAAGCCCCCTCTCCCTGCTGCAGCTGGCACATCCCCCCACCAGCTCGAGGACCCTGACCCCTGCCCTGGCTGGCCCCTCCCCCCCACCCCCCCCAAGGCCCCCAACCCCTGCCCTGGCCAGCCCCATGCCCCCAAGTCCCGCAATCCCTGCCCCCCACCCCATAGTTTAAAAAAATAAACAAAACTCCAACACTTACTGGCAATTGGAGCTGCCATCTGGCTGACTGGGGCCCTGCCTGCACAGTGCTGGGCAGGCTGACAGCCCCAGCAGCCCCAACCTGGGCCCTCCTGCCCCTCTCTGTCCTGTGCTGCCTGGGGGGCTCTGCCAGGAGGCTGCCCACCCCCCCCAACCCTGCTTCTAAGGCAAGTTAAGGTAGGTTTTTCCCCACTATTTTTTCTGTTCCTTTTCTGGGGTTTTTTAAAGTGATGGTGCCTGGGGTTGTGGGAGTAGCCTGGGGGCCTGGGGGTGCAAGCTGGGGGGGTGAGGCTGGGTGGGGCAGCTATTTGGTGGTCTTGGGGGGTGGGGCTGGGTGGGGCAGCCATTGGAGGGCTGCAGCAGCTGGTGGGGGATGGAGCCAGGTGAGGCAGCAGTTGGGGGGCTGGGGTGGGGCATGTGGGCCTTGCGGGGGGTGGTAACCCCTGTGGGGGCCATTTGGCCCCCATTGGGTGGCTGTACCCCTTGTGTGGGGGCCGTACTGCCTGTTGGGGGGCTGTAGCCCTTGTGCGGGGGCTGAACCCTTTGTGTGGGGGCTGAACCCCATGTTGGAGGGATGAACCCCCTGTTGAGGGGCTGTAGCCCTTGTGTAGGGGCCGAATCCCCTGTTGGGGGGCAAACCCCTTCTGTGGGGGCCATTGCCCTGTGGGAGGGCAGCAAAATATGTATTCATGAATTCATGAAACATGTATTTAGATTTCCTTTTATTATTATGATAAGAGACTTGCTTTAACACTGTAAGATGTATCGATAAAACATTGTCCAACTGATCGCTGTCTATGTCTCACTCTCTCTCTCTCTCTTTATAGTGGTCTTTTGTTTTACTTGTGGAGGAATGTGGATTTGGGGGTATTTTACAGAGTGACTTTGGGATTTTTTTATCAGGTATTTTTCACTTTTTCAATAGGGAACACCAGAATTCCTGCTAGGGAGGCCAGTGGCAGGACCCTGCTTGCTCAGAGCTGGCGCCTTGGACCCAGCTGGTTGTGGCTGACCTCCTGGCCAAACAGGGCCATGAGGACATGCTTTGACAGTTCAAAGGAGGCAACCACACCCAGAACATCTTCCGGGCGATAGCTGCTCAGATGGCCGGACAGGGGGCACAAATGGCAGTAGTGCTGCACAGAGGCCAACCCTGCAACCACAGTCCACTGGCAGCTGGCCCAGAGGGGAAGATGCCTCTACTGGCTGTGCAGTCCCCATCTGGGTCTGGCAGGTACACAGCAGGTCACAGCCAGGCAGCAGCCCCAACTGCCAGACTGCTGCAGTGGGTAGAGGGTGCAGGGAACTCTCAGGGCTGCTTCAGCAGTCCAGCTGGCACAAGGGGTAGTGTCCACAGGTACCAATTGGCTGGGGCCCAGAAGCACCTGAGAGCTAGTAGCCCTGAGCTACTTGCCAGGGCAGCTTTTTATACTGTTGGGGACAGCACAGGTGCTGGCCCTGGGCTCTAGCTCCCCCTGGCTGCAGACCTGGGAGGAGCCAGGCAGGGTTATTTTGCCCCAAGTGGCACAATTTGCTCCACACCAAAGTGCATGTCCAAGCACATGCACTGAAGCAAAAAGCCCTGGCTCAAATTTGCACAGCTTCTATTTGAGCTGCTGCAAGTGCAGGTGCTTGCATGTGTGGATGCACCGTAGGAGGTTTAGTGAAGAGAGGGCAGACTGCAGATGGCACAGTCTGCAGGTGCTGTGGGTGTCAATCAAAAGTTACATGATAGAAAAGGGGGCTGGACTTGCCAGATATAAACCCAGAGCCTGAGCTGCAGTGGTGACTTGATCCTGGCAGCTGAGATGTGAAGAACCAGGCTCCTGGCAAACACCTAAGCTGGGGTAAGCAGGCTGGTGGTTTGGGGACTGGGACAAGGGGTAGTGGTGATCTCAAATGGCCTGGGAGTGAGGCCAGGGCCCAAAAGATAGGGGTCAAGGTAGAAGAAGAGGGCCACAGCTTGAATGGTCTTGAGAGCAAGGAGGGTCATGGACCTGTGGCCCACAAGGGGTGAGAAGCAGAGTCATAGCCTGGGATGGGTGAGCAGGGCTAGGGAGCCCAGAGATCTCAACTAGCCTAGGAGTGGGGTCAGGGTCTAGGAGGGCCATAGCAGGAGACCGACAGAGTCAGGAGCCTGCAGCCCAAGAAGGGTAGAGTCAGGGCCAGGGGCCCAGTGGCTCAGGAGAGTTGGGATCAGGGTCAGGGACCTAGGGCCACACCTGGGAGTAGCCAAGACAGGTCAAGTGCCCAGGTGTGAGTAGAGATAGCTAGAAAGTGAATGGTGACACCTGCGAGGCATGAGTGTTTGTGTAAGGAGCAGTTAGAGCCATGTTATAAGCCTTTAAGGTGTGGTAGAGACACCTAAATACCACCATGGGATCAGGGATCCCTGGGGCAGCCTCCAAAGTCTGATGAAAAACAAGGCATGGCAAGTGAGGTGAAGGGGAGGAAGCCTGAGGAGTGAGTGTGAAGCAGGGGCCGGGCACCCCCAGGGGACATCGTGGCCACCCCTGGGATAAGTGCCTGTTACACTAGGCCATATACTTGAGAGTTGAAAAAATAGCTTGGCCCTCTGACTCCTAATAACTGTGTATATCCATTTCCTGAGATGAGATACTTCTTATGAGGACACACATTGACTTTTCTTAGAATTATTGTTTTCTCCACATTCTATATATGTTTTGATGTGTGGTGACACTTTGCAGTATGGATGGGACATGCATGTTGCATCCCAGGAACAGTAGCAATATTTGATGTTTACTGTAATGTAGCAACATGGATCAAAAACTAACCAAAGAAGAATATGCATTTGAACAGACAGTAATTGATTGACATCTGCTCAAGTCATTTTTCTTTTGTAGATCTGGCATTCCATGCATTGTTAAATGTCACCCACAACTATCTGCTGTATATGCCAGTAAATGATATGCTATGACAGCTCTTCTTCACTATTCCATTGTGTCAAATCATTCAGTAATGAGTTTTTGCACACTATTATTTTGTTGACTTGTTAGGAATTGTTCAAAATGAAGACTTACAGTTATTCTGATTTATGATGAAATTCACACTAGTGCTGAGGTCCTGTGTGAGGTCCTTGATGTTATTTCTGCCTTTAATGCTGAGTCTTTGTACTACATGAATATTGCTTTAAGGAGACATGCAATTTCTGTTAACTTGTGTATATGCAGTGGAGACTGTGAAGACTTAACTCTCTCTCTCATTCTACAGGGCTTAGCACTGTAAGATAGTATCTGAAGCACTGGTTGCTATTCTGAGCATCATCTACTTTGTTAGGCCTGTAATAACATGTGATTTTAAAAAACACTAATTTATTGCCAGCATTTAATATTGCATACTATGTAATTGACTAGTGCAACAGTGGCATGGGTTGGCAGTGGATTGAAATGCAACGTCTCGGTTCTGATGTTTATACTTTGTTTATACTTGTTAATATATCTCACATAATGTATAATGGATGCAACTGGGATTGTTTTGTTGAAAATGTATTTAACTGTTTTTTTCATACACAGTACAAGACCTTTTTTGGTTGGTTGTCTTGATTTAATCAGGCAAATAATACTTTCTTTTTGTATAAAAAGGCAAATTCATGATTTGCTGAAATCTCTACTAATCTAGGTGTGTTGCTGCTACAGTGCCTTTGTGATTTTGATCATACAACTTCTGTTTATTTTAAACTAGAAGACCTTCAAAGCTACTAATTTTGTCCATCATCCTATATGTTAATCAAATTTAACTGTATTCCATTTCTGAAGTCATCCATGCCTAATGAGTATCCCAATAAAAGAAACTACAAAATGTGGAAGATGTGCCACTTCTCATCCTAAAAGTTAATTGTATAATTAGAGGAACCATATAAAAATATGATGGGTTGGGTTGGAATGGGGTGGGTTTAAGTTTCCTAAGAATCCCATAGCATTTTATTTTCCCTGAAAGCTATCAAATCTATCCCAAAATACTGATATTTCTCTCTGTAAGGACAGTCTGTAAGGACATTTGGAATGAGTCACAATAATCTCTCATATGAACTCCACAATGCCCCAGGAAAAATCATTAGCATATTTTATCCCACATGCATCACAGGTACTTGAAGTGGGATAACAGAAACCTGTAATTTGTGGGATTCCAGGACAAAAGACTTTCTCCTCGGACCAATGCTGCATCTGTTTAGAGACTCAAGGAGTCAGTATTGAAAATGTTAGACAACCTACAAATAAGTAACAAGAAAGTAAATCACTCTGATACTCTGTAATTATAACATGTTCGAGCAGCCTCCCTGCACACCTATAGGAGCCACAAAATTTAAGAATTCAACTCTCAAATTCTGCAGAATTTAAATGTGTGTCCACATTTAAATCATGGAGCTTGGGCCCTTCTGCTGCTTGCTTTTGTGCTCTAGCTACTTACACCGCAGCCTCAGTACAATTTTTAGCCTGTACTTTTTGCATCTCCAGAATGGTGCAGTGTTCTTTTTGATAAATAATGCTACATAGGACAAGTTGGTTCAGGCTACAGTTGAATTAATTTTCCTTTCTTAAGCTAAGTACATGTGTTCAAGGAAGCTGAGGCAGAAGCACTCTATCTTGTGAGTGCGACAGGGCTGTAAGCATGCCCTGCCACAGAACACCAAAAGAACAGAGAAGGAAGCAAAACTTACCTGGGCAGAGAGCCCAGATGGGGAGAGCAGACGCAGAGTGCCCAGACAAGGGAAAGGACATGTGAAAAACCCTAATGGTAGTTAAAGTGATCAGTTGTGTGGGCTCCTCACCCACATGGACCAAGAGCCATCCCCGGATAAGTATGGTCAGAGGGCTTTGTGTGCCTCTGCCCTGGCACTGGGCCATGGGTCACCACCCTGGCTCCTCTGGCCCTGGCTCATAAGCACTGCTGCCCACAACCCAGGCTGGCCAGGCATCTCTCCCTCCCCAAGCCTCCCAGGAGCACATACTGAGGCTGAGGAGGATGTGGCCTGAAGAAATGACTTCCCTCATTTTAATCAAATGTTAAAGCTGCCAAACTTTTAGTGTGTTCATTAAACAAAAACTGTGGAATGTTGCCTGCTTCAGAACTTGGAAGTTTCTTTTCAGTTAACAGTGAGAGAGTGAGGAAAGAGCCTGGATGCACTGGACAGCTATGACATTGGGACTTAGATTAACATGAAATCTTAGGGCAGCAGGGAGAATGCTGCATGCAAAACTGCTGCTCCTCAGTTTAATTAAATGTTGCAGCTCCTAAATTTTTCCTGTGCATAATAAAGAAAAGCTGTGAAATGTTGCCCACTCTGGAATTTGGATCCAAGCCCAGGAGGCTGCTTATCCTCTCAGAGGCTGTGCTGCTTCTCATTGGTGGGACCCAGACCTGGACTGGCCTGATCTGGTGGCCTGGTGGGCTTCCCCCTTCCCATTCTGAGCACTCCCACACCCTTCCAGAACTGGCCTGGAAACTCTTTGGGGCCCTATGCCTATGCCAGTGACCACCAGCAGCCAGGGGTAGCAAGTTAGCCCTGGAAGATGGGTTGAATCACTTGTCAGCCCTGACATCACATCTCAGACAGCCTGGTCCCCATCCCTTCCTACACTACTGCTCACTGGAGTGGGTCCTGCTGGATGCTTTCCTAGCTCCTTGGGTCCACTTCTGGGTACACCAGGGAGCGTGCGGGGAACCTCCCCCCCGGCTCGGTGACTGGTGCCTCCTAGGTCTGGGGGGCACCTGGGGTCCCCCCACAGCTGATCGCTGAGCTGGGAAGACTGGGGGGGGGGTCCCCTGGGTGCTCAGCAGCAGACCCAGAAGTGAACCGGAAGTACTTCTGGTCCACTTCCGGGTCTGCTGCTGAGCACATGGGGGGGACGGGTGCTCCTGTGGGATGCTTTGTCTGCCTCACCATCGCAGTGTTCACAAGCCGTGCCTGGTACCTTGAGGTATGTAGAAAAAACATTTAAAGCTGTGTCTCTATGGCTGAATCGCTGACTCTCTGAATCAGCATCAAATCTTCAGGTTCAGATTTGACTGAATCAAATTGGGACAGGGATCTGAATCAACTAATTGAATCACTGTCCCCTGATTTGGGCCAAATCTGAATTGAATACAGCCTGTTTCGCATGCCCCTAGTATCTGCCTCAAGACATTTAGCCAACATGACAGGGGGCTGCTATTTTCAAAGTGCTTAGAACACTGCACTTGCAATAGTATATACCCAGCAGATTACTGTACTCCTGTATGGTCCAGAAGTTGTCACACTAAAAGGTTGGTCACTGTACTTAACAGTGTGCAGAGACTCATAACAGGCTGTACAGTTCACACAGAGATGTATTTCCTGTACTCTTGGGCATTAGACCAAGTGATATAAGAAGACATACCCTAATTGCTCCCCTGTTGCCAGGTTTCTGGGCCTACAGTGAGCCCAATGGACTGGATACTGTGGCCTTGTGTGTTGCTCTAAATGTAGGTAATAGGTGGAGTAAATGAAAAATAAATAATTGTTCAGAATAATCTGGTCTGAAATCTATTCCTAAAGCATTTTAGACTAACACCAAATGAGAACCCCATTGGGCATGAACTTGACAGACAAGAGTAGGTCAAGCTAAACAGATTGAGATCTGGATACAGATGCTTCAAAACAACACCATACAAGATTAATATATTGGACAGTTCCCTGTGTGAATGTAGTGTCCGTTAAACAGCTTTGCACTTAACTGAAAGCCAGATGGGGTAGATTGAATCTGCACACTGAGCGATAATACCAGACAATGGCACATAACTGGCTGGTGGGACCAAAATGGGGGTGGGTTGGAAACAGGGGCTTTGCTACCTTGGGTCACTGAGAGCCCAGGGGCAGGGTCAGCCTGGTGCTTGGACAGACCACACAAGCTCTGGCCAAGGCTAGATCGCCTCTGTAGGAGGGGAGGGGAGTGGGGTGCTACAAAGCCCCATGGTTTGCTGGCAGAATATGACTTAATGTGAGTTTTGATGAGATCTGCTACAGTTGTTCATTACAGTGGTGAAGTCTGATACCACAGCCATCCAGGGTTACCTTAGAGCAAGATCCACCGTTTTTACAGTGCTCTATGTGCCCTGAGCATCTGTTATCCATTCAGTTATGGCTCTAGACTGCTTTCTGCACACCACTCAATAAGTTTAACTTCTGCATCTGGCCTTAGTGACCCTTAAGCTGTTTCACATTTTATCTAATTTTTTTTCTGCAACTTTCAAGGCTTTTCAAATGACATCGATTTAACTTCCCTCATTTGCTTCTTTTGCTTCTCCTGCTGTGGTAAATATTTTGATAAACTCCCAGGTTAG
Organism: Alligator mississippiensis; assembly: GCF_030867095.1. Lineage (NCBI taxonomy): Eukaryota > Metazoa > Chordata > Crocodylia > Alligatoridae > Alligator > Alligator mississippiensis. The sequence goes on from NC_081831.1 coordinate 55,912,304, forward strand.
ATCCCTATTACATCAGCCTCTTCTCCCAAGCAGAATTTATATTGTATGTCATAATGACTTACCATTCTGTCAAAACCTTTTATTACTAAGACCTCTCTCCCATTATTTCTTTTAAATATCAAATGTCATCAAATACACCATATTAATTCTTCTCACCTGTAACGCTTTTAGCTGTTATTTCTTCCCATGTGATTTGAAAGTGCACAGATATTACATAGCTAATACATTTTGATGTATAGACTTCATTACAGATGTTTCTACTGTTGTTTTTCAGCTAACAAACACTTATTTTGAATTTTGTTCTACATTCTACCATTCATTCCCTAATATATTAGTCCACACCAAAAATGAATTACTGTTTGGTGATATTAGACAGCAATAGTCTGTGTTTAGTTAGTAAAATTATCCAGTGTCCTCTATAAGACAAATTATTTGTGTAATCTCTACAACAATGTACTGCTTCTTCTCTACCACAAGGCACACTACAGATTTCTTATCGGTTGGTATCTGGCATTACTAAGTGACCTATCCTTCCCACCTTCCCCATAGTTTCACTTTTTAGATTTATTCCATGAGATGAGTTGTTGCAACTTACAATCTCATTATGATCTTTAACATAAAAAATGATATAGTTCCAGTTTCTTAAAGTGTAGTAATCAAATAGGTGAATGATTTATTTAACATATTTCTATTAAAGGAGAGACTTTTTCAAGACACCAAACAATTATCAGCTGCCCAACTTGCATTGAAACAAAAGCTGGCATCAAATTCTCATTTGTGCTTTTGCATACACTTTCTTAAAGCTGTATTATAATGAACAAATGTATACAATGTGTACCTCTGCACCTATTAAATTGAGTTATACTTTTTCAATAGTGTTTGATGTATTTTGCTGTTAATGCTTAATGGTGTGTCCTTTAACTGTCATAGTAGAGGCCTCTGATTTTTGAGCTGGAGGGTTTGAAATCCTATCCCTCTAATACCCTGAAGTTCTGAGTATGATGGTGTACAGAATATGACAGGTGGTGACAGATGTTATAGCATATATTTTCCCTTTTACAATGAATTTTCTTTGGGTATTTAAAAAGAATCATAGAATCAGTGGACCAGAAGGGACCTGTTAGATCATCAAGTCCGGTCCCCTGCCATAGGCAGGAGGTTAATGAGCTCAAACTAGCTCAACAAGGTGCTTATCCAGCCTCCTCTTGAATATTTCCAAGGATGGTGACATCACCACCTCTGCCAAGAGTGTGTTACATGTTCTAGTTACCCTTATGAAGAAGAAGTTCTTCCTTATGTCCAGCCTAAATCTTCCCTCTATTAGTTTGTGACCATTGGTCCTCATCCTCCCAAAGGGTGCCTTCCTGAAGAGTTGCTCCCCCAGATCATGGTGTTCTCTCCTGACATACTTGTAGGTAGCTATCAAGTCACCTCTCAGCCTCCTTTTACCCAGACTACACAAGCCCAGATTCTGGAGTCTCTCCTCATAAGGCCTATCCTTTAGGCCTCTAATCATGTCTTCTCTGCACCCTCTCAAGTTTACCTTGGTGGACCATGTGGTGCCATGCTGAACGGTCAGCAGCTTGCTCCTCCCAGCCATTGGTGTCAATGCCTCTGTGCTTGAGGGTGACCTTGTGCATGTCTTTGTATAATTTCCTTTGACCGCCCTTTGAGTGTTGGCCAATGGAGAGCTGGGAGGAGAGAATGTGGTGAGGAAGGTGGTTCTCTGATGGATGGGCCAGTACATCTGGATGCACTGGCCCATCCATCAGAGTTGATTTCTCAAGAGCAAGGCTTCGATGCTGGTGGACGCAGCTTCATGGAGGATGCTCACGTTGGTCCAGCAGTCCTCCCATTTGATCTCCAGGATTTGACACAAGCACTGCTGGTGAAAGCTCTCAATGGTTTTAATGTGGTGTCAGTAGACGGTCCAGGCTTTACGGCAGTACAGGAGGGTGGTAGCACAACAGCCTTATAAACCAAGGCTTATAAGGTTTACAAGGCCAAATCAATGAAAAATATGTTAAAAAGCACAGGTCCAAGCACCAATCCTTGTGGGACACCACTGGAGACAGCCCTCCAGGATGAGGCCATCCCACTGATTACAACTCGCTGGGACCAGCCTCTAAGTAACTTATCCACCCACCTCACTGTAGGCTGGTCCAGGCCAGTACCCTCCAGTCTAATTGAGAGAATTCAGGTGGACTGTAGCAGGGCACTAAGATGAACCTGCTTCTTAAGGCTGAAGAAGCCTGGCCAAGGAGCTCTGCAGGCTAAACAGACCTCCCCAGCTGCAGGTTGCTGGGGTAACAACCTAAGGGAGTAGTTGGCCACACCTGCTGATATCACCTGACTGGCAGGAGGCAGGGTTCTGGAATATATAAGTCCAGGCTGTAGCTAACAGACACACACTCTGTCTTTGGCAACCAACAGGGAAGGAGCTCTTGCCTGCAAGCTACTTAAGACCTGGTTCCGCCTGCCTAGCTCTCCCAGTACTGGCTTCTCTGCTATCAAGGTTCTACATGACTACAGGGACTCTCACAGGAACCTAGATAGGGGCATGTTACTCTGAGTGGAAATATGTTCCATTACAGGGGCATAGTACTGTTGTTATTGTTAGTATTTAAGTTATAGCCTAGGGGCTTGTTCTTGTGTTCATGTTTACCCCAGAGGTTCAGGATGAGACTGGAAAGGGAGGTGTGAAGGACTCATTAGTGCCTGGAGAAAGAGGGCATATGATTTGGTAAAGCCCAGTGTCAGGCACAGCGAGCATAGTACCAGAGGGGCACAGCCGGAAGGGCACAGTGAGCCTGGTGCACCGGGGGGGCACATTTATGAGGGTGCAGTGAGCCCAGAGTGCCAGGAGGGCACATTTATGGGGGTGCAGTGATCCCAGAGTGTCAGGAGGGTGCAGCCAGAAGGACTCAGTGAGCCCACAGTGCTAGAGGGATGCAGGTACAGGATCAGGTGAGGCCATAGTGCCAGAGGGGTGTAGCCAGAGGGGGGCAGCACGCATAGCATCAGAGGGATGCAGCTAAGGGGGTGCAGAACCAGTCACCTGAGAGAGAGGCTCAGAGTCAGTCATCCAAGAGAAAGGCACAGAAAGCCAGTTACTAGAGAACTTGGTGCCTGTGTGTTGCAGAAAGACAGGAGGAGAGGACTCAGCACCAGGAGTAGTTACACCTGCAAGCTACTAATTGTGATCCTAGCCTTCAGGTGGATGGTGAACCTAATCAGATTGTGATCACTGTCACCCAGAGTACCTCCAATCCTCAGGTCCCCTACCATGCCCTCCCCTTTGGTAAGCACTAAGTTCAGAGTTACTTTACCTCTAGTCAGTCTTTTGACAACCTGAGACAGGAACAGGTCATCAATAGCTGCCAAGAAAATGGCTGACTTGCTGGAGCTGACTGTATGGTCCTCCCAACAGATGTCAGGGTAGTTGAAGTCACCCATGACAATCAGGTCTTTAGTTCTAGCTGCCTCAGTCAATTCCCTGGAGAATGCCTGTTCATCCTCCTCTTGTTGGGATGGAGGCCTGTAGTAGACTCCCACCATCATGTTTTCTCTCCTGACCCCCCTTGTATCGACTCAGAAGGTCTCAAGGGACCTCTCCCCGCTATCAAACCTGACCTCCAGGGAGGGATACTGCTCTTTCACATAGAGGGCCACCCCTCCTCCCTTCTTCCCAATTTGATCCTTCCTGTAGAGCCTATAGCCCTCTATCTACTACCCAATCATATGCATTGTCCCACCAGGTCTCCTTCAACCCAATGAGGTCAAATTCCTCGTCTACCAGAAGGAAAGCCAGTTCCTTCTGTTTGTTGCCTATGCTTCTGGCATTCCCATAAAGGCACCTGAGTTCTCCTCTGCTCACCCCAGGTTTTCTGTTACTATGCAAGTATCTTAGGGCATTGGTGCTTACCTTGGTGTCCACTATGTCGATGTCTTGTCTTGGGTCATCATGACAAGAGGATTCATGCACAGCAGTGGATTTATGTACAACAGTGGAACATCCTCCCTCTCCCCTAGCCATGCCTAGTTTAAAGCCCTCCTCAGCAAATCAGTGATTCTTGTAGAAAAGAGCTTCCTCCCTCTGCCTGTGAGAGGAATGCTGACTCTTGCATGTAGACCACTGTAGATTTGTCTCCCCCAAGTTATAAAGGAACCATAAGGTACAGTATATGACTGCATAATTCACTAACGGGTTAATATTTTTCATAAGTAACATTGTTATGGGTACATAGTTTACACAATACTGCAACCAATATATTGAGACATTTAATAAACACAGAAATAGGACTGCAATTATTGAACTGTAAAATGAGTTTGTTACATAAATGTTATGCAAGAAATTACTGAACTGTTAAAATATAAAATATAATGAGTTAATGATAGCATGTAACAAATTTTACAACTGATCATACTTATTTTGATTATGTATTTGGTTCTTTCCCCCCTTCTACTTGAAAGCCACCCCTCCCCCCTCCACACACTCAGGCACACAAATATTTCAGAAAGTAACGGCAAGTTTGAAATAAAACCATTTTGTGTGCAATGAGTGAGAAAGTGGAGAGCACTGATAGTGGCATTTTCAAATGTATCCATCATTTAGAGAGTAGTGATACGGTTCAGTAAGTGATCATTGCACACAAAATGGGTTTTATTTTGAAATTGCCATTCTTTTCTGAATGTGTGTGTGTGTGTGTGTGTGTGTGTGTGTGTGTGTGTATGCATACACCCACCCACCTACATGTACACATACATAAAAAATAAACCTTGAGTGAGTGTTTCATATGTTAGATGAATATTTGATGTATGTTTCTTTGTATAGTGATATCACAGACCAAACCAGGAAGCTGCTGTAAGTTCAGATACCACAATTATGAGTATGAAATGTGAGGGAGGGTGGTTCTGCATATCTTCAGACCTTTGGATAGCAAAACTTAGGGATACCAGTTATAGAAGCATTTTAACTGAGCTGACTAATCATAGAAAAAGCTAGAGAAGAGCATATTTATTATACACTTGTATCACTTGGGATCCCATGATAAAGTTCTTTATACAGTCCAGTACAATTTGTTACACTTATTGGGGTCTGGATCAGGTATTTATTCAGTCACTTTCTCTGAACCAGGTATTTACTCAACATATTTAGAGCTTTTAAAATTAATTTTCTCAAAGCGTTATTGATTTTTAAAATATAAATGTGCGTCCAATGATTACATTGGTGAGAATTGTCCTAATATTCCTAGTTTTATTCCTTTTATCTTTCTGATGCATTAGTGTCTTCATATCAGGCTTTTCTTTGTATAGTTGAACTATACCATTAAATTAAAGTAAGAAAGGGCCATATTTATGTTTAAAATTCACCAGGCTTTCAAGTGAAGCTTCCCCGAGAAATCTCTTTCTTTCAAAGCAAATGCAGACAACTTGATATCTAGCACATTGGGAAGATCTGTCCATGAAAAGCAGATACTTATAGCAAAATGCTAACCATGTTCCTCCATACAGTGTGATAAAGAGAGGCTGGACTCTGTCTGACTGAGTTTGATATTTAAGCAAGATATTAGTCATTTATCTTGTAAAACAGCGGGCTCCACTGAAGAAATGCTCCTGCTGAATGGATAACTGATTTAGTTATTGACTTGAAGGAGCAAGGGTGTGTCTCAGTTCCATAAAACTTTGGGCTCTCTCTTACAAGCCCTTAGCAGATTTTCAGCTGATAATGTGAAAAAAACTAGTAAAGCAGAATGATCATAAGTCTCATTCTTGCCTAAGTAAAGATTTTTATAGAAGTTGCTAAGAAGAACTGCTTAAACAGCGTTCTGCTGGGGGTGGGGAAAGGAAACAGGATAGAAGCATTATAGAGGCTTCTCTCGCTTCTTTTAAAAATTGATAAATAAAAAGCATAGCAGCAAGAGACAATGTTTATTTAACATGTCCAACATGTCATGATATAAAAAAAGTTTGGAAGTTTTAATGTATGTCCAAAGTCTAAGAAGCTTACCTAAACTATCTTGATATGTTTAAAAAAAGAGTGGTATTATTATTGCATGATTTATTGAGGTATTTTCTTTTTTTTATTATAAATGGGAATAATTAACTTTATTAGGTTCTGCATTTCAGGCTAGCTAAGACTAGGAATTGTCTGCCATATACTGAGGGTGGCACCTCAGAAAAAGTTCGCCATTTGTATGAGAGTTACAGAGGAAAGGTTTCAAATGAATCTTTTTTTTTCTTTAACTCCTCATAGTTCAAATGTAAACTGACCCAGATTCAGTTATAAATGAAAGTGAAGTTGGAGTCTTCCAAGTAGGTATTGATACAGCTACTGTCATCATAGCATCTGAGTACCTTCCAAGTAATTAAAACTGAAGTAACAAACTCTTACATTTTCTCATTTTCTCCTGAGTGAAGCTTGCTTTCTCAGCAACAGAACTAAAACTGTTTGCTAACCCCCAGCATTTTTGTCAGCAGCAAAATTGAAAGTATTTTTTGTCACCTGCATTGCTGTCAGCAGAAAAAAAATAGAAAGTAGAGGAACATAATTTCAGCACTAACATAAGTATCAGAATGATTTACCTGTCTGTTCTGCTTCACTTTCATCTCTGCTTTCAGGGCTTCATTCATCAATCTTTTATTTACACACGCATATCTCATTTTTACACAATTTCCTTCTCCCTGACCAGATGGCTGCATTGTCTGCATGGTGTTCATCAAAGGCAATGAAAAAATACATAGATGCCTATTGGCATCCGAGTGAGATTTGGGTATATTTTTCAATAGAAGTTTATATATAATCTCTCTCTCTCTCTCTGTTGTTCTGGCATTAATGAATAAAAGTGAATTTACACTTCAGGATGATACGTATATGTATATATATATATATATATAGTGGTAAGGAAATGAGAAATAAAATTGCTAATTGTAGGAAATACTGTACCATCCTGAAGTGTAAATTCACTTTTATTCATTAATGCCAGAACAGCATCCTGCACTGCAAAATACATCCGGTTTGTTTCATCACATAAAGCTGTTTAAACAGTAGTAGGGACTAATATAAAATTAAAGCATAGTTGATAGGAAAAATATTTTTAAAAGACCATAAAGCAAATTTCCTTTCATTCAGTATTAACTCTTTTCAGTTCTTTCAACCTTATTTGTAATGTTAGGGTATACAAAAGTGTTGCTAGTGTTAACATATCAGAATTCAAATTCTTACTTCATTTACATAGGGACCGAAAGATGTTTGTCCAAAATATCCATATTGTATATGTTCACAAACAATTCTAGGCGAGGCCGCTTGTTTTTAGAGTTGCATAGCCTTTCCTTTCTCCTGAAATTTCCTCAAGCCAAACAAACTCACATTTTTTAAAATGCCCACACACATTTTAAGCACACACACATGTTAACTGAATAGAGGGGAGGAAGGAACAAACAGCTTAAGGTAGACGCATCAGAAAACATTTAATAGTTATTAAAAGACAAGTAAGGTGAACTGCACCTGGCAGCATAGTCTAGGGAGAAGGTGAACAGCCAACAGTGGTGAAAGAACAGGCTAAGGACTATTTAGAAAAGCTGGACGTCTGTCCATGGGGCATAAAGCAAGTCTAAAATTCAGGTGCGATTAAGGCACCTTAACCCATGTGTAAACACCGTAAGGCACCTTAACGCTATGTGACTGAGTGGGCTGAGCTGCGCAGAACTCCCAGGAGCTGACATCACCTCTTCCACCTGTAGTGTCCGGCATGGAGGCCCGGCGCTTGTCCGGGATGGTGGTGGGTGGAGCTGGAAAAGCTGTGCCTGGCACTGTGGACAGACAGTCCTACATAGCCTGCCTACTGTCCTGGGCAGGAGCCCCAGCATGGGTTTCCAAGGGTGCCTGAATCCTGGGTGGGCAGCAAGGTATCCCGCCCCTACAGGGCTGCATTGCCTAGCCAGCAAACCTGCCCCGAGGGAAAGGTGCAGGGGAGCCACTAGCAAAGGCCCTGATGCTGTGTTGACCCCTTCTCCTCAAGAGAGTTGTTGGGGGGGGCCTTCCCCTTGTGCTTTGGCAGGAGCATTCGTGCCTCCTACCACCTCTGCCAATTTATTGCACTCTGACAGGAACTGCTGAGCCAGAACTGCTGCTCCAGTGTCTTCACCTTGCAGAATAGCATCAGCTGCTTCTTAGTCATGGTAGTGCCCAGTGGTGGCACGGGGCCCTGCAGGCTTGACTCTGGCCCACTGTTGTCTGACACTTGGGAGGCAGGAACATGGGGAAGAGGTGCAAACTGCTTATTGTGTGAAAGTACTTATTCTCTAAAAGCTTTATGCTGATGGTAAATAAACAGTACTTTCCTTTTTTCTTTTTTTTAAAGAAGTATGCTTTATTGCTTTATGCCACTGGTCACAGACTTCTAAGGGGAAGAACCTCAGAGACCCAAAATTAGTCAAATCCACAGGGTAATAATGGTTGATTAGCCGAGTAAGTAATCTGCAGAGTACTGTAGTCTGTTATCTGTCAGTCTGCTTTAAGAATGAAATAAATGCAAAATTCTATGCCTATGTATATGTACATATGTATATATATGAATCTATATGTCATTAAATCTGACACTTGAGATGATGTGCTCAAACAAGGAAGACAAGGGTGTGTGTTGACCCTGTAATCATGACAAGATCACATCACTGTATTCCATTATGATATCAGGAGCTTACATGTTTTTTTCCTTAAAGCAATGCATCAAACTCAAAGCATGAGGTTATGACTGAATCTGAGGGGTTAGTCCAAATCTTTTACCTGCAACCACCTGGAATCTCAAATGAGCAATATCCTGTTGCAGTTCTAGCAATCATTAGTTCTACCTCCTTTAATCTGTTGTTTCATGTAATTTTCAGTGGGAATAAATTTGCACTTAGGCTAAGTACAGACAGTCAAAAGGCCCATGGCTGAATTGATTGAATCTTTGCAGGTTAGGCTAAACTGCATAGACTGAACAGATAAGAAAGTGAACAGACATTAACTTTTCATTCCAGAAATACAGACACATGTCTGCAGTGGTCCAGGCCAGAAGCCAGAGGGCACTAGAATACACCTCCCTGCTTGGCTTGAGCAGACAGCTTGGGCCAAGGCTACCCACCCACCCTGCGAGGGAGTGGGCTGTGGGAGAAGTACGAAGCATGCTGGGATGCTGGGGGACTAAAAGTTTAATTTGAAACTGAAGGGGATCTGGGACAGAAGTTCCATAAACTGATTTAACCTAAATCAGTTAAGTCTGATACTACATCCATCCAGGTTTATTTTAAATCTGTTTTGGCCAATTTGGAAGTGGTTTATGTGCACTGAATTTCTTTTGTGTTACAGATTTGAACTGGTTTCCAATCACTTATACCAGTTTATGTATAACTTCTGTCCCTAGCCTTGATGTGAAGGAAGAAAACTAGTTTCTTGTAATCTGGGATGGACAGTGAAGCTGTTCCTCATGTGCTGCTTCTACTAATACTAATATCATACTTATTTAAAGCTCCAAGCAAAGAGGTGAGAATCTTAAGAATTTTTTTAAATAATGTTCCTTTAAAATAGAGAAGTAATCAAGACAGTGATTATTGTAGAAAGTGCCTTTCTATCTTGGACAGAAGGTACACTGCCCTCTGGGGAAAAAAAAGGAGACCTTACAATTGATGATAGCAAACCAGTAAAAATTCAGTGTGTGGAGTCATTAAGTGATACTGGACACATTTTCCTGGAGCAATCTAATAGGATGTGAGGACAGCAGAGCATCACTTATACAAGGCCAGAACAACTGTGATTTTGTTGATAGAGTGTCCTCACCAGGGCATTTCAGGCTTCAGGAATGTTCCATGCTAACAATAACTATCTTTCTGAAGCTGTGAACAGCCCTGAAAATGAATATGAGCTCTTGCAGCATAGAAATGAGGAAGTTCAATTTCTGCTGAATCATTTTTCTCTGTCCTGGAATAAAATAGCCAGGACAGATGCAAGGCAGTGAAAGAACAGGAGCTCCTGAAGTTCTATGCATATCAACAAATATCAAAACTACAGTCCCTCCATCTTTATATGTAATATGGAATCTGTTGTAGAAAATCAAAATAGCACTTTTGAGCATTATGGAACTCATTTGCAAAGCATGGCCTCAGTTTGGTCAAGAGTATTTTATGACTGTTACTAGTACATGTCTGTGTGAGAAGTTACATTTGCTAAACCTGTAACTGGGGCAGAATATTATCCCCATTATCCAGCTTAAAAAACTGGAAAACAAAATGTGATCTTCCCAAAGCCAGAGGAAAAAATGGCAGTAGAACTGAGATTCTCGAAGCCCAGCTCAGGATATCTACCTGCCACTGATTTCTCCATAAAACTGAGAATCCTAATTTAAGGGGGAAAAAAAACTTTCAGGCAAAGCTCAATGAATAGGTTCCTAGGTGTCTTAGGAACTTATTGCCTGATCACCATGCTGAGTGCCTTGCAATCTTTAATGTAACCTTGCAACTAGGGCTGTGCAAAACAGCATCATTCCACTTCGACTTCTGTTTCAATGGAAGTATTTCGTTTTGAATTTTGTTTCATTTCGAAAGCACTGTTCCATTTCATTTTGTCAACTCTTTGGCTGTTTTGATGCCGTTTCAATGTTTTGCCCATAGCCAGTGCCGGGAAGATTGGTGCTGCCACTGGCCCCAGCCAGCAGCACCAGCCTCCTGTGATCCAGGAGGCAGATTGTGGATCTACACCCCTGGGAGCAGTCCAACACAGCCCCTGCAGACATCCCAGGTGTGTGGGCAAGCCCCCGATCTGCCTGCTGGATGACAGGAAGCTGGCACTGCAGGCTGGGGCCAGTGGCAGCACCGATCTTCCCAGTATGGGCTGCACCCAACCAGCAGCACCAGCCTCCTGTCATCCAGCAGACAGATCACAGCCTCTTGTCATCCAGCTTGCTCGCACCCCCAGGAGGGCTGCAGGAGCTGTGCCAGACTGCTCCCAGGGGTGTGGACCCTGATCTGCCACCCAGATCACAGGAGGCGGGTGCAGCCACCTGGAGCCAGTGGCAGATGGGCCTGGGGCAAATCAGCTTGTGTGGGGACCCGCCCCAGGATCGGGGTGTGGACTAGTCCCTGCATAAGCTGATTTGCCCTGGTCCCTGCACCTTCCTCGGGTCAGCTCTAATGATAACTAAATGAAAGGTTTCAAAGCAGCCTCAAAATGAAACAAGGCCAGTTGAAATGTTTCAAAAGTTTTGAAACATTTTAAATTTTGAAGCAGCCTGGTGGTGGGAGGCAGGGGAGAGCCAGGGCTGCATTTCAAGCAGCTCTGCAGCCCCATGCGGCTCAGCCCCATGGGGAGCACAGCCTTAGTTCTCCCACCTCCTCCAATGGTGCGGGGCCCGGGGAAAATCAGCTAATGCAGGGACCCACTACTGCCCTGATCCTGAGGTGGTGGCAGGTCCCTGCACAAGCTGATTTTCCCCAGGCCCCGCACCATAGGAGGAGGTGGGAGAGCCAGGGCTGTGCTCCCCACGGGGCTGAGCCACATGGGGTTGCAAAGCTGCTTGAAACGCAGCCGTGGCTCTCCCCTGCCTCCCACCACCAGGCTGCTTCAAAATTTAAAATGTTTCAAAACTTTTGAAACATTTCAACTGGCCTTGTTTCATTTTGAGGCTGTTTTGAAGCCTTTCATTAAGTTTCGGTTTTGCTGTTTTGAGCTCAAATCGAGTTGAAACAGGGTCAAAACGAAACAGCTGGCAAAGCTTTACACAGCCCTACTTGCAACACTGTTGTGAGGTGAAAAAGAACTTTTTTTTTAATTTGGAAAAAGTTCATACAAGTAGTCTTTGATGAAGTAAATAATTAATCCCAAATCTCCTGACTCCACTCATATTGCTGTTGCAGTGTTCCTTTTGGTCCTTATTTCTATGCTGTTGCTCTTCTTTATTTTCTTTGTTTTTAATAATATTAAGCAAAAACATTTGATTTGTGTGTGTTTAGGAAAATGAAACAAATACAGCCAAGCAAGTACAGGAAATAGCAGTATCCCAGAATCCTGAGGAAGTGACCACACATTACAATCTTACAGCCATGGGAATATTACTTTAGGAGTATTGTCTTGTAAATATGTCCTTGAAGCCTAAAGAGTTTAAGTCAGGTACTTTGTGACTTCATAACCTCATCCTACAAAGCAGAGGTATAAAAACTTAAAAATGAGTTCTCTCTCTTATAATACTGGTAAGAGTATAATGCAAGTATAATTTAGTATGTAGGGGTAAAATTTTGTGTTTTGGAACTGAACTTCTTTGAAAAATAGTGTTTACCAGGATGTTCATAGGTCAGTGAGCATTAGTGATTTAAATGCTTGCATATATGGGATGTGATTAGATGGTCAAGATTTTGAAATTTTCTTTGTCCTTTTCTTGTGTCCAGATCTGAAACTGAATGTAGGGCTAGATAATTAAAAGTAGTAGTAGTAGGCTCCTTGTTTTTTCTGAGAGTTAAGTATATTAATATTTTTACAAATGTAGCCCATCATCCATACAGATTATGCATATTACTATAATTTTTTATTTTTAGGATTTTTGGAGGGTGTTTCTTCTGCTTTCTGAATTACTCCCCCCAAGCTGCACATCAGTCCTCAAGGTTCAAGGTTCTGGATAGAATCACATATAAATACAAACATATCAGAACATGGGGCCATCTTCCTATCATTTCCACTTCCAATTCAGGGTATGACTGTCCAGAGAACATGAAATATATTCAACCCTGAATCATCTCATGGAATGGTACATTCAACATCCTATTGAATAAACCTACACTTATTTCTTCCTATCAAACAACCCCAATCTTGGTTACAGACCAGTTTAACAGATCAGACCTAATATTTCCACATATCACATCTTGGATGTTAGGTGGCTAAGCCTGGAAGATAATTGTTTTTGGTGAGATACAGAACATTTTCAGTCATTTGCTATTTTGCTTCTGCCCTGCACCTCCCAGTTTTTTTTATTTTTCGGTATGCACTCCTCACCATAATATTCACTTTGTGGATTTAGAAATGAACAATGTTAACTTATGAGGTAAGTAAACAACTTTAAGATAGCATGACATCTCAAGGTCACATATCTAACATCAGCTAATTTACTAGTGAAGACAAGCCCTTTAAGGTCTGTTTCTGCACTGATTTATATCTCTTAAAAAATCTCATTCAGTATAACTGACTGTTTTAATTATATATGTAAATGTGCAATTTCTTTAAATACTAGCAAGTTCTTGGAGTCAGTGATATCTTGTGGTGATGAATTCCACACATTAATTATGTGATGTCTACAAAGTATATATATTTTTATTAATTTTAATCCACCTTTGAAATTTCATACATGTCCCTTTGATTTTGTGTTATAAAGGAGAGTAAATGGAAGCACTCAGTTTGCCTTGTTTTAGCATTCACTGTTGTATCTCTCTCTCTCATATGCAATCTAAGATATCTCTGCTTTAAGCAGTCCCATTATTTTCCAATCTTTTTCCACATCTTTGATTACCTTTTTACTCCCCTCTGGAGCATTTTGGTCTCTGCCACATCTTTTTAGAGAGTATGTGGTCAAAGCTGAATAAAGCTTCCAGTGAAAGGTGTACCATTGTTTCCTATAACAATTATAATACATTAATTTCTCCTAACCAAATAACTTCTATTTGACTGTAGGAAAAAAGTTCAGCTTAAGCCTCCTGACATGGATCTATGGCTACATTATGTCATGTGAGTGATAGATTTCCATTTCTTAATTGGCTCCAGCTTCACCTTTTCACCTTTTTTTCCATCCTGCTTATTGCCTGTTTGGACTATATCCTCAGAGAAAATAAGGAACATTCTAGTTGAAGTTCAAGATCCCTTACTTTACTTTAAAAATATAGAGCATTGCATTGTTTGAATCAACAGCATAAGCAATGACAAAGAATATCTACAAATTGGTGGCCAAGTGACCTGATGAAATAAGGATTGCAGATTTAAACACAAGGAAAGTTAAGAGGGCAAGAGCATGCCTCATTTATGCATGTAATTTTCATGACTATGTATGCACATTGGGTAATTTTTAGCACAAATGAGCACTGGTATTTGCATACACATTTATCCAATTAGTATGTGCAATCAATGTAATGTCATGCACAAATTAGCTGCACAAGTATGCACGGGGATTGCCCCACTTGTCTGTTCCTTCTGGGTCATTCTTCACCTCTTGTCTCTTTTCTGCCATGACTTTGATGTTGTTTGTTGTTGGGGGAGGGGTCCTTGGGGCCAGTAGCAGCCTTGCACATAGCCTGGTCTGTTCAGCCAGGCCAGACCCCCACCCCACCCCCACCTGAGGCCATTGCCCTCCCTCAGCAATTCACCTGTAGGGGAGTGCTCCTGTATGCTTCTGAGGATTTGTTGGGGCTTCAGCTGTTGCAGCCTAGGCCCCCTTTTCCTCTCTGACTGTGCCCTTCATCTTGGTCCATTGATCAAGACCTCAGATCCCAGGTATCAGCCCTGTCTTGACAGCTGCCCCGGATTGGTGGGGAAGGTTCTGCTTCATTATACCAGTCTCTGTCCCTTGGCCTGGGGACAACTTTGGACCTTTTTGTCTCTGTTGGGGCTCAGGTCCTGGCCTTCTCAGTTGCAGCCTGCCCCCGATAGGGCTGAAAAGCTGAAGTGCACCCTGGCACCCCTGTTTGTGGCCTCCTCTGCCCCTGTAGCCATAACATGGCTCCAGTCTGAAGTTCAGGTACAATAAGAAGACATGCCAGCTTCTTTGTAAGACAAAATAATCTCCCTCTTCAGGGTTAATGTTGCCTTCAGGCCCTACCTTTGTGGGAACCTTCCCCACACCCCTTGAGCCCCTAGGCCACTCAGGGGAGCATCTGTCCAACATCCCCTCACTCAGAAGAGCTCCCCTCCCTGCTGTAGACAGGACCATCCCTTGCATGCTCAGAGACTGTGCTTAAATCCCCCAAACCCAGTCTTCTTCTGGCCATGTGACTGAGTCCTCTGCACCCAATGACTAGATGTAGCTGATTGCTCCATTAACCGCCTAGCTTTATTAGTCCTGGGTTTGGTCCACCTGGGCTGCTTCTAGCTTCCTATCCTAGCCCTGGTTTTCCTGCCCTCTTTGGCCCCCCTAGTAACAGTGGCAGGGGTTCCCTGTTACAGCCTTTTGCACATGCAGTTGTATGCACGATTTGTCTGCAGGTCTCATTACAATATGTATTTAGATTTTATTTCAGTGTAATATCAAAAAGTCAGTGCCATATAAAAATGAGTTTTACATAAAGCTTTGCATTTAAAATTAAGACTATGTTCCCTTTTTTAGGTTTCAAGGAATTGAACACTTTGTTAGATTTGTTCCATCAGCTGCTACCTGTGGCTAAGGTTAGCTCATATTATATAAATTAAAATGACAGTTTAAAATTTAACTTGTCCTAAGTTTTAAATAAAAGAATTATATTTTTCAAATGGAAAACGGCACAAATTACATCACTTGGGTTGATTATTTACATATGACATGTATTATAGAGGAAAAAACATCCTTGTAGGTGACTACAGGCTTCAATGGTGATCAGCACTTCTCTTCAAAGATTAGAATATCACTATAGTGTGATATTACAAGAACAAAATACATATTTAGGCAAGTTGGTAAGGTATATAAAGCAAAAATACTTATTATGAGCAATATCAAAATTTTCTAAACAAATTTAATCTTATTATCCGTAACCTCATTAAAATAATATTTTTACATTTAAAAAACACACAAACTGTGTTCCAATTGTCACAACCCAAGGGTGTGATTTTTGTTTCTGTGTGCTTCGGCACTGCTGAATTATTTCCTGCCATTTGTAGCTTTCTTTGCAGGGTGCATTTCTTCGTTGCAACACAGAAATGCACGTTGCAAGGAGTTCCCGCCATTTGTATTCAGATTTGTGCCCCACTATTGGCCAGTTCTAAATTATTCCTACGTGGCGGCTAGCGATTGGCTTGCTAGCCGTATAAGAGGCTTGAGAGGTTTCCGCCCAAGTTGGAGATCTCCGGAGGAGAACCCTGCAAGGGGGGACTCCGTAAACATCTTGAGGAGAACTCTAGGTGCACTGCGGAGCCTATTGGACCCAGCGCATGTGCCTTAGAGCTGGCTATAGAGGTCTGATCAGCCTCTGGCCTCTCCCCGTCGCTGAGTGCAATCCTTCGACGAACCCCTCTTCCCTGCGTGCAAGTTCCACGGAGCCTAGCAAACTTCGTGTGAGTGAATCCAGAGCTCTATCTGAGTCCTTTGAAACTGGGACTTAAGCGAAGTTTTCCTGGAAGTTTTCCAGCCTGCACCGTGACCATCTTGGGTGTAAGTAAACAATCTTAAATCAACCATTAAGCATCCGTGCCTAATTCTAGCGTGCCGCCTGCCTTCCCCGACCCGGCGTGTCCGGGCTGCTGGCCACAGCCCACCGCGCGAAAAAAGGGCCTCAGACTGCTCCTGGCCCGCACACCGATATGCTTTCTAAAACCTTTCCTTTGGTAAAATGTCTAACCACTTCAATATGGATCAAAATATCTTGAACTGGAATTTGCAGAAATGAATTCAATGATATTTTTAAAAGTGTAAATGTACCTGAAATAGCATCTTTAAAGCTCTTCATTTTTAAAAGGTCAGTGAAAAACAATGAATTAAGTTGGTAATAGCAATATCTTATGTTACAATAGTAGAAATGAAGCAATAGTGGACTACGGCACATCTGAATTTTGCTATCGCATATCAAATAATTCCATAGTTGGTAGAACAGTAATAGAATTAATCGCTAATCATTTATGAATATTGTATGTGAGCTGATTATTGGAATGTTTACAGTATGAATGTTGCATTAGTTTAATTATAAGGGTTGTAAGAAGACAATCAGGAAATGAAACAGTGGCACAAAATAATACACCTCTTTAGCAAACACTTGAACTTGGAGCCTGACTCAACCTGCTTGAGAAGAAGAGCTGAAGCCTGGGAACTAATATCAACAAAAAAAAGCCCGGATGACTGAAAGTAACTCTCTTTCTTTTTAGGGTAAGATAGATTTTAGGGAGTTATTTGGAGGAAACCATATTGGTGTAGGCACACAGTGAGAGGTCTACAGAAGTTAATCTCGTCTTAGACCACCAGCACAAGATGGTAGGACTTTAAGTAAGATAGGCTGTTTAAATTCCTATTTCTCTAGATGATTTGTTCCTGCTGTTAAAATTAAACAACAGTAAACAATTATGTAGCAGTTTGAGTTGTTGTGTAAACATTTTTTATATGTAAGGTACTGTATTCCTGGGCCTAGTCTAAAAATAGGACAGCTGTATGCTTTCATCCAAGGGGAAATAAAGGCACAAGACTGGAGACCTGAAGGATGGATGAGGCACAAGATTGGGCACCAGACGTACTAAGATGGGGATAGAGGAGTAGCTGACTATTTGATTCTAATAGTAAAAAATCATAGAAGAAACAAATCAGATCCTATTCTTTAAGACCAAATGTTCCCAATGCTTCATTTCTTCAAATAATATTGAATATTGAATTATTAGCCTATTGATCTGACCTGGGCACTCCTCATATTGATATGCTGGATGTGCTTTCATTACATTGTTTTACTTCTGATTTTTTTTTTTTTTTTTTTTGCATTGCTCTCAAAAAATTTCAAATGTCAAAAAACCACTGTCTGTCCCTCCTCACTTAGGACAAGAAGTAAACCCAAGCAAAAGCATCACTGAAGATTGCAGCCTGGAGAGTGGTAAAAATGTTTTGTGTCCTTGCTAATTGTTTAGGGCCCATTTGAGAGTTTAAAATTAGCCTCAAGCTTCTCCTAAAAGGCAATCTTGAAGGTGAACATTTTTGTTGATGCTTCAGACAAAGATGATCCTGTTTGGAGCAGAGGATTAGATAAGATGATCTTCTCTAGTCCCTTCCAGACCTGATTTTCCTTTTTGCTTCCATGCAAATGAGCCCAGTAAAGAGAACAATATCCAGTGAAGGAGAGTAGACAATATTATTCAAGCAGAAAAACTGCTACTCCTAATTATCTATCTCAGGGGTTAGCAAACTATGGCCCCAGGGCCGGATCCAGGTCCCAAAGCAGCTGAATCAGGCCTAGGAAGTTCTGAACCAGTGCAAGGTAATGCAGAAGCTCGATCAGCATGCAGCCATCCCTTCTACAGCAGCCTTCTCAGCAGTCCTTTCTGCTGTTCTTTCATACCGGTGCTTCCCCTCACGACAAGGGGCTAGGTAACTGCAGCAAGGGAAACATAGGCAGGTCAAGATCCTGACAGTTGGAGATTTGTACCCTGTGGGAGGGAGCTGGCTCATAAGCTGTTGCCCTAGGCAGCAAAATGTTTCTGATCACCGATTTTTATACAGTATTTAGATGTTTTGAATTATGGTGGACATTTTAGGAATTCATAGGCAGATTATGTGGAGGAGCTGGTAGCAACCCTTATACTTGGTTTGCCTGATGTTTTCCAGGAAAAAGATATATTTTCCTGTAAGTTAGAAGCTCCAAGACCACCCTTGGTTGTAGTAGATAATTGAAATTCAGCAGGGGGACAACTCATTAAATGTTGTTTATTTTTAGCCACACTATAAGGTATTGAAGATCACCATTTCCTAATTCTCTTGTCTTCCACGTATCAACATTTTGATAAGGTGTCAAAATCTTTGAACTGTTCTAACACTGTGTCGCAGAGCACTGAGGTGCCCTGCTCCTAAAGAGAAGAGACTGCTAGGGAAGGGACCCAGAATAAGGAGCCCAGCTGTGGGTTGCTAGGGCAACTGGAGGGAGCAAGAGACCACAACTGCCAGCGGTCAGCTGACTGCAAGGGGCAGGGCCTGGCCCTTGTAAAGCCCAGGGACTGAGGCCAGGCTGGCAGTTTCCTGCCAACAACCATAGAGGAAGGAGTCCCCTGAGTAAAGATGCGAGGAGAAGCCTGATACAGGAGCAGCATCTAACATGGCTGGGAGACAAAGGGTCTCCGGTAGGAGTGAATGTTGTTATGGCCGGACGGCTTCAGTTTGAGTTACAGCTGGAGGGCTAGTATTTTGTGTTGCTGTTTGTTTATCACCGGTGGTTTGGGTAAGGCTATTAGGGGTTGGAGGAGGCCTCATAGGGGACCCACAGTAGTGTGGGGACCCCAGCACCAGTGAAGGTGCAGCATTTGGGGTGCACAGACCCCAGCCCCAGAGAGGGGGTGTTGAGAAGCCCCAGAGAAGGAGGTAGCAATGTGGAGAGCCCTGAGGAAGGGGGCAGTATTGCGGTGAAGAGCCCCAGAGGAGGGCGGCGCTACAGAGAAGGCCGGGGGGAGGGCACGGAGAGAGAGAGATGGGGCTGAGGACAGCCCGAGTGCCAGAGGGGGCATGAACACCAGAGGGAGGGACAGAATAATGTCCATTACATCTGCGAGGCTTGGGGCATGGTATTGGGGTGGTAGGAGCCACACATATCCCCTAAGGCTAGAGTGCCCTGGAAGCACCCATTTGTAGAGCAGGACCCATGAGGGGTCCGGGAGTTCACCGGACAGAGACTACAATGAGAAGTGACCAAGAGGGCATAAAAAGGCAGCCTCCCTAACATATTTCAACATCAAAGACATGGCGGGTGAGAAACTGAGGGTGCCCGTGGGCCAACTTGGCATGGGAAGGGGGCCTTAAGGAGATCGTGACCCTCCTGTAGGACCCAGCCTGTGACACACTGGCTTGCCAATTTAGCTTCAGCAGTATAAGCTGCTCTGAGAAGCCCTCAGAGAGGAGGCTGCCCAGCTGTTATCTGAGTAGATGTCGCAATGGAAAAGACAGTTGGCAGGCAACCTGGTCCAAACCCAGCATAAGACTTAACAGCCAGTATCTCCACTGTAGGGCACTGCAGGGAGCTGAAGCATGTCTCAAGGGTTAATCTGTTTTAAGCACTGACCCAGCCACCCATTCATTCAATTAATGGCATGCTAAAACCAGGAATAGGTGACAAAGTTATTACACAAAAGATGTGTAATAAGTTTCTGGCTGGTTTCTATCACACCTTTAATTAAACCTATGGCCAGTTCTCCTAGCTTCCAAAGCATACTCCTATGTGCTCCAGAGGCTGGAAGCACTGGTCAGCTGATCAGGGCTCCCAGCTGAGGGAGCACAATGAGCTTCCTAAGCTGGGATGCCTGATCTGCTGACAGCCCCAGTTGCAGGACTGTGGGCCACCCTCCCATGATTTCTCTATATCTACTACTAACTGGTGTTAATATTCTGTATCCTACACAACTCTTATTATTAAACAATGTCTCATCTCACTTGTATAAACATCATTAACAGTAATTAATACTAATATCAGAGAGGCAAAGTCAGATCCATTCCATTTAGCTAGAGTACCTTTCAGAAAGTACATGCTGTAACTTTTTCTTCAGTTATGATGTAAAATAGGGCTTTTCCCTGTTGCATTCTGTATCTTTCACTAATGACTAGTTCTTGGAGGATCCATGTTGCTTTCTGTTATATTTACAAAAGTTAGTCCCTTAGTTCAAATTATTGATGTTTATGCTGCTCAACTGATAGGTTCAGCATTCAAATTCTCAATAAGATGAATGATAAAGGGCTAATTTTGTTTTGTTTTTAAAAGTAGATTCTGGTGTACAGTTTATCTTAAAAGAGAGCTTCCAAAATTGACAGGAAATGCAAACATCAAGTTGTACTGGGGACTTGAAATTTCTTTCTTCGAGTTTGTCCTCACAGTTTGTCCATGGAGAATGGTTATGCAGAATTCATCAAGGTTATGCAGTGCATGAAGTCACTGCCTATAGGACCCTGCTTCACTTATGTACTCTAAAACCATCATGTTCACTGTCCAATATAAGGCAGACAAATCTAATAGCAGGATTGAAGCCTTGGACTTCAAAAATGCAAATTTCAACAAGCATAAGTCACTAGTAGGGCAAGTGCTTTGGGACCAGGAACCAAAGGCAAAAGGTATGCACAAAGAGTGGTTGTTCCTTAAGGACACAATCCTTAAAGCACAAAGAAAGTCCATTTCCATGCATAGAAAAGGTAACAGAAGGGCTAGGAAGCCCTCTTAGCTAAACAGGGAAATCACAGTGTTCTTAAGAAAGAAAAAAGAGGCTTATAAACAATGGAAGCTTGGGGTGGATCCCAAGAAAGACTATTCCACGACAGCCTGCATTTGCAGAGAACAGATAAAAAAGGCTAACTAAAGCAGTGACTGGACTTAGATTAGCAATGGGAATCAAGGACAGTAAGAAGTCCTTCTTTAGGTACATAGGGAACAGTAGAAAAACAAATGGTAGTGTGGGGCCATTGCTCAACAACTCAGGAGAGCTGGTTACCGGCACCCAGGAGAAAGCTGAACTCCTGAATGACTACTTCACCTTGGTCTTTCACCGGACCAAGGGGAAAACAATGTCAGGTAGAGTACAAGATGAACACGGTACGAATAATCACCTTCCTACTATTACCGTATAACTGGTATATGACCAATTAAAAAAAATAGACATATACAGGTCTGCGGGACCAGATGATCTTCATCCAAGAGTGCTGAAGAAGTTGGCCAAAGTCATTACAGAACCACTGGCAAAACTCTTCTACAACTCATGGCACTCTAGAGAAGTCCCTAAGGACTGGAAGAGGGTCAATGTTGTGCCCATCCACAAGAAGGGCAGGAGGAAGGACATGGGTAACCATAGGCTGATCAGCCTAACTTCCATCCTATAGAAAATCCTAGAAAAGTTCATCAAGGAGTCTATCTGTGATAAGCTTGCAGAAGGTCTGAATGACATCCAGCATGGTTTCATTGAGGTTGGTAAGGCAAGACCTGCCCGCACCTCCTTCTATGACCACCTAACTTGCCACCTCTAAATGAGAGAGCAGGTTGACATTATATACCTTGACTTCCAAAAGGCCTTTGATCTTGTATCCCACAATGTTCTTGCAAGAAAATTGGAGGATTGTGGGCTTAACTCCGAGACAGTCAGATGGGTGAGAAACTGGCTGCAGGATAGGACCCAGAGAGTCATATTACCTGTCCCCCTCCCTGATAGGTGTCCTCTTTTTTGAAACTGGAAATATGGTGACCCTAAATTCAATATGAGCTCTGGGCTAGGGACAGACATTCAAAAAGCTTGAGCCTGAACTGATTCAGTCTTTGCAGGTTAGTCTAACCTGGTTAGGCTGAACCGGCTTGTATCTAGAGAGACACACTCTCTGGACTGAGGAAAATCGGGCACATGCCTGCAGTGGTTCAAGTTAGAAGATGGGGGGGTGCTAGAGCCGCCCTCCCTTCTCTTTCAAACTCCTGAGCTGAGGGGTGTGTGGCCAGGCCCTGGTAGGATGCTTTGATTAGAGACATCTGTCTTCACCATTCCAGGCTTTTCCCAACTGACTACACAAGGGGGGAGGGAGTGTTGCCAAACCCCAGCCCCCTGCTAGCACTCTGAGGCAAGAGAGGATGTGCAGTGCATGCATCTGTTGATTATATGGAGCTTTCCAATCTCCCTCCCTGCTTCTTTATACTGTATGCAGCAAACTGACAGGCAAGCAAACCAGCAGGGGGATGATAAGTGTTTATCACCCCATCAGAAAAACAATAGCCTCTCTTCATTAGTTCAAACTCTTCTTAAGCAGCTTATCAGCTGCCCTGTTGAATAGCTCCAAAAAGCCCTAAGCAGTCACTGTTGTGTCTGCCTGTCCCAGTGAAATTGGAGGGTCCATGGGGCTGGAATCATTGCTGAGGGCGCAGGGGTATTCTTGCTTAAGCAGTGAGGGAGGGGGGAAGAAGGGCAGGAGGAAGCCAGGCAGACCCTGCTGTGCCTGCAGCCTCTGACAAAGCTCCTGCCAGGGAGCATGCTGGGATGCTGGGGGAGTCAGGTTTACCTTAAACCAGCAAGAGGTCTGGGACAGACATTGCATAAACTGGTTTGAGCCAAATCAGTTAAGTCTGATACTACATTCAACCAGGTTTATCTCAAACTGGTTTCAGCCGTTTTCAAACTGGTTTATGTGCACTGAGCATTGGTTCTTGTAACCCTGGGCACAACATACATGCGCCCTCATCTGAATAATGGGATCCTGGGGTACCCAGTAGCTGGTAGCCCTGCTCAGCCCCCCTGAGAAGCTGCTGCAGTGCCCCCGAGCAGAGAGCCTCCCCTTACAATCAAGCACCCTTGCAGACAATTCTCAAACTATTTATAAGATTTAATTATTTACATCATAATAAATAATCATTAAATAAGCACATGGATATACTGTCTAATAAACCCTCAAGAACTTATTTACACAGTCTCTCACTTGCACATGGTGTACTGGGGATCCCGTGTGCACTGCCCCTGGTGGGGTATCTCAGGGAGTGGGACTGTCTGTGTCCCTGCATGTGGTCTGTGGATGCTCCCTGGTGCTGGTGTCCGCCTCTATGCTCTTGGAGACTCCAGGCAGCAAGCAGTGGCTCCTCTTCTGCAGTTCCTGCAAGACAGCCTCCCCCTGCCTTTGACCCCCTTCCCCGGCTCTGCTGTGAACAGTGTCTGGCCTGCAGGCTGTAGCAACCCTCCTGACCCACACAGCCTCACAGCCCTGGTAAATGCAGCCCCTCCCTGGGCTTTGCCTGCCCCTGGGGCCCCTCACCCATCAGGGAAACTAGGGCAGACTCCGGCAGTCCCCCCCAACCTCCCAGCTCTGCTGTGCTCACCTAGCCACACCGGCTGCAGTCAGGTCTCTCCAGGCTTGGAGTCTCCACACAAGCAGTCCCTGCCTGATCCTGCCACCGCAGCCTCCCGGGCCAGAGAGAAGAACTGGATACTGTATCACACTGGATACTGTGTCACTCCCGTTGCTGCTTCTGCTGCTGCTTTCGCAGGGCTCTCTCAGGGGCTCTCCGAGGGATCACTGTGTTAAAACTCTGAATCCGGTCTCCAGCCTGTCCCTCAGCCCCTCTCTCTCTCTTGTTCCCTCCTGCGGGAAAACTGCTCCCCACTTTTATCCAAGCCTCTCAGCCAATCCCAGCTCAGGGCCCTTCCTGGGCTTTTGCTAATGGCTCTATTTCAAAACTTTGCTGGGGTTACATCACCCCTCCCACTCTCAACAGGGCTGCTTCCAAAACAGCTTCACTTGCTCTCAGAGCCTACAGTGTCCCCTCTGGGACAAACTCTGTCTCTCTGCCAGGCAGCTCTTCCCATTCTGTTCAGGTGGGTCCATTTTTTAAAGGCTGCTACATTCTGTTACAGGTTTAAACCAGTTTCTGATCGCTTAAACCAGTTTATGTGTAATGTCTGTCCCTAGCCTGGATGTACAGACCCCATGAAGGAGGAATGAGTAGAGATTTGGCAGTTAAACCCTAATCCCAATTCTGCCACAGATTCATTGTGTCCTTTGGGGCACATTACTTTATTGTGTCTGAGTTTCCCCATTTGCAAAATTGGCATAATCTACTTTATCTCCTATAGGAGTTGGGAGAATACATTCAAGTAGCATTTACAAGACACTTAAACTGTGGAGTTAATGCCATAGGAAACACCACCAGAAAATAAGCAACTCTGTATTCAGAGCTGCATTCTGGGTATGCATTAAATAAAGCATGGGGACTACACAGTAAATAATGAAGATTATAAAAAATATTGAATAGCTGCCTCATTGACAGTGCACTATCCATCCTGCACACTAACTATGGGCAGGGGAGATGCAGTGGAAAAATATTATCTGATCGTGTAATTGAAGGCTGAATGATAATGTATGCACACGGGAGTATGTACGGATATTTGGGGAAGTTAGATTGAGTTAAAAATAGCCACCCAATCTAAGGTAAATTGGGATAGGACCTAATGGAGAGGGATCGAAGAGGCAAACTGGATCTATGGGGGATCAGGGAGATTGTGGGGCAAGCAGGGCTGGGGGGGCAGGTGGGGTCTGTGGGTGGGATTGGGCGGGGCAAGTAGAGGGACCAGGGAGACCAGGGGAATTGGGAGCTAGTGGGGTCTGCCTACTGGATTGCAGGGGCAAGGGGGATCTGAAGGCAGGATCAGAGGAGCAGGCAGGGTCTGTCGTGGGAGTGTGGGGGGTGATAGGGTCCAGGAGGGTTTGGTAGGATCAGGGAGATTCATGATGGGGCTTGGGTGGATGGGGATGCTCTCTCCTCCCACACCCTGGGACCAGGGACTATTTATAACTTGGCAAATTCCAACCCCCAGACAAACAATCCCCTACAATAAACAAACCCTCCCACCCTGCCCACTCCTCCCCCCAGCCTGACTTGCTTGGCTCCTGGCACTGATAAACACCAGTCAAACCAGCACCAGAAGCAGCTTGTGAGATTGGGGGGTGGGGGGGAGGTTGGCAGGTAGTGAGTTCTGGCATTAGTTTTTGAGTGCTTGATTCTACAACCTAGCTAGCTTTATTTGCTTATATTTTATGTAACTTAAAACAAAGAACAAGGATCATGTGGATTAAGTCTGACCTTGCTAATTTCAATGGATTTGAATGATATAGTGACTCTGTTCTTGCAGGTAAAAAAAAAAAGATGAAGACAAATCTTGCTCCAGAGAAGTGATATTTTGTAGTGGTGAGGGAAGAAGCTGAGAGTCTATTTAGCTGGCACATATCAATTACATGATATAGAGTTATAATTTGTTCTGTACTCAGAGCTTTGTATGCCATTTTAAAAATAAATAAAATCAAGTATTTAATTTCTTGCAATTCTAGATGCAATTATGAAAGTTGTGTTGCATCTGCTTGAAAATTTGGTCCAAAATGCCTCCTTTTGGACACACATCTTCCTAGTCACTCTTGCTGCTCTAAATATCTTTGACTTAGAGATGAAAATGCCTGCCTGGAATTCTGTACACTTCCTGTCTGCATTTCACAGGGGTAACACTGTTGTTCATTCAGATATTTAACAGTACCATGGTGTGTTGCCAAAAAGGAAACTTTTATTATGACATGTGCCCTCTCTGCTCACAACCAGAGTTTTGAGATTCAGAGATTTTTATTTAAATTCTTAAGTTAACCATCCTTGCCTTATACTGACACCTGCTGGGAAAGGAACAGTGTTAACCTCCTAGTAGTATCTTTGTCATTTTGTATCTTAGTTAAATGGTTAAACTAGAACTCATTACTACATATACCACTGTTTAACTTCTGGAAACCCACTGTTTAAATTTACATCCTTCTCATTCCTAAAGGAGAATAAGTTAAAATTAATTTGTAATGATTCAGCTGATTCCATGAAAAGTCCAGAGTAGATTGGACCTAGAATTTACAGTGGGCACATCTACATGAGATGCTTTACTGCTCAGAAGACTAATGTGCTGTGCAGTAAAGCATCACTGTCTACATGTGTCCAGCAACTAAGGTGCAGAAGACTAATTTAGTGTACTGCTGGATAGTCCTATCAGATACAAGTGGTATCCAACAGTGCCATAAATTAACGGACTTAAATCCAAGTGTAGATGGTGACATCAGGATTAGTTTACTCCAGGTCAAATTGAGCCAGCATATATTCAGTCACATTAATTGCACATCTAGATATGCCCAGTGATTTTTCACAGATACTAACTAAAAAGTCTGAGGCAAATGCTGCCTCTAAAGCATTGGTTCTTAATCTGTTTAGGTTCAAGTTACCCCTTGTTCAGCTTGATATGCCCCTTGGAAAATGACAATTCTTAGTCTTCATTAATTTTTTTGACTTCAGAAAATTTATTGAGCAATTCATCTGTTGTAAACAACTCAGAAATGCCACAACAGGGCAGAATGGTTTTAACACTATGGATTCCTATTTGAAATTTCTGGATTTATTTTTTATCATGTTTGCATGCCTAAGAATGCTAACATTGTATGGCAACCTTTGGCATCCTTGAAAGGATCTCAAGGCACCTCAGGGTGCCATTGAATCCTGGTTGAGAATCAATGGTCTAGAGTAGATTCAGAACTCTTACTGAGGGGACCACATTTTAGCTTGCTGAACAGGAAACTTTTAGCATCCAAATTCTGATTTGTAGCATAGTGGTCAATATACATAATTGGTTGGAACAGATTTCCTTGTTGCCTCATGGGTAAGTAAATAAAAACAATTTAATTGAACAAGAATTCGTCTGTATATCTCCTGTAAAAGAATAGTGGTAAAAGTAAATCTTTGACTCCGGCCTTGAGTTTAACAAATTAAAGACAGGATCAAGAAATTAAGGATGGGATTGATGGATGCATTCAGGATTGGTATAACTGTACTCTCACTGATATCAGTGGTAAAAT
This sequence comes from Alligator mississippiensis, assembly GCF_030867095.1. Classification (NCBI taxonomy): domain Eukaryota; kingdom Metazoa; phylum Chordata; order Crocodylia; family Alligatoridae; genus Alligator; species Alligator mississippiensis. Next base: position 55,939,555 of record NC_081831.1, read on the forward strand.
CTTGACATATTAGTCCATGAAAAAGCTTTTAATAAAGTAAGTGGGATCAGGATTTCAGTCTTCCTTTGTTCTTGTTTTTGTCATCTCTTGCTGTTCCCTATCCCTACTTTCCATTGTTTTAGTTACAACGTCAGACTATGATTATCTCCCCTCAATGCCTTTTTCTTCCAGTTCCTAATTTTCTTGTCCTTACACTGAAACTGGCCTTCAAGAATTGCCCAAAGAAAGAGATAGTCAAAAGAGTCAATAGGTTTTCAAAGGTCACCCAAATGTAGTTTTTCTTTCCATTTCTTTCTTCCCTGTGGTTTTAGCTTTCTATTTGTGTTTGGGAAAAAAGAATAATGTAACTTTCAAAAAGTCCTACAAATGTCTGTACAGGCTTGTGCCAGTAACATAGGTTGATTTCCTCACTCCTCCTTTTAAAAATAATGTTCTATTTTTTCCAAATACATGAATGAGAGGTTTTTTACATATTTTTTTAGGTATAAACACTTCAGTTTACAGAAAAGTTTGTATAGTTCAGTTCACATCTACTTTCTCTTTATAATTTATCTTCTGGTTTGCAGGAGGAGAAATAGCCTGACTAAAACAGAGATCTCAGTTGGAATCATATAGTCATTAAGACGCACACATTTTTTCATCACTCCTCCATTGTCATGCTGAGCAGAATATCTCAATATGAATTGGTTTGCAGGACAGGTTGGAGTAGCATAAAGTCAAGTAATATTATAAATATCTCATAAGCCCTTTGATTCTGAATTGTTTGATGCCACTACAACCACTCTAGAATCCTGAAATCATTGGTGGATATTTCAGATAATATTTTAACATCAAATGAGGGACCAGATGAAGGTGCTCCACTTTGGAGTGCCTTAGGGAACTCGTGTGCCCTAGGGTTAATATGTTGCATGGTTGGGGTAGGCTGAAATAACTCAGCCTCTCCCCCAGGGCTGTCTTCAGGAAGGGGGAAGGGATGGGTGATGGGGAGTGAGCTGCCAGCTGAGGTTTGCTTGCCCTGAGCTGCAATTGGAATGGGTGGATTAGAGCCTCCCCAGGCCCCCCCCCCCCCAGATCAGACCAGGCAAACCCTAGCCAGCAGCTCATTCCCCCTCCTGCATCTCTTCTCCCTTCCTGCAGACAGCACCAGAGCTGGGATGGCAAGGCCAGGACTCTGGGAGAGGGGCAGCTCCTCATCTGCAGGCAGGCTCCTTGGGCTCCTGCAGGTAAGCTTGATTCCACCCCACCTCAACCCTATAGGTGAACATCTGTTGGGTTGGGGAAGGGGGTAGAGCTCTAACTCATGGAACTTTATTTAAAGTGAGGGCCTGCATGTCCATCAGCACCTCATTTTGACTTGAGGTCTGGAAAGTATGTCATATTTGCAGGTATAGGAACCTCTACCCTATTAAGATAATCAAAGAAAAAGTGAAAATCACTGACTGTAACTACCTACACAGGGAAAAAGTACCTATCATTATTCTAATAGACAAAGGCATAACAAAGTCCAATGATTGGAGGGTCAAACTAGAAAAATGTAGACTTAAAGAAAAATGAAGTTTTATTACTGAAGGCAGTTCACCATTGGAACAGCCTAACTCAGGATGGAGTAGATACTATATCATATGAGTTTCTGTCAAGATTAGTTATCTTCCTAAAATATAGGCTATAGTTCAAATACAGGGTGTTCAGATTATTATTGAATTAAATTATTTGTCTTGGGTTATGCAGTCAGTCAAATGACAATCATAGTTGTCATTTCTGCCTTAGTAATAAAAATGGCATCAAAGAAATGCCTTGGAACTTGCAGAAAGCCAGTATAGAATTCTCTTATATGCTTGCATAAATTAATACTAAAACACCAGCCAATTCAAGAGGCTTTCTATATAAAGTTAGGCTTTCTTTGGCTCCTTTCAATATGAAGAAGTGCTCTGTTGAAACCTTTTTCAGTGAGTGGAGAACCAAATATTGGCAGGTAAGTTAAATTGTTACCCATAGAAGCATATCATGGAACACATCTCTATTTTAAAGTGGCTGTGATTGTGTCAGCTGCCCAGATGAAGCTCAGTTCTCATTCCCTTTTTTTAATCATAGAAAGGGAATCCTTCCAGCTATCCAGAGGTGAAGTTTTACTATCAGAGCAGAAAATGATGATGAGAGCCACCCATATAACTACTGATGATAAGTTTCTTTAAAAGAGTCATCTCCTATCCCTGAAGGTTCAAAGCAAATCCCATTTCTTTGTGCTTGGCTTTTAAAATTATTTCAGGAATGCTGAGAGCAGCAAAAATCAGCCTGCTTGCCCTTGTAAAACTGATGCTGCCTTAACACTTACACTTTCTTTTGCCCAAAATATATTCTTTTGTGATCTACTCATTAGAAGCATAATTGGATGATTGCAGATATTGCACCTGATGAAAGTGTGGAGTTCCTTCTGGGCATACCGGATACATAGTTCACAGAAATAAAAACTGCATATGTAGCATTTAGATATTTTCAAAACTTTTTTAAAAAGAGAAAAGAAGTGTGCTTGTTTTCCGTCCTTGTCCTCAGTTAAGGGTTGTCAACCACAGGTAAGTGTACCTCCAGGGGTACTTAGAAAAGGCATAGGGGTACACACGGGCAGGCAGGCAGGCAGGGACAAAGCACACCCTAGGGTGCGGTGGTGGCATCTCCCCCAGTGCATTCTCACAGTTTGCCTCTTACCCAGGGAAGGGGGAGGAGGAAGAGAGTGCTGGGTGCCACTGGCCCCACATGGCACACCACAGTGCCTCCCTCTGCTTGCTCTCTTTTACCCCCTTCTTGGAGAGCAGCAAGGGTCTGAATGGTGGTGGGGAGGGGAGTGTGCTTCTGTGCCCACTCCCAGGAGCAGGGCCAGAGGTGGGCAAGGGCAGTGGCACTCCTCTGTGGGCCACACAGGCACCACCTGGCTGGCCAGATGTGGTAGCAGCCACTGCTGTCGACAGCCATCACCCTGAGCTGCCATCATGCCTGCACCACTTTCACACAGCCGGTTGCACATGCAGCTCCGCCGACTGCTGATGGGTGGTGCATGATTGCCCGGGTGTGAGGCCCCTCAGCAGCCTGCAGAGAAAAACAGTGCAGGCGTGGCAGTGGCATGAGGCACTACATGGTGGTGATGGAGGCACTGGTGGTGGGTGCCACGTGCAAGCCCCCCCCCCAGTGTTGCCACTATGCACATCCCTGGGAGGGCATGGGGGGCACATGTCCCCGGATCTGAATGGGATGTTACTGTTGGCCAGGGCCAGGGCCAGGGCTGGGGCCAGTGCCAGAGCCAGGGCCGGGGCTGTGCTGGGCCTTTCTTGGCCGGCGGGGATGGGCTGCTCTGCACTCAGGCTGTGCAGTGGAGGCACTGGGAGAGAGGTTAGGAGAGCTACAGCGAATTCTGGAGTGGCTGCAGCCTCTCCTGTAGACCCGCTCTTGGTGTCACTACTGCCTGCCCTGAGTGCAACCTGGCCCAGTTGCCTGCCAGAACAGCACGGCGCTACCCTGGCCCTAGCCTACCCCACGTGCAGATCCAGGGACATGTGCCCCACCATGCCCTCCCAGGGTGCGCACAGTGGCGGGAGCTGCCCCTTCCACCTGGTGCTCTCCAGACCAGCCACTTGCAGCTCCATCCTGTGCCTGCTCCACTCTGGCTGTGCAGCGCCTGCCCCAACCCCACTCCTTCCCTCATTGCAGAGGATTCAATCTACCTTTCCCCCCACCTTAAAAACCAGAAAAATGATAAGGGGGTACAGGAGTTTAATCTTTGAGGCAGAAGGGGTACACTTATTAAAAAAGGTTGAAAACCCCAGTCCTAGGTCATATGTAATATTTTTCTTTGAAGATTGAGAATCCAAAATACATTCCTATTTAAACCTTAAAAGTCTAATACTGCCATCCTAAAACAGTGAATATTGAACTTTAGTCAAAGGAAGTTTTTACCAAAGCACAAACTCCAGAAACACTAAAGAAATATATTTTCACTTTTCATAATCGCCGTTTAATAACAATAGAACAATGTCTATAATTATGAAAAAAGTACCTCTGGGTTGAAATTTTGACCCCATTAAAGTCAGTGAAAAAGTTCAGAGGGCTCCCATAGGCATCCAGGGAGTCAGTTCTGATGTGCTGGAAATCCAGCACATCAGAGCAAACTGGATTAATCGAGTCTGCTGGAGCACAGAAATAAATGCATTCCAGCAAACGATAGTGTCATGTGTATCAGCATTCCCACACTGAAAAATGGTGTTGGGGTGCTTTGAACTAAAGCTCGTTCGATGAACTTTAGTTCAAAGCACCCTACCGCTATTTTTCAGCGTGAGGGAAGCTGATACATGTGACGTTCTGGCACTTTTAATTAGTACGGCTCACTAATTAAAGTGTCCCTCCATGCCACCCAGAGCATGTGTAAAAATGCTCATACTGACTTCAATTATACAGTATTTTCTTCTAATAGGGCATGTCCTGACAAGCGTACGTGTGCAGTGTTTTCCACGGGACAAATAGCAGTGGCACATATTTGTGCCACTGCTATTTGTCCCTGGGCATGCCCCTGCATGCACACTCTACTGCAGAGCAAATTGACCTCTGGGACAGGTGCTGGCCCCAGCAGCCTTACCTTGGATCCTGGGGCCTCTGACCAGCCAGGCTGCCTTTCTGGCTGACCACACTACTGCTATGTGCACCATGCTGCTTCTTTTAGTGGCAGTTTTTTTGGCACCAGGATCTCCCAGTATAAAAAAACCCAAAAAACCCACTGTGCTGCAAATTAGCAGCACAGCAAATGGGTACACTTGCACCGCATGTGATTTGCAGTGCCTCAAATGGACATGCCTGTAGTGTGTAAAAGTCAAAGGTCCTCCTGAGAAAAATGGCTCATAAGCGGGGAACCTGGTTTTCTGTGATTTAAAAAAATCCCCAGTTTTTGTTTATTAAAGTAATCCCAAATCCACATTTTTCCATGATAAAAATGAAACACCACTATATATTAGTGGTGTTTCATTTAAATCATGGAAAAATGTGGATTTGGGGTCAATTTTTTTAGACTGAAAATTGGAGATTTTTTAAACCAGAGACAAGCAGGATCCCTGCTCATAAGACTAGCATGGTTCAGGTATACCAGTTTCTGTAGCCAGTGGCATACAAGGGACTGATGTGCTGTTTCATGTCCAGTTGTCTTTGAGCCCCTCACCCAGATGAACAGGCATTGATTATGCTGGGTTGTTTGAAAACAACCTTTGGCAAGAGCCTGGAGCAGGGTTTGAACTTGTACGATAGCAGAACACCTTGAAACACGCTTCTACTCTGGCAAAAATAGATTTAAACCTTTTTTAATATGAATAACTGGGTATGTCCTCGTAAGGCTTACCATACTTACCCAGATTATTTTTTGAAAATGTTTAAACAAATTGTGTATGTGTTTAGTCTAAATCTGGGTAACATCTTTAAACACTCAAATTTTATTATGAAACACATTTTGCAGTTTATTACCACCAGGGCATGTCTACACGTGCATTTAAGCATGCCTAAATTTAATGCATATTATCTTAATGAACATTAAGGTGATTTAGGCTCACGTCTACAAGTGCACTCATTAAAGCCATGTGTGTGGGTTGATGTGGGATTAAAGTTAATCCCAAATCAGTCCAAATACAGCGTTAATGTTCCTTAATGTAGCTACATGTGTGTTAATGAGCTTTAGCTATTTACACCTAAATTTGTTACCTGCTTTTGCAACTGTTTTAATCAACATTCTTCAGACATCTGCCACTGCAAGAAAAACTAAGCTTAGGATACCAAAGGAATAAATCAGAGTGACCACTGCTGTCAAAAGATATCATCCTTCATTTCAGGAACAGTTTTCATGAGCAAAACAGAGTTTTAAGTAGAATATTGTATAACATTGACACATAAACATAGGAATTATTTACTTTTCTTTAAATTTATAATTGATAATTAGCTGTAAAATGTTGGTTATAAATTTGGATTCTAATTAAATTTAACAATTTCATTTTTGGATAAAACATGTATAGGATATAAAAGGAAAGTCCCCAGGTGACCACGGAGTGAGTGAACAGGGGCAGCAAATAAGGCAGTTTGCAAGCAGTTCCCTGGGAGCAAGAGGAGCCAGGCATCAGATCCTGCTCTGGAAAGGTAAGTAAGCCAGGGATGTTTGTGCATTTGGCTTGCTGAGTATTTGTTTGGTGGGCTGCATATTTGGGCATGTGCTCTGAGCAGCTGGGAATGCTGCTACCCGGGTGATTGCTGCATGTGTCTGACAGAAGCCCTAACAAGGAGGGTGGAGCTAGTCCAGGCTCAGGAGGGCATAAAAGGACTCCGTAAGCAACCAGGGAGAGTGAAAACAAGGACGGCAAACAGGGCAGTTTACAAGTCAGTTCACAGGTCAGTTTGCTAAGCCTCTCTTTGAAGGGGAGTGGGCAAAATATGGCCTGAGGCATGTATTTGCCCACTTTGCCAGCAGAGGCTGCCCACAGGCTGGATAGAATCAATTGGGAGCCTGTGGCTGGTGGCTCTGGCTCCAGGCTCTGCTGGTGCGGTGGCAGATGCTGGGCAGAAGCAGCTCTTCCCACCCACCTGACCAGCACTGTGCACCAGCCTGGGAGACAAGAGTTCATCCTTGCAGTGCTGGATGGGTGAGACTGCTTCTGCACAGTGTCCTCCATGGAGCCAGCAGAGGCTGGAGCCCCACCTACCTGGCACTGTGCTGCAAAGGGCAAGGGATGGGTAGGGGAGAACTGAGTCTACTGCTCTGCTCCCCCAGCCCCATCTAGGGCCCGTACAGTGGGTTGCGGGGAAGGCCAAGACATGGTGGCATTCCCCCACCTGCAGCCATGCTGTGCAGGGATGCTAACATGACCTCTGATGCAGCGTACCTTTCAGCCCCATTCCTGCCTGCTGGTAGGCGGCATGGGGAGGAGCGGAGATAAGACGCTACAGCCCTGAGGGGGTTCCTGCTCCTGCTCCCACTGCTGCTCTGTTACCAGCCTCAGCCTGGCTGCAGAGAGCTCTCGTGTGTGTGGGCATGCATGGCCCTCAACAGCTCACCAAAACTCATAAAGTGGCTCTCCAGCCCAAATAATTGCCTACCGCTGCTTTAAGGTAAGTTCTTTCTTTAATTAAAAGTAACTAACCTACATATATTAAGTGTAAGTGGCTAAAACTCAGTAGTTAAATCAATACTTAAGCCCTTTCTTTAACTGGAATCCAGAGTGAGGGGGAGTTTGCCTGGAAACTCTCTCTCACCTTCCTTCATCGTAAGCTTGGTGAGAGAAAACCGGTTAGTGGGGGAAAGGGAATGTTTCTGGACCAAGGAGCAGTGAACAGGTCAGCTTACAAGGGATTTTGCTAAAGAAGGTCTGCTTGGAAAGAGGGGCAGGAAGAGAGAGGTGAAGGACTAAGAGACATAGAGAAATGACTTGGAAGATGTCACAATGCCAGAGCTACTGCCACTGCCAGCTCTTCCTCTCCTTGTACATGTGAGGTGTCTGTCCAGGCTTGACAAGTGGAGTGTCCCAGGGTTCAGTCCTGGGGCTGGTTTTGTTCAATATCTTCATCAACAATGGGGAAGATAGGATAGAGTGCACCTCAGCAAATTTTCAGATGACACCAAGGTGGAGGGAGTAGTAGATATCCTGGAGAATAGGAGCTTTGCCAGCAGATTGAGGGAAATGATTAATCCTCTCTATTCAGCACTGGTGAGGCCACATCTGGAGTACTGTGTCCAGTTGGGCCCCTTACTACAGTAAGGATGTGGACAAATTGGAAAGAGTCCAGCGGAGTGCTGCAAAAATAATTAGGGGCCAGGGCACATGACTTCTGAGGAGATGATGAGGGAACTGGACTTATTTAGTCTGGAGAAGAGAAGAATGAGAGGGGATTTAATAGCAGCCTTCAACTACCTGAGGGTAGAGCTACAAAGAGATGGAGTTAGATTATTCTCAGTGGTGGCAGATGACAGAACAAGGAGCAATAGACTCAAGTTGCAGCAAGGAAAGTTTAGGCTGGATATTAGAAAAAAATCTCTCACTAGGAGAGTAGTAAAGCCATGGAACAAGCTACAGAGAGGTGGTGGAAAATGGAGGCTTGGAGGCTTTTAAGTACTGACTAGAAAAAGGCTTGGTTGAGATGATCTAGTTGAGGATGGTCCTGCTTTGAACAGGGGATTGGACTAGATGATCTCCTGAGGTCCCTTCCAACCTAATTTTCTATTATTCTATTTGATTGCCATTACATTTGCCTTGCCTTAACTAATGTATCCATATAGGCTTGTACTTAACATATTCAAGAACTTTGTTTGGTTTATACCCAAAATTCATGCAGATTAAATTCAGCAAAATTAAAAAAAGGATAATTTCACAAAATGTTATTTGAAATAAAATTTTATACAATGATATTTGCAGGTTTGTATTTCTGTTGCCAATCTCTCTGTAATCTATTTTTATGTACTTTTTATTACCACACTTAATAGCATGCTGTATAAGCCCCTATAACTCTTCTGTATGTGAATCCAGGATATAAGCCTGTATGCACCCACTTTCCATTTGCAAGTGGGGTTTATTTTTGTGTGCTGTACAATATAATCACTGTCCTTTTTCACTTGGCTCAGCTTGCAATTGTATTAGTTATTTCCAGTAGCCAGAATATTGCTTTCATGGTGAAGTAATGAAAGATGGCTGATGGGTTATAGGATTTCATGGCTGGAAACTGAAATGAGATAATTTCAGAATAGAAAGACACTATCATTTAAGTATTTCTAATGAAGAAAATGCAGAACTTTGTCTTGAATGTATTTATTTTTGTCAGTTTTTAATCCGCCAAAGGAGGTCAGGAGAAAACAAAGATTCTAAGGCCGATTTTAAGGCAATTCAGAAAATTAACAGCAGAGGGAGCTGGTTTCTTACTTTCATACACTCTATATTACTAAACTCTGAAACTGAAATTTATCATTTTTGTATTGCAAAAAAAACCTGCACTGTTTGTATATATCAAAAATGTAATCAGATTAAAAGATGTTATCTGAAAGGGCTTGACCCAAGTTCCACTATCTTTCTGATCAAGAATTTCTCACTGCATTGGTGAAGTGTTAGTCACCAGGCTGATGCTTTAAATTTAAAACTTTTAAATCACTTTTGGCTGTCACATTTGGCTGCAAAGTTATTGCACCATGTTTCCTCATGCTACTTTGTCTTGTGTGGCAGAGTAGACATGGTCCATTATGTCAAGATATCAAAATAATGTCTTTCTTTAAAATTTAACATGGTATTTGAAAGCTACCTACAGACAATCATTTTATTATTTCTATTGTAAATACTTTGTATCACAAGGCAGAGGACTAAAAGGGTTTGGTTATAATGTCAGATATGCCTAAGCATAGATCCAGACACAATTTAATTTTTAAACATACTTTTGAGGAATGTTTCTGTATCTCTCACAGTGAGCAAACACTGTAGAAAAGCAGTTTCAATCAACACATTCAGTGCAGCTTACACACACACTTGTCTGACCATGTGGCAGGAGCAGTAATCAGGGCAGGAGCAGCCCAGAACAGTGGCAGCAGTAGCAGGTGGGTTTCCCCTCCCTGCCTGGTCCCTCTGGGTTTTCCCTGACAGCCCTGGGGCCAGCGCAGGGATGGGGAAAGTTCCAGCCCACTACCACAGATCCAGGCTGACTCTAACCCCTGCACACCCTGGCTAGAGAAGCTTTGGAGCTACCCTTACCCCAGGACAGCAGGGACAGGAGTAGTAGCAGGTGGGGTAGGCAGGGGAGGAAAGGGAAGGTGTCTCAGAGCTGGGAGGTGAAGGGAGCAGGATTCTTATCTGCTTTGGGTGCTGCTCTTACAGCTCAGTCTGCCTGCCCTGGTGGTAACGGGAAGGAGTCTGGGGGCAGGGGTGCAGTCATACCTGCAGCACCAGTCTCTGCTCCTGTACTTCCCTTTGCAAAATCATGTATCTGCTTCTGCACACGTTCATACATTATACTAAGATTGGCTTAAAAATTTAAGTTTTAAAATTAAAGTTCTCTCGGCCTGCCTTTGGGATTTTAGAGAATGTACTGGGTCCCTTGCTGATTAGTGCATAATCATTTTAGGTTCAAATTCAACATTTGAATGCATATACAAAATGTGCAGGCCTCCTTGCTGGCTGCTTGGAGGAGATTCTGTTTACTTTTTCCTGTCTTTGGTGATAAAAGACTCACTATTCTGTCTCTCTCCTTTCTATTTTATCTTCCTCTCTTCCCTGTTTCCTTCTTTGCTGTTGAGCCCACTGCTAGACTATCGAGAGCATATGCTCTTGATAGTCTCCTTTCCTCTTTGCATCTCCTTTGTTCACCCTCCTCCATTTCCCCCTCTCTAGCACTCCTTATGTCCTTACTCCCAACATTTATTTATTTTTATTTTTTTTGGACTCCCGACTCTTTCCCTCCCTACCTCTTTACCCATCCATCTTGTTCTCCCCTCAGTCTGCCTCTCTTCTATTTACCAGCTATTCTCAGTCTCTGTTCATGAGAAATCTGCAATAAGAAAGTTTGTGTGTGTATGCAATATAGAGAGGCTTCAGACAAAATTGCAAGAACTGGCAATCCTGGCAAAGCCACATGCATGCATTTCTATTTTTTTCGGTGCAGCAGTGTAGCTAAATGAATGAAAATAGGTTTTGTCATAATAGACATATGGTTCTATTCCCATCTCTTCCAAAAAGTGTTCTTGTACAAGCTCTTAGTAACCTCTTCTATAAAATGGGGTGAATGATACCTGCTGTGTTCATATGGTTTTGCTCAATAATTGGGGTTGTGAAGCACGGACTCTTGGCTTCCAGCCCAGTGTTCCTGTTCCTTCATAAAATAATATTTTGATGGGCTGTTTCTGTCTCTGTTTCTCTCACTGTCTTGAATTACAGCTATTTTGGTCAGGCACTTTCCCAGCTGGGGACCCATATGTCACTATTGCTTAAGTGTGGTAGTTTTGATTAGGTATTTTTCTTTTCTGTTAAATTAAAATAATCAAAATTTAAATAGAAGTGCTTAATGGTTGTGGAATTTCTAAGTTAAAGTGGTGAAGTCTTTGAGAACTGTGAGGGCATTGCAGTTTTTTTCTGTAAAATGGGCCTGCAATTTGGTAACATTTTTGAGCAGTAAGGTTGTTTTAATTACTTTTTTCCAAGACCACTTGCTGGTAACAAACTACCTTCAAAAGTTCAGACTCCTTATAGATTCCTGTTGTTACAATAATAATAGTTGTTTTTGTATTTGTTAATCCTATGAAAGGTAACATTACCTGTGGATTTAGTGCCTGTGTCTCCATAATTAGAAATGTCCAGCCCTCTTTATAAGTCTGCTAGAAACACAGTATTACACTGGGTTAAGTAGCATGTTGTCCTTAAATCACTTTAAACAACTACAAGTAATACTACTAGTTTGAAATCCATATAAGAATGCCCACACCAGGATTTCTTCCATTTTAACTAAAATCATTCTTTAAAACAATTGAAGTTAAACAGGTGCAGGTACTGTATCTAAATAATGTCTTAGGCTCAAGACTTAGGAAGGTGCAACATTCCTGGGACCTGATCTATTTTCACATAGTTTACGTTGTCATGTGATCATATATTGGGTCCCACTTGTGCACAGGTTCACTGGTTCCAGGAACTTTGCCAGTAATGTGGTTAAAGTCAGAGTGCAGAAAGGGCATGTGGGTTTGGGGGCCTAGCAAGTCCACGGCAGGGGACAGTTAGTGAGATTGAGGGCCGGAGGGACTGGTAGGTACAGGAGTGGGGGAAATTTGTGGGTCCATAGGTGGGAGATTGTCCATCAGTTGTCTTTTCCTGTCTAGTGCAGGGGGACTGGACCCAGTGATCTACAAGGTTCCTTCTAGTCCCTAACAATCTATGAATCTGTCCAGCTCACCGTCCCAGCCCTGGGTCCCATTCACTGCCCTGGCTGGGCAGCACCCCCAGCCTCTGCTCCTGCCCCTGCCCCACTCCCTCACTCACTGTGAGGGCCTCAATCTGCCCCCTCAAGCTGTAGCAACTCCCCCCTTCCCCCCCCAATTTTTCTTTTTTTTAATTTTGAAATGCTTTCTCTCCCTTCTCCAACTATTTCTGACCTTTTCTCTCCCTCTCTATTCCCTATAGATAAGTATATCAATAAGTTAAGACATAGGATAAGGTTTAGCATTATTGTAGCAATTTTTTTTTCTCTCTCCTTCTTTGATCCACTATTTTATATTGTATAAGTATTATGTTTATACTGTTTTACTGGTTTGTTTTTTTTTTTAATTGATACTATATGATTTAGGCCTACATGTGTAAGTTAGCATAAGTAATGTCAAGTTATGTCAAGTTTCCATTTTGTATGTCAAGCCTCCATCTTGTGTCCTCTGCCTGGGTGTAAACTATGACTCATGTCTAACCAGTCTCATGTAAATTGGTTCCTGGATGAATGAGAGTGCTTGAGATACAATGGTAGCAGGCCTCTACTGAATAATGAACTCAACGACTCGACCATCAGCACAATGACCAGACCATTGCCTTCCATTGACTCACCCAGGAACCACAGACCCAGTATTTGAAAGACAAAGATCCTACAGAAATCAGCCAACCCACTATTGCAACACAGACACCTGGAACTGCACGTCTTCACCTGGAGTGCACATGCTCAGTACACCAGGGCTGACCCTTGCATGGGCATGCCTCTGCCACTTGGGTCATAGAAGGTCTGCCCCTAAAACAAGGGGTAGTGAAGACAGACCCAGTGGGACACCCTCTCCATCTGGACCAGTGCTATGCCATGCCACCTATCCACCCAGAGGCCCTGCTGGCACCCCCCTCTGGACAACATCTTGCTGGAGAAGGCCCCGACTGGCCATTGAGGATCAACTTGCAGCCCAAGATAGGTAGCTATCACCCACCTTCCTTCCCCAAGCAAAGGCACTGGACTCTGTCCCTATACACCTTGACTTCAATCCCTCCACCAAGCCTTTTTCTTTCCTGCTACCATTGTGAGGGAGTGTATGCGAGTACTTTTGTGTGTGTAGGAACCGATAACTTTGTGGGGCTGTGTAGTATGTTGTCTTTTTAATAAACCTGTTAGGTTGAAACCCCGAGTTGGGTTTTTGTCTTATTGACCTCCTGACCCTCCTCCTTGATTTCCTGGCTACCTCAGATTTCTGCCTCTCAGTTTCCAGCCCCATTCTCCCAGCTTTCTATCTCTCTGTTTCCTGGCTGTCTCCTCCTTGCCACCGGGCTTTTTCCCTTGCTTCCACCCCAGTACCAGGTGACCCCGAGTAACCCCGGGACACATTAACTCTAAGTCATCCCAAGCCCCAGTGACCTCAAGTAACCCTGGGGCCACTTGACCTTGAGTAACCCCAAGCATCAAGTTACCCCAAACACCCCCTAGGGTTAACACACAGCTATGAAAGTGCGTGTTTGTGTATGTGTATTGGGTGTGCAGGTATTGACAACTGATTTTTATCTAATCTTTGATGTGTATATGCGCTTGAATTGCTGATAGGTGTGCATGTGCTTAGACTGGTAATCTTGGATGTGTATGTGCCTGAGTTGGTAGTATGGGTATATGCGCCTAGTGTATGTATGCCCCTAATTGATTTTTGTGCGTGTATATGTACAATTGTGTCATAACCTTCCATGTAACGGCACAATTTTGAGATCCTGAGAGTTGGCCTGGCCCCACAGGACAACAATGCCCCTTCCCTCCCCCACACCTCTTCCCTTCCACAGACTTAGCTGCAGGGTGCTGCTCTCCATGCTGCCCAGCTGCATTATTGGCCACATGCATGCTGCATCTGTACACATGCATGCAGCACCCAGGGCCCCAGCCAGAAGGCACATTATATTTATCAGTACATTTTCAGCTATATCAGCCAAAAAAAGTCAATAATGTTAATTTTCCTTTTATCGGTGCTGATCCAGTATGGCACCCACTGATATATTGGTGCACCTCTAATTTGGTGCATCTACATGTGCAATTGGCACATAGCAATAAATTCTGGTGAAGTTTGTACCAGAGTTTTTCTCCCAGGTGCAGCATTTACACATGTGCCTAGGACCGCAGCAGATTGAGCAAAAGCAGATCGGCCACAGGCTGGAAGGGGTGTCAGCCTGCCAGCCTGGGGCTGCTCCACCCCAGCTCAATGTGCTGCAGAGGTGCTGGCCAGAGCACAAGGGTGCTGCAGTGAGGGGCTAGCCAACAGGCAGCCCCCGCACTGTAACACCCTCATGCCCCAGTCACCATCTACATATGTGTTTCAGTGCACACAAATTCAGTGCACATCCTACAGTACCCCACTGTAGGAAAGTACTTGTCCTGGACACTTCTATCCTACAGCAGAGTAAAGTAATTTACTGTGTCCTAATATAGTTATATGCGTAGACCGTGACACTACTGCGGAGCTAATTAGGCAGCTCCACAATAAAGCACACACCAAGATGCACCCACTGATATCCAATTCTCTTAATTACCCAGTAACTCATGCAATAATTCACTAATGATCAATACTAATGTAAAGGTTTCTTAGACATTACCAAGTAGATTTATCATAATTGTTTTGCCTTTTCTATAGATACCAACATGGTGTTCTTCAAATCCGCTCCTTATTTATTCATTAAACTATGATCTGTTATTATATTTATCCCCAGTTACAAAGTAGTGATTAGCTTAAAGCAAGGGTTTTCAACCAGGGGTATGTGTACCCCTGGGGGTACTTTGGAAGGCCCCAGGGGGCATGTGGCAGCAAAATGGAGAAGCTGCCAGCACTTCTGGGTTCACTGCCATGTACCGTGCCAAAGGACCCCTTCTCCACCCTCCCCCACACACACCCCCACCCCTGCCAGGGGACTCCCTGCCTCTTGACCAGCTTCCAGGGGTACCTGGACCAAAAAATGTTGAAAAACCCTGGCTTAAAGCATTGCTTCTCATGTAAGTAGTTGTTAAACATACACTTAGGATTTGTCATCTCTATTTTCTAAACACACTGATAAAGAAAATCTACCTTATAGACATTTTTCACATGTCTCTTTAAATTAAGACCCAACAATGCAAAAATTGGCATACTTTTTCATACTGCATATTTAAAATTACAGCCTATCAGTTAACTGAAGACTCTCACATTTCATAGGAGAGAAATGTTAAAGCAATATGTTTTTCAGAATGAACAACATGCAAACCTTTTGCAACTTCTAATTGATCCACAGAAAGCTACAAGGTGCTGTATGTCTGGAAGAAGGCTTGCTTTATTTTACCTTTGCTTTCAGTATCAGTGGGCCTGTCTACACATGAACTTTACTGTGCATTAAACTAATCTAATGCACAGTAAAACATCACCATCTACAAGTGTGCACCAGTTACTGTGCACTAGATTCATTTAATTTAAAGCACCATTTGCTAGTACTAACAGATACAGGTACTAGAAAATGGTGCTTTAAACTAGTGCACCAAAATGCACATGTAGACGCTAACGAGGAGCAAATTGCTCCAGGAGGTCCAGGGATGCTGTCCTAGCTCCCAGGTGTGCAGAGTTCAGGATCACAGCCTGGCTTGATGGCACTGGCTTGGGGTGATGCTCCATGCCTGTGTGGCAACAGTGCCTTGATCTCTCACTTTGCTTTGTTTGCACGGGGTGGAGGAGGCTGGGATGAACTTGTTGTATCAGCCTGCCATTGAGAAAGGTAAGGGGATGTCTTAGGTAGAGGGAGAAAAAATTATTTGGGGGGACTGAGCGCGCGCATGTATGCGCATGTGTAACTGTGTAACTCCTCCCCCTCACCCAGCAGGTGAGTCTGTGGGGGAGGGGGAAGGGCCATGGGGGGTGCAGATTGAGGCCCCCATGGTGAGGAAGTGTGGCAGAGGCAGGGGCAGGGGCTGCAGTGAATGGGGCCCAGGCTGGGCTGGGTCATGAGACAAATCTGGACAAGCCACCCGGGCTCCAATTGTCCCACGACCCAGCCTGGCCAAGGCCCCATTCACCACAGCCCTGGCTCCTGCCCCTGCCTATGCCCCACTCCCTCCCTCAATGTGGGGGCCTTGATCTGCCCCTTCTCAAGCCTCTTCCCCCTAAAAGAATAGACTGATGATATTGCCTGCCATGCTGGGCAGCCAGTGATCCACACTCCGGGCTGTGATCCTGGCTGTGTGCCCACTCCTCCCCACTACTGCAGCTGCCTGGAGCCTGGGACTGGGCTGCCCTGTGGTTCTGTCCACTGCCCCACATATGTGGGGTGGGGGGATGAGCCCCATTAGCCCCACCCTTCAGCCATCTATGGGAGATGTCCACCTATTCCAGTCTCCAGAGCTGGCACTCAGCAAGTGCCGTGCTCTGTGCCTCGGGGTTGCTCTGCCTCTGAAGACAGTCAGCTAGAGGGAGGGGACCAATGAGCTGGTATCCCTCCAGCCCATGCACAGCTTCCCCAGTAGCCCTGTTTTTCTCTGCCAGGGGGGAGATGTAGGTCACTCTGATCCTAGTGCTGCTCATCTCCCTCTTCCCCCTAGCACTGGGCAGAAGCTAGGGCATGGCCTGGGGGATCCTAGCTCATTGCTGCCCTCCCTCCAACCAAGTGCCTTGGAAGTCAGAGTGACTCTGAAGCACAGAGGACAATGCTTGCTGAGAACTGGCCCTGGAGACTGAAGTGGACACCTCCTTACGTTTCTCGACGATGGATTGATCCAGAAAGTTTATCCCAGCTTTGTCCACTGCCTGCAAGGTGGGACATCAGGGCATTTCTACTGCTTGAGCATGGGGCATCACCCTAAGCCAGTGCTGCTGAGCCATGCTGTGATCCTAAGCTCTGCATGTTTGGGAGTTGCTGCTAGAGCTGGGACAGCTCACCCCCATCCCCTGGAGCTTCTCCATGCAGCTTGGAGTTGACCCCAGAACTGGGAACAGTTCTCCCCCAGAGCCCTGGCTTGGCCCCTGTGTTCCCTGTCAGCCTGGGGCTGCCCCTGGAGCCCGATACCAGCCCAGGGCTGATATCCAGAGGCAGCCAGAGCTCCTCTTGGCTGTTGCAGGGGAGCAGAGCAAGGCAGGAACAGTCCTGGACTAGGCTGCTCCTGTCATGCTCAATTTGCTCCCAACCCAGGTGCATGTGTAGATGTGTGCCGAGGAGCAGTGTAATGCACCTGAATTTACTGTATAGAAAATGTAGATGTATTAATTGCATGTGTAGATGTTGTCCAATGAGAAATGAAAGGGAGTACTTTGTTTTCTGATGAGTTTTAGGTACCATCTTCAGAGAGGCTGCTTGTCATTTTACTGAGATGATTGCATTGTTTTGACTGGACAGTATAATAAATACACAATTTCCAAAATATTTGTTTGAATAATATGGCACAAAAACAATTTTGAAATGTCAGATAATAGCACATTCAAATAAGTATCACATATGCTCACAGAACACAGTGGGTGTGTCTACACATGCATTTAAAGACAACTAAATTTTTGGCAGGTGTCCTGTAGCCCTGCCATGTGCCTCTGTGGCCACTGGGGGGAGCTCTAGCTTCCAGCCACATGGCTGCCAGCACTTGGCAGCCATGTTGAAGTCGGACCCGGCTGCCAGCAGTTGGCAACCATCCTGTAAACACACCCTTACCCTCTGATCCCGGGCCACCCCCTTCCCTGTTCAGGAGCCATGTGCCCAGCACAAGGGCAGCACATGACAGCTCCCTCCTTGGCCACCCTGCCTCCCCACACCATGGTTGCTCCAGCCCCTGCCTGTCCCTCTTCCCCTGCCAGCGATGTCAAGTGCCCATCTGCTCCAGCCCTGCCCTTGCCAGTTATGACCAGTGCCGCATGCTCCTGCTGACCATGGTGCTGGTGCTGCTGGCCTCAGCAGGCCCCTCCCTCCCAGGCCTCAGGACAGTCATGCACCCACCAATGTGGGCCAAAGCACCAGCTGCAGGAGGCCATGCCTGAACCCCTTCCTCCTGCACTCCCTGCTTCAGCTCACCAGCCTGCCACCTACATGCCATCTACCCCTACCTACCCCCAGCACCACTCTCAGAACATGTGCATGGTTGAAACAAACAAAAAAAAAAATACCTTCACAACACCCACCTCCATCTGTCCCTCATTAACACACAGAACACCCTCCCCCTTAACTGACAGAGCCTCTCCACCTCCCTCCCCACCCACCAATAATAAAAAAACTGTCACAAAGTGCGAACAATTCACAATAGTCTCAGTATCTGAGTCCTGATCTGGGGAACCATAGGGTGGGGGAACCTAGGGGGCAGAGCCTGGGGACAGGTACCCAGAATCCTGTTCCCCCATGGGTGCATATAATGTGGTGTATGCATCAGGTGGAGGGCTTCCCCTGGGGCAATGGCAGCTGCTGGTCCTCCAGCATAGGTAGCTCCTGTTCTGCTGAGGGCTGTTCATGGCCAGTAGGACCAGCATGGGGTTCTGTACCCAGTGTTGGCTGCTCTGGCTTCACACCTGCATGGAGCCAAGGCAAGTGGTGGGCTTTTGCCCAGGCAGGGCAGCTGGGTGGTGGGGGAGCTGAGGCAGGGGCCATGCCAGGGCTTCCAGCAGGCAGGAGGTGCCAGAGAATCTTCTCCCAGAGCCAGGTAGGGGCCTTGCTGCAGGGCAGCGGGTGGGATTTAGGGACCCTATGGGGTCATGGATAGGGGCTGGGTAGTGGGGGGCATGGACGTGACCACCAGGCTCAAAAGGGTGTCCAGGGCCTAGCAGTTGGCATCTGTGGCCTTCACTGCTGGGCCTGGAGGCATACCTGCTGCCAGAGCAGCTCAACACACTCTCACTCCTGGGCCTCCATCTGCATCCGGTGCTCCCACTGGGCCTGGTCCTGCACCTCCTCCCAAGTGGTCTCCCAGGCGATGTTCTCCACCTGCCAGGCTTGCTTCTGTGCCCCCATACATGCTCCCATGGCTTCCACTCCTCTGCCACTGCCACCAGCCACTAGAACAGGAGGGTACAGTCTTGTGTATGCCACTGGTGCAGCTGGCACATGTGAAGAGCTCCAGTGCTGAGTGGCGGTGACCCAGAGTCCACATCTCTGCTGGGGCTGCTAGGCTCTTCTCTGTGTCCAGATGTTGACCTTGTAGAGGTAAGAGACAGAAGCCTTTTGTAAGAGTTTGCAACATTTCAGAGAGAAGATGCTCTGTACCAGGGACTGTGTGCTGCTTAGCCTCAGATCAGGGGTCAGCCATGCATGGGTGCCCAGGGACCATGGTAAGCCAGATGAGCTCCACCATCCCCACTTGCTCACCTGGTGCCAGCAGCTTGCTGGGTGCTGCCTGCCTGCCTCCTCTGCCCCCTTCCCAGAGCAGGACAGGGCAGACTGCTGGCAGCACCTGCTGCCTCAGCTCCAGACCCCACTCCCCACCCTTCTCTCTCTGCAGGCCAACTGCTGTGCTGCACTGCCACCCAGCCCATGGCACCTGGGCTCAGGGCATGTGGGGCTCCCAGACAACTGGGGTGAGGGGCTGGCTGTGTCCCCACCCTCCCTGCTGGGGGTCTTTCTGGGAAGGGTGGGGGCATAGCCCCCCCATGCTACTACTGTGCTCTGAGCATGCCCCTCCTGTATGGGACCCAGGCAATGAGCTTTTTGTACAGGTGGAGGGGTGCCCAAGCCATTACACCCTGCTGATCCTCCCCATTCCCCAAACACACCTTGACTCTTGGTTTGGGTCCCTGAGCTATGATGGCATGGGGGGCAAGCCTGGGCTACCCCACAACCTCTACTGCCAGCTGGAAGGCTACTTGTGGCAGTGCTACATGTCCCTGCCTCCTGCTGATGATGACATTGACACCAGCATCGACACATTCCTTAGGGTGTGAGAGGCCTGTGCTTGCCCAGGTACAGAAACATGGGCTGCTCAATAAAATTCTGAACTGTGTCCTGCTTCTCCGCATGCTGTGGGGAGGGGAGCCTGGGGCCAGGGGGAGTGCGGGTGGGCCAGGGCTGGGGCTGGGGGCACGAGCAGGGACAGGGGCAGGGCCCGGGACTGGGAGGGCCCTATTCCCAGTGTGTGACTCACCACATGTCTGGGGATGGTGAGGCTGGCTGTCATCACAGGCCTCCCCATCAGTGACGGCATCCAGCTGCGCCCGGTGTCCTTTGTCCTCATTGTGTGGTGGCCTGGTGCCTGGCTAGGGCCCGCCCCGGGAAAGTACATTTAGATCAATAAGCTTCACATATTCCTGTGTTGTGTAAGTTTTTCTTGCAATGTTTGCCAGTTCCTCAAAAATTGTGGAAGTAGTGATAGTGGATGGATAGAGCACTGTCTGAGAAATTTAAGGTTCAAGATTTTTCTTTGGATTTGATATGGTGCAAGACCTGTCTCTGTAACTGAGCTGTCATAGATTACCATCAGCCTTGTTTATCTTCCTTTCATGTATTACCTTTCTTTCCTTTCTATAATATTTTAGTAGATTCTAATTGGATTTTTTTTACTTAAGAAGATATGAAAAACAAAGTTTTATACCATATCTTTCCCTAATACAGTTATAGTTTAATAACATTTGCTTTATGTTGCTTCAGTGCACTTAACTGGCTTATTTTTCCAGAGTATTATGGAAGAAGACACTTGAATAAACAAGGACTTTGCTGAGCTTAGAACTAGTGGTACAAGAATCTTTATAAGTATCAGAAGAGATCTTACAGTTGTTAAGTTCATCAGGGACAGAGGAACTCCTAAGATGCTTCAGACTCTATAATGAGGGAAAGGTATGAAAGGATCAGCTGCCTGTGATTCACTGCAGCAATTATGTTTCCACCCATGCAGGTGCATCGTGTTGGTGAATCAGTACAGGTGGAGCCATTGTTAAATCTTGTTCCAAGAATGTCTCCTTACAAGATAGTTATGTTTATAACACTTTGACTTTAATAGGTGAACCAAAATATCTTGCCAGTAGTGTAGGCCTCCGAACCGATGGCTGTAACATCATTCTTCTCTAGTGAAACAAGATTTTAGCAAACTATTGAGCTCATCTGGAGGGCTTTGCTAGCAACCTTTTACATTGGATGGATGGGAAATTCTTTGTGAAACTTGAGGGTCTGGGATTTGTTTGCTCCATTGGTTTGTCAGAGAAAATTGTTTTCAAAGTATGTTTGTAAAACTTTTCCCTTAGAAAATCTCTGGAGCTTGAGCAGACTTAC
Organism: Alligator mississippiensis; assembly: GCF_030867095.1. Taxonomy (NCBI): domain Eukaryota; kingdom Metazoa; phylum Chordata; order Crocodylia; family Alligatoridae; genus Alligator; species Alligator mississippiensis. Next base: position 55,960,710 of record NC_081831.1, read on the forward strand.
CATCTGACCAAGTATGTAAGGAGTTTGGTTATTCACTGGTCTTGTCTGACAAGAAAATAATATCTGTGATAGTTACAGCAGTTAGCAGGAAATACATTTGTCATAAAGCTTTTGGGGGAGTTGAGCATTTCAAGGCATGGAGAGTGGAGAGCACTAGTAAAAGCTACTGTAACTAGATGGGAGAAAGGAGAAATACAATTATTTTATTAGTCTTCTCTGGCACTTGGTACTGTCACATTTTGATATAGAACTCAAAATTGAACAAGGGAATATTAAGATCCCTCCCTAACAAAAATGGCTGTGCAGAGAATGTGTGCTACCTAGCCACCTGTATGTATGTAAGATATTATTTCCATGTGGTACATGAATGACTGGCAATACACAGGTCGAGTACAGCAAGATTTTGTATGTTTAATAGTGGGTTGAGTCACAGTTGGGATAGTTTGATTCTGCTTTTGCAGAATCCTTTTAATGCACTCAGCGTGGCTGATAGTTACTGTCATCACTTCTAAGACTTTCAGTATATGTATCAATGTTGCTTTAGATACACTGGGTGTGTCTATACGTGTATTTATGCTGGCTTAATTTTACTGTGCTGTAAGTTACTGCACAATAAGCAGGAATAGGCTGGCGTCTACACATTTAGGCATTAAAGCATATTAATGCTGTGCGTGGACTGACTTGGAACTAACTAACAGTGTTACGGGCATGCCCATGTAGACATGCACCTGTGCTGCACAGTAATTTTGGTTACTCTGCAGTAAATGAGCATGTGTAGATGTGCCCACTGTCTCTTTGCTGCCACTATTGTTGATGAAATTCTTTGCAGATAATTTACTTTCTTATTTAAACTCTACTTTTTCTTTTGATCTTGCTGCTGTTATTTGATGTTGACTGATATTTATCACTGTGTTCTCACCACCTGCTCTAATTTCCATAGTACATGTCTCCTGGCCCTCTTGCTTAATGCTGAATGAGCAAAAATGCAGTCATTCGACACACAACAACTATGTTGGTCAATAGTCAGACAAGTGACATACAATAAGTTCTGCACTTAAAACTTTTTCTATTTTAGTCCAGTGGGTTAGGATTGTGTGTTGTATGATGTTTTATAGCAGCAAAAGCCCTAGTGAAAAATTATTCAGGAACTAGTGTAAGCTGAGCAAAGCATTCTCTTCCCAGTATAAGCTGTGACTATATGAGGAAGGATTGATCTAGCCACCCTGCTAAATCTATGCTATAGTTCTAACTTTTTCTAGTGTAAACTAGCTCTAGTATATGTGTGGACAGTGGTCACATCAGCTACATGGGAAGAACATTAGGCAAGAAAGGATATCAGAAGCAAAAACAACATCTAATGATACAATATACTTTCTTTTTTTTTCTCATTCCTTCCCAGCATAAATAAAATTGTTATTTCTTTATAGTATACTATTTCTAGTTTTTCTGTAAGCACAATATAAGCAAAATAAGGGACTTCAGTGAGTTCCCATGTTTTTCAGGCCAATGGAGTTGTTCTACCAATTTGGGATTACTGCAGTGTCCTGTCAACATTCCCTGCCCCCTGACAGAATCCCTTACATGCAGAGCTGGGAGAGAAAGACATAAGGATTATCATGTTGGCTTCTTAGACTTTCTCCATGCAGTAGCCAGGAAGTCTGTCTGATTTGAACTGGAAAACTACCATGAAACAGGCTAAAATACCTAAAAATTATGTCCTGTATCATAGGCCTTGGCAAAATTCCAAATCGCTCAGAGAATGGGCCATAAATTGCCATCCTTTAGGACTGTGCATTTTGCTTTCCTCTCCAAAGCAGCTACTCCATAATTGGTGAGGAGGGGAGCAACATTATATTCCAGCCTCTTCAGACTATAAGTTGATTTGTGCCTCTAGGAAACACAGGAATAATGATCCTTGTACTCTGACAAATGCAGTCCTCCCCGACTTTTGCATGGGAAAAAGGCAAGGCTTCTTGTTCTCTTTATCCAGCCAACTGGGCAATGGGCACAGACATTGTGATCTTGCTTGAATTGTATGGTGGACATGACTTGGTCAAGACAGACTTCTGTATAATGTATAAGTTTATTTTTTATTTAGTTTTGAAGTTATTTTTATCTATTTTTCTCAACCCTTTTTCCAGTGAGAGAGATGATTATTAAGCATAAAAGTCTGGACTATGTATGAGGTAAAAATGTCATTTCAAATAGGACCTAGCCATAGACCATTTGGGGCCCACAACATTTATTTCAAACTACAAAGACCTGTGTTTCCATAGGTATTAGACACACCCAACCTAACCAGTTTCAAATTTGCATACACGTGGTTTGGCAAATCATAGCTTGCTTTTGTCAACAATATAGCTATGACTCATAAAGATATTAAAGAAAATAATTACCAGTAATCTGCTTTGACTTGATCAATTTTATAATTATATGTTTGTTTTAACAAATGAATATCTTTTAATAAGCAGAATTATCTGCTTATTATCTTCCAAGAGGGCCAACTCCTGCTGTGCCTATCACGTGAGTCTCTTAGGCACATGCACTCTTCATGAGAGGACTGACATGAATGAATTACAGAATTAGACTCATTGCTTCACCACTGCTGAGCTAACTTAATATAAGAGAATATTATTTTCAACTCCAAACAGAAATGTTCTTACTGTTAGATCTGCTTCATTTTAGCTGGAGAAAATTAAATTGTACACTTGGTAGGAAAGGTGATTAGAAAAAGTTTCACGTACAGCAGGTTTCCTATCTTTAATCAGCAAAAATCAGTCACCTCTGTAATGGAGATGGAGACAAGTTCTTCATTTAAATTACTGGAATTATTGCATTGCCTTCAGTAGAATTATCCAGTATTTAATGTCATGTAACTGAACATATAAGTTGGCCCCCAAAAGCCTGATGACATTCAAAAACAGCTGTAGCAAGCTCACATGGTAAATGAAGTTTGTGGGGAGGAGAGAAGAAAATCTAACCCAGGTTATTTCAATTCTTGCCTATGGAGTTAATAATTAGAAGTATCCTTATCTTAGCGTGGTATGCAAAATTAAGAATGATAGATTTGAAATTTAAGGTACAGCATATTTTACATATTGCACTACTCAGGTACTGCAGTAGAATCTCCAAGAGGATTCCTCATAAGGGCAGTAGTTGTGTGGTTCCAGGTTACTTAAGCTATTTTGATCTTACTGTTCATACGTTTCAAAAGAAGTACCTGACTGCAGTCTAGTTTGCAAATGTAAATACACACACACAGTAAGAATGCAATCTAAGAGGTAACATGCCATGAGAGCATCCTGACACAAAACACAACTTTTGGCAATAATGTGCATACAGACAGAGCTGATCAAAGTCTACCCTGGAATAAATTAGAATTTGTGGCAATGAAAGCTGAGGCAAACTAATGGATGGTCCCTTGTAGTGAATTCACTATCAGATGAGAATTGCCAGTATGTTGCCATTTTACAAATGGATTTATCCCTTTACTAGGGCCCTGAGAAAATTGTGATTTCACGGACTGTGAGGATGCTGTGAAATTAGCCCCACACTGCAATTTTTAAGGGTTGAGAGCCTGTGCCCAAGCACAGGTTTCCCTTTGCAGGCTGGCAGTGTTCCAGCCTGCAGGGGGAAACCTGGGTTTTCATAGCATTCCAGTCTGCAAGTGACTGCTGGGGGCATGGCCAGGATGCAGCTGGATGAAGGTAAGTGTATAGGGAGAGGGGGAGGAGGGGGATTGGAGGGCCAAGGGTTGGAGACTGTTGGGGTGGAGGGGGCAGTGTGTGTGTGCCTGCCACAGGCAGCAAAAGGCCAGAGCTAATGGGGCTTAGCCCCACAAGACTTTTCATGGCAGCTGGCCACAGTAGCAGCACCACAGTGCCGCCATCCTGCAGCGCCTGGAGGTGCTTAGCGTGTAACTGTTCCTCTGCCACCGCTTACAGCCACAGCATGCCCTGCCCCCACAACAGCCCTGCGGGATGGAGGGGCGGGGATCAGGTAGGGCTCAGCCCCCCCAAATAATATTTTCCACCACTGCTTATTGTGCCTGCCGCATGTGTGGCACATGCATGGATAAAGTATCATTTTTCACAGAATATTCATGGAACAACCAGGACCCATTTGCCAAGATCAATGGTAGTTCCATGAATATTCTGTGAAAATGATACTTTATCTGTGCATGTGCCATGAATTTTCTACAAGAAATCCATGATTTTCTCAGGGCTCTACCCTTTACAGACTGATATGGTCAATGTGAATATATTTCCTCCTAAAAGTATAGGAGCTTTATATTTAATTCTCTTTTTTCCCTTGAAAATAATCAACATTTTTATTATATCTAAAATATACAGAATAATATTTATCATGTGCTTAGTACTTTACATTTTTTAAATGTTATAAAAGTAATTCTTATAACATTGCATGTGGTTAGTACATACACACAAATATCCTTACTGTACTGATAACAGAACTGACACCACAAAGGTGTATTTGGGAGTAATTTAAAACTAATAATGAAAATTATATAAATTACACTTCTACATATTGGTTTAAGATTAAATGTCAATATTATTAGGACTACATTATAATTATAGTACATTTAAAAGAACACTGTGTAATCATGCAAATTACAGGCTAATTTTAAAATATGATAGATAAGAGAGGGTTTTTCAGACAGAGAAAATAGATCTTTAGCTCTTGCAGCAACCTGCATGGAACTTAGAAGGGAAAGCAGAGGTTGCAAGAGGGAAGAGTTTGAAGAAAGCACCAAGAAATTAGTCTGCATATACATGGCTTGAAGGCTACCTGTTCTGTTATGTTCTCTTAATAATGAGCCAGATTAATTTTATGAATATGGAGCCTGCTCATATTAGTACTAATATTTTAAATGGCAAACAACAAGAGACATTAAACAAGACCAATTTCATAAAGCAAATGTAAATCAGGGGGGAAATCAAAACTCATAAAGCCAAAGTACAGAATAATTTGAGCACACATCAAAATGATTAAATGAATCAGGTATGACGTGTTTGTGAAGCTTGTATAAAGGACATAAAAATTGTAAGAAAACTCCAAGGATCCAATTCATTAAAAATATATTGTATATTTGGTGTCATACTAAAGAAGCTGGACATATTGTGTTATAAATTTATCCCTTTATAATTACAGTGCTGCATAATAATATGTAGATTTTAGATAGAGAGATAGATAATTTGTTACATGGGAAAAAACTAACCTGCAAAAGTGCAAAGAGCATACTTCTTGAAATATGGGCTTTATCTGAGGGATTGGAGTACTGGCCTTATGGGATTGAAGCTGGAATGTTTGGAAAGAAGGGAAAGATAAGAAATGAATGGGGGCGGGGGCGGGAGAGTTTAAAGAGATGTCATGACTAGTTCTATTACACACAAAGAGGTAAGAGTACAGTAGTAGATAAAGGAATATAAGATGGTAAGAGACATATATGAGAAAGTAAGTGTTCCTATAGATGTGAGTAGTAGTCAGATAGGTAGTACTAAAGTCTTTCTTGCCCATGTGCAGGGGGGCTGGACCCAATGATCTTTAAGGTCCCTTCCAGCTCCTAACAGCTATTAAACTGTGAAATATAGCTTGGAAATTGGGATTGGTCTGTAAGAAAAAGCTGAAATATTTTTGTATGCTAAACCAAGGAGTCTGGACAGCAAAATGGAGGAACCAGAACTATTAGATGGCAAACTAACCAATACAGGTCAAGGCTCTCCAACTGGTGGCCACAATAGTAGCAGGAGTCTCCAGGCTCCCTTTCCCTCCTCCAGCTTTCACTGCCTGCCTCCACCCCAGGGGACATATATTTTGCCTGACACAATCTGCGATCACCGAAAAACTTGTTTAGGTTAGTTCCCAGAGGTCCCAGGAAGATGTAGAGAATTAAAACTAGCTAAAAAGATGTTGGGTTTTTTGAGTTCTGTGTGTGTATGGGGGCTTGATCAGGACAAAATTGGGAGAAAGCCCAAGAAAGCGCATCAGTGCCTCAGTAAGTCAGTTCTTTTCCTGTGTTGTATTTTCTCACAAACCACATACATCTTTCTCCCAAAAATCTGCCCCTCAGGATTGGGGTGTGTTTATAAAAGCAGGGAAGTTATTCTCTTTACTGGAAAAGAAGCACACCTGGAGATGCTGCACATGACATGCATGCATCCGCCAGGATGGCTGCTGCTTGTGTGTCTGGTTCTGCAAACTGAAGGGGCACAATTCTGTGTTAGCCCCCTCACAGCTGTAGCTATTAGCTGAGCACTGTAGCTTGTTCCTGAAGCAGCAGATGAGCTGCTGGTAGTATTCTGACAAGGCTTGTGCTATGGAAAAAACACTTTATTATTTACAGGAATATAAAAAAAACAAACTACTTACAGTAAAGAACAATTTTGCATCCAGGAGGTACCAGGTAGCAGGAACTTCCTGCCATACCAGACATAAAATAATCTAGTGGTGCTTAACCAGTTTAGCCCTCTGGACTGGGTAAATGGTGTTGGCTTGATTCATGGGCCTAATACAGTATGAGGTCAGCACATGGGGTAGGTCTGCAAGTGTGGTTCACAGTGCGGGCCAAGCCCCATACACTGGATCTGGCATGAACGATGGGTGCCCCGGTGGCTGGGGGAGACACGGTGGTGGGGGCGCAGCAGCAGTAAGCAGGAGCTCCTGCAGATGCCACCAGCAGTTTTTTGGCTGGGGGGTGGGGCATGGTGAGCGGCGACCACCCGACACTGATGTAGCTCATTGCTACAGTGATGTAGTGTCGGTGGCCACTAACCATAGCACTGCTGCTACTGCACAGTAGGGTCAGAAACAACCTGTGCGCTGCCAGGACTGCACAGTGCTAAAGCAATTACTAAATGACTGCTGTACCAACTGCGCAGTGGGGCACATGTGTAGACACACCGACAAACAGATTAAATTATTAATCTTGACACAATACTTAGATCAAATACTATAATGTGCTAAGGTTTGCTGAGGGATGTAACCAAAGTAATTGCTTGATATGTGTACGTACGCTACACTAGCTGAATACTATGATTCTCACTTGGATTCATATAGGTAACACTATTCTGCTGCCTATGTTTCCCACATGTATTTTTACCAGCATTTTCAAATTTAAATATATGAAGTTAAGTATCTAAGTGAGTGGGCTGATTTTTAGGGGTTCAGTAGTTGCAACTCTTATTGCTGGCTTGAAATCCACATAAATTATATTAAAATTCAATACCTCTGGATGTCAGACCAATTCCATTGGGACCTATACAGATGTAGCAATGGATCTTCATGCATTCAAGGTTGAAAATTTAATTTTTTGTGCATCTAGTATGCTTCCAGAAAGAAAAGTAGATATACGAGATGGAATGGTTGGTTACCTGGCAACTTATTTATGTTCTCAAGGCTACAACTAGGTCTGTAGTAGCTTTGGACAGGTTACAGCATGCCTATAATTATGTGTTACAAACACATTACTGCAGTAGTTTCTATAGGCATGGTTGCAGAAACAATACAGGCTTGTGCTAAATGACAAATACATCAGCAGTGCAAAGTGTGAGAAACAGTACCCAGCATCCAGTAAACATGTGTCTTGTCAGTGGGAAGTTATGTTACTGTTTGCACAGAATTGAAAGAGACAGACAGACAGACAGATTATTTTAAATAAATGGAAATTATTAGGAAGGCATTAGTGATAATTGGGTGTTTGAGTGGACAGAAGATAAAGAGACCATCCTCACTGAAATAGCCTGCCAAACAAAATGATGATAAGGGATTTCTTTATATCATCTCTTGTTAAAAAATAATTGCATTAAGCCTTTTCTGGTAAGAGGAAGGAAGGAGGAATATTAGGTCAGAGTAAGTAATTATTGGGTATTGAACTCTAGTTAGTGTTCTGTGGATCAGGAAGTGACCGATAGCCATCCCATCTACACATATGGTTCTGGTGGGTTCCCTGGACAAAATTCAGTCCTGGCAATAAAGTTTACATACTAAATAACTCTATCAAGTGCTTATTTTAAGACTGAATTTTCTCTGCTGAAGGTAGCTGCCAGAAATGCAAAAAGTTGCTTAGATTGTGTCCTCATGTTCATCAATGCAGTTCAGCTGATGTTTCTTTTTAGCCACTGCTCTTTGAGTGATTATTTTTATGATCTTAAGAAGTCTGGCCACATTATAAATTCTTTGTCAAAAGTAAGAGCTCCATGTTGCCCTGAAGCAGAGGTTCCCAAAATAATGGTATCACTGATGGTGTGTGAGCTAGTTGGAAAAGGTGTACCAAAACCAGAACAAAACCAAATATAAACCCACTGGTGTAGGCACTTCAAAGCACAACAGCTGTTGCACAACCTTTGCTAAGACTACAAATGCAGTGCAGCTACAGAGATGAATACTATGTTCTGTTCTAGCACCTGGTGCCTGACTGGCTTTCTTCAGGAACCAGCCTTTAGCTTTTTCCAAGCCACTTGGTTTGAGCCAGCGAAGGGAACTTACAAAGTTTTGTATCACACCATCACTACGCATCATGAAGATGCTACTACAGTTAGTTCAGAGCAGCTACAAAACTGCAGCTTCTGGGAGTCTTGAGGTCAGGGAATCCCACATAAGAAACCACTGAGAACAAGTACTCCCTCTATATTATTTTTCCTGCAGAAGCTTCAGTTTGCTGCCTCTAGGATTGAGAGGCCAAAATGCCTGGGTAATTCTTTCTGGTCTCTGCAGGTAATTTGGGGGCTGAAAGCAGTCAGCCAAGTCTACTGGATACAAGTTTGCTTATAGGACTATGAAGCCAGGCTCCTCAGCCACAGAGCTGCCAGTTGGCTAGAATATGAGCATTCATGGAATAGCTGCTCTCCCTCAATCACCAGCCCTGTGCTGTCACTACCTTGCCCACCCATCCTGCTTCCAGACACGGCTCCCTACCTGCCTGCAATCCCATCCTGTCCTCCCAGCTGCATGGCCTGCCTGTGTGGGTCCTGGCTGGTCTCCGTTGGGGACCCTGGGATCACTGGGCAGTGACAGCATGGGGCCAGGGCCTGAGGCAGAGCCTCGATTTGCTCTTTGCACACCCCTGCCCACAGAACCAGCCCTCATCACACAGGTATGTAGCAGATCACCGTTCTGCCCTGGGCCCTGGCCCTGCACTGTCATCACCTTATGATCCTAGTCCTGGCCTTGCCTGCCTGTCCCACTCCTGGATGCTGATCCCTGCCTATCCATGGCCCCATCCCAGCTGCCCAGCCAAGCATAGAGCAGACCCACTTAGGCAGTTGGTGAGCTATTGTGGGGTGGTGGTGGGGTGCTAACCCAGTTTGCAACAGCTTACTATATCTCCCTATCAAAATAATTGCCCACCGCTACTCAACAGGGATCCTTTTAAGAGTTAACAGGGACAATGAACTTAAATGAAACAAGGACTTAAAAAGTTAATGCATTGAATATAGTTCAGTGGCATTAAAATACATCAAGGTTAATTTGTGATTCACTTAATTATTTCTTGTAATTTCCAAATTAAAACTATAAATATATGATGCTGCTTTTTGCCTTCCTCCTGTTACAGTTTAAAAGCCACAAAAATGTTTTAAAAGGATGTTATGATTAATGCTGGTAGAAGACATTCTGATTCAGCATTTTCCATCAGAAAATGTGGACTCTTCATAAGCTAAACTTTTTATTGACATGCCTGAGCTTTGATGAAGACTTTCATTGGGAAAGGTTTTTGGATTCAGAACAGAATTTCAGATCAAGAGGAAAGAGAAATCTCAGAATAGCAGTTATTAAGGCTTTGCTCCTCCTTCAAACCAGGAACTTGAACCATCCTTGGTGACTGTCCTGGGGAAGTGGGCATTCTAGGGTTTGTTTTTGGTTTTTCACTTTTTTTTTAATTTAAAATTTTTAACGGTAGCTTTGTTATACATCTTGCTATACATCTTGGATTTTCTATACATTAAAGAAAATGCCAAACCTTGACATTTTTATTAAATGAAATTATTGTGTCTGGCTAGTCCTAGTTTTAAATGACATTTTTAGGCTTTCTTAGGCTTTTTTTTTATTTTACCTTATTTTTATTTGACCACTGAACCTGTGAATACTTATATAAGTTTAATGTGCACAAAAAGGAAAAATTTACGCATGGCACTTCAAACATGATTTAAAAAACCCAACACAACAAAAACTAAAAAAGAAAGATGGTGTGTGAACCAATGCATCTTGAGTTCTGCTAGCTAAAAGAATATATATAGTATAATATAAAATATATATATATAGTATAATATAAAAGTATATTCATCTCAAATGCAGTTAGCGAATTTATGGATTCCCGAGTCCTGTTTACATCACCTGTGTCCAACTCCAGTAAAACAAAAAAGGAAATTGGAAACTTGCTTAAGCAATATGGCAACAGCTTTTGTGGTATTGCAACAAATGGGTGTGGCAGTCTCCTCCTCTGCCTTTCCTCCCTGTACCAGTTTGGTACCATACCCCAAATCAGCCTCAGTGCACGCTGGGAGAGATCTTTTGTATCTCTGATTGTTATGATCCCTTGTTTTCTTGGAGAACCTGTAAAGTTGATTGTAAAATACTTGTTTGTCTTTCTTGTGGTTTTTAAAATTACTTATGGTGGAAGTGGCGGAAGATACAGTGTTTGAATCAGGTTTTATAATATATTTGTACAGAAAATCCTCTTTGGTCCCACTTTCCTGAGTTCCACTTTCTATCATATTTGGTATATTTTTTTAAATAGATGGCAAAGCCATACAGTTGTAGAAAAAAGCTAAAAAATGTAGAGCTTCCTCACCTCAGAATGAGAACCTGGAAGGCAAATAATGGTCCCAGGTTTATCAAATAATTTAATCATAATATTTTCTTCATTGTATGGTTGTTTTAGTTTTTGGTTTTAAGTTTTAGGTTTTTGCTTCATGATTTTTAGGTTTGATTTTAGCAGTACTCATAATATTTTGTCCTAGTATCAGCGTTTAGTTTTGTAAATAACAAAAACAAAGTTGCAGAAGAATCTCCTTTTGGCTTCTTATCGAACTAGTCATTGACAAAACCCTAGTTTGTTTATTTCTTTTCCTACAAATGTGAACTCTGGCAGCAAGCGAGCAGCAGCACTTGTGGAAGTGTTCTTTTCATCCTTTTATTTTTTTAACCTGAGTTGTAGTTGTTTTATTTGAAGGGTTTGTATACCTTTAAAACACCCACTTATTGAGGATGAGTTTTGCAATTATGAAATAAGTCCTACTATAATTCAGAAGACTATGGAAGACACAAATGGTTCCTTCTATCCCACCTGGTGTCTGTGAGGAAGGGAGAAGGGTCTAATGGCTAGGGAAGAAAATGTAAAAGTAAGGAGTCATAAGTTCTATTTCTGTATGTGCAAACAGTATGCTTTTTGCCATTGGGAAAGTTACTTAAAATCCTTTGGTTTTACCCTGTCCTGTAAAATGTTCACTTTCATGCTGGTGCTGAGGTTAGATTAATTCAATATGGCTTGTAACAAAAAATTGAGATCCTTGCATACTAAATATTTAGAGTAAGTGAAATAATATAAAAGCAAAATGCCTTTATTACAAACTATTTACTCCTCTGTGAAATATGAAACATCATAACCAGAAGGAAATATGACTACATCCTGTTTAACTCCAAACAAGTTTGAGGTAAACAGAATATTCCAACTTTTCTCTGAGCCTAATCTGCATATAAAATGAACTGTTCTAAATAGGAGATTTCACCACACCTTCAACTCTCCTATGAAATATGAACTTTCATTTATACCCAGGAGTTTTTCAATCTTTTCTCCCATGCCCGATGAAGGGTTTTTGTGCCCGAAAGCTTGCAATTAAAGATTTTTTTTGCAAGAATCTAGTTGGTCTAATAAAAGCTATCACCTCTACTACAAGTCCTGATTATTATTACAAACAGCATTATATTATTTATTGTTAAGCAAACATTAGAAACTAAAATGGAAACAGATCAAAGTAAGTTGTCCTTTAGTGACAGGAAATCTGCCTTCCTTTCTACTAAATAGCTTGTAATAATTTGCAATCCACCAGACTTCCTTTATAATAACTTTAAGGTAAATTAAATAATAGGTGTATAACCTTGGTGTGTCCCCTAATTGTGTTGATTATTATTATTATAGTCATTATAAATGTCATGACACTTGCAAATTAATATTCTGTTTAATTACAAAGTTAATATGGGCTGCTACCTGTGTACTCTTCTGTGTTCCATTTTCATTGAAGTTTAGTCCCACTTTATAAAGTACCCATTTCCTGATTTAAATCTGAAATGCTCTCTGTAAAGTGTTTCTAGAAGATTAATGAGAATTTACTATAAATTCAAAAACCAAGACCAAGATTACAGATTAAAATTGTTTGAATCAGACTTATACCAGAATTGGCTAGTTATATTTTCCCCCAAAGTATGCTAACCTGTTCTAAAAACATTCCATGCAAATGAGAACAGAAATGTAATTATATGGATAAGTACACGTGTAACTGTTGCAGGAGTATTAGGCTATAAAATTTTGATTCAGTTAAAATATTGTAATGGAATTTGCCAATTCAGTACAATTATCAATATACTGAATTATCTTATTTTTTAGATGTTATACTCCTCTTTTTCTATGTAAAATGTTTATCTTTGGTAAGATTGTTTCTCTCAGTTCATTTATTCCACTTTATATTGTAACTTTTATATGATAAAAATTGCAACAATATTGGCAATAAAAAATTATGACAAAAATCAAATCAGATTGAATTTTTTTTAATTACATTGTTATTGTCTAAAACTTGGTCCACATACTGAGCTCTCCCAAAGCCAGATAATTTCAGAAGAGTATAATTGAAAATTGATCTCAGTAAAAGAAATAAGGCCTAGAACATAAACCATAATCCATAATTTGTGGAGTGTTTAGTATGTATAAAATAAAGTACATTGAGATCTATGGCTTTTATACTTCAATGTTCATTTTGGTATAAACAGAGTTATAGACATATATCTTTATTATAATTACAGTACTTTGTGAGTTACTGCATGAACACATTTTTAACTGGTTACTTTCAGGTAATGTTTTTCATTCTGTAAAGAGTTTTTAATGTCTGTTTTTGAAAGGATTCTTCTTTTGGAAAATAGATGCTTGAGATCAATTACAAGAAATATCATTCACTCTGTGGGAGTTTATCACTGTACTAATTATGAGCATAACTGGAAGACATTTCATATTATAAAATAACATCTTCCATTCACAGATCTAGGCAATCAGTAAAATGTGAGGTTTTTGGTTATATTCACCAAACAGGGTTCTTTGGATATAAAATAACACATTCTGGTAAATTTGTAATGGGAAAACTACTGTGCCTTGCCATGGTGGGAATTACTTCTAAATTTCATCCCATGGTGTGTCTCTTCTAAAGTCACCTAATTTGTAGATTTATAGACATTTGAAATGACAGAAACCAACAGACATGTGTCATATAGCTGAGGTTGGGTTTGGTGTTTTATTTACCGGCGTGACTGATTGCAAATTAATATTCTTCCTTATGCTTAGGTGGGTGGGGCTTCCTGTGAAACCAGCTGGACCTGGTGACTCCTGTTTCCAGAACATTTTATTGTTGCTGCTTGTGCAGGTGGAAAAACTTCTTAGGGACACAGTTAATTATTGGTTTTCTAGTGTGCTTCCTGATTCATAAATACTATGATTTTGGTACTTAACACCCAGTGGGCACATCTACATGTGCATTAATGCACTATGGTTACTGTGCATTAAGTTTAGTATCTGTAATAATAGGTACTAACTCCATGAGGAGTAACTGGCTCTACTGTGTAGTAGCGTCGGCACATGCCTTTTAAATGATGCTAATGCGCAGTAGTCTAATTCTACACGATAGCACAGCTTTCACTGTGACATGCTAATACATAATAGAATTAGTCTACTATGCATTTAGTGTCTTGTGTAGATGCGCCCATTATGTGTTATATGAGAAAAAAGATGGTCCATCCAATAACATTCATCAGTAGCCTAAAGGTGCATCATGATTATCTTGTATGTGACTACAGAGATGCAGAAGGTCATATACCTACTATATATATAGGTTTCCAGCTGATCTGTGAATAAATAAACACTTGTAGTGAAGGCAGGACACTAGTAATTATATTCAAAATCTGACTGATTTCAGTATTAATAGTTTGTGAATTCTTATGTTGTCAGGTGGTGGGAAAGGTGAAAGCTAATTCATAGTAGTTTTTGCAAAACTCTGATTAGCTACTCTGTATTGTTCATAAACTAGTGAATCTGGTTTATCATTGCCCCTTGGATACTAATGCCATTATTTCTCAGTGACAAATTTTAATCCTACCTAGTAGATAATCTTGAGGGTAAGGACAACAACTTGGGAACTGCATTCATGGTCCTAATTGTTAGTAAAACTCTAACAGTGGAAAAAGCGAATGGAATCCTTGCCATAAGCATGCAACTTACATGCATAGATGCATGCATGCACGCACGCACACACACACAATTTGTGTTCAGTCACTCATTTACCCTATTTCTTTATTTCCGGCCTGCAGCCAGACTCCATTTCTCAGCAGCCCCTGTCTGCATGGCTGGGGCTGATCTCCATGGCGACCCCAGCTGCATCTGTACTGTGAAAGCTCAAGGCTGGGGTTGCCATGTGTCGGGACCCAGGGCAGCCGGCCAGCAGCTCTCCCTGACTCCCACCCGGGCAGATAAGGGTCCAGGGCCTTAGAAGGCCATCAGGCAGGTACTTGTGACGCTTGGAGTGGAATTAATTAGGCAGATGCTTATCGGTTGCAAAGCAAGATTATTTACTCACGCCGTCAAGGTGGTGAATAGCGGAGGTCAGAGATACTTGGTTAGTTACAGCTTAAGGTTCGTAGGTCAGAGGTCGGTCTGCATAAGAGTTCTTTGGTCGGGCAGATAAACGGAGAAAAAATCGGGCCGGCAGGTCGTTGATTTACGTCTGATAAGGTCGAGATGGGGGAGACTGACAAGCGATCAATTTGTCAGTTATTCTCACGCATACGTTCAGAAGTTTTTTCAGGTGTGTGTGCGGAGGTCTCCCGTTCTTCACGGAAGTGAAGATGGGTTTTATTCGTGTAATAGCCAATTGCTTTTCGCCACATCATAAATTTAATTAGAATCACCAGTTATCTAGCGGTCTTCGCTAGGGTGTTATCTCACAGGGTTACTCCCTGTTTTCTCTGACCAGTTATAATGATTTATGTACAGCACAGAAGGCTAAGTTCTATTTCATGTTAGTGTCGCAGTTATAAATTTCTTTTTGACATGCGCAGCAAAAAAAAAGCGGTTACTATCATTATTGTTAACCCTTAGTTAACCTAGTGCAGAAAAAAACTGTTTTGAATGGTTTTACTTGTTTGTGACATGGGCACTACTTAATTTGGTTGTGACACCATGGAGACCAGCCTCAGCCACACTGGCAGGGTGCATGGCAGAGCAGAGCAAGGGGCTGCTCCATAGCCACTTTGATCTTGCAATGGGGGCAGCCTGCTCTGGAGCCAGGGCAGAGCTGCTGAGAGGGTCCCTAAAAGATTGGTGTTATCTAAGCTACAGTCTGAATGCTCCAGACAGGAGCACACAGGCATGGGATCACAGCTGTGCCCCTGCTGTAGACCAGACTGTCACTGCGGCAAGGAGCCAAGGCGATCCCCTGCCTGCGTGCCCCTCCCCGGAGCATGCAGGCTACAGATTGAGGCTCTTCCCTGGCTCCAGAGCAAGCTGCTGCCATTGCAAGATCCCAGAATGTCTGGAGCGGTCCTCTGCTCTGCTCTGCTGTGCCCCCTGCCAGCACAGCTGAGGCTGGTCTCCATGGCAACCCCAGCCTTGAGCTTTCACAGTGTAGGTGTGGCTGGGGTCTCCATGGAGACTTGCCCCAGTCATGCACAGGGGTGGCTGGGAAATAGAGTTCACTATCGACCAGTTCCACCCTGCAGGCCAGGCTTTGCCCACCCCTGGCTTAGGAGGATTGGGGGGCAAGTAGGGTCCATGGCTGGTTTGGGGGTAGGGGTTGTCCATCTGGGGGTGATGCAAGGGTCGGGGAGCTAAAAATAACTCTTGCTGCCAAGGGAGTAAATGGGAAAAGCACAGTCTTGGGGCTGGGGCCAGTGGCTGGGCTTTCTGAGCCCAAGGGCTGTGCTGGGAACAGTACAGAAGTTCAGTTAGATCAGTCTTGCTGGACCCAATTAAAATTAAACTACCTTGGAGGTACAGTTAACTTACACCGGGTTGGTTATTTTTAGACTGATCTAACTGTCCTAAATTTCTGTACAGTTCACATTTAGATCCACCTAACTAGGGATCTAAGTGTAAGGTCTGCACCTGGGCAAACTAAGTTAGGTTAGGTGACCATTTTTAATGCAATCTAACCTCCCCCTAACGTCCCCGAACATCTGCATGTATCCTTAAAGAAGCAAACTTTAATAGCATGGCTTTAAAGAAGCTCTGCTGAATTACACTAGTTTGTGATCTGACTCTAATTTTACCTTCCTCCTATGCTCACTTCACATGCTTTTCCCACTAAATGAACTTTCTTCCCTGTTAGCATGTCTCTTGCTTGAAGCTTAAGTTTTATTCTTTGATGAGACCTACCTGAATTGACTGCCAAAATGAGTTCACAAAGTAGTTGTGTATCTCCATGCATGGTCCTAGAAACCAACATTTTGTGTCAGAAAGGGGTGCCAAGGCGTATCAGAAAGCTTCCTGAGAAAGGATCTCTTTGTTACTGAAAATTTCACCAAACGTGACTCAGACATTTCATTTTTAGTGAATTCTGAAATTAACCACAAAATAAAGTTGTAAAAGAAAAATAATTGGGATTGATCATTCCCCCCCTCAAAATACTTCACTTTTGACTAGCTGCAATTATCTCATGGAAAAACATTCCATCTGAAAACTTCTGATCAGCTCGGTATATGTTGAACTGATTAGCATATGGGTCAAACCCCAAAGCCTTGTTCTGTACACAGCACAACATTGTTGTACTCACCTGAGATCAAAGAAGTGTTGACTTGCTACTTATACAGGATCAATCTTTTAGGGAGCCTCTACAGTTGTTTCTATTAGTGGCAGAAGATGTCTAAAGGTAAATCCAAATCTGCCCAAGGTTATCTAAATGGTCTACATGAAATTTTGCCATGAGACTGCTAAGGTGGATTCTCTCTTAGTCATGTAGCTCCATTCTATCAGATCCCAGGCCACTTTCATAGCCTACTGTGACATTTACCATGGTTGTCACTTGGCCCTTCATTCATACCATTACTAATCATCATCCCATTATAGAAGCCTGTAGGAATGATGCTGTGCTTGATAAAATAGTTCTACACTCACTGCCTTAGGTACCTTTACAACCCACCTCCATGTGTGAGGACACTGTTTCAGAGTCATCCACAAGTGTGAATTTGTATAAGAATTATTAAATGAAAACAGAGATGTAACTGGGTACCTGAGCATGCTGGGCAACAGTGGCACATACAATCATATAAATAATTAGGGTTGGAAGGGACCTCAGGAGGTCATCTAGTTCATCCCCCTGCTCAAAGCAGGAGCATCCCCAACTAGATCATCCCAGCCAAGCCTTTGTCTAGCCAGGTCTTAAAAACCTACAAGGATGGAGATTCCACCACCTCTCTGGGTAACCTGTTTCAGTGTTTTACTACCCTTCTAGTGATAGAGTTTTTCCTAATATCTAGCCTAAACTTCCCTTGCTGCAACTTGAGATCATTGCTCCTTGTTCTGTCATCTGCCACCACTGAGAACAGTCTAGCACCATCCTCTTTTGAACCACCCTCCAGGTAGTTGAAGGCTGCTATTAAATCTCCTCTCAGTATTCTCTTCTCTAGACTAAATAAGCCCAGTTCCCTCATTCTTTCCTCATAAACCATGTTCCCCAGCCTCTGAACCATTTTTGTTGCCTTCCACTGCACTCTCTCCAATGTGTCTACATCCTTTCTGTAGTGGGGTACCCAAAACTGAACACAGCACTCCAGATGTGACCTCACTAGTACTGAATAGAGAGGAATAATCACTTCCCTTGACCTACTGGCACCACACCTCCCAATGCAGCCCAGTATGCCATTGGCCTTCTTGGTGACAAGGGCACACTGCTGGCTCATATTGAGCTTATTGCCCACTGTAACCCACAGGTCCTTTTCTGCAGAGCTGCTGCCCAGCCAGTCAGCTCCCAGCCTGTACTGGTGCATGGGATTGTTCCATCCTAAGTGCAGGACTTTGCACTTGTCCACATTGAACCTCATGAGATTCCTTTTGGCCCAATCCTCCAATTTGTCTAGGTCACTCTGAATCCTAGCCCTACCCTCCAGCATATCTACTGCTCCCCCAGCTTGGTGTCATCTGCAGACTTGCTGAGGTGCACCCTATGCCATCTTCCAGGTCATTGATGAAGACATTGAACAAAACCAGCTCCAGGACCGACCTCTGGGTCACTCTGCTTGATACTGGCTGCCAACTAGACATCAAGCTATTCATTATTAGACTCTGAGCCTGATGCTCCAGCTAGTTTTCTATCCGTGATGCAGTGTCAGTAATTGTGCTGCCAGTAGTGTGACACTTGTTGTCCTGACAGCCAACCTGCTGCTATTTTGTGAGCTCCAGTGTTGGCACTCAGAGATGATGCCCCACTTGCCCCTTCCCCTTTATTACACTACTACTTCAAAAAAGGTATTTACCAGTTACTGAAATTCTTTGAGATGTATCTTCAACATACACATACACCTGAATCCCATTCTTCCTTACAGTCAATCACAGCCTAGGACTCTGTAGTTGAGAAAAAAACTGAAGAGTAGAAAATGCACGCAGCTACCCTCACAGTGCAAGGCACTAGGAGAGACGAGGCTAGAGCATACTACATGAGGGCTGCAAAGAGAAAAATTCTCTGGTCAAAGTTTGGGACAGTGAGATATACCTGCCAGTGAGAATGCCTACATGGCCAGTACATCTCAAACTACAGTTACTAGTAAGTTCCTTTGTTTTGTTCATCTATTATAATTTTATTTTATTATATGATAATCTAGATAGGATAGTATTTCCTTGAGCTATGTAAACAGGGTTAATGCTATAAAGAGTTTTATAAAGATACAAGAACTGAGGCCATTTATTTTCCTGTAGCCTGCATACTCTGGGCAGAGCCCCAAGCTGGGCAGAGAGTACCCAAAGCCTGGCAGAGACACGGCCAAGGGGACCAGACAAACAGAGCCAGAGAAGGGTCATTGCCCAGAGTTGGGCAAGGCCAGGGCCAGGAATGTCTGAGAAGGACTAGCACCAAGGCAAGGGGCCCCAAGATCCAAGTAAGAGAGACAGTGGATGGAACCAAGAAGCTTGGTCTGGCACATTGGACTGGAGCTAGAGGGCCCAGCAAAAGAAAAGGGAAAAAAGTCAGTGGAGCTGGAGCAGAGCAAGGTTTGTGTGGTCATCAGGGGGCATCAAAACCACTCCTGGAACATGAACCTTGCTACAGAGATCCAGAAAACATGGCAGGCTGCTTTATGGTAACCTCTCTGCACTGCTGTTTTGCATACCTGCATATTTATGCAAGGGCCGATTGTAGGGACTGGGTCTTTATCTGTATTTCCCCATTGGTATGCATAGGAGAGGGAGTGTGAAACTTTTGTGCTTGTTTTGACTGTGATTACATGTTTTAACTGCTTTTATTTTGAATGTAAGAGGCCAGGAAAATCAGGATTGTATACACTGAACCTGCTTTCTAATATTGTAAACATGAATGATGTGTGCCCCTGGTGGTTGGAGGGGGGTACAGCAGCCCTGGTGGCAGCGGCAGGAGTGCAAAAGCGGTAAGCAGGGAGCTCCCACAGATGCCGCTGGCACTG
The DNA here is from genome assembly GCF_030867095.1 of Alligator mississippiensis. Classification (NCBI taxonomy): domain Eukaryota; kingdom Metazoa; phylum Chordata; order Crocodylia; family Alligatoridae; genus Alligator; species Alligator mississippiensis. The sequence continues at coordinate 55,980,606 of NC_081831.1, forward strand.
TCAGTGACAGGGGGGAGGGTGGTGAGCACCAACCAGGGGTTGGTGACCACCCGCAGACATGGGTGTTGCGGGGGGCGACCGCCCACAGGCAACACTGACAGTGTCAGTGGTGCCTTTTCATAGGGGGTGCACTGCCACACTCAGGGGGTGCATGTGCACCCCTTATGCATCACCAATAATTGTAAAGTTCATAAGGGGTCAATTGCTGTAAAAATAAGTTGAGTAAATGTAGCTGATGGGTCAGTGCTCACCATGAATGAGTGGAAGTCTAAGGTGAAGGGACATTCTCAGATCAGGAGTCACAAGAGAAGGAGAGACTCAGAGGCTTTGTAAATCTGTTTGAGGACAGCAGCAGTGATAGCAGAGGGTCCTCCAGAAAAAGTGACAGTGAATTAACTGAGTTTTAAAACCTGTATTTGGGGACAGGGCCAAGAAATGGGGTTTGAGGGAGATGATACCTTATGGACAGGTGTGTAGGAGCAGCATTCTGCAGGTGCGTATAATGTAACAGGCGAGTGGGTTTTCCTCTGGTGGGTTAAGGGGTTGTGTGTGTGTGTGTGTATGACATTTTTCCAAACAAAAATTAAAAAGTGCAGTGATCTAGATCTATGAGGCATGGTGTGTGTGGTGCTGGGGCAGCAGATCAATGAAGCTCTTATACAGCTGTGAGATGTGCTACAGTGCCAACAAGAGAGAAGTCAGAATACTGCTGTGCTGAACCTCAACCTGGAGAAGGCCTGTGATTGCGTATCCCATTGGTTCCTACTGGAGACACTGAGAAAAGATGGAAGTCACCTCAATATTCATTGTTTAGGTAAAGACATTGTACACTGATGTGAGCAGCAAGGTACTGGTTAATGGGTCCCTGACAGCCCAGATTGTGGTAAAGTCAGGCATCAGGGAGGGCTGCCCACTCTCCCCTAGCCTGTTTATCTGCATGATGAAACTGCTAGCATAGCAGCTCAGGCAGGACCCCGAGATCAATGGCATAAAGATCCCCAAGAGTAATGAGGATGAGATAAAGGTCCTGGCCTACCTGGACTACCTCAGTATCATATGCAGGGACAAGTGCTCAGTTGAAAGAACATTATAACACACCCAGGGATATGGAGCAGCAGCAGGGGCCAAGCTAAATGTAAGCAAAAGCACCTGGCCTATACTAGGTGAACTCAGGGCCCTGTCAGCCCCAGGGGTCTCCATCCTCCACAAGGGGGTAAAGATCCTCAGGGTGGAGTCTGACCCAGAGCTGACCAGAAAGAGGGCATGGAAAAAGATGGAGGCCAAGGCCAAACAGAGAGTAGGACTATGGCAAGCATGCTGCCTATCAATGGAGGGGTGGTGGGGGTCATGGTGTGTGACACTCATGAAGGAAGTGTTACTACCAATGCTTCTACACCCCACACCAGTCTTCCCTCCCTTGGAGAGAGTCATCTACAGGAGCCAAAAAGCCATGTGCATCCTCTTCTGAAACTCCGCATGGGAGAAAGTGGCGAGGACCACGCTGTACAAAGCAAAATAGTCCAGAGGCAGAGGAATGCCAAACATCCTGCTATTCCTCTGGGCCAAGTACATGAGCCAGATTTGCAAACTGGCAAGAGGCATGGAATCCAAAACTGCCCATTGTAAAGTATTTTGCAGGGCTACTGCTACAACAATAGTGGGTGTACATGACAGCTAACATGAGCCCATGGACCATGGAGTCCCCATGGTTCTACAAAGTCCTGAAATGCTTCCAGGACAAATATAAACTGCACAATGAAGCCCTGGCAATGCTGGTGAACCATCACAAGATACAGGAGGTGGTAAGGGCAAGAGACATCTGGTGACAGCTGACAGATCATGTAGGAGCAAATGTTCCACAAGGACCTGCAGAAGGAGATGAGAGACTTGAGACTTGAACTGAAAGGTATCCCATGGGCTTTTCTTGTGGAGGCATGGAAAAACAGGGCAGGGCAGGAAGGCCCATCCAACTGCTCCAGACGACCCTGCCAGCATAAGGCAGAAACAATCAACCATCTCTTCTGGGTCTGCCCATATGCCAGAGAGGCGTGGAAGAGAATTTACATACTCCTCCTAGTGGTGACAAGGTTCATAACCCTGACCAGAGAGGCAGTTCTGTATGGGCACTTGACTATGCAGCAAGGGGCAACAACAGTCCACTTTGACCAGTTAATCTCCTGCTTCAGGAATGCCCTGTGGAAAACCAGGAACTTGCTCATAAACAGAAACACAAATCTCCCAGTTGAGAATTGTATTTAAATGAGACTGAGATCTACTGTCTTCCTGTAGAACCAGTACAAGAAGGCAGGAAAGATGGGAGACCTCATACAGAAGAGGAGACTGGCATAGACTTTTCAGAGGTGAGCCCTCCAAAAAGAGCAACAAGGATGATGATGATGACAAATACAGTAAGTGAAAGGACTAAGCAAACTGGTGGGTGACTAGGAAAATGGGGAAGAAAGGAGGGAAGGTACTGAAGTAGTCCTTTGCATAATTGTGAGTTTCAAAGTGATGGTGATGGGTGCATGGGCACGTGGGAATGCTGGTGCACAGTGCAGTCTTTGTAATGAGAATAAGAATGATGGGACTGTAAAAGTGTGTTTTTTTGGAAAGTCAAGTGAACCATAGTGGTGACGAGACAGGTTATTAAGGGTACAATTATACCTCTAACACCCTGTCACATATATCTTTGGGAAATACTTGGCAGGGGAGATACCATGCTATCAGTCCAGGTGGTCTTCTGCTAGAACTGGAAAGAGAAATCCTTGAATCTTTGAATGACTTTGTGTAGTTGAAGGTGGAGACCTGTCCTTTGAACTGTAGGCAGACCCTGCTATGAGAGACTACTATAGCCTCCCAACGAGAGGATCTCAGCAGCACACTATTTTATGGAGATGGGGGATTTCTCTCTAGCTGCTCCTCTGGCCTTTTGTCTAAGGGCTAGTGAGACTTGAGGGCATCTGAATCCCAAGACTTCCAGGTTCGGGGCTTGCACATAGGTGCTTCCATGGATTTGGGAGTACCTGAAGGCCCAAGCTGAAAAGTCTTGGAGGGATGATACTTTTCAATGGTAGTGCCATGCAGACTTGAAAGATTGAGCTCTGCTCAGTTGATAGAATTTGGAACTAATTTGGCTAATTTGGCCTAAGACACTAAATTATATTATATATATATATAATCAGGGAGATACCATGGAGTGGTTCCCCTATTGAGACCTTGAGGGACATTGTGTAGCAAAGAGTGGAGATCTGTCTAGTGCATTGTGGACACCCCTCCCCCCCCCCCGAGAGTTTACTATAGTCTCCCATTGGAAGGATTGCAGCTACACACTTTATTTTTATGGAGATGGTGGATTTCTTCCTAGCTTGCTCCTTTGCTCTCTTGGCTAATGGCAAATGAGGCTAGGGGATATCTGAGCTCCAAGGCCTCCAGGCTTGGGACCTGCATGTAGGATGCCTACCATGGACTTGGGAGTATCTGAAGCCCTAGGCTGAAATATCTGGGAAGGAGGATACTTGCCAGTGATAGTGCCACACTGACTTGAACAATTGAGCTCTGCTCAGACAATAGAATTCAGAACTAATTTGACTAATATGGCCTGAGATGCTTTTTTAAAATTAAATGTTATACCGTGGAAGACCAGGAACCTGCTCATAAGCAGACACACAAACCTCTCAGTAAAGGATTGCATTAAAATGGGACTGTGTGCAATGTACTACAAGAAGATGGTAGAAGATGGCGGGCATCATATGGAAAAGAAGGGACTGGCAATGGCTGTTCAGGGGTGGGTTCCCCCAAAAAAGTAGCGATAAGGATGACAATGGAGATGACAAATACAATAATGAGTGAAAGAACTGGGCAATACAATGACAAGTGAAAGGACTGGGTAAACAGGTGGGGGAGATGCAGGCAGGGAAGGGATGGGGGAGGGCACTGAGGTGGTCCTTTGCATAATTGTGACTGGTAAAGATGATGGTGACAGACAAATGGGCACACAGGAATGCAGTACAGTTTTGTAACGGGAATAAGAATGGTGTAACTGTGAAGGTGTGTTTTGAACTGTCAAATGAACCACAGTGATCACAAGATGGGTTCATAAAGGTATAGTGCTCTCTCACTCATATATAGATGGTGTTGCATTTTACCGTATGGCCGTATTTAATGATAAATGCACAAAGAAAATGATGGTATTGCATTTTATCATCTGACCTCTTGAATTAAGATCAAGTGTAGTTATAGGGTGAGTCTTGTCCCATGCACTCCAGACAGGCTGACCCTGTAAGTTTCCCCAAACATGGGGATCTCAACTTCACAATTTTTTGGCAATGGGGAACTACTTTTGTGCTGAGCTTTAAAGATTTTGGGGGGGGGGGGGGGGCAAGGAAGCAAAGAGGTATCTGACTCCCAAGACATATTTTCCCTGCTGTAGCAGTTGGAAGAGGGACAAATTAAAGGCAAACCTCCATCAATTAGTTTCTATACCTGGAAAATTATAACAAACTTCTAAATTTTCCATATAGAGAGTCTAATTATTTGGGGGTCATCTTATAAAAAAAGAATTCCCCTCTCACACACAATTTTCTGGATAAAGAAATCACATGTAGATCGAACAAAAATAAGACTAGGCCACAAAATGTGACAGCAAAGCCCTGATCACAGAGGCATACTGTATGCCTCTGGAGCACTCACTTTCACATTTTGACCCCTTGGCCCACACAGCACCCCCATCCTATTCTTTGCCTCTCTTGTCCCCAGAATTTTGTTGTTTCATTTATCCATTAGCCCCTGTACAATAGGGGCCATTAGTTAGCTGGATGGGCCTTAGGGCCCATGGTAATTGAATGAGACAAATAGACAGGAGCTTCTGTGGCCCAGTCAGTTGGTATCTGGGGAAACTAGCCCTTGTGCCAGCTAGACTGCTGAAACAGCCATGACCTGGAGTGGCCCCTGCCCCCTCTACCCACTGCAGCAGTCTGGCAGTGGGGGCTGCTGCTTGGCTGCAACCTGCTGCTATCCACAACAGCATCCATCCCCTTGGACCTGCGGCCCCATGGCTGCATGTCTGCCAGACCCAGATGGGGCGCCCCTGCTCTGCCATCTGGGCAGCTATCTCCCAGAGGATTTGCTCCTTGTGGTGGCCTGCTTTGAACTGTCCAAGTGTGTCCTCTTGGCCCCAAATGACCAACAGGTCAGCCACCTCATCTGCCCTCCAGCTGGATCCCCAGTGCTGGCCCTGGACAGGATCCTCTGTCTGGGTCTCTTCACTTGTCTCACCAGCAGAGACCCTGGTGTTCCCTGTTTACATGTTGCAAATACTCTGATAAGAAACCCCAATTCTCTCATTAAAGTACCCCAAATTGTGTTCTTCTGCTATTAAAATGAAATGCCACCAAGTTGGGCAGAAACCAGTTGGGCAGTTTTATTGATATATTTACAAGTGCAAAGCAATTTTGAGGGGGGTGTGGAGGGTTGGGGGAGTTTGTGGGTGGGTGTTGGGTTTGTAGGGGTGAGGTTTGGGGGTATGTTGCTTGCGCGGGGGTTTGAGGTTTGTGGCTGGTTATGTAGATGAGGGGTTTCTGGGGGTGGCTTGGGGATGTGGGTATTGTGGGTGGATTGTGGGGGCACTATGTGGGGGGCTGCTCAGGAGGGATGGGTCCCCTGTCCCCCACAGGGTGCAGCCCCTTCACACAGCACATGGACTGACCCCCTACAGGGCCACAGCTCTGCCCCCCACAAGGCTACAGCTTCCCCCCACAGGGCCCAACCCCCCCCACTCAAGCTCCTCCACAAACCCACCCACAGACCACACCTCCCCCGCACCCCTACTCCTCACACCATAGCCCTTCCCCATGCCCACATCCACATCCCTACTTACGTGTGACAGCACCCAGGTCCCAATCCTTGCCATGCTTCTGCTTGCCCCAGCATGCTAAGGCTTCATGCCTTACATGCTGGGACAGCAGGAGCACCATAGAAATGTTTTTTGTTCCCAGCATGCCTCTTGCCGCGTCTCAAACTGCTTTGAAACACAGCAAGAGGCAGGTGCGGGCTAGTCTGGATGTGCCCTTGGATTCCAAGTTTCACACAATGGAGGTAGGAAGAAAAATGAAAAAATATATACCTAATTTGTATGTGCAATTACCATGTCTATCTGTAGAAAATTCACTTAAATATTCATATGCACTTGCAATTACTCAAACTGAATGTAAATCTGAATATGCCCAAATGTGTGTGTACAAGTATATACCCATGTTTTAAAAATTGCAGCAGTACTTTTTTTTACCCATCCCAAATCTTCTAGATTAAAGTGCCTTACATTTTTAATGCGCTTATTTTCAATAAATTGTAAAAAAGCTAAATCCACCCAACAGCAAATATACTGAAGTCAATCATTTGACACCAGTAATAATTTTGGCTCTAAACCTTTTCAAAATAATCTCTTTATAATGTTGTCTTGCAACATCTTAAATACCATGTGAAATATGTAACTGCTAGACTTTATTTTGGCCTTGAATAAAAGAATCACAGATATGCAGGGATGAAAGGAAGCAAAATGAAGAGTGCTGATTTGCTGACTTGTTTATATATACAGTAATCAGATCTAAGAAGTAGATGTAGAATGTTTAGCAGGTGCCAGAGAAGACAGAGCAGCAATTTTAGGTGTTGCCCTGTTCATTAATGACATTATTAATTAGAACTGGAGAACAGTAGGTCTGTATTATGCATAGGACACGTTCTGCAGTTGGCAAAGCTACTCAGTTTAATATATTTAACTGAATGCCTTACTTGGGTAGTGCAGAACTCTTTCTACCTTTTTTCTGGGCAGACTCTGAACCCTTATTCCTTTTGTTTTGACTTTTGTACTAATGGATATGTTTACTGTAGGAATTTATGTCTCATTTTGGGTAACAGAGAGGAAGGATGTATTTGCTTAAACTTTCCTAGAGCTAAAGAATGATTAACAAAACAAAGCATTTGAGGGATTTTCAATGGTAAAATCAATAGCAGAGATCTATCTATAAAATAAAAAAGTAGAGGGATTTTGAGAGGTGGCATTGTGTTGAGTAGGTTCATAAAGATTCTGATAAAAATGTTAATTCTTTGTTTACTGCTTTGGAAATATTATTTATATGGCTCCTGTAACTTAATCAACATATCCTGAATCCTTGCTTCTTCTCTTTTCTGGGCTTTATGAGCTGCTATTAGAGTATGCTTTACTTTTACCCAGTTCTAAGTGTATTTCACAATAATAATCTATTATATTTAAACTCGTATTCCAAAAATTAACTCTGATTTATATGTGCCTTCTGTAGCTTTTCATTCTCAAAATTCATTCTAGATTAGTTTTGGATGCTTTCTATATGTAAACTATATGTAACTGGAAGAACAGCATTTAATGTAGGAATAAATACAAAGCAAAATACGTTGGTCCTTCACTGCCTCACCCATTACTCTTCTTGAACAGGTATGCCATTGGTTGTTCTGTGGATGGCATCCTGTTTTTCAAAGAACGGCTGTTTCAGATACAACTCTCTCCCATTTCAAAATTAGTTTTTATAATACAATAAACAATTTGCTAGATATTTCAAATATTCTGTAGCAAATTATCCAAGGATTAACACCTGTAGTACTTGTTTATAGGTAATAAGACATGAATGACTCTGTGTGTGCTATGACATAAAAAAAAATTAAACATCTTAAATGAAAATAGATGGCACAGTCCTCCTCTGTTTTAAATCAGTGTCAAAATTAAATGTATTTAGTGGGAGTAAGATTAAGCTCCCAATTCTGAGAAAACTGTTCCACTTAAAAACTTCTAACAAAAAACATATTTATCCTGAAGAACTTAATGATCTGGAGCAATGCTGTTGAAATTTGCCCTACAGATGTGCCAAAGACAGTGATTAATCATGTACTTGTATTTTCAAATGTAGTTGTGGTTTTTAACAACTTTTAACAAGGCCATAAAATTCTCTCATCTTTTCTGACTTTTATCCAGTGAGGAAAGTTGGCTATGAAAATATAAACCAGATCTTTTTCTCTGAGTGGAAGTGACTTTAGCAGAATTTATTTTGGCTGGTGGGCCATTTAATGAGTTTTGGTGAATTGCCGAGGTCTGCACATATAAAATCTTTCAGAAGATATCTTTTTAACAAATTATAGATATAAAACCAATCATATACTCAACATTAAACATCTACTATAACATTTTAGTTTTATTTAAAAAAATAATTTTTGCCCTGATTTATGTTTTCTGAGTTGTGTATATAGAGGTGATTGCATAACAGCCCAAAATAAAGTCTTACTCTTGTCTATTGTAGCAGGGTATATGCATGTATGTGGGGGGGACAGCCCATATGTGAGGTCCTGGGAGCTGGCCAGGGTTGAGGGAGGGAGGGAGAAAATGAGGGGCAGGGGGCAGGTGCAGCAGAGCTCACCCAAGCTGTGCCATTTGTCACAACCCAAAGTTGTGAGTTTTTGTTTGTGTGTGCTTCGGCAACGCTAAATTATGTTCCCGCTAAAATTACAGCTTCCTTGCACAGCGGAGTTCTCTGCTGTGGGAGAGAACTCCGGTGCAATGGGGAATTTCCCACCAAATTTGCAGCTTCTTTGCATGGTGCATTTCTTTTGCATCTCAGAGATGCACGGTGTAAAGGAGTTCCCACCATTTGTATGGGAGTTCGCGCCACATTATTGGCCAATTCTGAATAAAGGCACACGTGGTGGCTAGCTATTGGCTTGCTAGCCGTACAAAAGGCTTAGGTGGTTTCCACCCAAGCCGGAGAGAGAGGAAACCTGGACAGAGAGAAAACTCGCCAGGAGAAGGAGGAGACTTTGCGCTGTGTGAAGATCTCTTAGCGATGTGGACCCTTACGGACCTAACGCACCTCTCTTAAGCAGGCAACAGAGGTCTAAATAGCCTTTGGCCTCTCCTCGTCGCCGAGCACAATTCTAGATGTATCCCTATCCTATAAACCCAAGCCGGATCCTCGGAGCCTTAACAACTCTGTGGTAGAGGGAACCGAACCAAGCCCGCGGAGCTTTAATAACTCTGGGGAAGATTAGTGCTGTACGAACCCACGGAGATTCAGCCACTCCGGAGGGAACCGAACCCACGGAGCCTTAACAACTCCGGGGGAACTGAATCCATGGAGCCTCGACAACTCCGGGGAAAAGAGCTGACTTGTCATAATCCTCCAACGGGGATTCAAGCGGAGCTGTGCCTGGAAAGCTATCCAGCCTACACCACTACCATCTTTTGGTGTAAGTAAACGAACTTTTAATCAACCACTACGCGTCCGTAATCAATTCTAGCTCGCGACGGTCTTCTCCAGCCCCGCGTGCCCGGGCTGCTGGCCACAGCCCGCGTGCGCAAAGACGGGCCCCGGCTCACCCCCGGTCGGCCCGCACACCATGCAGGTGCAGTTGCCTCCCAAATGGCTGTCCCTGCAGCACTCCACATGGGGCTGAACCCACCCATTTCCACCTGGGGAGCCCATGCCATGCTTCTACCGACCTGCCTCATGCCCACTGACAGCCTCAGCCAGCGAGCACAGCTTCCTGGCAGGGCTGCTATTCCTGCTGTTGCAGCAGCCACCTGGATACTGCTTGGATCCCCCCCACCTCTGGCGGCTCGTCCTCCTCCCCGTCATCTGGAAAGCAGGTAGTATAAGGCACCACATGCCCAACCAGTCATCAGGGAAGTTGCAACTGGGTCCTGGGTGGCTCCTGCCCCAGCACATGAGGCTCCAGCTCCAGGTCCTGGCCACCTTCCACCCACTTAGCCACCCAGCACAATGAACAGCCACCTGCAGGTTGCCAAGTGGGTGGAAGGCAGCCCTGCCAAGAAGCTATATGCGCTGGCTGGGGTCGGGGCCAGGGCAGTGCCATCGGGTGCAGAGTGAGTCCAGGAAGAAGCATGGCATGGGCTGCCCTGGGGGCAGGATTCAGCCCCATGTTGAGTGCCATGGGGGCAGCCACGGGCCAGATACCATCAAGTGGCAGGCCAAATCCAGCCTGCAGGCTGTATTTTGCCCACCCTTGAAAACCTGAAAAAACAAAACTGTTGCAGTTTTTCTTTCTTTTATTTACTGGACTATCCTATTAATGCCAGGGCTTAGATATAACTGTAGTGACAGTTACCCCATTCATGCCAATATTTAATGTACATTTTATTACTGTTAAAAATGTGTACTGAATGTTCAATAAGACTATGAATTTCCAATGCTTATTATTGTACAGGATCCATTTTAAACAAGGGGAATAGCCAAGTGAATCGTACAAAGAAAATGGAAAAGCAGTGTCTATCCAACAAATTTTCAAACCTAACGTATTGAAGTTAGTAAGGTTTTTTGTTTATTACTATTTTCAGCCAGAACAGGATGTGAATAGAAAACTGGATTTTCTATTTTATCAATATAAATATTCTGATACATGTGTAAGACAAGTGAAACAGTTCTCTTAGAGCTGTAGTCCTGATCTTGTTCCCATCAAAGTTATTTTTGTCTTTGTATTTTTAGAAATTAAATAGTTATTGTTGATAACACTGGGTCTTATTTAGCAAGTTTCCTTCATTTGTACTATTTCCAGTTATTAGAAATTATATTTAATTTATAGAGTATAAGTATAAATATACTTTTTTCTCATGTGGCTAAAAAATTAATTTTTCAGTACACTGAGGAAATGTTGAACATTTTGATGCATATATCAATATCAGAAACAAAGAATATGTGAAAAGATACATACACTATGAACAGTTGTTCCTTTTGGCTTTAATTAGAGCAGTTTCCAACAAAACAATTCTAATTCTCAAATAATCCATGGCATGTAACACTCAACTAATTTCTATTATTATTAAATGAGTATACAGAGTTGTTTCTGTGCCAAGAAAAATTTGGTTGAAGCAAAATTCACCATTTCACTTCTAATTGCAAAACTGTAAGGCATTACCCTCTACAAATGCATTTAACAATAGGGTCTAAACATAATTCATATTGTTATAAAAGACTGACATCTGCAAAAGTCAAACAACTTAAAGAATCAGGAAGAAAAATTTTTCTATAACTGTTAATTAGCACTTACAACATGGGGTTTGGAATTTACATAAATCATTCTAGATACTTTTGGCCACTTATTTGTACTTGCATAAATAGACTGGAATGTCCGTTCCTTTACTTACACAGAACTCCCATAAAGACCAATTAAGAATCTTTCTTGAATCTTTCATGATTAACATGAGGAGTTAATTCATAACTGCATATATTTGCACTTGATATATATTTTTTAAATGTTTATTTAACAGTCAACTTAAAGGCACATCAGTCATTTTAAAAAATACAATAGCATGCTATTACTTCATCAGTTGTCATCAGTCTACTGTAAGAAATGCAGCAGAATATATCTACTTTTTTTTTGGTTGCTAAAGATATTCAAAAAAAGTTCAAAAATATATAGATCTTTTCAAGGCAAGTTGGTGTGTTGTTGTAGCTGGGATAGTAAAAAAAAATAAAATTACAGCCTATACTTGAAGAGGATCAGATCTTCAGGGCAATATTCCTAACTTCTCCGCTCCTGGCTTTCAAATATTCTCCAAACTTTGACTGGTCATCATTAGAAACAAAAATCCTGCTGATCAAAACACATCAAGGAATGCAACCCTGCCTTAAGAATAGATATAAAACCTGTCAATGCATCTCCACTGACACTATAATCAGCACCCACCACAACAAAACCGTCAGAAATCTGTGGATCCTAAATATTCTGCAATAAATATAGACCAGTGATATTCAAATGTTTAGCCCTGTGGGCCGGATGAGTAGCGCGTGGGCTGCCCTGCAGGCTAGATTCTTTGCGAGGTCAGTGTGTGGCACTGGGTCCTGCACTGTCTTGACCTGGCAGGAATGGGGAAGAAGCAGGCAGCACAATGGCAGCAGCAGGCAGGTTTCCCTGCTCAAAGAGCCACTTCTACTCCACTTTAGCTAGGGCCATTAGGAGTGCCTGCATAGAGAGTCAGGCTCAGCTGGGGACAGCAACAGTGGCAGGCAGGTTTCTCTGTCCCTGCACATGCTCCCAGGCTATCAGGGAACACCCAGGGGGACCTGGCAGAGTAGAGGGACTCCCTGTGCAGCCTGGATGGAGTGATGCCAGAGCAGTTCTGGAGTCCCCTCCCTTCTACCTCTAGGTCAGCCAGGAAGCAAGGGAGGGCAGAAACTGGGAGAGGAGGGACATGCTGCTGAGAATGGAAGGGAAGGGATGGGATGTAGTGGAATTTTTACCTACTTTAGGACTTTAAAAAGTCCCCAGCTGCTGCTCCTCCAGTGTTGTCTGAAAGCAGAATGTGATGACACCAGTACACCCACCTGCTTTGTGTCCATCCCTGTTCATCAATAGCATAAACCTAACAAATGGTATCAAATCTGTGCCTTATGCTGAAGTTTAATAGTGTGGTTTAAGTCAAGACTAAAATCTTTGTAGACTGCCCTTTTATCCAGTGATTTCAAAGTGCCATACCAAGCTAGATAAGCATCAGTGTTGTCATTTTTGGTAGAAAGAGAGGTTGAACAACTTTGCTAAGTGATTACTGAAACAATATGGGTGCATCCACACATGCAAGTGTGTGCGCTTGCAGCAGCTCAAATAGAAGTGGTGCAAATTTGAGCCAGGGCTTTTTGCCTAAGCGCACATGCTTGGACATGCACTTTGTTGTGGAGCAAATTGTGCCACTTGGGGCAAAATAACCCTGCCTGGCTCCTTCCAGATCTGCAGCCAGGGGGAGAAAGAGCCCGGGGCCAGCACCTATGCTGTCCCCAGCAGTATAAAAAGCTGCTCTGTCCTGGCCCCATCCATACAAAAAGCTGCCCTGGCAAGCAGCTCAGGGCTACTCACTCGCAGGAGCTTCTGGGGGAGAAGCCTCTGGGAGGAAGTTGTCCATGCCCCTTTCTGTCCCATGTTGCTGCTGCTGTGGCTGGTTGTTGCAAGCTTGGTCTCAGGATCTTCTGGGGAGATTGCCAGGCCCTTTCCTGCTTCTGGCTACTATTAGCTGCTGGCTTGGTCTCAGACCTTTTGGAGTAAGTTGGCTGCACCCATTTCTGCCTTGGGCAGCGGCTGCTGCTGCTGTTTGCTGCCCCCCCACCCCCCCCGCCCAGAGGGGGTCCTCTGCTGCATGCTGCTGCCCCCTCAGGGAGGGGCCCACTGCACTGCACCGCACCCCAGCACCACACCCAAGCTTCTGCACCCTGTTCCGGCCTGCTGCCCAACCTGCTGCCAAGCCGCGGTCGGGAGACAGCCTGGGGAGGGAGACTGCACTGCCTGTGGGCCCCTCCCCCACCCTCACTGCTGGAGCCTAAAGGAACCTTGTCTGCCCCAGCTGCCTTGGCAGGCCACCCCCCGCCTTCATCTCCATTTCCACCAGAAGCACACCCTGAGTGGCTGAACTGGACAGCTCCTACCATCACTGCTGCTGCCCCCGTTGTTTCTGCTGCTTCCTCCTCTCAGGAGAGAGGGAGATTCCCTGCTGCACCACCTGACACCACACTGCACTGGATCACTTCCTAATTGACTGACTGCTCCTACCCCCTCAACAGCTATCTCACCGCATCTGATCCTGATTTGTCTTCCTGTCAACTGCTCTGCTGCTGAGTGACCAGCTGGAGGCCTGAGGGGCTTCTGGACAGCTCTTCCACAAAGCCCCTCCACTGCTCCAGCCATCTTTTACACCTGCCTTAGCAGCCTTCCCCGTGTGTTTTTTGCCCTTGTGTGGTAAGTCCTGTGGTCAATGCCCTCTGACTTGGTGTTTGTTGTGTGGCTGAGTAAGCCAGCTTGAGTTTCTCCAGCCCTTGTGTGTGTGTTTCCCCCTTCCCCCAACACTCTCAAAGTATAGGTCTCCTGGTCATTTTTTTTCCTGTGGGAATGTGGATCAGTGAGCTTCAGCCCCTTCCTCCCTATCTTCCTTCTGCTCCACCATGCAGGTGGATCCCAGCCAAGCTCCCAAGGGAATGCATGCTCCTGCAGCCTCCAAACCAGAGGCAGAGTCCAACCAACCTCCCCCAGGAGTGAAAAAGCCTGCAACCTCCACTTCAGGGGCAGGTGGGACTCTGGTAGGGAGCCAACAGGGCCAGGGGGTCACCCCGGAGGAGTTCCCAAGCCTCCTCTCCCATCATCGGGGACCAAGGGCAAGGGTAATAGGAAGGGCTCCTCTTCAGCCTCCTCCACAGCTGGGGGGTGGGATGGGCAAGGGCCTTGCCCCCGAAGCCTAGACCACCAGCACCTGAGGGGATCAGGTGCACTACACCAGCCAGCACACCCACTCAGCCTGTCCCTGACCCTAGCTCAGGCCCCACCAACATGGCCCCGCAAGGGGGAACTGCAGCTATGCACAAGCAGCTGAGGGGAGACCCGAAGCCGGGGGGCCTAGACCTTCCACCACTGGTCCTTCCAGCTCGGGCAGTGGGGCCCCCTTTCCGGCATTTGCCCACAGGCATGGGGTGAATTGCCAACTGCCCAAGCGGGAGAACCTGCACTTTGAGATCTGGGTGCAGGTCCTGGCTCGGGTAGTGGGGGGGCCCCCCAAGATCATGGCGGCCTCCTGCTTTCATGGCTGGGGATCTTTTTCCTTGCCTCAGAGGCTGCTGCACAAAAGGCAGTGGAGAGGGGGCTTGTGGTGGAGAGCAAGTATGTCACTCTTGAGCCTCTAGAAGAGCTGGGGACCAGGGTGATCCTTGGCTCCATCCCTCCCTATATCCCCAATTGGGTCCTGCTCCTCCAGCTCCAAACCCTGGGGAGAGTTATCTCCCCAGTGGTGGCCCTCACACTGGGGTGCTGAGACCCTGGCCTCTGCCACTTGTGCTCTTTCCATCACCAGGTCATGATCCAGCTGGCAGCAGGAGTGTGGCTGGAGGCTGAGGGGTGCCTGGTAATTCCTTATCAGGGGGCTCTGGTGAGGATTTTCTATACACTGGGGGACCTGCAGTGCTTCCGGTGCTGTGCCCCGGGGCATTCGCATCATGAGTGACCCATGGGCCAGGCAGGAGGGAATCTTTGGGTCCCACTGGAAAAAGGGGTGCCCCTACCATTGGTGCCTCACCCCCCTCAGGCCCCCTGGCACCCCAGCCACAACTATGAACCCACCCATGAGCTAAGGGGACCCTAACCAAGTCTAATGAAGTCCCAGGGATGGCACCAGCAACAGGGGGGAGAGAGGGAGCAGGGCCCCCTTGCCCCTAGTCATACCCCTGTCATGGCTACCCCATCCCCCACAACCCTCACCTTCTCTTGCTGGAGTCTGCCCACCCCATGACTGAGTGGGTGCAGGTCCCCTCTGGGCATAAAGGTAAGAGGAAGGCCCACGCACAGCTGGAGCCCTCTGACGTGGAGGACTCCTCTCTCCCTGCCAAGACCACCACACAGGGGGAAGGAGCAGCCCAGCCCCCAGGGGCCTCCCCAGCTGTCCCTGACACCCCATCCCCGGGAAAGATCAAACAGGTGATCATCCCCACGGAGGAGGTTTTGGGGCTGCTAGATAGTCCCAAACAGGAGCCCATGGGGGAAACCCTTCATTCTGCTGACCAAGGCCTACCCCCTGAAACCATGGGTGCCGAGGCTGAGGCCTGCCCAAAGGAAGACTTGGTGGCAGAGCCTCCTCCCTCTGATTTAGGGGATACAGAGGCCCTGGGGCTCACCTCGGTGAGTTCTGAGGGAGGAGGTCCTTTTTCCCAGGACCCTGAGGCAGACACCAGAGCCATTCCAGTGCCTGGGGGGTCTCTTCCCTCCCCATCCCAGAAAACCTCACCTGCAGCCTGCCCCATAGTTCTGCACCAGAGGGGGTCACAGTAGGGTCCCCTAATCAATGGGCTGATCTCATTGGGAACCCTGCACAGACCCCCCCAGGGCTCCAGTTCTACCTCACCATTTTGTGAAGGAGCCCCACCCCCACCCTTACCCACCCTTGTCCCAGGGGGCTGCACAGCTCTCCCAATCCCAACCAGAGTCTGGGGTCTTAGTGGACCAGAGGGTTCAGATGGTGCCAGAAGAGCCCTCTGAGCTCCAGGACCAGGAGGAGGACACCTAAGAACCAACAGGCTCCATGGAGCCTGCAAACCTCTCGGTCCCAGCGGTCCCCAGGGATGAGCTACTTGCATTTGTGACTACACCAGCCAGTCTGCCAGCAAGGTACAGCTAGTACAGCTAGCCTTGGACTGTTGGGGAAATTTTGACAGTGTCCTCGCCACTGCGAGGGCACTGGTGGGGGAAGACAAGGGGCCCAAAAGCTGCAATGCCCGGATCTATAGGTGGGCCTGCAGTTTCATAGATGCCCTCTATGCATATGAGAGGGAGCCACGTGAACTGGAGGGCCCAACACCGGGCACTGAGATGTGTGAGACCACTGCAGAACCATCTACTCCACCCCCCCCACCAGCCATGAGGTTAAGATTGTGACCCTCAACATCCATCGCTGCAGGAAAGGTCTCTGGAGGAGCCAGGAGCTTTTCTTCCTTCAGGAGGGTGAGGGGTACCCTATGGTATTCTTGCAGGAGACCCTGATGACTCCAGCCAACAAACCAAAATGGCAGCCGGAGTGGGGAGGCAGGGTCTTTTTTAGTCACCTCTCAGCCACATCATCTGGGGTGGCCACCCTGTTCTCCCTGG
Organism: Alligator mississippiensis; assembly: GCF_030867095.1. Classification (NCBI taxonomy): domain Eukaryota; kingdom Metazoa; phylum Chordata; order Crocodylia; family Alligatoridae; genus Alligator; species Alligator mississippiensis. The sequence continues at coordinate 55,997,250 of NC_081831.1, forward strand.
AGCTGGAGGTTCTCCAGGATGTTGAGGTGGTGTCAGGCCACCTGCTGCACCTCTGGGTCCAGGTGCGGGGGCTGGTCCTGTACCTTCTGAATGTGTATGCCCCTGTGAAGGAGCCAGAGTTGGCAGATTTCTTCCACCAGGCAGCTACATACATCGGCACCCTCAACCCTCGCAAGTGCCTGGTCCTTGGCAGGGACTTTAATGTCACCCTAAATGTGCAAGACCAGTCAGGCAAGGAGCAGAACCAGGCTGCCATGGGCATCCTTGGGGAGATCCTGATGGACTACTCCCTGGTGGACGTCTGGCATGCCTGACACCCCACTGAACACCCTGCTTTCACTTATGTGAGGTGGGGAAGGAGCAGGCATGCCACTCCTGATTAGATCAGGTTTATATCTCTTTGCTGCACTTTCCCCAGGCCCACTCTTCTGGCATCTGGCTGATCCCTTTCAGGGATCACCACCTTGTCTGGGCCCAGGCCACACTGGGGCCTGAGCATCTGGGGTCAGCCTACTGGCATTTCAATGCCAGCCTGCTGGAGGATGTGGGCTTCAGGGAGGCTTTCCAGGAGTTCTGGCTGGCCTGGCGGGAGCAACAGGTAGCTTTCCCCTCGGCTCGGAGATGGTGGGATGTGGGGAAGGTGCGTATCCGGCTTTTTTGCTGTGGCTACACTCGGGGCACACCTGGCACAGGGAGGTGGTCCAGGAGCAGCTCAAGTGGGAAGTGCTAGAGGTGGAGAGGTGCCTGGCCACTGACCCAACCAACCACTCTGCGGAGAGTGTCAGGAGAGGCGGGAAGAGCTTTGTGCTCTGGACGACCACCGCACCTGCAGTGCATTTATCCACTCGTGCATCCAGCTCCTTCGGGAGCTGTACTGAAGCCCCCACTTCTTCTATGTCCTGGAGAGGAGGTGGGGGGGGCCAAGAAGTACATCACCTGCCATCTGTCTGCTGACAGTACCCCCCTCACGGCTCCTCAAGGCACGCAGGCCTTCTACAAAGAGCTCTTCTCCCTGGATCCGACCAATGCTGAGCCTGTGGGAGGGACTCCCGCAGGTCAGTGTGGGTGACCGGGACAGGCTGGAAGCTCCTCTCACTCACTCCAGCTGAATTTTTGGCCGCCCTCCGCCTGATGCCTGGCAACAGGGCTCCGGGCATCAATGGGCTGACCTCAGAGTTCTACCAGTCTTTCTGGGACATCCTTGGCCCAGACCTTGCTGTGGTCTGGCTAAATCTGAGGGAAGTGGGGAGCTCCCCCTGTCATGCCAGAGGGCCATGCTGACCCTCTTGCTGAAGAAAGGAGATCCCCATGACCTAAGGAATTGGTCCTTTGTCCCTCCTCTGCATGGACTACAAGGTGGTAGCGAAGGCCATCTCGCTGCACCTGTGGTCCATGCTGACAGACGTGATCCATCCCAACCAGATGTACACAATGCCTGGATGTTCCATCTTTGACAACCTGTACATGGTTCAAGACCTCCTAGGGCTAGCGCACTGGGAGGGCCTATCTTTCTCCCTCCTATCCCTGGACCAGAAGAAGGCGTTTGACAGAGTGGATAATGGGTACCTCACAGGCACGCTGCGAGCCTTTGGTTTTGGGTCTCATTTCGTGCGGGCTCTCCAGGTGCTGTACGCCTTTGCAGAATGTTTGGTCAAGCTCAACTGGACCCTGACAGAGCCCATCCCATTCAAGACAGGGGTGCATCAAGGCTGCCCACTGTCAGGCCAGCTATATGCCTTGGCCCTGGAACCCTTCCTCATTCTGCAGAAGCGGGTGGCAGGGTTGATGCTCTGGGACCCAGCAGTGCAGCTGGTCCTATAAGCGTATGCTAATGACATACTCCTCATGGTCCAGGACTTAGGCTACCTGGTGTGGGTGGAGGCCTGCCAGGCATTGTATTCTGTGGCCTCCTCTGCCCGGCTCAACTGGGTCAAGAGCTTTGGCCTGGAGGTGGGTGATGGGTAGCAGGTGGGCGCACTCCCACCCATGCTCCGCAGGATCCACTGGGACTTGGGTTCACTGCTCTACTTGGGGGTCTACCTGTCCCCCACAAAACTCTCCCCACCAGAGAACTGGCACCAGCTGGAGACAAGGGTGGTGGAGTGGCTCTGGGCATGGGCAGGGCTCCTGCGATGTCTCTCCCTGCGTGGGAGAGAGCTGGTGCTGAACCAACTGGTCCTGTCCATGCTCTGGCACCACGTACACAACCTGCCTGTGCCTCCTGAGGTCCTGGTGGGACTCCAGAGATGGGTGCTGGAGTTTTTTTGGCTGGGACAGCACTGGGTCACTGCAGAGGTCCTGAGCCTCCCCCTGTGGGAGGGTGGCCAGGGCCTGGATTGCCTGTGCAGCCAGGTCTTGCCATTCCACCTTCAGGCCTTGCAGCAACTGCTACGTGGTGTTGGCAGGCATGTGGCATGGGGCCACCTGGGATGCGCTTTCCTCCGCCACTTCCAGGGGCTCTGATATGACTGGCAGCTCCTCAGCCTGTGGCACTTCTCCCTGCAGGACCTGCGAGGGCTGCCAGATTTCTACCAGGACCTCCTCTGGGCCTGGAGGCTGGTCTCCACCTCCAGGTCCCCAGCAACAGTCACCCAGGGTGCCAACCTGCTTGTCAAGCCCCTCCTCTGGAACCCCCAGCTGGAGGTGACAACAGCAGAGGCACCCCAGTTGTGACAGAGGTTGATCCTGGCTGGTGTCACCCATATTGGAGACCTCCTGGACTACGATAGGCAGGAGTGGGGGGACCCCTCTGCACTGGCCCAGTGCATGGGTCTACCCATGACACGTGCAACCTGCCATCTGGTCCAGGAGGTGAAATCTGCCCTATCTCCTGATGCCCTTGCCTTTTATTGACCAGGTCCTGCGCGGCAGCGGTCCCCACCTCCGCCATGTCCTCCAGCCCACCGGAATTTGTCATGGGGCCGGTGCCTCACCTGGCTTCACAGTGCTCCCAACTCCACCGCCTGAGCCAGCTGGAGGACACCAGACCAGTCTGCTTTTCCAGCTATCCATCGCCATCAGCTCTACACATTCTTGCACCGTACTGTCCATTATGCCGCCCTTGTGTCCCACCCAGACACCAAGTTGCAGGACCTGCTTGGTGAGGGCGTGGCTGGCGCACCACAGTGGCTGAGTCTGTACTCCACCCTCATCCCACAATCCACTGGGGACCTCAGTTGGCAGCTCCTCCATGGAGTCATTGCCATGGGTGTGTACATGGCGATCTTCATGGACACACCAGTCTCCTGCCTCTTCTGCGGGCAGGGGGACACCCTGGTGCCCATGACCCTTGAGTGCACCAGGCTGCAGCCCCTTCACCTCTACCTACAGAGCATCCTTTTGAGGTTCTGATTGAACTTAAGCCCCCCCCTTTCTGTTTTTGGTCACCCCATCCATGGCCCCACCAAGTCACGGGACCTCCTGGTCAACCTCCTCATGGCCCTGGTCAAGTGGGCCCTGTACTTGACCAGGAAGGAGGCTCTGGCCAATAATGTGCCCTGAGACTGTGGGGTCACTTTCCTCTCACTTGTCCTTGCATGTCTCCAGGGGGGAGCACCAGTGGGTGGTGTCCACCGGCTCCTTGGATACCTTTCAGGACCGTTGGGTGCAGCCCGGGGGGCTCTGCTCAGTGTGCCCCTCAGGTGCACTTATCTTCACGTTTTAACCCTTTGACCCACATGACACTCCTATCCTGTTTTTTGCCTTTTTTTTGTCCCAAGAATTCTGTTTGTATATTTCACCCATTGGCCCCACACAGTAGGGGCTATTAGTTAGCCAGGTGGGCCTTAGAGCCCAAGATACTTGAAAGATACAAATAGACAGGAGCTTCTGAAGCCAAGCCAATTGGTACCTAGGGACACTACCCCTTGTGCCAGCTGAACTGCTGTAGCAGCATCCCAAATCCGTTTTTAAAAATACCCCAAAATCCATGTTCTTCCATAGTTAAAACAAAAAACCCCTACATACATGCACCAGTTGGGTAATGCTTTATTGGTGTATTTACAATGTTAAAGCAATTTGGAAACCTACCAGTGTCTCTATCATCATGAAAAAATAAATTCTAAATACTTGTGTGTGTTGATGTGTACTTTTTTGTTGTTTTCACACATGATGGGTGTGATGGGGTGATGTTGTATTTGCAGTAAGGGGGTGGGGGGTGGGTGGGTGGGTGTGTGTGGAGGAATGGGGTTGGTCTGTGGGTAGGTGTGGGGCAATTGCTAGGGGGAGTGGGTGTGGGGGGGCTGCTCAGGAGGGGTGGGTCCCCTGGCCTCCACAGGGTGCAGCCTTCCCCACAGCACATGGAATGCCCCCTGCCCCGAGCCCATAACTGACCTTTCACAGCAGCAGTGGAGGGACCATGCACCAAGCCCAGTTGGGTCCTGCCAGCCCTGGGGCTCCTCCTGCCACCCAGCCGGGCAGGTCTCCTAGTGGAAGGACCCAGCACAGCATGTGGGGACCACGGGCTGGGCCCAGCTGGGTCATGCTGCCCTTGGGGCTGCTCATGTCACCTGGCTGTGCCGGGCAGCATGAGCAGCCCAGGGCCAGCAAGGCCCAACTTGGCTCCACGCGGTCCCTGCATGCCGGGCCAGGCCAGGTTAGGCAACATGAGCAGCCCAGGGACCGCATGGAGCCAAGCTGGGTCCTGCCAGTCCTGGGCTGCTCATGCTGCCCTATATTGGCAGGACCCAGCCAGGCGACCAGGCAGCACAAGCAGCCCCAGGGCCAGCTGGACCAGGCTTGGCTCCACATGGTCTCTGTGCACCAGGCCAGGTCCTGCCACTATAGGGCATTATGAGCATCCCAGGACTGGGCTCAGCTCCGTGCAGTCCCCACGCTCTGGGCCAGGTCCTGCCACTATAGGAAGGGCCCAGCCAGGTGGCAGGATCCAGTGTAGCATGTGGGGACTGTGTGCCATGCCGGATCCCGTCACCATGGGCCTGGCCCGGCCAGGCTGGGCAGCAGATGGACCCCAGGGCTGGCTGCTGCCTCTGCCCCTCTGTACCTGTGGGCAGAGGGGGGTGAGGACCTGGCCCAGCCCCGTGTGGCTTTGTAGTCCAGCTTTGAACCGAAGCGGGTAACACGGATCTGGAAGGCGCAGCTCCTGTGCACGCCGCTCAGAGCCGTAAGACCTGCTCTGGTACAAAGCCAGACTAGCAAGCCTGTAACAGGGGGCCTTCTTGGGGCTGATTTTCCAGTGGTCCACCCACCTGTTCCTGGGCTAACCACCTGCCTTCTTGCCTGCTATGCCTCGATGATAATTAATTAATTGATGTTAATTAAGTGGGAGGCTGCCCATTTCTTGCCCCGATGCCAGGGAACTCTATCTGCGGCTCTGTTCCTCCCCTACACCACAGCCCAAGCCTCACAGATGGCATCCAGCTGTTATCAATATCACCGGCCCAACACTGGGCCCCAGAATCCTGCTCTTTGAACCCCACCTGGATCCCTCCATTCAGGCAGCCTGTTCTGCCTTCATTCCAGGCTACATAACTCCCTGAGCTGCTCCCCCTTACAGGTGTGGTCTTCCCTGGGCTCTTTGGCTCTACTGGTCCTGGCCCACCTCCAGGCCAGTCAGAACCCCAGGCCCTCAGCTCCATTTGTCCCTCACGGTGGGCCCCTGGCCCTTCAACCCTTCCAGTCCTGGCCCCAGCATGGACCAGTTGGGGGATGTCAAGACAGGTTTGAGTCTATGGCCCCACTCTCTTGCTGGGGTCCACCTTCCAAACCCTACAAGGAGGTAACCCACCTGGTTGTGGGAGCTGGGGTTAAGGTGCCCCGACCCGCCTTTTACTGGGATGGTAACTGGCCTGGCATTTCCTAGAGGCTCCCGTGCTACTGAGAGCCCCACCAGGCCACCCACTCCCGGCAGGGTGCAGTTTTAGGTCATACCCAGGACCAGGAGCCTCCTAACCATCCCCTACACCTCCTCCCTTACCTCCAGATGATACCTGCAGCCAAGCAATGTTGTTGCCTAGCCTCCCAGCAACAAAATGCCCTGTTTATATGGGCAGCCCTGAATCCAAAATGGCTGCCCTACTCAGGCACCTGCTGGCTGCTGTCTTCAGGCCCTTAAAGTGGCAGGCACAAACAGTGCCCTGCCACAGAGCCACATGGATCTGAGCCAGGTCCTCACCCCACGCAGCCCTGGGGACATCCCCCCTGCCACCCCTATCCACCCACACCCATGAATGCCGCCCCCCACACTTTGGACAGCACCTGGGGCCAGGGGCAGCAGGAGCACTAAAGAGATGCTCTGGTTGAAACCAGAGCATCTCTTCTGGAGAACCAACTCCCTGCTGGCTCTGGGCATGGTCTCAAGCCATGCCTTGCTCTGCTCTATTGCAGAGCATTTTTTTTAGACCCCTAGATATCCAGGGGTCTAATTTTCTCCCCGCACTGCAAACTTGTAATGTGGGGAACATTTTTTTGTTCCTGTACGAGTCTCTTACCCCACCTCAAATGGGTGTGAGGCGGGGCAAGAGGCACGTTCGCACTCATCTGGATGTGTCCTATCAGTCCTAATAATAGAATGAGTTATTCATAACTCCTAGTCCTGTGGTCTAACCACCAGATAACACCTTCTTGAGTTAGATACTCCTGAGAGCAGTGAATATGATAAGCTGTAGAACATAACCTCTGTACATTGCATATCATTTGCTCTATTCAAGCTGCTCTCCTTGCTTAAACCCCATAGACTTTTATACAGTGGAGCATGTAACAATAAACAAAGTGAAACTATAAATACTTGAAAAGTGCTGCACATCATGTAGGTGATGAGTGTCTCCATCCTTTATCTTTTTTCTGTGATTATTCTTTCTACAGCGTGAATGAAAAACTCATTCTTGAGTTTTCCATTTCACCCATATAGTTTCTGTGAGAGCATTTATGGCATTTAATGGATAAGGTGTACCCATTCTAGGATAGACAGGTAGGAGCCACAGATTCTGACGGTTTTGTTGTGGAGAGTGCTGATTGTAGCATCAGTGGAGATGTGTTGACAGGTTTTATATCTATCCTTAAGGCAGGGTTGCATTCCTTGATGTGCATTTATCAGCAGGAATTTTGTGTCTAATGGTGAGCAGTCATAATCTATAAGTTTTAGCTATCTGACAGAACAGCTGACTTTAGACCATCAGCTATGAAATGGTCAAGTGGGAGTGTAGATAGTAGTTAATGCAGCTACTGTATTTACTTGAATCCAAGATTAATCTGAATTTAAAATGATCCCCTCCCCCCCAATAATTAGATTCTATACATGGAAAACTCTGAATTTGTTTTAAAATCTCCATATATAGAATCTAATTATTGGAGGGTTATCGTAAATTATGCCCCCCCCCCCCCCCGCACTGTGGCAGGAAAAGCAGTGGCTGAGGGAAAAGGGACCAGACTCCTATCCCTTGCCCACCTTCCCTGCCCCACTCCACCCCATGCCTGTGCCTGCACTCCTGCAGCCTGTCCTGCCTGCCACTTGCCCCCAGCCCTGTCTATATCTGCTCCCTGCTGCCTGTTTCTGATGCTTGCCACCTTTTCCCCCCTCCCCTGCCCCTTCCATGCCTGACCTCCTGCCACCTGTTCCCACCTGATGCCTGTCCCCTCCGCCCCACAGCCAGTGCTATAGCAAGGGGGCGGGGAAGGTAAGCAAGGTGACTGCCCCAGGTGCCAAAGTGAAGGGGTGCCAAGAGGCGCTGCCCAGCCGGGGTGGGGTAGGGCATGGGACGGAGCCACAAGTGGCTCATTTTGGGAGACACGGGGATGGGGGAGGGCAGCTTCTGCCACTGTTTGTGCTCCTGGGCAAGCAAGGGGGGGGGCACGTGCCCCCCCCCCCCCAGATCTGTGCACAGGACAAGGGTGGGCTGCCACTGTGGGCTTTGCCCTGAGTACCAAAGTTCATTGCTATGGCACTGCCCACGACCATTTATATTCTGTGGTGGCTCAGCCAGTAGAAGCAGCAGCTCTAGACTTGGCTAGGTTGAGGCCAGAGCTGAAGGTAACAGAGGGTAGAGACTGAAGGGGTAGAGGGTGGGGGGGAGGGGTCAGGTTGCACAGTCTCCCACACACTCCCCCCAAGCTGCAAACTGTGGGTCTCCCACACACTCTCTCTCCACCATAAGCCCTCTGTCCTACTTGGCAGGCAGTTCAAATCCTCACAGAGGGTGGTTCAGCTCCAGCTTTGGCCCTGGCACTGGGGCCAAAGCCAGAGTTGAGCCACTGCCTACTAAGGCTGTGTGAAGCTTCAGTCCCTGATTCAGTTTGGCTTTGATTTAGCTCGATTCAGTGTCTGAATCTCTGAATCTGAATAGAATCAGAGGACCCTTTAATCTCTCCAAATCAAATCAGAACCCTCTGAATTGATTCAGAAAGATTCAGACATAGATACAGCTTTAAATGTTTTTTGTACATACCTCTAGGTACCAGGTGTAGCTTGTGAATGCTGTGATGTTGGGTCACATGGAGCATCCCACAGGAGTGCAGAGGGCTCCCCAGGTTGCTTAGCAGCAGACCCAGAAGTGAACCAGAAGCACTTCCGGTCCACTTCCGGGTCCGCTGGGGAGCACACTGCCCCCTGCCCCCCCGCATCCCCTGGCAAGGCGATTGGTGCCTCCTGGTTCTGGGGAGGGGCACCCATGTTCCCCCATTGCTGATTGCTAAGCCAGCAGGGTGTGGAGGGCCCCCAGCATGCTCCCCAGCAGACCTGGAAGTGGACTGGAAGTACTTCCAGTCCACTTCTGGGTTTGCTGCCGAGCATGTGGAGGGCCCCCCCACACTCCTGGTGGGCACTCCATGCACCCCAACATTGCAGTGATCACAAGCTGTGCTGATACCTCAAGGTATGTAGAAAAACTTTTAAAGCTGTGTCTATGTCCAAATTGCTGATTCTCCAAATCGGCATCGAGTCTTCAGATTCAGATTCAGCCAAATTGAATCAGGGAAGGGATCCAAATCAACAAATTAAATCACTGTCCCTGATTCAGGCTGAATCCAAATTGAATAAGGCCTGCTTTGCACACCCCTACTGCCTACCCTAGGCTGGTACTCAGATCTAAGATGAGGTCCCCCATCACCCCCATGGTTTCATAGATTTCATAGACATTAGGGTTGGAAGGGACCTCGCAAGATCATTGGGCCCAGCTCCCTGCCCAAGGGGCACGAAGTCAGCTGGGGTCAAATGATCCCAGCAAGATAGGCATCCAAATGTTTCTTGAAAGTGTCCAGAGTAGGTGCTTGCACCACTTCTGGGGAGAGTCTATTAAAGGCTCTGGGGATATGGACAGTAAAAAAGTGTTTTCTTATGTCCAGCCTAAAACGGTCTTCCTGGAGTTTGTGACGGTTAGACCTTGTCTTCCCTTGGGGTGCCCTGGTGAACAGATGTTCTCCCAGTTCCTGTTGCATACCCCTTACATACTTATAGGCAGCCACGAAACCCACCCTAAGCCTATGCTTCTCCAGGCTGAAGAGTCATAGATTCATAGACATTAGGGGCTGGAAGGAACCTCATGAGATCATTAGGTCCAGCCCCTCCCCACCCCACCATAGGCAGGAAGCCAGCTGGGATCAGGTGACCCCAGCAAAAATAAATCCAGCTGTTTTTTGAAGGAGGCCAGAGCACCACCTCTGAGGGGAGTTTGTCCCAGACCCTGGACACACGCACCATACAGAACTTTTTTCTTATATCCAGTCTAAATCAGCCTTCCTGGAGTTTACGCCCATTAAACCTTTCTATCCCTTGGAGAGCTCTGGTGAACAGATATTCTCCCAGGTCCTGATGTACCCCTCTTATGAAGTTGTAGGCTGCCACCATATCCCCCCTGAGCCTTCTCTTCTCCAAACTGAAGAGTCCCAAGTCCCTCAGCCTCTCCTCATATGGCCTTCCCTCCAGGCCTTGGATCATACAAGAAGCTCTCCTCTGGACTCTCTCAAGCTTCTCCACATCCTTCCTGAAGTAGGGGGCCCAATACTGGATGCAGTACTCCAGCTGTGGTCTCACCAGGGCTGAGTAAAGCAGGAGGATGACTTCCCTGGTTTTGCTCAAGATGCATTGGTGGATGCATTCCAGAGTTTCATTAGCTTTGCCTGCCACCGCATCACATTGGTGGCTCATATTCATATTGTGGACAATCAAGACCCCCAAGTCCCTTCCAGTCGTGGTGCTAGTAAGCGTAGCACTGCCGAGCCTGTAAGTATGTTGAGGGTTCTTCCTACTGAGGTGCAGCACCTTGCACTTCTCTGCATTGAAGGCCATCCCATTTTGGTCAGCCCACCTTGAAAATGTGTTCAAATCAGCCTGTATTCCCAGCCTGTCCTGCGGTGTGACCGCCCTCCCTCATAATTTGGTATCATCCGTGAATTTTGCCAGTTCACACCTGACTCCTGAATCTAGATCGTTGATGAAAATGTTAAAGAGTACTGTCCTTGTTCTTTTTCTTACTTCCCACAAATCTAAAGAAGGACTTTTTGTTGGCCTTGAT